>NC_092370.1:251334178-251934178 GCF_030028105.1 Mobula birostris | reverse complement strand
ATGTCCTTTTGAGCAGTTACAAAATGTACTGCAGTTACTCACCAAGGCTATTCTTATATCACTGCCCAGATCTAGATTCACGTTCATTTATTTTGTCACATACACTTCAAAACATACAGTGACAACTAACACAACCAAGGCTGGGCTGGGCACAGCCCGCAAGAGTTGTTACACGTTCCAGCAGCCTGTCCACATTCTTCGGAGAACAACTCAAACATTAACACAACAACAACAACAGAGAACCAAGCCCTACAGCCTCCAACCCCAGGATAAGACATCGCTAGCCGACAGCCTTCAGTGGAATCTTTGGACTCTTTTTCCAAGAAAAAATGTGCTGGTATTGGAGGGGGTCCAGAGGAAGTTCATGAGAATGATTCCAGCAATAAAATGGTTACTGTATCAGTAGCATTTGATATCTCTGGGTCTGTACTCACTGTTCAGAAGAATGGGGGGGGGGGGGATCTCTTCGAAACCTATTGAATATTGAGATGGCTAGACATAGTTTATGTGGAGAGGACGTTTTCTATAGAGCATGAGCCTAGAAGCAGAGAGCACAGCCTCAAAATAAAGGGACATCCCGTTAAAAAAGAGGTGAGGAGAAATTTCTTTAGCCAGAGGGTGGTGAATCTGTAGATTTCATTGCCACAGACAGCTGAGGAGGCCAAGTCATTGCATATACTTAAAGTGGAGGTTGATAGATTCTTGATTATTAAGGAAGTCACAGGTTACGGGGAGAAGGCCGGAGAATGCAACTGAAAGGAATGGTGGCACAGGCCTGATGGACCAAATGGCCTAATTCTGCTCCTATATCCTGTTGTCTTATAGTCTCATGGATTCGCAGATCCCCAAACACTCCTGTCAAGAAAGACCACAAGTTATAGGAACAGAATTAGGCTCTTTGGCCCATTGAGGCTGATCTACCATATCATCATGTCTGATCCATTTCCCTCCAGCCCCAATCTCCTGTCTTCTCCTCATATCCCTTCATGCCATAACCAAACAAGAATCTATCAGCCTCTGCCTTAAATATACATAAAGACTTGGCTTCCACAGCTGCCTGTGGCAAAGAATTCCACAGATTCACCACTCTCTGGATGAAGAAATTCCTCATCTCCATTCTAAAAGGACACACCTCTATTCTGAGGCTGTGTCCTCTGGTCTTAAACTCTCTCACTATAGGAAACATCCTCTCCACATCCACTCTATCAAGGCCTTTCACCATTCGATAGGTTTCAATGAGGTCACCACTCATTCTTCTGAATTCCAGTGACAAACTATTCAATCCTAGAATCATTTTTGCGATCCTCCTTTGAATCCTCCCCAGTTTCAGCATATTTTTTTCTAAGGAGGTTAAAACTGCTCACAATACACCAAGTGAAGCTTCACAAGTCCTTTATAAAGTCTCAACATTACATCCTCGTCATCGAAATCATTGACGTATAACAAAAAGAAGCCGTCCCATGTGAAACACCACTAGTCACTGGCAGCCATCCAGAAAAGGTTTCCTTTATTCCCACTCTTTGCCTCTTGCCAATCAGCCACTGCTTTATCCATGCTAGAATCTTTCCAATAATACCACAGGCTCAGCTTGTTAGTAGCCTCACCTGTGGCACCTGGTCAAAGTCCTTCTGAAAATCCAAGTGCACAACATCAGTCAATTCTCCCTTGTCTATCCTGCTTGTTATTTCTTCAATGAATTCTATCAGCTTTGTCAGACAAGATTTTCCCTCAAGGAAACCCTGCCAGCTATGGCCCATTTGATCATGTGCCTCCCAGTAACCTGAAACCACAACATCTGTAGCAATCGACTCCAAAAAACAGATAAAGACATTTGGTCCATAGGTACGGCAATACCCACCAGTTCCCCACCAAGTAACACCCTGTAAGACCATAAGACATAGGGCAGAACTAGACCATTTAGCCCATCGAGTCTGCTCTGTCATTCCATCATGGCTGATCCCAGATCCCACTCAACCCCATATTCCTGTCATTTTTATCATATCCTTTGATGCCTTGACACTCAGGAAATGATCAACTTCTGCTCTAAATATACCCACAGACTTGGCTTGACAGCTGTCTGTGGCAGAACATTCCAAAGATTTACCACTCTCTGTCTGAAACAAATTCCTCCTTACCTCTGTTCTAAAAGCTAGCCCCTCAATTTTGAGGCTGCACCCTCTAGTTCTGGACACCCCCACCATAGGAAACATCCTCTCCACATCTACCTTATCTGGTCCTTTCAACAACTGGAGAGTTTCAATGAAACCCTCGTCCACCCACATTCTTCTAAATTCCAGTGAGTACAGGCCCAAAGCTGCCAAACACTCCTTGTATGTTAACCCCTTCATTCCCGAAATCATCCTCGTGAACCTCCTCTGGACTCTCCAATGACAACACACACTTTCTGGGATATGAGGCCCAAAACTGTTGATAATATGTCGAGTGCAGCCTGACTAATGTCTTATAACGCCTCACCTCTCCTTGTGTTTATATTTTATTCTCCTTGAAATAAATGCCAACATTGCATTTGCTTTCTTTATCACAGACTCAGCCTGTAAATTAATCTTCTGGGATTCTTGCACAAGGACTCCAAAGTTCCTCTGTACCTCTGATGTTTTAATATTCTGCCCATTTAGATAATAGTCTACACTATTGTTCCTTTTACCAAAATGCATTATCATAAATTTCCCAACACTGTATTCAATCTGCCACTTTCTTGCCCATTCTTCCAACTTGTCTAAGCCCTCTGCAATCACATTGCTTCCTCAGCACTACCTACCCCTCCACCTATCTTCGAATCATCCACAACACCTATCATCACCAATTGTTCATCATTACAGGATCTAAATCCAGGAACACTCAAGCCAATAGTAGTGGGAAAAGATCTTCACCAAGAATACTTTAACAATTCAAAACCATCGTTCACCACAACCTCACAAGGATGGATACTTTGAAATAAATGGATACACTGAAAAAACATTATTCAGGGAATAATGGGAAAGACAAAAACATAGCTTTGGAACATAGCTAGGGGTTAAGATGGAAGCCCATTTTTCACGTGGAGTTCCAAACATAGGACAGTTACAATCCATTCAAAAGCATATCATCTGTAATTACACTGAGACACTGAAGCTTTATCCTGGATGTTAATCAAATTATTTCATGAAGATGTACACATGGTCTGAAAACATGACAGATATTGCTCCTCACATTTTCCACTTAGTGTTTCCTTGAACTTGATCAGTAATTCTTTATGCAGAAACCTTTGAAGTGGGATGATTATGACCAACATTTCTCTTCATACAACAGATACTATCTAAAGGTCAGAAATTTTGCACCGCTAATCACATGTGAAAATGTCTAGAAAGTTTCAACTAAAGGCCATATAATGGAACGAGATGATGCAAAAACATTACAACCGGAGCATCCAGCAGCTGCAGTCTGATTTTATCTTTCCTGTTTCTAAGTATTTGCCTCCAAAAATTCATTTTAATTGCTTAATGCTTCTTGTCCTCTTCATCTAGAAACTAAATACAGTACTTTCTAAGCTACCATGCAACGTAAGCACAGACCAGTTTCTATGTGACAGCACACAAACAAGAGAAATTCTGCCTGCCAAAGAGTTTCAGCCCGAAAAATTGACTGTACTTTTTTCCATATCTGACTGCCTAGCCTGTTGAGTTCCTCCAGCATTTTGTGTTGCCCTGTGTGACAGTATTTATGTTGTCCCACACAGTGGAAGAGATCAATGTTAACACTAAAACTAAGACTGAATTCTACGTGGCAATATTTGGTTGTCTCACACAGTGGAACAGACCACAAGACCATAAGATACAGGAGCAGAATTGGGCCATTTTGCCCTTCGAAACTGCTCTGCCATATCATCATGGCTGATCCAATTTTCCTCTCAGCTCCAATCTCCCGCCTTCTCCCAAATCCCTTCATGCCCTGACCAATCACGAACCTATCAACTTCTGCCTTAAATATACATAAAGACTTGGCCCACACAGCTGCTTGTAACAATGAATTCCACAGATTCACCACTCTGGCTGAAGAAATTCTTCCTCATCTCTGTTCTAAAAGGACACCGCTTTCTCCTGAGGCTGTGTCCTCTGGTCTTAGTTTCTCCCACCATAGGAAACATCCTCTCCACATTCACCCTTCGATAGGTTTCAGTTAGGTCACCTCTTATTCTTCTGAATTCCAGTGAATACAGGCCCAGAGCCCTCAGATGTTCTTCATATGACAAGGCATTCAGTCCTAGAATCATGAACCTCCTTCAAACCCTCTTCGGTTTCAGCACATCCTTTCTCAGATAAGGGGCCCAAACCTGCTCACAATACTCCAAGTGAAGCCTCGCCAGTGCTTTATCAGGTCTCAAAACTCTGTGTAAAAAACTTACCTCTGACATCTCCCCCCCCCCCCCGATATTTTCCTCCAATTACCTTAAAATTATGCCCCGGTATTTAGGAAAAATTGGGACTTCCCCAATTTGAGCAACAATGTCTAAACGATCGACAAACTCAAAATGCAGAACAACTTTTTGGAAAACACTCCTGAATGAAAGTTGTCAAAAAGAAAACTTAAAAGGTGTAAAGGGCCTCACAAATGCAGAATTCAACTATTTTCCTTAATACATACTACATTCATCTGGGAAAAGGAGACAAAATACCACTGCCATCCATTTGAAAATGAGCAAAGTGGATCATGAATTCACATCCCTGTCAATCAGGATGTTAGCCTAGAGCACGAGTCCTGAAGAAACCAATTAATGGAGGCACATGATCTCACAACACTCCTGATCCAGACTTCCATTCCAAAATAATCAGCAGAGGATTGCATCCCGTAAAAAAAAATGCCAATGTAGATTTAAGATCGTTAACCATCAGAGTACAGAGCTCCACGTAACAATGTACCATCTCACACTCTGCACTAAGACAACAAAAGTATCTAGTGTAGTGATCTGCCTAATGAAATTAGAGATATCAGCAAGATCAGATGGAAAGTTGGAGTTTATAGGTCAGCGGGTGGGGTGGGGGGACTGTGGTGTATTTAATATTTCAAAGTTCAAAGTAAATTTATTATCAAAGTATATATATAGGTCACCCTGAAATTCATTTTCTTGTGGGCATACTCAATAACTCCACAATAAAATAATAGCCATTGTACGGGGTCTTTCTTTTTTGTGTGTTAAATTTAAAATGGCTTCTTTGTTATGTTAAATGCTGAGAGAGTCTCTAGCGAGACATTTGCTTGGGTTAATACAGATAGCAGGGTGTTATTAGTCAATGGGTATTCATGTTATCGTTTTTTTGGGGTGATAATGCTGTCTCATATGACTGGGGACGGGGTTTTGGGGGGGGAATCGGAGGAGAGACGGGGAGGACGGCGGACGGGGTTTTTGGCTGGGAGTCGGAGGAGAGACAGGGAGGACGGCGGAGAGGCGGGGAGTCGGAGGGGAGGCGGGGAGGACGGAGGAGAGGCGGGGAGGACGGAGGAGAGGCGGGGAGGACGGTGGAGAGGCGGGGAGGACGGTGGAGAGGCGGGGAGGACGGTGGAGAGGCGGGGAGTCAGAGGAGAGACGGGGAGGACGGTGGACGGGGTTTTCGGGGGGAGTCGGAGGAGAGACGGGGAGGACGGTGGACTGGGTTTTTGGGGGGAGTCGAAGGAGAGACGGGGTTTTTGGGGGGGGGAGTCGGAGGACAGACGAGGAATCGGAGGAGAGACGGGGAGGACGGTGGAGAGACGGGGAGTCGGAGGAGAGACGGGGAGGACGGCGGATGTGCGAAAGGCTCCAGTCGATCACTCTGGGTGGTCTCGAGCCGGGAGTCGACAGGATCCGGGTGGTCGTCAGGAACTTATTAAGCTCCAGCAGTTGTGCATGAAGAACTTGGACTTTGATAAGTCTGGTGCCTTTTTTTTTCCATTACTTCCTTTTCTGTATCGAATTTATATTAATGTCATAGACTTAGTAATATCTATAAGTGTACTTGGTAAAACGTACTGGGTGTGCTGGCTGATGATCGATGTTTGGGAATGATTCGGGTGTCAGTGGTGCAGCGACCGACTCATTGGGAAGCGTTCAGGCAGGGGCTGGGTGGGATTTCCCCGAGACATATACGAACCAATATAACTGAGCGTTACACCATTATGGAATCAATGAAAGACCACACTCATTTGAGTGTGTGAAAGGTAACAAACTGTATAAATACAAAAAGAAACAAATAATAATAATAATAATAATAATAATGTAAGCAATAAATATCAAGAACATGAGACGAAAAGTCCTTGAAAGTGACTCCACCGGTTGTGAGAACAATTCAGTGATAGGGCAAATGAAGTTGAGTTTAACTATCCCCTCTGGTTCAAGAGCCTGGTGGTTGTGGGGTTATAACTGTTCCTGAACCTGGTGGTGTGGGTCCTGAGTCTCCTGTACCTTCTCCCTGGTGGCAGCAGTGAGAAGACCGCTTGGCCCGGATAGTAGGGGGTTCCTGTTGATGGATGCTGCTTTCCTGCGACAGCACTCCACAGGAAAGCATTTCAGTAATATTGTAAGTATATTCTTAGATTAAACATTCTTTGTTGTTTACATAATTCACTGTGGGTTGTCTGTAAAAGTATAGGAATGGCATATGTCATTACGTTACTATGTCATATGAGCACATCTCACTAAAGTAAAAGTGGACACATTATTCCCAGCTCCGTGTTTTATTTTTGATTAATTCCTGGAGTTACAAACCATAACACTCTCATTCTGCAACCTCTCAAATTAGGTCATTGGTTACAGTAGTGATTGTTTAAATATTTGCCTAAAAGTAGCACCATTTCAACTCAAACACATTACCAATGCATCACTGGCACCATCAAGAATATATATATTAGCACATGCCCAAGCAGCTCCTTCTTGGGGAACTCTCTGCTGGAAGACGCTCGCATGGAGGGCAGAAGAAACGTTACAAAGACACACAAAAGGCCTCCCTGAAGTCACTTGACATAGACACAACCTCCTGGGAAATGCTGGCACAAAACCGCCCTACCTGGCACGGCCTCATCCACAAGGGCTGTCAAGCTTACGAAGCAAGGCGCATTGCTGAAGCACAACATAAGCGCAACAACTGCAGTGCCTACACGTCTGCCCAACATGTGCCAGGATATTCCGTGCCCGAATTGGCCTGACCAGTCATCTTCGGACACACCGCATCCAGTCTCAAAGTGACTAATGGTGTTGAGGTCTTCATCGACGACGATGGACGAACCACACATCCAGCCAGGTCCCAGGAAAGGGCCAGGAACATCATGAAGGATCCCACCCACCCTGCTCATGGACTGTTTGTCCCACTGCCAACAGGGAGGAGGCTACGTAGCATCCATGCCAGGACCACCAGACTCAAAATCAGTTCCTTTCCCCAAGCAGTAAGGCTGATCAACACCTCCACCCACTAACCCACCCCTCCACAGCCCCACCATCACTGCTTTATCATTTCCTATCAGAGTCACTTTATGTAGACACTCCTGTGCCTAGTGTCACTTTGTGGACATACATGAATAGCTTATATCCATTGATTGATAGTATTTATATTTATTGTATTGTTTTATTATTGTGATCTTTATCATATTGTGTTTTTTGGGGGGGGCTGTATCAGTTCCGGAGCAACAATTATTTCATTCTCCTTTACACCTGTTTACTGGAAATTATATTAAACAACCTTGAACAAGCCTAAATACCCTTTGGCTCCATACAGTTGTAGAATCAACAGCCTTCATGTTGCACAACACAAAATGAACAACATCTTGGCACACTGAGGTGTCAGGCCCCACCTCTCAGTCACGGGCGATGTGATGTGTGACATAACAAGAAAAAGGTGGTGCAACACACTCAAAATGTTGGATGGACTCAGCAGTCTAGGCAGGACTGCTGAAAGGTTTCGGCTGAAACGTCAACTGTACTCTTTTCCATTAATGCTGCCTGGCCTGCTGAGTTCCTCCAGCATTTTGTGTGTTGCTCGGATTTCTAGCATCTGCAGATTTTCTCTTGTTTGTAATGTAATTGACTATCAAAGTGCTGAAGTTTTGAAAGGTATTATACAAGGAAAGGTAACGCTGCAACAAAACCATCTTATTTTGAAAACCCAAAGGCCAAAATGCTATTTGCCTTCTTAACTGCTTGTTGGACTTTGAATGACATTCCGCTGCTCCCGTTAGTTATTCTCGTTACACAATGCCAACACTGCTGTCACAAAAGCCTATTGAAAAGAGAATGAAACAAAAGGAACACTGTCCACGCCATTCCTTATAGCCAGGGTGGTGAAGGGAACAAGCTCCCACTACTATTAAATGTTCCCAATGGTGTGTCTCAAATAGCCTCTGACAACCAAGTTCAGCTCCTGGCCTTCACGTGTGGAACTAGTAAGCCTCATGGAACCATTTCTTCTGACGGAAGGGGCAAAGACAGATCACTGGTGCCTTAAGATGAGTTGCTTTGGGCAGATGGAGCTCATCAGCTGTGGCTGGCAGCTCAGCAAGGAGAAGGAAATCTCTGATCTCAAACCTCCGCTTCCTTATGGCTATATCCACTCATGGGGAAGGCTTGGGAGTAAAAGAACATGGCCACGTTCTCACTGTGGTTCAGAGTCTAATTCAGACTGGCTGCAGAGGCTCGTCAATCCCTCCAAAGAGATCGAAGATCCAAGCAAATCTGTCGAATGAGGTTTTGACCTGGGAGCCTCCATTTTATATCCATATCCCTGAAGTCAAAGGTCTCAGTATAATCAGCAAACAAGTCAGAGAAAAGGGAGGCATAGCCTCATTCCAGCACTTATAAAGAAGCTTTCTTGCCTTTATTTGTCGAGACACTGAGTTCAAAAGTCAGAAAAATACGTTCCAGTTTTATAAAACTCTACTTGTGCCACATCTGGAGTATTATATAAACAAACCCCATTTCCAGAAAAGTTGGCATAGTTTCCAAAATGCAATCAAAACAAAAATCTGTGATATGTTAATTCACATGAACCTTTATTTAGCTGACAAAAGTACAAAGAAAAGATTTTCAATAGTTTTACTGACCAACTTAATTGTATTTTGTAAATATACACAAATTTAGAATTTGATGGCTGCAACACACTCAACAAAAGTTGGGACAGAGTGAAAATAAGATTGAAAAGTGCACAGAATATTCAAGTAACACCGGTTTGGAAGACTCCACATTAAACAAGCTAATTGGCAGCAGGTGTGGTATCATGACTGGGTATAAAAGTAGCGTCCATCAAAGGCTCAGTCTTTGCAAGCAAGGATGGGTCGTGGCTCACCCCTTTGTGCCAAAATTCGTGAGGGAATTGTTAGTCAGTTCAAAAGGAACATTTCTCAAAGCAAGATTGCAGAGAATTTAGGTCTTTCAACATCTACAGTACATAATATTGTGAAAAGATTCAGAGAATTCGGAGACATCTCAGTGCGTAAAGGGCAAGGTTGGAAACCACTGTTGAATGTGCGTGATATTCAAGCCCTCAGGCGGCACTGCCTAAGAAACCGTCATGCTACTGTGACAATTATAGTCACCTGGGCTCGGGAGTACTTCGGAAAACCATTGTCACTCAACACAGTCCGTCGCTGCATCCAGAAATGCAACTTGAAACTGTATTATGCGAGGAGGAAGCCATACATCAACTCTATGCAGAAACGCCGGCAAGTTCTCTGGGCCCGAGCTCATCTTAGATGGACCGAAAGACTGTGGAACCATGTGCTGTGGTCAGATGAGTCCACATTTCAGATAGTTTTCGGAAAAAACCGGCGTGGAGTTCTCCATACCGAAGATGAAAACGATCATTCAGATTGTTATCAGCGAAAGGTGCAAAAGCCAGCATCTGTGATGGTATGGGGGTGCATCAGTGCCCATGGCATGGGTGAGTTGCATGTATGTGAAGGTACCATTGACTCTGAGGCGTATATTAGGATTTTAGAGAGACATATGTTGCCATCAAGGCGATGTCTCTTCCCAGGACGTCCATGTTTATTTCAGCAGGACAATGCCAGACCACATTCTGCACGGGCTACAACAGCGTGGCTTTGTAGACACAGAGTGCGTGTGCTTGACTGGCCTGCTGCCAGTCCAGATCTATCTCCTATGGAAAATGTATGGCGCATCATGAAGAGGAGAATCAGACAACGGAGCCACAGACTGTTGAGCAGCTGAAGTCTTGTATCAAGCAAGATTGGACAAAATTTCCAATTGCAAACCTACTACAATTAGTTCCAAAACGATTAAAAAGTGTTATTAAAAGGAAAGGTGATGTAACACAATAGTAAACATGCCTCCGTCCCAACTTCTGTTGAGTGTGTTGCAGCCATCAAATTCTAAATTTGTGTATGTTTACAAAATACAATTAAGTTGGTCAGTAAAACTATTGAAAATCTTTTCTTTGTACTTCTGTCAGTTAAATAAAGGTTCACGTGAATTAACATATCACAGATTTTTGTTTTTATTGCATTTTGGAAAATATCCCAACTTTTCTGGAAATGGGATTTGTAGTTCTAGTAACCCCATTATAGAATTAGAATTTATTTAAATCATACATCCATCCCACAACATAAAGGAGTAAAAATTGTCACGTTTTGACTCTGTCGCAATGTACAGACATATGAATTTAAAAGTCTAATGGCTTGTAGAAAGAAGCCTGTTGGTCCTGGCTTTAATGCTGCGGTAGCATTTGCCAGATGGAAGTAGCTGAAACAGTTTATGGTCGGGGTGACCAGTGTCCCCGATGATCTTCCAGGCCTCCTTTCTGCACCTGCTGCTGTAAATGTCCTCAGTGGAGGGAAATTCATGTGCACAGATGCGCTGGGCTGTCCGTACCACTCTCTGCGTGCCCAGCAATCAAGGTTGGTGCAGTTCCCATATCAGGCAGTGATACAGTCAGTCTGTATATCTTAATGGGGCCCCTGTAGAAGGTCCTGAGGATTTGTTGAGGTTACAGAAGAGGTTTATCAGGATGCTGCCTGGATTAGAGGAGAGGGCACGTGCTGTAACGAGAGGTTTTACACACTTGTGTTCTTTTCTCTGGAACAGCGGAGGCTGAGGGGAGATCTGATGAAGGTTTATAAGATTATGAAAGGCACAGACAGGGTGACAGACAATATCTTTTTCCCAGGGTTGAAATGTCTAATACTAGAAACACCTGTTTAAGGTGAGAGGGGGTCATTTCAAAGGAGATGTGAGGGACAAGTTGTTTTTTTTATACACACACACACACAGTGGTGGGTGCCTGGGGTGGAGGTACAGGCAGATACATAAGGGATATGCCCCAAAGATATTTAGAATGTGTGAAACATGGAAGGATTGTGGCCATAGTGTAAGCAGAAGAGATTAGTTTCATTTGTTTCATCACAAATTTAATTGATTCAGCACAACACTGTAGGCCGAAGGACCCGTTCCTACCATATGTTGTATTTTTTCCATTTCCCATTCTTAACACCGCACTATTCATAGTCGCATTGCGAAGTCGTAGCTAACTGTGGATTCTTCCACCAAACCAGATTTTGCAGTCCACGCCCATACATTATGTGCAATATTCCATCAAAGACCCTATCTATCAAACATATTCAATCAAGATCTTCACCCTGTTACAAATGAATCCACAGATTCAGAATCTGAGTTAGTATCACTGGAATATGTTGTGAAATTTGTTTTGTGGCAGCAGTACAATGTAATAATATAATAATAAACTATAAATTACAATAAAAATACATGAAAAATTAAATTAAATTAACAGAGCCTGAACAGCAAATAAAAAGAAATCTGGAGGCTGTGTTCTTGGGTTCATTGTCCATTCAGAAATCTGATGGTGGAGGGGAAGAAGCTGTTCCTAAAATGTTGAGAGGTCATGTCCTGGGTGATGAGGTCCTAAATGATGGATTCCAACATTTGGAAGCATTGCCTTTTGAAGATGTCCTGGATGCTGGGGAGGCTGGTGCCCATGATGGAGCTGGCTGAGTTTGCAACGCTCTGCGGCTTTTTCTGACCCTGTGCATTGCCCTACCACCCCCCCACCCCCCAGACCAGACAATGATGCAATCAGTTCCAATGCTCTCCACAGTACATCTGTAGAAATGAGTACTCACAGGTATCCACTTCCATCCTGCTCACCGGCAATCACATCTCTGATTAGAACAAGCTGTCTGAGATTACTCTCAGCACAGAACCGATCCTGGTGAATCATGATTCTCAAAACAGCGTCACTCAACTGCAGGAAACTTTGAACAGAATTCTGTAATCCACATTAAAAAGTAGAAAGTGTCACTTTAGTCCTTTTCACCTGTAGTTGAGGGTGATGGTTCCTTCCTAAATAATTCCAACATGCCAATAGTCAGGGCATGGAGCCAGACCTGCTGACAGCAAACTGCTACTTTCACGGTAAGTTCCCTCAAAGGAATAGACAAAACTTTGTCAAATTGTCTAGGCTACATGGACAGACACAGAAATGAAAGGCAATAAGGGACAAAGAGCAAAATTCACCTCACAGCAGTTCCACAGGCTGCACTCCTGTCCGTGAGATACTTTATACTTTACTGTCGCCAAACAATTGATACTAGAATGTACAATCATCACAGCGAAATTTGATTCTGCGCTTCCTGCTCCCTGGAGTACAAATCGATAGTAAATATTAAAAATTTAAATTATAAATCATAAATAAATAGAAAAATGGGAGTTAAGGTAGTGCAAAAAAACCAAGAGGCAGGTCCAGATATTTGGAGGGTACGGCCCAGATCTGGGTCAGGATCCGTTCAGCAGTCTTATCACAGTTGGAAAGAAGCTGTTCCCAAATCTGGCCGTACGAGTCTCCAAGCTCCTGAGTCTTCTCCCGGAGGGAAGAGGGACAAAAAGTATGTTGGCTGGGTGGGTCGTGTCCTTGAATATCCTGACTAATACTAACTAAACAACTAACTATTAACTAAACTACTAACTAAACAAGACACTATTCAACTTCCATTCCTTCAGAATGGAGATTGTTCCATTACATTTAATAACAGAAGCTTTAATAACATGTAAAAGAAACACAAGATAGGGAACATAATACCTGATCCACACAAAACATTCAACTACACCCAAAACCAATAAGTTGCCTGAAATCAGAATCTTTCCGACAGCAGTCAGTGAAATCTGGATGAAGAACACAGAACAGTACAGCACGGGGACAGGTTCTTCAGCGCACAGTGTTGTGTCAAACCAGATAAGTAATGAAATGGCCAACTAAACTAATCCCTTCTGCCTACACAACGTCCCTATCCCTCCATTTTCCTCACATTCCTAAACCATCCCTTAAAAGTCCCTGACGTATCTGCCTCTACCAGGCAGCACGTTCTGGGCACCCACCACTCTCTGTAAAAAAAAACTTGCTCCTCACATCTCGTTTAAAATTTCCCCTCTCAGTTTAAATGCATGCCCTTCGGCATTAGACATTTCAACCCTGGGAAAAAAAGATAGTCTGTCTACTCTATCTATGCCTCTCAATCTTATAAATCTCTATCAGATCCCCTCTCAGCCTCTACCACTCCAGAGAAAGCAACCCAAGACACCACTTTCAAGGAAATCCAGACCGGTATTGCCAGATCCCTTTGTTCTACTGCATTCCTCAATGCTCCGATCATTTACTGTGCAAGACCTACTCTGGTTGCTCCTCCCATAGTGGAACACCTCACACTCGTCTGCATTAAACTCCACCTGCCATTTTTCAGCCATTTTTCCAGCTGGTCCAGATTCTGCAGCAAGCTTTGATCGTCTTCCTCTCTGTCCACTACACCTCCAATCTTGGTATCATCCCTAAATTTGATGATGTAGTTAACATTATCATCCAGATCACTGATATAGATGACAAACAACAGCAGACCCAGCACCAATCCCTGCACCACTCTACTTGTCACAGGGCTCCAGTCAGCGAGGCAACCACTCCCTGGTTTCTCCCACAAAACCAATGTCTAATCCAATGTACTACTTCAGCCTAAATGCCAAGTGACTAAAGCTTCTCGACCGATCTTCCATGCAGGAACTTGTCAAATGCCTTGCTGAATTCCATGTAGACAACATTCACTAATTTGCATCAACTTTCCTGGTAACTTCCTTGAAAAACTCTGAAGATTAGTTGGACATCACCGACCACACACAAAGCCACGTGGACCATCTCTAATCAATCCCCGTCTATCAAAGTACTCATATCTGGTCTCTGAGAATGCCTCACAATAACTTTCCTACCACTGATGCCAGACTCACCAGCCTATAATTTCCTGGTTTACTTTTAGGTCCTTTCTTAAACAGCAGAACAACATTGGCTATCCTGTAGTCCTCCAGTACTGTGCCTCACCTGTCAGTAAGGATGATTTAAATATCTCTGCCAGGGCCCCTGCAACTTCCGCACTTGCCGCCTACAAGGTCCAAGGAAACATTTTGTCAGGCCCTGGGGCTCTGTCCACCCCAATTTGCCTCAAAACAGCAAACACCTCCTCCTCTGTAATCTATATAGTCCATGACCTTGCTGCAGTTTTGCCTCACTTCTTTAGATTCTGTGTCCATCTCCCAGCTCAATACAAATGCAAAAGATCCACTTAAGATCTCCCCCAAATCAATTGGCTCCACACATAGACGACCATTCTGATCTTCCAGAGGACCAGTTTTGTCCCTTGCTATCCTTTTGCTCTTAATGTATTTGTAGAATCCCTTAGGATTCTCACTGATCATGTCTGCACGACCTAACCTGGGCCCAACATATCAATGTAGCCATAAAGAAGGCAAGACGGTGGCTGTATTTCATTTTGGAGTTTAAGATTTGGCACGTCACCAAAAGCACTCACAATTTTCTACAGATATACTGTGGAGAGCATTCCAAATAGCTGTATCACCACCATCTGATATGGGGGTGGGGGAGAGGAGGGTGGAACAATTTTTTCATTCTCTGTTAAAATTGTATACTGAAAATGACATTATACAATCATATATCTTGTCTTGATGGAGATGAATCATTGCCTAGTATTCTGTAAATGTTACCATCGACTTTTTAGCCCACGCCTAAATTTTGTCGCATGATCCAACAGAATTAATTGACTGTGCTTCCTTACAGACTGATAGGCTGCACGCAGAACATGCTGGAGGAACTCAGCATTTTCTCTTGTTGGAGACTGACCGGCTGACAAGCTTGAAAAGATTTCTGAACAGTCCATGTGTATGACCTCATCGTTCCTTTCAGCTTCCGAAGAGTCAGGGTCATAGAAAAGCACAGCACAGAAATGGGCCCTTTGGTCCAACTAGTCATTGCCAATTTTTGAACAATTTATTTTTGCAAATCACTGCTCCACTGCTGCCCCAAAAGAACAAATTTCATGCCATACTCTAAGTCAGAGGTAATAAACCAGATTTGATACAGCAACAGGCTACATCACAGGACCGTGCCAGTTCTGCATTCACTTTCACATCTGCTCTGACCTTTGGCCTCAAATTCATTTTCTAATCTGATCCCATCAGGTACAATTTCCATTTTCCAAAACTTTCTTTCCGTCTTGAACGTATTTGACAACTCAACTCCACAGCTTCCCAAGTTAGAGAATTTGAAAGATTCAATCCTCAGGGAAAATAACACTATCCAAAATAAGATTACCTTACTACAGATGAACCCGTGCTAGCTGCACGGATTTACACAACAGGGAAAGCAGGTACCAATAACAGGAATGGGATGCCAAAACTGCCTGGTGCATATCCAAAATCACTCAAAGAACAAAGACCTCTATCTCACACTCTTTCACCTCTCATCCTCTTAGCAATGCTGCAAGATTTACTGACAAACCCAATAAGTTTTGGATCATTTAGATTCAGATTTATTTTATGTACACTGAAATACACAGTAAACTAAATCCACTTTGTGCGTTAGCAAGGATGTGTCTCAAGCCCACAGGTGTCAACACGTGCTGCTCACCACACAGAGCTTACAGCAAGTACTGAGCTAGCCATCCAATTTGATACAGCTTTAACAATTGAAATATGGACAATTAGACTGGACTGACTTGCATCGTATCTGCTTCATGCTCCCACTCAAAAACAGAATACAATTTGCGATAGCAAAGGGAAGGAGGAACGTGGGAGGAAAGCAATTACATTGATTATTCAGACAATTTTCATTTTGACTTGGTCTGCAACCTAATTTATCTTAAAAGGTGATCATTCTGATACTACTAATCTCATGGAGCAAAGGATGAGATAACTAGCTGTTAAGTCAATGCAAGGCTTATTTTTACGTTCTGCTGTGAAGTTATACTATAAAATCTGTAGGCTTTGTACTAAACAGCCACTGACACAAGTCTCACTGAATTTCACAGAACCAATATCTTTCTGCAACAGCACCATCACTACCTTCAATCTTTTACCCACATGCAACCAATTGTACCTTCAGTCAGTTAATGGTGAGCACAAAATTATTTGAGTGTTATTTATAAAAAACACACAAGGCTCACCAACGTCCTTCCAAGATGCAAATTTGGCATCATTACCAAGAAGTGCCTTCAAACTTCACAGTGCAGTTGACACTTCAAAATTTTTAAAAAAACGTACAAAGTAAATTTATTATCGAACTACATAAATGTCAGCATATACTAACTATGCCAAGATTCACTGTCTTGTGGGCATTCACAGTAAACAGAGAGAAACAACAGAATTAATGAAGGACCACAGGGAATAAGACGAACACACAAATAGATAGTGAATACTCGGCACATGAAATGCAGAGTCCTTGAAAGTGAGTCCATAGGTTGTGGAACCAGTTCAGTGATGGGGTGAGTGAAGTTATCCCTTCACTCCCAATCTACACCACCTATCTTGGAGTGGGGGAGGCGCGGAGGGGCCACAAAGCAAATGTCTAATCCAATTTATTACCTCATCCTGAATGCTGAACAACTGAACCTTCTTAGCCAGCCTCCCATGTGAGACCATGGCAAATGCCTTACCGAAGTCCATGTAGACAACATCCACTGCCTTCCCTTCATCCATTTTCCTGTTAATCTCCTCAAAAAACTCTACAAAATTGGTTAGACACAATCTACTATGCACAAAACCATGAGGATCACGAATCAGTCCCTGTCTATCCAAATACTTACAGTGCCAATAAAAAGTATTCAACCCCACCTCCCAGAAGTTTTCATGTTTTATTGTTTTAAAAAAAGTATGTGAAGAGCAAGAAGATAAGACATGAGAGGATAGGACCAACCAAGTGTGACAGTGTGCATGGAACCGGAGGAGATAGTAGAGGTACTTAATGAATACTTTGCTTCTGTATTCACTATGGAAAAGGATCTTGGCAATTGTAGGGATTATTTACAATGGATTGAAAAGCTTGAGCATATAGACATTAAGAAAGAGGATGTGCTAGAGCTTTTGGAAGGCATCAAGTTGGATAAGTCTCCTGGACCGGATGAGATGTACCCCAGGCTACTGTGGGAGGTGAGGGAGGAGATTGCTGAGCCTCTGGCAATGATCTTTGCATCTTCAATGGGGACGGGGGAGGTTCTGGAGGATTGCAGGGTTACAGATGTTATTCAAGAAAGGGAGTAGAGATAGCCCAGGAAATTATAGACCAGTGAGCCTTACTTCAGTGGTTGGTAAGCTGATGGAAAAGATCCTGACAGGCAGAATTTATGAACATTTGGAGAGGTATAATAGGATTAGGAATAGTCAGCATGGCTTTGTTAAAGACAGCTCGTGCCTTACAAGCCTGAATGAATTTTTTGAGGGTATGACTAAACACATTGATGAAGGTACAGCAGTAGATGTAGTGTATATAGATTTCAGCAAGGCATTTGATAAGGTAGCCCATGCAAGGCTTATGAGAAAGTAAGGAGACATGTGATCCAAGGGGACCTTGCTTTATGGATCCAGAACTGGCTTGCACACAGAGGCAAAGAGTGGTTGTGGACGGGTCATATTCTGCATGGAGGTCGGTGAGCAGTGATGTGCCTCAGTGATCTGTTCTGGGACCCCTACTCTTTGTGATTTTTATAAATGACCTGGATGAGGAAGTGAGGGAATGTGCTAGTAAATTTTCTGATGACACAAAGGTTCAGGGTGTTGTGGATAGTGTGGAGGGCCGTCAGAGGATATGACAGGACATTGATAGGATGCAAGAGGATGTGAGAGAGAGTGCGAGAGCACGCGCATGCGCGTGAGAAAAGAGAATGAAACACAATTCTGACACTAAAGTTGCTTAGTGACTTGGACCACAAGACCATAAGACATTGGAGCAGAGTTAGGCCATTCAGCCCATCGAATATGTTCTGTCATTCCATCATGGCTGATCCCAGATCCCACTCAACCCCATACACCTGCCTTCTCACCATATCCTTTGATGTCCCGCCCAATCAGGAAACTATCAACTTCCACTTTAAATATAACCACAGAGTTAGCCTCCACAGCTGTCAGTGGCAGAGCATTCCACAGATTTACTGCCCTCTGGCTTGAAACAAATTCATCCTTACCCCATTCTAAAAGCTAGCCCCTCAATTTGGAGGCTGTGCCCTCTCATTCTAGACTCCCCCACCATAGGAAACATCCTCTCCACATCCACCCCATCTAGTCCTTTCAACATTCAGTAGTCTTCAGTGAAATCCCTCAAGCATTCTTCTAAATTCCTGAAAGCTTTCAAAGGCTTACATGTTAACCCTTTCATTCCCAGAATCATCCAAGTGAACCTCCTTTGGTCTCTCTCCAATGACAACATGTCCTTTGAGATATGGGGCCTAAAACTGTCAACACTTCTCCAAGGAACTCAGCAGGCCAGGCAGCATTGTCGACTGATGCCTGGCCTGCTGCCTTCCTCCAGCATCTTGTGTGCGTTGCTTGTATTTCCAGCATCTACAGATTTTCTCGTTTACAACTATACTGCAAGTGCAGCCTAACTGGTATCTTCCAAACACTCAGCATTATCTCCTTGCTTTTATATTCTATATCCTTTAAAATAAATGCCAACATTGTATTTGCTTTCTTTACCGCAGACTCAACCTGTAAATAACCTTCTGGGAGTCTTGCACGAGGACTCCTATGTCCCTCTGCACCTCTGATGTTTGAACCTTCTCCCCATTTAGACAATAGTCCGCACGATTGTTCCTCTTACCAAAATGCATTATCATACATTTCCCAACACTATATTCCATGTCAAAGAGAAAATCTACAGATCAGGTACCATCTATTGAAAAGAGTACAGTCGACGTTTTGGTCTGAGACCCTTCAGCAGGACTGAGAAAAGAAGATGGAGTCAGAGTAAAGGATAGGGGGGAGGGAGAAACACGAGGTGATAAGTGAAACCGGGAGCAGTTAGGAGGGGGGAGAGGGGTGAAGTAAAGAACTGGGAATTTGATTGGAGAAAGAGGTATAGGGCTGGATAAGGGAGAATCTGATAGGACAGGACAGAAGGCCATTGAAGAAGGGGAAGGGGGTGGATGACCAAGAAAGTGAAGAGAGGTGTTGGAAATGGACCAGGTAAATTTGAGGCAGGGTGGATATTGGAGGTAAAGTTAATGAAGTCAACTAGCTCGGCACGGGTGCAGGAAGCAGCACCAATGCAGTCGACGATATAGTGTAGGAAAAGTAGGGGAGTACCCCAGTGTAGGCTTGGAACACAGAATGTTCCATATAGCCAACAAACAGGCAGGCCTAGCTGGGACCCATGTGAGTGCCCATGGCTACACCTTTTTTGCCATCTGCTTTTTTTGCCCCTTCTTCCTATTTGTCTAAGGCTACGTCCACACTAGACCGAATAATTTTGAAAACACTGGTTTCGACTAAAAACGACAGGTGTCCACACTAGGCGTTTTTCAAAATATCTCTGTCCACATTAAAACGGATATTTGGGTGAATCTATTCCTACTAGGCATGTGCAGACACATCTACAGAAAACAAGCGAAGAGGAAACGGTATAGTATTTACGTTTCCACGGTGGCGTGTTATTTCCATTGGTCAAAAACTAGAGTACCAACAACAACAGCGAAAGAAAGTTTTCAACAATGTCTTCGAGGAATACAAAGAAAACCTCTGCTGAAAAAAGCAGATCGGACTTCTTCGTTTAGAAAGACAATGAAGTCGAGCTGTTTCTGCGAGTTACACGACTACAAAGTCAGCAGAGGAGTGGAGAACATGGAGATGTTTAACTCCAAACAAGCTATTAACATAGACAACAAAGTAAACAACACACGCATGAAGCCGTCCTCTACCCAAGATCAACAAGAGAGTGGAATCTTCTGCCGCCAGACCTGCGCAGTATTTCTGACATTAATATTTTTAAAGATAGACTCAATCAAATCAATTTAGGGGATCTAGTCAAAAAAGCTCACTTTACAATTCAATTTTCAGGCCGTTCACACCGACTGCGCGTTATATTTACGCTCTATTCTTGGTTGGTGCGGCTGTAATGAAACCAAATTTCCCTCGGGATTAATAAAGTATATCTAGCTATCTAGCTATCTATTTATAACAGCCGTCCGGCAGTGCTTGCACAGTACCAAACAGAAGCAGAAAAAGCATTGTTGTTGTGGTGTTGTCATGACAGCGTTTTTAAATATCTCCATTTACCCCATCCACACTACAACGTGCAACAATCGTTTTCAAATTTACATATTCTGGAGAGCGTTTTAGAAAAGCTCTGTTTTCGGGGGATGAAAACGCCGTTTCAATGTAGACGGAGGGTCAAAATGAAGAGAAAAGGCTTCGTTTTCAAAATTATCTGACGTAGTGTGGACGTAGCCCAAGTCCTGCTGCAATCGTAATGCTTCCTCAGCACTATCTACCCCTCCAACCATCTTTGTATCATCCACAAATCTTGCCACAAAGCCATCAATTCCATTATCCAAATCATTGACAAACAATGGGGAAAGCAGAAGTCCCAATACTGACCCTGAGGAACACCACTAGTCATTAGCCCTTGAATATTGAAGTCCCCCATTACAATTGTGTCATTACCATTACATACCTTTTCCAGCTCCCTTTGCAATCTCAACCCCACATCTTGGCTACTATTTGGAGGCCTATATATGATTCCTATAACTTTTTTACCCTTGCAGTTTCATAACTCCACCCACAAAGATTCGACATTCTCTGATCCTATGACACTGCTTTCTAAAGATGTAATTCCATCTCTTACTGACAGAGCCACACCACCGTCTCTGCCTTCCTGCCTGTCCTTTCAATACAAAGTACATCCTTTGATGTTAAACTCCCAAATATGACCTTCTTTCAGCCATGACTCGGTGAAGCCCACGTCATACCAACCAATCTCTAATTTGGCCACGAGTTTGTCCACCTTATTCCGAATGCTGCGCACATTTAAATACAGTACCTGCAGTCCTTCGTTCTTCACCCTTTTGAATTTTGCCTCTGTGGTACAACTTAACTCTTTGCTGTGTCTGCGTTTGTATCCAATCACTGGCTTCTCCTTCCTTACATTCATGTTACACCCATCATCTACTCATAAACTGCTGGCTCATCCTCAGCTCCATCATACTGGTTTTCATCTCCTTGCCAGGTTGTCCAAGTGACTTATCCACCTCAAGACCTTTCAGTTTGCCTCACATTTTTCCCTTTGTAATAGCAATGGCACCCGCTACTGCTCGCTGACCCTCACGGACCTCTGGCACACTGCCAATGTCTTTCACAGTGAAGACAGATGTAAAGTACCCACCAAGTTTATCTGCCATTTCTTCATCCCCCATTACTACCTCACCAGCATCTTTTTCCAGTGGTCCAATATCAGTTCACACCTCCCTTTTACTCTTTATATAACTGAAAAAAACTGTTCATTATTAACTAGTTTGCACTCATATTTCATCTTTTCCCTTCTTCTGGCTTTTTAGTTGTCTTTTGTTGGATTTTAGAAGCTTCCCAGTCATCCAACTTCCCACTCACTTTTGCTGCCTTATATGACTTGCATATAAAACTGCACATTCCCCTGTGGTCAAAGAAGAAAGAGCTAGCTTGGCCGGGTGGAAACTGTCTAACCGAGATCATTAACATGATTTTCAACATCCAGCCAATTTTCACACTTCACTACAATCATTAACAAAAGTCCCCCTGGTTAAAACATGTCACAATATAACAATCTTATGTCTTCAATTAAACAGATTATATTTATGATAGTCTATTCTTGTGTGAAAAACTAAAAAAATACAATCCAATTTAGAAAAAGGACACGGTGTTTAAGCTAAATTAAAACTTTAACCCAGTATAAATGTGCTATAAAAAAGGGGGTTCTTTCCATGAAATATTAAGCAAGGGGTCTAGCCAAGGGGTTCCCAAACTTTGTTATGCCATGGACCAATAGCATCAAGCAAGGGGTCAGGTTGGGAACCCCTGTTCTGGAGGATCTAAGATAATGAAGACTCAGCTAACAGGACAGGTCTGACTGTAACCCTGCTCTTCAGTAAGGATCGAGGTTGAGAACAGCAGTCAGGTGCTGCAGATCTCCCCATTGTGTTTTCCATTTTAATTTACCATTTTCCAATCAAGTTTCAGGTCTTCAAACACCAAAGGTCACAAATATTTAAATGTTGAAAGGCAGAACCTAAAGGCAATTGAAAGAACAGCCCGACAATTTTACGAGAAGCAGGAACACTGACTGGACAATTGTTCGAGACTTCAAAATCCTGATGAAACTACAGTCAGGAAACAGGAAATTAGCTTATCTCAATGTAATGAGTTATTTAAATCCAAAGTTCAAAGTGAATTTATTATCAAAATACATATACAAACCCGAGATTCATTTTCTTGCAAGCATTCACAGTGAATACAAAGAAACACAATAGAATCAATGAAAGATAAGTTGGACAGGCAATCAGTGTGCAAAAGACAACAAACTGTGCAAATACAAAAAGAAAAACACAAAAATCACAATAGATAAATAAACAAATATTGAGAACATGAGATGAAGAGTCCTTGAAATTGAGTCCATAGGCTGTGGGAGCAGTTCATTGTTGGAGTGAACAAAGTTATCCCCTCTGGTACAAGAACCTGATGGTTGAGGAGCAAAAACTCCCCAGAACCTGGTGATGCGAGTCCTGAGGCTCCTGGACCTCCTTCCTGATGGCAGCGGCAAGAGGAGAACGTGGTCTGGATAGTAGGGGTTCCTGATGATGGATACTGCTCTCCTGGGACAGCACTCCTGCAGATGTGCTCAATGATGTGGAGGGCTTCACCTGTGATGGACTGGGAGAAACCCATACTTTGTGTAGGTTTTTTCTGTACAAAGGGCATTAGTGTTTCCATACCCCATGCTGTGATGTAGCCACCACACATCTACAGATTTTTCTGCACCGTACCCAGTCCAGCAGGGTAGAAAGTGTGAAATGAAGGCTCGTGCTACAAACTCTTCTTGCCCAATGTACTCAGAAACCTCAGCTTTGCAAAACTGTACTTTATAGAGAGTGCATAAAAATGGAGTCCTTTCCCACTCTGCTTAGTATTGGGAAATTATGCCAGTGATATTAAACCTGAGCATTGGCTCTCACACACAGACACTGATACACACATATGCGCACACACACACACACACAGACACACACTCACTCACATGCGCTATTAAAAAGTGGATGCTGCAGCTTCAGCTGGAGAGAGTGATTAGTGGCAGACTCCAGTGGAATTTTTCACCCTTCTATTCTATGCAAGGCATGTTGTCACATTTGTTAATGACCAAATTGAGTTATCCCGGGGGCATCAGATTGCCCACGTGAACTTAATTCATTGTGAAGTAAAAGAAATAAGTTATTAGCAATTTGCAAACTATACTGTACCTTAACTATAAAGGTGTGTACCTCAAAATTCAAGAGAAACTTAAAAAGAAGTTCTTCTCATCTGTAACAACCAAGAGATTGTGAGCAGGTTGCTTGGTGTCACTCAGGAATTCTGACATAGCACAAGTCACACACTTTCCATGAGTTTTGTATTTGATGGATGTAGGATGGTACAATTCCTGGGTAGTTCTCCCTTTGCTCTGTGACACAGATGAATGAATACTGTGTCACAACCAAGGTCTTGTCAATAGGACAGGGGTTTTTTACTGTTTATTGTTTTACTATTTACCTGTGCTGAGCACCTCACATGAATTTAGAATATTTTATGGTGATATTTTGTTTTATGTGCTGTGGGTGCATCATGGTCTGGAGGAACATTGTTTTGTTTGGTTATATATATGTACAGTCAGATAACAATAAACTTGAACTGAACTTGGTGCGTGGAATGCACTGCCTGAGTCAGTGGTGGAGGCAGATACACTAGTGAAGTTTAAGAGACTACTAGACAGTTATATGGAGGAATTTAAGGTGGGGGGTTATATGGGAGGCAGGGTTTGAGGGTTGGCACAATATTGTGGGCTGAAGGGCCTGTACTGTGCTGTACTATTCTATATTCTATGTAACGTCCTCTCTTGAATGTTTAAGTCTTTTTCCACGTGCTGAGTCACGCTCCTTCCCCACCCCCCTGCCTGTAACCACCTTGTACTCTCTGCCATGTAATTACCCTAGCTATATCCCTCATAATTTTGTATACTTCTATCAAATCTGCCCCCCCCCCAGTCTTCTACATTCCAAGGAATAAAGTCCAAACTATGCGATCTTTCCTTATAACTTAGGTCCTCCAGACTCAGCACCATCCTTGTAAATTTTCTCTCTACTCTTTCAACCTTATTGACATCTTTCCTGTAGGTAGGTGACCAAAACTGCACACAATACTCCAAATTAGGCCTCACCAATGTCTTATACAACTTCAACATAACATCCCATCTCCTTTATTCAATACTTTGATTTATGAAGGCCAATGTACCAAAAGCTTTCTTTACGATCTACCTGTGATGCCACTTCCAATAAATTATGTACCTGTATTCACAGATCCCTCTGTTCTACCACACTCCTCAGTGCTAGACCGTTCACAGTGTAAGACCTACGCTGGTTGGTCCTACCAAAATGCAATACCTCACACTCGTCTGCATTAAATTCCATCTGTCATCTTCCAGCCCATTTTTCCAGCTGATCCAGATCCCGCAGCAAGCCATGATAGCCTTTCCTCACTGTCCACTACGCCCCTAATCTTAGTGTTATCTGCAAATCAGCAAAAAGTGGCGAATCTGTGAAATTTGTTGCCACAGGCAGCTGTGGAGTCCAAGTCTTTATGTATGTTTAAGGTAGAGATTGATAGATTCTTGATTGGTCAAGGCATGAAGGGGCACTGGGGGGGTGGGGGGAGAGGGGGCAGGCAAGAGACCAGGGCTGAGGGGAAAAATGGATCAGCCATGATGATATAGAGGAGCAGACTTGATGGGCTAATTTTGCCCCTATAGCTTATGGTCTTACGGTCATATAAATTTGCTGATCCAGTTAGCCACATTATCATTCAAATCACTGATATAGATGACAAACAACAACCTACCCAACACCGATCCCTGTGACATTCCAGTGGTCACAGGCTTCCAGTCAGAGAGGATCTACTGTGACCACTCTCCGTCTTCTCCCACAAAACCAATGTCTAATCCAATCACAAACGAGAGAAAATCTGCAGATAACAGGAATTCTGCAGATGCTGGAAGTTCAAGCAACACACATCAAAGTTACTGGTGAACGCAGCAGGCCAGGCAGCATCTCTAGGAAGAGGTGCAGTCGACGTTTCAGGCCGAGACCCTTCGTCAGGACTAACTGAAGGAAGAGTGAGTAAGGGATTTGAAAGTTGGAGGGGGAGGGGGAGATCCAAAATGATAGGAGAAGACAGGAGGGGGAGGGATAGAGCCAAGAGCTGGACGGGTGATAGGCAAAAGGGGATACGAGAGGATCATGGGACAGGAGGTCCAGGAAGAAAGACAAGGGGAGGGGGACCCAGAGGATGGGCAAGAGGTATATTCAGAGGGACAGAGGGAGAAAAAGGAGAGTGAGAGAAAGAACGTGTGCATAAAAATAAGTAACAGACGGGGTACGAGGGGGAGGTGGGGCATTAGCGGAAGTTAGAAAAGTGGATGTTCATGCCATCAGGTTGGAGGCTACCCAGACGGAATATAAGGTGTTGTTCCTCCAACCTGAGTGTGGCTTCATCTTTACAGTAGAGGAGGCCGTGGATAGACATGTCAGAATGGGAATGGAATGTGGAATTAAAATGTGCGGCCACTGGGAGATTCTGCTTTCTCTGGCGGACAGAGCGTAGATGTTCAGCAAAGCGGTCTCCCAGTCTGCGTCGGGTCTCGCCAATATATAAAAGGTCACATCGAGAGCACCGGACGCAGTATATCACCCCAGTCGACTCACAGGTGAAGTGTTGCCTCACCTGGAAGGACTGTTTGGGGCCCTGAATGGTAGTAAGGGAGGAAGTGTAAGGGCATGTGTAGCACTTGTTCCGCTTACACGGATAAGTGCCAGGAGGGAGATCAGTGGGGAGGGATGGGGGGGACAAATGGACAAGGGAGTTGCGTAGGGAGCGATCCCTGCAGAAAGCAGAGAGAGGGGGGGAGGGAAAGATGTGCTTAGTGGTGGGATCCCGTTGGAGGTGGCGGAAGTTACGGAGAATAATATGTTGGACCCGGAGGCTGGTGGGGTGGTAGGTGAGGACCAGGGGAACCCTATTCCTAGTGGGGTGGCGGGAGGATGGAGTGAGAGCAGATGTACGTGAAATGGGGGAGATGCGTTTAAGAGCAGAGTTGATAGTGGAGGAAGGGAAGCCCCTTTCTTTAAAAAAAAAGGAAGACATCTCCCTCGTCCTAGAATGAAAAGCCTCATCCTGAGAGCAGATGCAGCGGAGACGGAGGAATTGCAAGAAGGGGATGGCGTTTTTGCAAGAGACAGGGTGAGAAGAGGAATAGTCCAGATAGCTGTGAGAGTCAGTAGGCTTATAGTAGACATCAGTGGATAAGCTGTCTCCAGAGATAGAGACAGAAAGATCTAGAAAGGGGAGGGAGGTGTCAGAAATGGACCAGGTTAACTTGAGGGCAGGGTGAAAGTTGGAGGCAAAGTTAATAAGGTCAACGAGTTCTGCATGCGTGCAGGAAGCAGCGCCAATGCAGTCGTCGATGTAGCAAAGGAAAAGTCGGGGACAGATACCAGAATAGGCACGGAACATAGATTGTTCCACAAACCCAACAAAAAGGCAGGCATAGCTAGGACCCATACAGGTGCCCATAGCTACACCTTTAGTTTGGAGGAAGTGGGAAGAGCCAAAGGAGAAATTATTAAGAGTAAGGACTAATTCTGCTAGACGGAGCAGAGTGGTGGTAGAGGGGAACTGATTAGGTCTGGATTCCAAAAAGAAGCGTAGAGCTTTGAGACCTTCCTGATGGGGGATGGAAGTATATAGGGACTGGACATCCATGGTGAAAATAAAGCGGTGGGGGCCAGGGAACTTAAAATCATCGAAAAGTTTAAGAGCGTGAGAAGTGTCATGAACATAGGTTGGAAGGGATTGAACAAGGGGTGATAAAACCGTGTCGAGGTATGCAGAAACGAGTTCGGTGGGGCAGGAGCAAGCTAAGACAATAGGTCGGCCAGGACAGGCAGGTTTGTGGATCTTGGGTAGGAGGTAGAAACGGGAAGTGTGGGGTGTGGGAACTATAAGGTTGGTAGCAGTGGATGGGAGATCCCCTGAGCGGATAAAGTCGGTGATGGTGTGGGAGACAATGGCCTGGTGCTCCTTAGTGGGGTCACGATCGAGAGGAGGTATCCGCGAGTTGTCGCTATGCCTCGGCAAGGTAGAGGTCAAATCTGCAGATGCTGGAAATCCGAGTAACACACACAAAATGCTGGAGGAACTCAGCAGGCCAGGCAGCATCTATGGAAAAGAGTACAGTCGATGTTTAGGGCCGAAACATTGACTGTACTCTTTTCCTAGATGCTGCCTGGCCTGCTGAGTTCCTCCAGCATTTTGTGTGTGTTGCAATGTCTAATCCAATGTACTACCTCATCTTGAATGTCGAGTGACAGAACCTTCTTGACCAACCTCCCCTGCAGGACCTTGTCAAGTGCCTTGCTAAAGTCCATGTAGACAACATCCACTGCCTTGCTTCATCAACTTTCCTGTTAACTTCCTGGAAAGATTCCGTAACATTGGTTAGGCTTGATCTACCCACACACACAAAGCCATGCTGACTATTCTTAATTACTCTATCCACATACTCATATATCTGGTCTCTTAGAATACCTTCCAGACTCACCAGCCTATAATTTCCTGGTATATTCTTAGAGCCTTTTTTTTAAAAAAACAGCAGAACAACATTGGCTATCCTCCAGTACCTCTCCTGTCACCAAGGATGATGTAAATATCTCCACCAGGGCCCCAGCAATTTCTGCATTTGCCTCCCGTAGGGTCAGAGGGAAGACCTTGTCAGGCCCTGGGAAATCACCCACCCTGCTTTATCTCAGGGTAGCAAACACCTCCTCGCTGTGATCTGTACCGGCTCCATGAAATGGTGCTGCTTTGCCTCACTCCTATCGACTCTGTATCCATCTGCCTCACTTCTTTAAACTCTGCGTCTGTCTCCTGAGTAAATATAGAATAGATGCACAAAATTTATTTAAGATCTTCCCCCATCTGTTTTGACTTTACACTCTGGACTTCCAGAGGATCAGTTTTGTCCCTCGCAATCCTTTTGCTCTTAGCATATCTTAACAAACCCCTTCCGATTCTCCTTCACCTTATCTACTAGAGCAAATTCATGCCTTCTTTTAGCCCTCCTGATTTCTTTCTTAAATGTTCTCTTGCATTTCTTATACACCACAAGCACCTCATTTATTCCAACTTGCATTTACCTCCTTTCTTTCCTCTTAATATATCTCGATATCTCTTGAAAACCAAAGTTCCCTACACTTATTATCTTTAACTTTTATTCTGACAAGCACATACAAGCTTTGTACTTTCAAAATTTCACTTTTGAAGATCTGCCACTCACCAATATACCTTTGCCAAAGAACAGCCTACCCAATCTACACTTGCTAGATCCCTTCTGGCCATCAAGATGGCATCATGGGGGGAGATGATCTACCAGAGGGTTGCCACATCGATTGGGTCTCTGGCACTGTGGCTCGAAAGGGAAGGGGAGGAGAAGAGGACTTTAGTAGTGATCAGGGACTCCATAGTTAGAGGAGCAGACATGGGCTTCTGTGGATGCAAGAAACACCCGGATGGTATGTTGCCTACAAGGTACCAGGGTTAGGGGGTGACTCTAATGAGGTCTACAGCATTCTAAAGGGGGAGGGAGAGCAGCCAGAAGACTTGGTACATATTGGCACCAATGACATACGTAGAAAGATGGAGGAGGTCCTGAAGAGAGAATTTAGAGAGTCAGGTAGAAAGCTGAGCAGCAGAACACCAGTGCCTGGGCTACGCACCAGACAGGGCAAGAATAGGATGATTTGGCAAATGAATGTGTGGCTGAGGGACTGGTGCAGGGGGCAGGGTCTCAGATTTCTAGATCATTAGGATCTCTTCTGGGGAAGGTATGACCTATACAAAAGGGATAGGTTACATCTGAGCCCAAGGGGTACTAATAATCTTGCTAGAACTGTTGGGGAAGGCTTAAACTAATTTGGCAGGGAGATGGGAAACTAAGTGATAGGGCTAAGGATGGGGCAGAGGCAGTGTGTAGTGGAAGGACAGGCAGATTAGGAGGCATAATTGCAGTCAGTGGGATTAGCTGCAGTGTAACAAGGGGGCAAAATCCAAAAGGGTACGAATACAGGACTGACGGCATTGCATTTGAATGCCTGCAGTGTACCGAATAAGTCATAGTCATACTTTATTGATCCCGGGGGAAATTGGTTTTCATTACAGTTGCACCATAAATAATAAATAGTAATTACACCATAAATAGTTAAATAGTAATATGCAAATTATGCCAGGAAATCAGTCCAGGACCAGCCTATTGGCTCAGGGTGTCTGACCCTCCAAGGGAGGAGTTGTAAAGTTTGATGGCCACAGGCAGGAATGACTTCCTGTGACGCTCTGTGTTGCATCTCGGTGGAATGAGTCTCTGGCTGAATGTACTCCTGTGCCCACCCAGTACATTATGTAGTGGATGGGAGACATTGTCCAAGATGGCATGCAACTTGGACAGCATCCTCTTTTCAGACACCACCGTCAGAGAGTCCAGTTCCATCCCCACAACATCACTGGCCTTACGAATGAGTTTGATGATTCTGTTGGTGTCTGCTACCCAGCAGACACCAGCAGGAATAAGGTAGGTGATCTGGAAAGGTATGAACACAGGACTGATGGCGTTACATTTGAATGCAGGCAGTGTACCAAATAAGGCAGATGATCTGGAAGTGCAGTTGGAGATTGGCAGGCACGTCCTTGTACACCTGTTAAGTCACCTCTCATCACCTTTTGCCTGAGCTCACTCAACCTTTCTTCATAAGACACGCTCTCTAATCCAAGCAGTGTCTTGTAAATAGAAAAATAGAGGAATATGGGTAACCCCGAGAAATTTCTAAAGTAAGTATATGCTTGGCACAGCATTGTGGGCCAAAGGGCCTGTATTGTGCTGTAGGTTTTCTATGTTTCTATTACATGACAGCGTTTGAACATGACTAATGAAGGCAAACACACTATACACCTTCACAACCACCTGTCAACTTGTGCAGCAACTTTGAGGGAGAGATAGACGGCAGGATCTGTGTTCCTCCACACTGTTAACAAACCTACCACTAGCCCTGTATTCTGCCTTCAAGTTCAAAGTGTACCCTCTTGCACTTTTCCACAACACCACCAATCTTTGTGTCAATTACTAACCGACCCTTCCGCTTCCTCACTCAAGTCATTTATAAAATCACAAAGAACAGGAGTTTCAGAACAATCCCTGCAGAATACCACTAGACACCGACCTCCAGGCAGAATATATGCCATCTGCTACCACCTTCTGCCAAGGTATCTGAACATAATGTGACTAACAGGAAATGATAAAACTGACAAAATGACTCTTGGCAAGAGGAACTCCTCTGGGCAGCAGCAGGGCAAATGAAACATTTAAACAATGAGATAATCTTATGTAAAAGTACAATAGAAGGAATATTGTGTTAACACCAACTCTGTTAACTGCATGATCTTATTGAAACATATAAGATTATTAAGGGATTGGACACGCTGGAGGCAGGAAGCATGTTCCCGCTGATGGGTGAGTCCAGAACCAGAGGCCACAGTTTAAGAATTAGGGGTAGGCCATTTAGAACGGAGTTGAGGAAAAACTTTTTCACCCAGAGAGTGGTGGATATAGGAATGCTCTGCCCCAGAAGGCTGTGGAGGCCAAGTCTCTGGATGCTTTCAAGAAAGAAATGGATAGAGCTCTTAGAGATAGCGGAATCAAAGGTTATGGGGATAAGGCAGGAACTGGATACTGATTGTGGATGATCAGCCATGATCACAGTGAATGGCGGTGCTGGCTTGAAGGGCCGAATGGCCTACTCCTGCACCTATTGTCATGACTGGCCTCACCCTCCCAGCTCTTACTGAGCACTAATAATCAGTACAGAACAATACCACACTTGATCTAAGAGCTTCAGACAACTGATTAAAGTGGTTCAGATGGCAGGATACTAAAGTCAGTCAAATCACAATTATACTGAGATTGCTTGGATTGGGAATCTAAACCTACAGAATTCAGTCCTAAATTGGATTTCTGTTTCCAATAAGGTTTGACCCACTGTCCAACTTTTAAAAAAGCCTTTGTAGGCAATTTGTTCAATATAGTGAAATGTGTGTTCAAGTTGGCCAGGACAGAAAGAGAGAAATACCATTCAAATGGACCGGGTGCCTTGCCAGTTCATGAGTGCCCATAACACCACAAACTTTGAGCTCATTTTCTAAGAAGCTGTAATACCTTGTAAAAGTCTGCTTCATTTAAGATTCCTTCAAAAGCTGTAATGTGCTTCATTTAAATTTTTGCTTCATTCAGTTAGAGAACCAGGTCTGTTGTTTTACTGAAGAAGAGTCTCATCCCAAAATGCCGACTGCTTATTCACTTCCATAGATGCTGTCTGGCCATCTGAGTTTCTGCAGTATTTGAGTGTGCTGTCCTAGATTTCTAGTATTCACGGAATCTCTTGTGTTTTCTGATTTTATTCCTGTTTTAAATGTTTGACTGGCAAAACACTTCCCTCCGCTGCACCTCGGATGTCCTTTTGACAGTCCTAAGCACTGAATCAGTATTGACGTGTAATAATTATAATTTTCATGTTACACATTTTGCTGCATTCTCTGCTGAAAGTGAACTACTGCCCAACTGCACAAGCTGCTGATTCAAAAGCAGACTTATTCAGTGAGCAAATAGCCAATGGGAAGAGCTCTACAATGGGAAAACACTGTGCAACTGATCTTGGAGAGAAACATATCGAAGAACATATTCATACGCTGCCAGCTTCCTGATACAATCTGGGATGCATTTTCTCCCAAATGACATCTCCTTCCTCTGCCTCCCCAGTTCCAGATAAATATAAATGCAAAAATAAACACTCAACAGAACGTCTGTTGCTGGAATTCCCACAGTGTAAAAAGTTTAGAGAAAAAAATGAAGTTCACTTTACATTTCCTGCCAGCTTACACTACTCTATTATTCTTTCTGTAACTCTATCAGACTTGCTGAGACAGGGTACCACGTAAAGAGGGCATGATTCTTTGGCTTGGTCTCAGCATTTTCCTAATAGAAGTCAGGTTCCCAAATAGATCTGGGACATGACCTAGCATCTGGACTGAGGTTGGAGAGGGAAGGTAGCTTTTATTAAGAGGAGTGAGACAAGGGCACATAGATAACCCAAATACATTTCCAGCCAAAGCTAATTTTTCATGAATAATTATGAGCAATCTCAAAGCAGTACGGCAGAAGGATCTCGGAAGCGATATTGAAGATAATGAGTGGTCAAATATTTTATCAAATGTGGGTAGACATATTAGGGAAGCAAGAGGGAAATTTATTCAGTATAAAATAGTACACAGATATTATCGGACACCAATTAGACTCTACAAAATGGGGATTGTTGATAATAATTTATGCTGGAATTGTAAAAATGAGGTGGGCACATATTTTCACATGATTTGGGAGTGTTCCATGGTTCGGCCATTTTGGTGCAAAGTTCTTGATCTGTTGGGGAGTAGGTCGGGTTCCACACTGCCCCTGTGCCCACGGCTTTGTCTCCTGGGTGATAGAACAATGATACCTAATGTAAACAATGACAATTTTACTATTTTAAAGGTGGGTCTCATCACAGTTGCAAGAATTATATTGCAAAACTGAGAAAAACCCAGATGTCTCACTGTGAAGGAATGGACTGAGGAAATGATTAAGATTTCATCATATGAACACATGTTGGGAAGAATTAATGGTGAGGGAAAAGTGCAAGACGTGTGGGACCAATTTTGTTTGTATGTTAATTTAAACTTAAATTAGAACTTCTTTGTCTCTAAGATTTATTGTTTTCCTGTCATGGGATGGCTGTGTAAATATGCTGTACTGTATCTGCTCTATGACATGCTGCGCTGCTTTGTAAAATAAGAATAAATAATAAGAAGAATTTGAATTATATAAAAAATAATGTTTGGCTTGGTGAGTTCATTGCATCTCTCAGTGTCACTTATCTCAGGCCACTGATATTCAATGGTAGTGCAATTCTGCTAATATACCGAGCACTAATTCAAAGGTATCATGGTTAAATGTTACAATGCTGCTCTAGAAGGACCAGAATTTACTGACAGCATCCGTAAATAATTCCAAAATGTAGGATTCTAGGTCCTGACTACAAAGAGGAAATATAAAAGCTCTTTCTAGCAGATACACATCAAAATCTCAGAGTCAGGTCTATTATCACCGGCACGTGTCGTGAAATTTGTTATCTTAGTTACTATTGTATATACACACACACACACACACACACGCCAAGCTTATGTATGTGTGTTAATCTACCAGAGACAGTGTTAGGCCATACTTTTCTTCCCAGTTTCAAAGATTCTTCCCGTCACTCCCGTTTCAAGTAGTTGAATTGTACATTTTCTTTCTGTGTTGATAATGCCCAGGCTCACTGAGATCACTGATCACTGGCACCAAACATAACATCCTTTGATGAGTGCTCCATCTGCCTTTGATTTTCCACCATCACCCACCTGCCTCTGACTCCAATCTCTATCCCTCCCACTTCATCGGCTGCCCATCATTTACTGATTTACAGTGAGGAACAGGCCCTTCTGGCCCAATGAGCCACTCCGCCCAGCAACCCATTGATTTAACCCTCGCCCAACCACAGGCCAATTTACAATGACTGATTAACCTACTGACCGGTACGTCTTTAGATTGCGGGAGGAAACTGAGTGCCTTCAGCCCCTCTGTCACTATCTGATCCTAGCAACAAACATAGAAACATGGAACACCTACAGCACAATACAGGCCCTTTGGCCCACAAAGGGTCCCTACCTGAGAAATTACTAGACTTCCCCATAGCCCTCTATTTTTCTAAGCTCTATATACCTATCTAAATGTCTCTTAAAAGACCCTATCGTATCCATCTCCACCACCGTTGCCGGCAGCCCATTCCACGCACTCCCCACTCTCTGAGTAAAAATTTTACCCCTAACATCTCCTCTGTACCTACTCCCCAGAACCTTAAACCTGTGCCCTCTTGTGGCAGCCATTTCAGCCCAGGGAAAAAGCCTCTGACTATCCACACGATCAATGACTCATCATCTTACACACCTCCATCAGGTCACCTCTCATCCTCCGTCGCTCCAAAGAGAAAAGGCCGAGTTCACTCAACCTATTCTCATAAGGCATGCTCCCCAATCCAGGCAACATCCTTGTAAATCTCCTCTGCACCCTTTCTATGGCTTCAACATCCTTCCTGTAGTGAGGCAACTAGAATTGAGCACAGTTCTCCATGTGGGGTCTGACCAGGGTCCTATGTAGCTGCAACATTACCTCTCGGCTCCTAAATTCAATTCCACGATTGATAAAGGCCAATACACCTTCTTAACCACACAGTCAACCTGCGCAGCTGCTTTGCGTGTCCTATGGACTCGGACCCCAAGATCCCTCTGATCCTCCACAGTGCCAAGATTCTGACCATTAATACTATATTCTGCCATCAACAAGTAACCTGCTGGTGGAAGTCAGTGGTTTGAGCTGATTCTGTGGAAGGAAAAGAACTGTTGATGTCACAGGTTAGAGCCCTGCATCAGGACTTGACAATCCCTTTCCTCCTACAGATACTGCTCAACCCACTGAATTCCTCCAGCAGATAGTTTGCTGGTCCAGATTCTTGCATCTGCAGTGCCTTGTCTTTCCAGCTTCACCCCTCTTTACAGCCGCTACCTTCCCATTCCAACACCAAGGGAGAACCTCCACCATGGAACTGACCACACAACACGAGGAGAACCTCCACCATGGAACTGACCACACAACACCGGGAGCACTTCCACCATGGAATTGACCACACAACAACACCAAGGGAGGACCTTGCAAAGGTTCATTTATTTTTAAAGTATGAATGTAGTCTGCAACTGTAAGATTCGTCTTCTCCAAGTTGCTACGAAACAAAGAAAACCATGGAGATCGTCAAACCCAGCCACCCCTGCACAAAAAGGGCCACATGATCAACACCCAAACCACCCTCTGCTGCATAAAAATTACTAAAAAAAAGACATGCCAAGTAGCAACAAGAACATCAACCCCCAAACCCCCTCATCTTGCATGAAGATAAACTAACAAATTGCATCACACAACAACCCAACTCCCTTCCCTCACGTAAAAAAAATGAAGAAACAATTATACCTATATGACCAATTAACCTATTAACACATATCTTTGGAATGTGGGGGGGGGGGGAACCAGAGTGAACTCGCATGATCACGGGGAGAATGTAGAAACACCTTACAGACAACAGCGGGAACATAGAAAATAGGCATGCACAACAATGGGCTCTGAATGTCATTGTTATTCATTGCAACTGATGATCTTTATAGATTACTAAAGATAAAGGTCTTTGCTCCCAACATCATCAAGCTACATTTCTGAAAGTAGTAGTCAATGCAGTTTTTCATTCCCACAGCATACTCCTTTTCTAATGTAGCGTGCTTGAGTTAATGGTAAATAACTCTGCAGGGCAGGGCTGTCGATGGAATTAAAGATTAGAGTCATGCTCTAAAGCTGTCTCACCACCACAGGTCTGAGTGAATTCTCCCAATTCATGGGTATCGTTGCAATTATACTGTACGTGCAAAGATTTCCATCAATAACGCATTTACTACTCACGTATAAAGTAAACCACCCACTTAAAAAGACAAAAATAAACCAAGCTGAATGTAAAAGCACAAAGAAATAGTTACGATTCCACTTAAAAAGTTTTTTTTAATTCATACCTTGGAGTCAATGTGATTTGATCAACTCTGTTGTTTTATAATCTCCAACTCGCAGGTGCTTTCTTTATCAGACACTATTAGGATTCTTTAAAGAGCAATTTATAATCTTACCTCTAACACACTACAGTCTCTTCAAAGTGATCACTGTTTGTCTGAAGTGTGTTACTCATTTGGAGATGAACATCACCTGGAGAGATACACTGCATCACCAAGGCTTTATCTTCACGTGAACCATGAAAGGATCACCCTTCCCTCAGTTACAAAATTGTCATGCTTGAGCTCAGGGCACTGAACCTCATTCTCCTGCCTTCTCCCCTTTATCACCCTGACTAATCAAGAACCTATCAAGCTCCACTTTAAATATACCCAATGACTTGGCCTCCACAGCCATCTGTGGCAACGAATTCCATAATTCATCACCTGCAGGCTAAAGAAATTCCCCTTCATCTCCATTCTAAATAGATACCCCTCTATTCTGAACTGCAGGTGATAGACATACATTTATTTTGTTCTTTAATGAATATACCAGGAAGCAGTGTTTAAACAGATGTTTTCAATGGATATCAGGAATATTTTCTTCATCGGGGGTATAGATATGTAAATACAAGCAAGCTTTTTCCACTGAGGTTATAACCAGAGATCGTGGGTTAAAAGTGAAAGGTGAGAAGTTTAAGGTGAACATGAGGGGAGGGTCACTCAGGACGGTGATGAAAGTATGGGATGAGCTGCCAGCACAAGCACTACGTGCGAGCTCAATTTCAACATTTAAGGGAAGTTCGGACTGGTACACGGATGGAAGGGCTATGGTGGGCGATGGTCGGTGCAGGTCCATGGGCGTAGGCAGTTTAAACGGTTTCGGCATGGATTAGATGGGCTGAAGGACCTGTTCCTGTGCTATATTTCTCTTACTCTATGACCCTACATTATTTTCCAGGACAAAGTCTGGTCTCCCCCAAGTTCATCCAGTTGTTTTCAATATTTGATTTCCCTTTTGTTGAAATTTCTGACTCCCACACCCCCCACCCAATTAAAGCTTCTTCTTTTTACTGCATTCTCACCTCAGGAAAGCCACAGATTATTTCAGTGACCACACCTCAAAGCACACTCAGGTTTGGCTGTAAGAGTAGTGACATTATCCATGAACTAAACAGGATTTCTGGGTCAGTAGCCGAAGTCCGAGAATTATGCACCTACTACCAAGGGCGCTGTGAACCAGTCCACCCAAGCAAAATTCCTGGGAAATAGCAGTCTAATGAAATGAGGAGATGGTAAAGTAAATCGAGAATCTAAGGAAATAGGGTCCTTGTTGTACTGTGTGCCAGCAACATGGTGTCCAATTATTAACACACTAAATTAAAAAGAAATAGAATTCATGAAATTACAATTCGCTCCAGGTTTACTGGAGTATAGAAAGGTGAGCTTACAAAAAGAGATCATCAAACGAGAACTGGTTGTTACTTGTCAATTCTCACCATACCATGATTACACACACAAGACACGTGACACAATCCATGACTGGATTGTGGGCGACATTAAGGTAAGAAGATAAAGAAAGGCAATATCCGGTTACTGGAAATGCAGATATCAGATTACAGGTTGGCAAATCAATTATACCTACCTCTGATCAGTATAACCACACACACACTAAACTGTAAGAACACTGGGCATAGAGCAGTTACTGCTCAGGTAACATTCCAATTTACAGTACTGACCCCAAGCAGCAACTGGATTCTTGCTTAGCAGAACAGCTCCATTTAGTAACCAAATAAGAGTCTGATTCTGTGGTGATGTACCACTTTATCTCACTTTTGTCCTACCCTAGGCTTTGTCTTTGCTTTCCTAGGCTGTCCCAACAGACCTCACCACAACCTTTAACATCTGCCGGACGATGCTGAGGATGTTCTACGAGCCTGTGGTGGCCAGTGCGATCATGTTTGCTGTTGTGTGCTGGGGCAGCAGGCTGAGGGTAGCAGACACCAACATTATCAACAAACTCACTCGTAAGGCCAGTGATGTTGTGGGGATGGAACTGGACTCTCTGACGGTGGTGTCTGAAAAGAGGATGCTGTCCAAGTTGCATGCCATCTTGGACAATGTCTCCCATCCACTACATAATGTACTGGTTGGGCACAGGAGTACATTCAGCCAGAGACTCATTCCACCGAGATGCAACACAGAGCGTCATAGGAAGTCATTCCTGCCTGTGGCCATCAAACTTTACAACTCCTCCCTTGGAGGGTCAGACACCCTGAGCCAATAGGCTGGTCCTGGACTTATTTCCTGGCATAATTTACATATTACTATTTAACTATTTATGGTGTAATTACTATTTATTATTTATGGTGCACCTGTAATGAAAACCAATTTCCTCCAGAATCAATAAAGTATGACTATGACTGGAAGGTTCTATGATGGTGTGAAGTGTAAAAGTGATCCAGTGACAATCAAAAACACAAGAGTTTCTACAGATGCTGGAAATCAAGGGCAACACACACAGAATACTGGAGGAGCAATCAATAATTCAGGCCAAGACCCTTCATCAGGGCTGGCTCCCATTCCTGGCTTTCCGGTCCTGATGAAGGGTCTCGGCCTGAAATGTTGTCTGTTTATTGATTTCCATAGCTGCTGCCTGACTTGCTGAGTTCCTTCAGCGTTTTGTGTGTGTTGTTGCAAATCAACATTGCATAGTGGACAAATACCAGAATGAAGGGTCGTCCTTGAGGTGAAAATAGTTACTGCAAAGAGAAGCAATCAGCCGGAAAGCACTGACGTATGGAATAGTCATACTTTATTGATCCCGAGGGAAATTGGTTTTCGTTACAGTTGCACCATAAATAATTAAATAGTAATAAAACCATAAATAGTTAAATAGTAATATGTAAATTATGCCAGGAAATAAGTCCAGGACCAGCCTATCGGCTCAGGGTGTCTGACCCTCCAAGGGAGGAGTTGTAAAGTTTGATGGCCACAGGCCGGAATGACTTCCTATGATGCTCTGTGTTGCATCTCGGTGGAATGAGACTCTGGCTGAATGTACTCCTGTGCCCACCCAGTACATTATGTAGTGGATGGGAGACACTGTCCAAGATGGCATGCAACTTACACAGCATCCTCTTTTCAGGCACCACTGTGAGAGAGTCCAGTTCCATCCCCACAACATCACTGGCCTTACAAATGAGTTTGTTGATTCTGTTGGTGTCTGCCACCCTCAGCCTGCTGCCCCAGCACACAACAGCAAACATGATCGCACTGGCCACCACAGACTCGTGGAACATCCTCAGCATCTTACTCTGTAATTGCCCCACTTCTCAGTTTTCACACATACAAAAAGACAACAGTATCTCAGATATTTCCCAGATCGGTAAATGTTCCTCTCTTTACCACTGCTGCATGACTGGCCAACTATTTACAGAATTGTGTGTTCCAGTTCTAGGAAGTCAGACAGCTTTGGCACAAGTTTACCCTTTAATTACATTTGACACTGTAAACATGAACATAGAGATTAATACTGAAGAGACCCATCCAGTACCAATCATCCTCATTGTAACTCGAGTCCTGCTTCCTGCTTGAGAGGGAGCAGTGAAACAAGGCTCCCTTCTTAACGACAAACAATACACATCACAATGGGTCTGTCTATCCGAACATCAGATCCAGCATGGCGTCCCAGCAATTCAAATTCTGGGGACACTGAAGAGTTGAGATTTGGGTTTTCTTTGAGAGAATTGCACTGTAAGGAAGGTGACATAAGTGTCCAAACCAGATTCACATGGTTATTGCATGATAACATTTGAATTTTTCCATCACCCAGGATGGATATCTCGTTTCTCATTGCTACTATCAGGTACAGGAGTTTGAAGACACACACTCAACATTTCAGGAACAGCTTCTTCCGGTCCGCTATCAGATTTCTGAATGGATAATAAACCCAACAGCACTTACCTCATGATTTTTTTAAAAACTCTCTTTTTGCTCAACTTACTTAATTCAATTTTTTTTATATATGCAGTAGATTCCAGTTAATTAGGCACAAATTAGGACCAGTACATTTTGGACCAGTTGAGCGGCTGCCCCAATTAGCCAAAGCTTCATGAAAATAATTAAGTAGTATTTTTAAAAAAGCCAAACTGAGTAAGGAATTATGTATTAAAATGGAATACGGAACAACCAATAGTCCCACAGTGCTATAAAACTGGGTACTAGTTCCTAATAGAAATCAAAGGAGGAATTCATCCAGCGTATACAATGAACAAAATTGAGGCAGACACTCAGTGCGGATACTGGATTGACTTCATACAACGCTATAACAATTGTATCATCCAAATCTTCACCACATGCTGGACCGTTGTGCCTCCTTTGTAATTACATCAATATGTTGGGTGCAGGATAGATCTTCAGATCTCAGCAGCTTGGAAGTGCTCACCCATTCCACTCCACTGCTGATCCCTTCATGAGGACTGGTGTCATGTCCCCATATTGGTTGGCAATGGAAACCCAACACCAGAATGAGGCTCTAACCATGCAGCCAACATCTGCGAAGGAGCCAGTCATTAATGTAGTAGCACGGTTAAAAGAAAGTAATCCAAGAGACATCGTCTCCACTCCTAGTACATTTACTGAGTGTGCATGCGCCCTTTCAACAGGAAGCCCAATTTTGTTGACTAATTTGACAGAAGCCGAAAGTAAAAAAAACACTTGAAATAACATTTTTGTCTGAGTCCTGTTATACTTCGTGTATCTTGCACAGCTCAAGCGCTATCTATAAAATTTGCTGATGATATTGGCAGAAACTCAGATGGTGACGAGAGGGCATACAGGAGTGAGATACATCAGCTAGTTGAGTGTGTTGTATATCTATCTTACTTAAAATCCATTTTGTATATGCTGATTAAGATTATTCCAATCTCTCTGTACCAACTTTGTTATTGTGTTTATAATTTTGTAAATTAATAAAAAGATATAAAAAGAAAGAAAAAGATGTGTGTTGCAGCAGTAGCCTTGCACTCATTGCCAGTAAGATCAAATTGTGGATTTCAGAAAGGGTAAGAAGAGGGAGCACACCAGTCCTCATAGAGGGATCGGAAGTGGAAAGAGTGAGCAATTTCAAGTTCCTGGGCATCAATATCCTGGGTCCAACATACCAATGCAGCCACAAAGAAGGTAGGACAACAGCTACATTTCATTAGGAGTTCGAGGAGACTTGGCAAGTCCCCAAAAGCAATCACAAATTTCTACAGATGTACCATGGACAGCATTCGAATTGGCAGCATCACCATCTGGTGGGGGGGATCAAAATAAGCAGCAGAGTTGCAAACCTAGTCAGCTGCATCATGGGCACGAGACTCCATAAATACACAGACACACACATCTGATAATGATGTGTATATACACTTACTGTAATCCATTTTGTCTCTATTACGTATTGCATTGTACAGCTGTTGTAAAAACAAATTTCACAACATATGCCAGTAATATTAAACCAGATTCTGGGGCCGGCTGATGGCGCAATTACATCAGCGCTGGACTCCAGAACGAAGGCTCCCGGGTTCAAATCCACTCAGGGCCGCTCCCAAATACGTTTTCCATCCGTGCCGGGTTGAGTGTTGAGATCGCAACTCGACCTCGTAAAATAAAGGGAAAACTACTGCGAAATGTCTGTGTGAGGAGTGGTGCGCCACACAGTCTCTCTCTCTCTCTCTCTCCCCGCACACGCAAGAAATAACCTGATTCTGAACTCCAAAACATTAAACTAGTCAAAAGGAAAACAAGGGAGGGCTGAGGAGTAACTTGTCTACTTTGTTTTTACTTTTAGTGAGGTGCACAAATATGACGTGGTGGTGTGATAGTCATAGTCATACCTTATTGATCCCGGGGGAAATTGATTACAGTACAGTATGTCGTTCATGTACTTTTACATATACCTGCAATGAATTAAACAAATAATGCTTAATCAAACAATATTTACAATAAGATATATGGGAGCAGATTTAGGCCATTTGGCCCATCGAGTCTGTTCTGCCACTTCATCATGGCTGATCCATTATCTCTGTCAACTCCAATCTCCTGCCTTCTCCCTGTGTCCCTTCATGCCCTGACGAATCACGAATCTATCAACCTCTGCCTTAAATATATGTAAAGACTTGGCCTCCACAGCTACCTGTGGCAAAGAATTCCACAGAATTCGCTAAAGAGATTCCTCTTAATCTCCGTTCTAAGAGGATGCTCCTCTATTCTGAACCTGTGTTCTCTGACCATAAGACATAGGAGCAGAATTAGGCCATCTGGCCCATTGAGTCTACTCTGCCATTCAATCATGACTGATCCTTTTTCCCTCCTCCTGAACCCCAGTTCCTGGCCTTCTCCCCGTAACCTTGGACTCCATGTTCAATCAAGAACCTATCAATCTCTGCCTTAAGTACATACAACGACCTGGCCTCTACAGCTGCATGTGGCAACAAATTCCACAAACTCACCACCCTTTGGCCCCGCATCTCTGTTTTGAAAGGGTGCCCCTCTATCCTGAGGCTGTGCCCTTTTGTCCTAGACTCTCCCACCATGGGAAACATCCTGTCCAAATCTACTCTGTCTAGGCCTTTCTACATTCAAAAGGTTTCAATGAGATTCCCCCCTCATTCTTCTGAATTCTGGTGAATACAGGCCCTGAGCCTTCAAACACTCTTCATGTGACAAGCCATTCAATCCTGGAATCATTTTCATGAACCTCCTTTGATCCCTCTGCAGTTTCAGCACATCCTTTCTAAGATAAGGGGCCCAAACCTGCTCACAATCCTCCAAGTGAGACATCACCGGTGTTTAATTATAAAGTCTCAGCATTACATCCTTGCTTTTATATTCTAGTCCTCTTGGAATGAATGCTAACACACCACAGACTCAACCTGCCAATTAACTTTAGGGAATCCTGCACAAGGACTCCCAAGTCCCTTTTGCACCTCAATTTTTTGTATTTTCTCTCCATTTAGAAAACAGTCAACCTTTTTATTTCTTCTGCCAAAGTGCATGACCATAAACTTCTGGACACAACATTCCATCTGCCACTTCTTTGCCCATTCTCCAAACCTGTCTAAGTCTTTCTGTAACCTCTCTACTTCCTCAAAACTACTTGCCCTTCCAACTATCTTCAAATCATCTGCAAGCTTTACAACAAAGCTATCAATTCCATCATCCAAATCTTTGACATACAATGTAAAAAGAATCGGTATCAGTTCAGACCCCTGTGGAACACTAGTCACCAGCAGCCAGTTAGAAAAGGCTCCCTTTATTCCCACCCTTTGCCTCCTGAAAATCAGCCACCACTTTATCCTTGCTCAAACCTTTCATGTAATACCATAGGTTCATTGCTTGTTAAGCAATATTTCTGTAATATTTCAGAAATATTAAATACACACCCCCAACCCCCACACACAAATAACCGAGCAATTATAAACAGGAAAAGAGAATACGCAAGAAGGAATCATTAGTATACAATTTATTCCTGGTCAGATACAACTAACAAATCCTAAACAAGTTTCAGACTCTGCAGTTTGTCTGAGTATTCCTCTGTGTATTAGTATTTTATGGTGCAAACATGAAGCCTGAACCACATCTTGTATATAATAGAACATACCATGGATTTTGGTCAACACAAAGTGTAATTTGTGTAACGGCAAGCTTAAACAACACACTGCATATCTGTTACATGTGACATCAAGCAACGTTGAAAGATTAATGTCTGCTCTTGTCTGAGACACAACTACTCCAAGCTCTCCCACTTGGTCCCAATTAAACAGATCGCAATGACAAGAAGCTAGGAGCAGGGGCAGAGGAATTAAAACCAACAACAGCCACAAGTTTGCTGTCAGTCGATGAGCTAGAACGGGTCGATGAGATAGAACGGGCTCATCAAACAGTACAGCACAGGAATAGGCTCCTCAGCCCACAATGTTGTGCTGATCTAACAGCCAACTATACTAATCTCTTCTGCTGACATAATGTCCACATCCCTCCACTTTCTTCGCATTCCTGTGCCTACCTAAACGTCTCTTAAAAGACTCTAATGTATCTGCCTCTACCACCACCCCAGGCAGTGTATTCCAGACACCCACCACTCTGTGTAAAAAAAAACCTCCCTCTCTCTAATTGTGTGCAGTTTTGGTCCCCTAATCTGAGGAAAGACATCCTTGCCATACAGGGAGTACAAAGAAGGTTCACCAGATTGATTCCTGGGATGGCAGGACTTTCATATGAAGAAAGACTGGATTGACTAGGCTTATACTCATTGGAATTTAGAAGATTGAGGGGGGATCTGATTGAAACTTATAAAATTCTAAAGGGATTGGACAGGCTAGATGCAGGAAGATTGTTCTCGATGTTGTGGAAGTCCAGAACGAGGGGTCACAGTTTGAGGATAAAGGGGAAGCCTTTTAGGACCGAGATTAGGAAAAACTTCTTCACATAGAGAGTGGTGAATCTGTGGAATTCTCTGCCACAGGAAACAGTTGAGGCCAGTTCATTGGCTATATTTAAGAGGGAGTTAGATATGGCCCTTGTGGCTAAAGGGATCAGGGGGTACGGGGGGAAGGCTGGTACAGGGTTCTGAGTTGGATGATCAGCCATGATCATACTGAATGGCGGTGCAGGCTCGAAGGACCGAATGGCCTACTCCTGCACCTATTTTCTATGTTTCTATGTTTCTCACTTCTCCTTAAGTCATAGTCATACTTCATTGATCCTGGGGGAAATTGGTTTTTGTTACAGTTGCACCATAAATAATAAATAGTAATAGAACCATAAGTAGTTAAATAGTAATATGTAAATTATGCCAGGAAATAAGTCCAGGACCAGCCTATTGGCTCAGGGTGTCTGACCCTCCAAGGGAGGAGTTGAAAAGTTTGATGGCCGCAGGCAGGAATGACTTCCTATGATGCTCTGTGTTGCATCTTGGTGGAATGAGTCTCTGGCTGAATGTACTCCTGTGCCCACCCAGTACATTATGTAGTGGATGGGAGACACTGTCCAAGATGGCATGCAACTTGGACAGCATCCTCTTTTCAGGCACCACTGTGAGAGAGTCCAGTTCCATCCCCACAACATCACTGGCCTTACGAATGAGATTGTTGATTCTGTTGGTGTCTGCCACCCTCATTCCCCCCCCCTCACCTTAAATGCGTGTCCCTTGGTATTAGACATTTCAAACGTGGGAGAAAATATTGTCTGTCTACTCTATGCCTCATAAATTTATAAACCTCAATCAGATCTCCCCTCAGCCTCCACCGCTCCGGAGAAAACAAGCCAGGTCTGTCCACCCTCTCATTACAGCACCTGCCCCACCGTAGAGCTCACTGGGAAAATGGAGTGGGCACAGTTACCAGGAAGAACGACCTGCACCAATTACAATCCCTTTCCCCAAGCACAAATTAACTACTGATCATTTGCTTTATTCCTAAGCAAAACTGAAATGATACAGACTTGTTGAAAAACTAACTCCGAGGCAGTCTGGAATCACTCCTGCCTGCACATTCCAGTCCTACCAAGTCAAAACTAGAGAAACATTTGCCTCCACTCAGTAATGGCAATGCCAACTTCTACATTCAGGCCACAAGAGTTAGCGCAACACTATTACAGAAGTTTGCACGTTCTCACCATGACAACTAATTTTATCCTATCATCTGCCTGTTCTTCCTGACAGTCTTACTAAACTGCATCTAGTTGTACACCAACTGTCCCGTCCTCAGCACTATCACTCCAGTCCCATCCCCCTGCCAAATTACTTTAAACCTTCCCAAAAATAACTAGTAAACCTGACCGTAAACCTGACCGCAAGGATATGACTGATCTTCAGCCCCCCTTTCCGTACGAACCCCAGAGACAACGTCAGTATGGCTTTGCCCTGGTAGGTAGTAAACTCCAACAGTATCCTAAGTGATATACTTATTGAAGGGAACAGCCACAAAGCTCTCTGCACTGGCTGCCTATGTCCTTTCCCACTCCTGACAGTTCCCCAGGTACCTGCCTCCTGCAACTTGGGGGTGGCTACCTCCCTGTTGCTCCGATCTATCAGCTCTTCAGTTTCCCTTATCAGCTGAAGGTCGTCGAGCTGCAACTCAATACACTTCGTGCAGATACAGTTATCAGGAATGCTGGAGGTCTCCCAAATTTCCCACATCTCACACAAGGAACATACGGAACTACCTCCGGATCCATTCTCAGTGCACTAACTATGTACTAGAACTTACTTGGAACCTGTGCCTGAACTTTCCAAGCCCGCTGAGCCAACGCCAGATCACTCTAACACGAGTCCACGGACACAATGGCTGCTCCAAGAGCAAATTGTGCATGTCTCATGGATTAGGAAAGAGTTTAGGAAGTGGGGTATCAGAGAAAGGGAGGGAATTGAGGATTGGAGTTCACAGAAAAATGTGGAATACAAGGTTTAATGGGGTAGTGAGTTACAGCGTGGTGACTGGAGTAAAGGTCCTCCGATTGCCACGGCTACTTCAGCACATCACCGATGAAGAAGTGTGCACACTGAGAATGTGTGTTCACATGTCCTCGGACAGGAGGAGGTACGGCAAAGGAGAAACGCAGCTGCGACTGCCACCCCAATGAATACGGCACTGTAGTGTAATGCTTTACAGTTCAGGCAACCCAGGTTCAATTCCCTCTGCTGCCAGGAAGAAATTTGTACCTTCTCCCTGTTACCTCTGGCTCCTCCAGTTTCTTCCCACAGTCCACCGGTTGGTAGGTTAACTGGCCGTTGTAAATTGTCCTGTGATTATGCTACGATTATAACCAGGGATTGCAGGGTGGCATGATCAAAGGACCAGAAGGGCCTGGTCTACGTTGTATCTCAATAAATAAATAAATAGTTGCAATGCCATATCCAAATCTCACTAGCCCACAGAAATAAGGGAGTGACTAAAAATAATGTCAACATTTCTTGTTTCTTTTGCATTCTTGTTCTTGTATTTTCCCCACATAAATTCCAACAGAGCAAATTTTATACCTTATGTCAGAATGTTTGGATACTGATTTGTGAAACAGGCTGAACGCAGGGGTTTCCTGCACGATCACTGGACAGCAAAAGGCAAACACAGGACAACACTAAGTACAGAGGCACTAAACAGGCAGAATACTGCTCAGTACAGTGTTCCAGGGCGGAAAACAGGCTAGTCCATCCACTGACTCCAGGAAGAAGGGAAGATGGAGAAGGAACAGCTTGAAACCATTTAGAATAATGACACAGTTAATGGGACTGAAAACTACTCCTATGGCAGCAGAAGATTAAAATGCTTTAACTATAATAGATAGCAAAGGATTTTGACCATACAGGGGAAAAGCACAAATAGAAAGCTATTTTAGGAGCAGAATTTAAGGAACATTAATTTATTGGGTCAGAGTTTCAGTAATAAAACAAAAACAGTCACCATCGATCCTGGAAGGAAAAGATCAGAGACAATGGAAATGAATTACTGACAAATATGGGGTCATAGTTTCTATCAGTGCTGTATACTGATAGAGTGGGTTTAACTTGACCAAAACAAGGGAGAATAGAGACAAGACAATGCAGATGCTGGAATCTGACACAAACAAAATGCATTGTGTGGAGATTGACGTTAGTGAGTCTCCCCACCCACCTATTTAACTAATTGTTACAAAAGCACCATCGAGCATGTCCTCACCATCTGCACCACCGTCTGGACAGCAATTGTTGTGGAGATAGAGGCGAGTGAGGCTTCCTCTCAACTTCTTATTCTAACCAATTGTTACAGGAGTATCCTGACCAGCTGCATCACTGTCTGACATGGGAATTGCAAGGCATCTGACTACAAGTCCCTACAAAGGATTGTAAGGACTGTGGACAGTATCACTGGGGTCTCTCTTCCACCTATCAGAGATATTTACCAGGAGCACAGTGCACAAGGTCCCTGAGCATTGTCAATGATCCCTCCATCCATCCAACAATTTCTCTGACCCCCCCCCACCCCACATCAGGCAGGAGATACTGGAGCGTTAGGATGGGAACAGCTTCTTCCCCCAGGCCGTGAGAGAACTGAACTTCCTGCCACCACCCAGATCTCATCACATATGAAGCACCAGTACTGTTTTATTGGTTACTTTTTAAACTAGTTAATGTATTTGTGGTAATATTACTTTATGTGTTGTGTATGAGTTGTATGTACTGTGTTGTGCACCTTGGGCAGAAGGAATGTTGTTTTGTTTGATGGTTCATGAACACGGTTGAATGACAATAAACTTGAGTTTGATGGTGGAGGTCACTCAGCGTACCAGACAGAGGGAAATGGCCAATGTTTCAGATCAAGATCTTTCATCTGGAGCAAAGGATGGCTGAGTTTTATAGAAATATAGAAAATCTACAGCACATTACAGGCCCTTTGGCCCACAATGTTGTGCCGACCGTGTAACCTACTCTAGAAGAATTTCCCCATTGCATAGCCCTCTATTTTTCTAGCTCCATGTACCTATCTAAGAGGCGGGAAAACCCATCAAAAATACCCCCTCCGAGAAGATGTTCCTGAATTGATTGGTTTGGAAACTGGCATCCATTTCATGATAAACATGAGATTCTGCAGATGCTGGAAATCCAGAGCAACACACAAAATTCTGGAGGACCTCAGCAGGTCAGGGAGCATCTATGAGAAGGAATAAACCCTTCTTCAGGACTGGAAAGGAAGGTGAAAGCAGCCTCATGGTGAAGAAGGGGAATGAAATAAGCAGCAGGGAGGTCAACAATAACCCAAACAGGCTGACAGCAGAACAGACAGCTCTTACAGAACTGCTAAATGAAATACATACAGCATTACAGTGAAGATGTGAACCAAGGCATTACACAGGCAAAAATGATAATAGGCTGGACACCTCCTTATTCTGTTTTTATTCACTTATTCATTCATTCAAAGATACAGAGCAGAATAGGCCAAAAGACCACAAGACAGGAGCAAAACTAGGCCATTTGTCTTCTCCACCATTTCATCATGGCTGATCCATTTTCTCTCTCCTACACATTTTTCTGCTTTCATCCTGTAACCTTTCATGTCCTGATTAATCAAGAACCTATCAACCTCCGCCATAAATATGTCCAGTGACTTGGCCTCCACAGCCACCTATGGTAACAAATTCCACTTATTCACCACTCTCTGGTTAAAGAAATTCCTCATCTCCATTCTAAAGGAAAGTCCCTCTATTCTGAGATAATGCTCTCTGGTCCGAGACTCATCAATTATAAGAAACATCCTCTCCACATCTACTCTATCCAGGCTTTTCAATATTAGAAACATAGAAAACCTATAGCACAATACTGGCCCTTCGGCCCACAAAGTTGTGCCAAACATGTCCTTACCTTAGAACTACCTAGGCTTACCCATAGCCCTCTATTTTTCTAAGCTCCGTGCACCTATCCAAAAGTCTCTTAAAAGACCCTATCGTATCCACCTCCACCACCGTTGCCGGCAGCCCATTCCAGCACTCACCACTCTCTGCGTAAAAAACTTACCTCTGACATCTCCTCTGAACCTACTCCCCAGCACCTTAAACCTGTGTCCCCTTGTGGCAGCCATTTCAGCCCTGGGAAAAAAGCCTCTGACTATCCACACGATCAATGCCTCTCATCATCTTATACATCTCTATCAGGTCACCTCATCCTCCGTTGCTCCAAGGAGAAAAGGCCAAGTTTACTCAACCTGTTTTCATAAGACATGCTCCCCAATCCAGGCAACATTCTTGTAAATCTCCTCTGCACCCTTTCTATGGTTTCCACAACCTTCCTGTAGTGAGGTGACCAGAACTGAGCACAGTACTCCAAGTGGGGTCTGACCAGGGTCCTATATAGCTGCAACATTACCTCTCAGCTCCTAAATTCAATTCCACGATTGATGAAGGCCAATACACCGTATACCTTCTTAACCACAGAGTCAACCTGCGCAGCTGCTTTGAGTGTCCTATGGACTCAGACCCCAAGATCCCTCTGATCCTCCACACTGCCAAGAGGTTTACCATTAACACTATATTCTGCCATCATATTTGACCTAGCAAAATGAACCACTTCACACTTATCTGGGTTGAACTCCATCTGCTACTTCTCAGCCCAGTTTTGCATCCCATCAATGTCCACTGTAACCTCTGACAGCCCTCCACACTATCCACAACACCCCCAACCTTTGTGTCATCAGCTAACTTACTAACCCATCCCTCCACTTCTTCATCCAGGTTATTTATAAAAATCACAAAGAGTAGGGGTCCCAGGACAGATCCCTGAGGCACACCACTGGTCACCGACCTCCATGCAGAATATGACCCGTCTACAACCACTCTTTGCCTCTGTGTGCAAGCCAGTTCAACAGGTTTCAATGAGATCCCCCTCAATTTTCAAAAAAAAAAATTGGCCCAGAGCCATCAAATACTCTTCATATGTTAACCCTTTCATTCCTGGAATCATTTTTATGAACCTCTTTTGAACCCTCTCGAATGTCAGCACAGCCTTTCTTAGATAACGGGCCAAAAACTGCTTATAGTCCTCCAAGTGAGGCCTCACCAGGGGCTAACAAAGCCTCAGCATTACATCCTACGCCTCCAGTAACCTGCAACAATGCCCGACTTAACCCTAACCTCATCATGGCACAATTTATAACGACCAATTAACCTCCTAGCCCATACATCCTTGATGCTTAAACAACTTAATCATCGACTCCTGTAATCCTGCCATTCTCTCTTTCACGCCTTCCATCAGGAAGATACTAAAACCAGGAAGGACATATTTCCAGGTTCAAGTACAGCTTCTGCAGCTGTAATGTGTACATCTTGGTTAGTTGTGTACAACTTTTCATTGTTGTGAAATTACTGTGAATACCCAGTATCTCAGGGTTGTACTGTGAATCTCAGGGTTGTATATGATGACATATATGCACATTGACAATAAATTTCTTGGAACTTAATCTTGTGGTTACAAGACTATGAAACAGTGTTTGCTTGGTGCATGCCCTCTATTGCTTGCTCAGTGGAATAACAAGCTGGTCCAGGACAACTCAGGGACTTGGACAATATTATATTTGTTATCTTTGTGACGGTTTTTCTGAAATCATAATCATCTGTGCTATGTAATGTTGGTAAAGTGCTTTGCACCTTGGTCCTGGAGAAACTCGTTTGGCTATGTTTATGTATGGTTGAATGATCATTAAACCTGAAACTTGAATTTGAACGAACCTTGTTAAGACCCTGTGGACTTTATTGCCCACAATTACTCTGTGTCTGGAACACCATATTCTGCATTCTGGTATTACTTTTCCCTTGTACTACAATGTACTCATGTAATTAAATGATCTGTATGGATAGCACAGTTTCTCACTGTACGCATCAGTACATGTGACAAGCAACAAATGACCAAGTACAGAAAGCAGGGGGAAAGAAATTTCATTCCAGAATCCAGAGTTGGTATTAATTGGAGGATTCAGAAGCAAAGGACATGCTAACTTCACCAACGATGGTGTGGAAGTTGTGGTAAAGCATGGGTTAACATAGTGTCCAAGCAAGGATACACTACAAACAGAGTGGAGAGAGTCCAGACAAGAGCATAACTCCCTTTGCATAGCAGTTTATGCTCATGGGAGATGAGATAAGAATAGAATATAACAAAAGGATGTGGAACACACACTAAGGGACAATCGTTTTACAGGTGTGCGCCGCTTAACGTCAATTCGGACAACGTCCGATCGCAGATACGTCTGTAGTCCTGATCGGAGAACATTACGTAGCGGACGTAACCAATCTCGTGTATCATGCGACTCTTGAGTTTAGTAGCATTATCTCTCTGTTCAATTTTCTTTTGAAAATATTACCGTAAAGTGCATCCTGGCTTCCAAACACAGCAAAACCACTCTTAGTGATAGCAGCACCAAGAGGCAAAGGAAAAGTATTGACTTGGAAGTGAAACAAAAGGTTGTTAAACAATGTGAAGTTGGAAAACCAGTGAATGCTATTGCTCAGGATTTAGGCATGTCGCACTCAACAATCACGACGATCCTGAAAAACAGAGAAAAAATTCTCAAAGCTGTTAAAGGATTGGCTTCACTGAAAACTACAAAGTTCACGAAAATGCGAGAGGGACCTATATCGGACATGGAGAAATTGCTAATGACATGGATTTAGTCAATACAGGTACACTACAGTAATCCATATAGGTTTGCTAAGTATATAAGTGTTCGCACAACGTCCAAATCACATAACATCCGATTTCACAGAATGTATCGCGGAGGTTACGCAGTGCATACCTGCATTAACTTTAAAGTGTCACCCGTTGTCAGCTTGTAGTTTTGATCGACTTTTAACACCTTTAATGCGAATGATGATTGTTCTTACAAATAAGGAATTCAAACAGTTTGCCAGAAGGTCAATATCCGTAAGTGCTAGTCAATTCTATATCAAAATGGCATTTCTCTGTTCAGAACTCAGAATAGTGTGGGTGACAGCAGCCATGGTGTTCTCCTCCTGCACAAGTAAAATAAAGTGCATTTCAGTCTGTTCTGGGTCCAGTTGTTTTATTTTATCGTCAATGATGAAATGGCAGTGGTGAAACAAGGACAGAATACAGTGGCTTTGAACTCTAACATTCTGTCATGAATTATTTAATGTATTTCCTGGTAAGCATTCCATCTAAAGTGGCTTAGGAAGTGAAAAAGTGTTACAAACAATTTACACTACAAACCATGTCTACATTGGGCAGGAATCAAACCACATTCCTCTAAAAAGTCCCTGTATCCAAACAGTTTGCAGAATCTCTCATGTTTATGATTTGCTGCTCGACTGCTAGGTTGCTTTGAGGGGTACAGACCCCGACGGGTGTTCAGTGATACTCTTTCTCACTGCTCCCCCTCTCATCTCTGCTGCCCTGTCCACTGATTCTTCCACCAGGTACTCACCCAAACTTGCTACCCTAGCCATGCGTCCTTCCCGGGAACTTGTCTCATGCTCCTTCCACTCCCCACCTTCTTATTCTGGCTCTTCCTCCCTTCCTTTCCAGTCCTGACGAGGGATTTCTGCCTGAAATGTCAACTGTTTATTAATTTCCATGGATGCTGCCTGACCCGCTGAGTTTGTGTGCGTGTTTGTCATTTCACTTCAACAACAGCAAGTATCACACGCCAGTCAGCACCAAGAAATCACAAGCACACAATTAATTACAAAAATTTGGGATACAAGATATGATAATATCACCTGCCCATGTCCGCAATATAACATTGAAACATATCATGAACATATTAATAGGCCCGATACAATCGTACAACCTTTACAACTGGGACCTTTGACAGGCTCCAAACCATTGCCATTGTACAGCTCAGATTGCGACGCTGCATGGGTTAAGAGTTTGTAATTGTACAGACACGTTCATGGAAACTACTTTATCTGGACCAAGAGTGACTGAGACCAAAAACCACCATTAGAAAAACTCCACACATTTCCAAATGCAAAAATTACAGCATTCAGAGTAAACTTATTATCAAAGTACACGTATGTTACCATATACTATCCTGAGATTCATTTACTTTTAAATGTTCACAGGGAAAAAAAACATCACAGAATTTATGAAAAACAAAGAACTAAACTGGAAAGTACAAATAAAAAGTAATATTGAGAACATGAGTTGTAAAAAGTCCTTGAAAGTGAGCCCGCAAAGCTTTAAAGATTAGCTTTCTTTGTCACATGGACATCGAAACATACAGTGAACTACATTACTTGCAACAGATGAAATGAGTGAGGATTGTGCTGGGCAGCCCAGAATGTTACCACGCCTCTGGTACTAATTTCCAATGGCCGTAACTTACTAAACCCAACCCAAACAACAGGAATTCTGCAGATGCTGGAAATTCAAGCAACACACATCAAAGTTGCTGGTGAACGCAGCAGGCCAGGCAGCATCTGTAGGAAGAGGTGCAGTCGACGTTTCAGGCCGAGACCCTTCGTCAGGACTGATTTCGACCTGACGAAGGGTCTCGGCCTGAAACGTCGACTGCACCTCTTCCTACAGATGCTGCCTGGCCTGCTGCGTTCACCAGCAACTTTGATGTGTGTTGCTTAAACCCAACCCATGTGTCTTTGCAATATGAGACAAAACCCATGCAGTCACAGGGAAAAAACACATTTCCTTAAAGGCACCAGCAGGAATTGAACCTCACTTGGTATAACGACGTTACACTAACTGCTATGCTACTGCGCTGTGTAGGCAGTCGAATCGATTCAGAGTTGTAGGGAGTGAAGTTACCACGCAGTTCAGCAGACTGATAGTTGAAGAGTAATAACTGGGGCTGAAACCGGTAGTGAGGGACCCAAGGCTTCCTGGTGGTAGGAGTGAGAAAGCATTGCCTGGATGGTGGGGTCCTTGTGGCAATGCTCCATGTGAACGTATTCAACTGTGTGGAGGCCTTTGCCTGTGGTGGAGTGGGCTGCATCCACCACTTTCTGTAGGCTTTCCATTCTTGGGCACTGGTGGTTCCATACCAGGCCAAGACGCAACTAATGAGGATATACTCCATTGAGCATCTATATATAAAAAAAAAAGTTTGTCAGAGTTTCTGGTGACATGCCAAAGCTGCAGAAGATTGTGAACACGGCACAGCACATCACACAAACCAATCTTCCACCCTTAGGCTCACTTTACACCGCACGCTGTCGGAGCAGTGCTGCCAGGATAATCAAGGACACGACCCACCCAGCCAACACACTTTTCGTCCCTCTTCCCTCCGGGAGAAGGCTCAGGAGCTTGAAGACTCGTACGGCCAGATTTGGGAACAGCTTCTTTCCAACTGTGATGAGACTGCTGAACTGATCCTGACCCGGATCTGGGCCGTACCCTCCAAATATCTGGACCTGCCTCTCGGTTTTTTTGCACCACCTTACTTTCCATTTTTTCTATTTTCTATTTATGATTTATAATTTAAATTTTTAATATTTACTAATTTTTAATATTTAATATTTGTAATCCAGGGAGTGGGAAGCGCAAAATCAAATATCGCTGTGATGATTGTACATTCTAGTATCAATTGTTTGGTGACAATAAAGTATAAAGTAAAATCTACACAAATTTCTATGAATGTGGAGGTGCCCTTGTGCCTTCTTTGTGATGACACAACGTGCTGGCCCCAGAGAGATACGCCGATATGTTAAAGTCAAGAAAGGCATTATAGTGAATAAAACTGGAAACCAGCACTCCAAATAGTTCCTCTCAGTTGTCACAGAACCATCTGATGTAGATGGGTCTACTTGTAAAAGTACTCTGGCAGTTGATGACATGGGCCATGATGCAACCAATGAGGATATTCTCCACTGTGCATTTATAAAAGTTTTGTCAAATCTACACAAGTTTCTATGAAAGTAGCTGCCTGCCGATTTAACCACTGACAATTTACAATGACCAATTAACCGGTACGTCCTTGGTATGTAGGAGGAAAGAGGAGCACCAGGAGGAAGCCCACGTGGTCATGGGGAGAACGTACAGAATATGTCGGAACTGAACTCAGAACTCCAACACCGAGCTGTGATAGTGATGTATTAACCGCTAAGCGACCAGGGTGAATTACTGAGTGTTGTGGATCACCTCTCCTTTTATTACAGTAACTGTACAACAAACAGAATCACTGCACAGAGACAAGGTCAAGTCCTGCATGAACAAGCAATCCACAGACACCAACAGCAACCAATTTGAAACTTTAGCAAAAAAGGAGAATTTAAATACTAACAAGTCAAAGAGGAAGGCTGAGAGTTACCAAAATTCAAGCCACAGCTTCTCAAAACTACAAGATAAACAGAATATCTTATTTTATAATTGGCAAAGCAACCTTTATTTTGATATTTTTCATCCTTGTCTTGAGGGTCATTGACAATGCCAGCTATTCGGTAGATGAGCTGAAGTAGATATGGTGGGCCTCTCCTTGAACTGCTATGGGGTGGTGATGACATGTCTATCAAGCTGCTGCAGAAGTATTCCAGGAATTTTATGCAACTCTAGAGGAACAAACTCAAAATATGTGGAGGTGATGGTGAATCTGTTGAGGAATGGAATCCACGTTTGGGATGTGCATATGCCGTTTGGACAAGTTACTGTGCTGTTCTTTGTTATTAGAACTTCTTGATTTACTTGTATGGCCTCAAAACAGCAACAGAGCTGCTCATAAGCATAAGAGACTCTGCAGATGCTAGAAATCCAAATTGCTGGAGAAACTCAGCACTTTACAGAAACATCAGCAGTAACTCCAAAGACCTCATTCCTGGGAGAGGAAGGATCTTCGAAGATGGGCTACACCTACAGATAAACTGGCCCAGGCCAAAGGAATATGGCAAGCTTCTAATTGCGACCTATGCCCCAGTAGAGTGATGGGCTCAAGAAGACGACTTCACACTCTACATACATCTGTTCGTTAGCGCAAAATACTAATCATTGATTACTAAGGTAATGCTGACCTTAGTGGTTGGGAAGGTGTTGAAGACAATTGTTAAGGATGAGGTTAGGGAGTACTTGGTGACACAGGACAAGATAGGACAAAGACAGCATGGTTTCCTCAAGGGAAATCCTGCCTGATGAGCCTGTTGGGATTCTTTGAGGAGATTACAAGTAGGATAGATAAAGAGGATGCAGTGGATGTTGTATATTTGGACTTTCAGAAGGCTTTTGACAAGGTGTCACACCTGAGGCTGCTTACCAAGTTAAGAGACCATGGTATTACAGGAAAGTTACTAACATGATTAGAGCATTTGCTGATTGGTAGGAGGCAACAAGTGGGAATAAAAGGATCCATTTCTGGTTGGCTGCCAGTGACTAGTGGTGTTCCGCAGGGGTCAGTGTTGGGACCACTTCTTTTTATGCTGTATATAAATAATTTAGATGATGGAATAGATGGCTTTGTTGCAAAGTTTGCAAATGATATGAAGATTGGTGAAGGGACAGGTAGTGTTGAGGAAACAGGTAGGCTGCAGAATGAATTAGATAGATTAGGAGAATGGGCAAGAAAGTGGTAAATAAAATACAATGTTGGGAAATGCATGGTCATGCAGTTTGGTATCAGAAATAAATGTACTATATTCTAAGAGGGGAGAAAATCAAAAATCTAAGATGTAAAGGTATCTGAGATACGGAACATCCTAAAGATTAACTTGCAGATTGAGTCAGTGGTGAGGAAGGTAAATACAATGTTAGCATTCATTTCAAGAGGTTGAGAAAACAAGAGCAGGGATGTAATACTGAGGTTTTATAAGATACTGGTGAGGCCTCACCTTGAGTATTGTGGACAGTTTTGGGCTCTTTGTCTAAGAAAAGATGTGCTGGCATTGGAGAGGGTCCAGAGGCAGTTCACAAGGATGATTCCGGGAATGAAAGGGTTATCATATGAAGAACATTTTATGGCTCTGGGTCTGTACTTGCTGGAATTTAGAAGGATGGGGGGGGGGGGGGTCTCATTGAAACGTTTCGACTGTTGAAAGGCCTAGACAGAGTAGATGTGGAAAGGATGTTTCCCGTGGTGGGAGAGTCTAGGACAAGAGAGCACAGCCTCAGTATAGAGGAGTGCCCTTTCAAAATAGAGATGCGGAGTATTTTCTTCAGCCAGAGGGTAGTGAACTTGTGGAATTTGTTTCCACATGCAGCTGTGGAGGCCAGGTTGTTGGGTGTATTTAAGGCAGAGATTGATAGGCTCTTGATTGGACATGGCATCAAAGGTTACAGGGAGAAGTCCGGGTAGTGAGACCGAGGAGGGGGGAGAAAAAGGATCAGCCACGATTGAATGGCAGAGTAGATTCAGTGAGCCAAATGGCCTAATTTTGATCCTATATCTTATGGTCTAAGTTCCACCCTATTCCTCTCCTTGAGGGCGTAAGCCTCTCTCAGTCCAATAGTCACAATTTGAAGTTTTAAAAGTGATATTCAAAGACAAATCTTCCTGCAATGTGTCAAACTAACAAATAAAATCCTGGGTATCCAGTGCTTTCCCAGGATTCTATTATATTGTTATTTATCTATTATATTTGTTATTTATCAAACGATCCTGTGCAAGGAAATCCAGAATGGTACATCCTTGATCACCAACAATGCTCCAGATATGCAGTGAGCAGCGGGCATGGTGACAACACTCAGTTGGCAGCTTTGCTTCTTCACCACTTGATTGCTACAACACCTGGAGTCCCAGGTTATCAGCACATACAAGGCGTGCTACCTGCAGCTTTAGACGTGGCATTCCATTGAGGGATTGAGCATGAATAATAAATCCAATATTCAGGAAATTTGGAAGAGGTACAAGGTCAAAATAGCTGTAGATTACATCAATGCCTCCTGGGACAGTTTGGTCCATCCAATGGTGAATAGTGTGTGGAGGAAGTCACAACCAGGATGTGTGCCAACTCTCATCGATTGATGAGCCCATGACTGTGTGGCTAGGTACAGGTCAAATTCTACCTATAAGTTTGCTGATGGTTATTGGCAGAATTTCAGATGGTGATGAAGCGGCGTACAGGAGCGAGATATACCAGTTACGTGTTGCTCTAAACCTTGCTCTAAACATCAGCAAGACAGAAGAGTAGATTGTGGACTTCAGAAAGGGCAAGTCGAGGAACACACACCAATCCTCAAAGAGGGATCAATGGTGGAGAGAGTGAAAAATTTCTAGTTCCTGGGTGTCAATATCTCTGAGGACCTAACCTGGACGCAACACATTGATACAGCTATAAAGAAACATCAAAAAACCTACAGCACAATACAGGCCCTTTGGCCCACACTGCTGTGCCAAACATACTTACTTTAAAGAAGGTAAGTCAGCGGCTATATCCCATCAGGAGTTTCAGGAGATTTAATTTATCAACTAAAACACTCAAAAACTTCTACAAATGTACCATGGACAGCATTCTGACTGGCTGCATCACTGTCTGGTATTGGGGGGTTGGGGGGGGGATGGCTACTGCACAATGTTGCAGAAACTTGTAGAATTAGTCAGGAACAGCTTCTTCCCTTCTGCTGACAGATATAAAAATGGACATTGAACTCATGAACACTACTTCTTAATACTATTTTTATTTCTGTACTACTTATTTTTAACTTAACAATTTAATAGCCATATATACACTTAATGTAACTTTATTTTTTTCCATTGACTTTACTTTATACTTTATTGTCGCCAAACAATTGATACTAGAATGTACAATCATCACAGCGATATTTGATTCTGCACTTTCTGCTCCTTGGATTACAAATATTAAATATTAAAAATAGTAAAAATTAGTAAATATTAAAAATTTAAATCATGAATCATAAATAGAAAATTGCAAAAAAACCGAGGGGCAGGTCCAGATATTTGGAGGGTACGGCCCAGATCCAGGTCAGGATCCGTTCAGCAGTCTTATCACTGTTGGAAAGAAGCTGTTCCCAAATCTGGCCGTAAGAGTCTTCAGGCTCCTGAGCCTTCTCCCGGAGGGAAGAGGGACGAACAGTGTGTTGGCTGGGTGGGTCGTGTCCTTGATTATCCTGGCAGCACTGCTCCGACAGCGTGCGGTGTAAAATGAGTCCAAGGACGGAAGATTGGTTTGTGTGGTGTGCTGCGCCGTGTTCACGATCTTCTGCAGCTTCTTCCGGTCTTGGACAGGATAACTTCCATATCAGGTTGTGATGCACCCTAGAAGAATGCTTTCTACAGTGCATCTATAAAAATTAGTTAGGGTTTTAGGGGACAGGCCAAACTTCTTTAGTTTTCTCAGGAAGTAAAGGCGCTGGTGGGCCTTCTTGGCAGTGGACTCTGCTTGGTTGGACCAAGTCAGGTCATTTGTGATATTGACCCCGAGAAACTTAAAGCTTTTGACCTGTTCCACTTGCGCACCACCGATGTAAATTGGGCCATGCGGTCCACTACTCCTTCTGAAGTCAACAACCAATTCCTTCGTCTTGCTGACGTTGAGGGATAGGTTATTGTCTTCGCACCATGCCAACAGGTTCTTAATTTCCTCTCTGTACTCAAACTCATCATTACCCAAGATATGGCCTACAATTGCTGTGTCATCAGCAAACTTATATATTGAGTTTGATCATGTATTTCATTGCACTGCTGCCATAAAGTTAACTAATTTCACGACATATGCCAGTAATATTAAACCCAATTCTGATCGTGAACTGAGCCTGAACTGTATTCAATACGATATCGCCAAGTTGGCAAACAAGGCCAGACTTGCTGAAAGGAGACATTGATGTGGAAGAGTTACAAGAATTGTTTGATGAAGAGCTCACAAATCTCTGATAGGTCTCAAATAACAGAACCACCATCACAGAACCTCCACCACCACCACTAAAACAGCTCACTATGAAGAGGCTCTCAGACAGAGCGAGAGACATCTTAATGACCAATGAGCCAGGGACTGAGCACACCATTAGAAGTGCACTTTATAATTTTGGTCTGAAAGAGAGCTAATAATCAACACCTTATTTTGAAATGACCTATCACCCAGGAATAGTCAGAAAAAGACTCCACACCACAGTACAAACTTTCAAGCAAGAATTCACCAGAATCTCTTGAACATCATTCATAATCTGTTTCTTGTCTCTCCCTGCTGGAGCTTCAATGTGCAAATTCACCGTCAGCATCGTGAAAGATGGAAATACGTTAGGACCAGCAGTGAATTACTTAGCCCCTGGTACTGGCTCAATAGGACGACGACTAATCCGATTGGAGCTCCACTCTACATTTCAAGTTTACCCACTGTGATCGGTCACCCCTTGCTCATCAACAATTTGTTTTAAAAATAATTTTGGTTCCTTTATTTATCTACCTGGTATCACTATATTCTGCATTTGTTTGTACTACCTCAATGTACCTATGTATGGAATTATTTGTCTGAATAATATGCAAACAGAAATTTTCAGAATCAGGTTCATTATCACCAGCACATGACGTGAAATTTGTTAACTTAGCAGCAGCAGTTCAATACATCATCTAGAAGAGAAAAAAATTAATAACATTTTAAATAATAATAATAAATAAGTACATATACCAAAGGACACTTCTAATACGGACATCCCAATGCACTTTACACCAAGCTGACGTGAACAGCAGTCAGTGGCAGTATTAAGGAAGAGAATTTCAAAATCTCCTCATACTTGTGATAAAAAAAACATGCTCCTCTAGACGAGTCCTAGATTCAAACCCCTGGTTCTAGATTCATCCACAAGAGGATATGTCAATCCTGTCAGATCTTTAGTGTTTCACTTGGTGGTACCCAGACTGCACATTTCTTACATTTTTATTAAGATACAATTTAATTATTAAAAAATTATTTTTCATTCTTCCAGATTTTTGTGTTTCAATATTTTTAAGTGTTTAGATTTTTTTTCCAGTCGAGGTTCTTGAGCTCTGTAAGGCAACCTGAGTTTTGCATCAAAACTGGTATGAAATGCCTTTGAATTTACTCATTTTGCCGTTGCAAAATCAGTGAGGATTTCACATTGGTAGATATGTCGTCTTATAGACAAGGTGCAAATGGGCATTAAACTGATGATAAACTCTTAGAATCAGAGACAGGTTTAATATATGTCATGAAATTTGTTGTATTGCAGCTGCAGAACACTGCAATACATAACTTCAAAAACTATTACAATAAGAAATATATATATATGTATGTGTGTACTGTGCAATACTCTTAGACTGTAGTAGTCAAGAGTCATAGAACACTAGCACAGAAACAGGCCCTTCGACATATTTAGTCACTGCCATCATTACCAGCCCGGTCCCAGACCATATCCCTGCTATCCAAGAACCTATCCAAACTTCTTTTAAATGTTTACATCCAACCTGCATGCACCACTTCTGCTGGCAGCTCATTCCACACTCACACCACCCTCTGAGTGAAAAAGTTTCCCCTCATGTTTCTGTTAAACATTTCATCTTAACCTGTGACTTCTAGTTATTAATCTCTGACTTAAATACAGCCAACGACCTGGCCTGTGACTTCTAGATGTTATCTCACCCAACCACAGAGGAAGAACCCTGCTTGCATTTACCCCATCTGTACCCTCAAAATTTTGTATACCTCTTATCAAAAATATAAAATATATGAAATTTTATAAGCTGCCTTTTTGACGCATCGCCTTTTGAAAGTGTCCTGGATGCTGGGGAGGCTAGTACCCATGATGGAGCTGACTGAGTTTACAACTTTCTGCTGTACAGTGGCCCCTCCATTTATAATAATTACAGTAGTAATGCTCCCAGCAAATACAGAGCATTGAGGCACAATCATAAACTGGGGCTTGAGGGTTGAGTATTTAAGAGACAATTTGATACATATATTAAATGATCAATATTCATGTAGTTGATTCAGTCAAGTTTCTGTCCTCGCCTGCAGGATTTTAATGGAATGACAGGGTGTTTAAAAACTTGCAAAAGTAATTCACAGAGAAGAAAAATCTCTAAAGGCAAACATTTACATCCAGGCAGCATTACCGGAGCAGAAGACTTGCAGATGATCTGAGCCAAAAAAAAAGTATGTTAGAAGTATGTTTAACACCATGACTGAAAGACTGGTAGCCAAGATAACAAAAAAAACATGATACCTGCAGTGATATTCATGATGAACGCCACAGCAACAGGCTACTCTGACTAACTAGGCTACTTCAATTGAAGAGAAAGCTAAACAACTCATTTCAATACAAGGGTTTTATCCTCACCAGTCCTCAGTCAACTGGATGTTGTCAGACAGAATCAAGTACAAATTAATGCAAAAGGAGGAATACTTGAGAGCACATGCTGGTTTCACTGATCAGACTGCAGAAGATGAAAGTGACGGCAAGTTTGAATAGGTAAAACAAGTGCCATGTGCTGATAATACTCAACATTAACCAGCAGAAAAGAGTTATGCTTTCGAAGCATGAAAACAAAACAAAACAAACCACAACTTATCAGCCATCTGCCAAAATTGCCGATCGTGTATACATTCTCCCACAACAGCTCCTCCTTCAGTAAAGGGAAGGTCACTGCAATCAACCAAAAGGAAACACTGATCTACAGAATTGAAACCAGACAGAAATCAGGGGAAGTCACAAGACATAGGAGCAGAATTAGGCCATTTAGCTGATCAAGTCTGCTCTGCTCTTCAATTATGGCTGATCCTTTTTTCCTCCTCTTCAGCCCGACTCCCAGGCTTTCTCCCTGTAACCTTTGATGCCGGGGCCAATCAAGAACCTATCAATCTTTGACTTAAGTATACCCAACAACCTGGCCTGTGGCAATAAATTCCACAAATTCACCACTCTCTGGCTAACGAAATTCTCTGCATCTGTGTTTTAAACGGACACCCCTCTACCCTGAAGCTGTGCTCATTTGTGCTAGGCTCCCCCATCAAGGGAAACATCCTTTCCACATATACTCTGTCTAGGCCTTTCAACATTCAAAAGATTTCAATGTGATCCATCCTCATCTTTTTAAATTCCAGCAAGTACAGACCCAGAGCTATCAAATGTTCCTGGTATGATAACCCTTTCATTCCCAGAATCATGCTTGTGAAGCTCCTCTGAATGCTCTCCAATGCCAGCACAGCTTTTCGTAGTTAAGGAGCCCAAAACTGCTCACAATATTTAAGGCGAGGCCTCACCAGTGCCATATAGAACCTCAGCATCACATCCCTGCTCTTACATTGTTGAAATGAATACGAACATTGCATCTGCCTTCTTCACCACCATTCAACCTGCAAGTTAACCTTTAGGGTGTTCTGCACAAGGACTCCCAAGTCCCTTTGCATCTCAGAATTTTGGATTTTCTCCCCATTTAGAAAATAGCCTGCACATTTATTTTTTTCTACCAAAGTGTATGACTATGCATTTTCCAGCATTGTATTTCATTTGCCATTTTCTTACTCACTCTCCTAATATGTCTATGTCCTTCTGTGGCCTACCAGTTTTCTCAACACACTTGCCCCTCCACCAATCTTCGTATCATCCGCAAACTTGACAAAAAGCCATCTATTCCATCATCTAAACCACTGACATACAGCATAAATAGAAATGGTCTCAACACCAACCCCTGCAGAATATCACTAGTCACTGGTAGCCAACCAGACAAGGATCTTTTTATTCCCACTCGCTGCCTCCTACCAATCAGCCATTGCTCCAACCATGTTAGTAATTTTCTTGTCATACCATGGACTCTTAACTTGGTAAGCAGCCTCATAAGTGGCACCTTGTCAAAGGCCTTCTGAAAATCCAAATATTCGCCTTCCACTGCATCACCTTTATCCATCCTGCACATGGTCTCCTCAAAGAATTCCAACAGATTCATCAGGCAAGATTCTTCCTTAAGGAAACCATGCTGACTTCATCCTATCTTGCCCTGTGCCACCAAGTACTCCATAACCTCATCCTTAACAATTGGCTCTAACATTTTCCCAACCACTGAGGTCAGGTTAATTGGTCTGTAATTTCCTTTCTGCTGCCTCCCTCCTTTCTTAAAGTGGAGAGTCATTTGCAATTTTCTAGTCTTCCAGTCCAATAATTCTTGAAGGATCATTACTAATGCCTCTGCAATCTCTACCTCTAACTCTTTCAGAACGCTTGGATGCAGTTCATCTGGTCCAGGTGACTTATGTACCTTTAGGTCTTTCAGCTTTTTGAGTACTTTCTCCCATGTAATAGTAACTGCACCCACTTCTCTTCCCTCACACCCTTCAACATTTGGCACACTGCTAGTGTCTTCCACAGTGAAGACTGATGCAAAATACTCATTTAATTCATCTGTCATCTCCTCGTCCCTCGTTATTATTTCTCTGGCCTCATTTTCTAGCGGTCTCATCTCTCTTATTTTTTACCTACTTGAAAAAGCTTTTACATTCCAATTTGATATTGTTTGCGAGCCTACTTTCATATTTCATCTTTTCCCTCCTAATGATTCATTTAATTGTTTTCCGTAGTTTTTTAAAAGCTTCCCAATCCTCTGTCTTCCCACTAATTTTTGCTTTGTTGTATGCCCTCTCTTTTGCTTTTACATTCGCTTTGACTTCCCTTGTCAACCACAGTTGTATTATTTCACCATTTGAGTATTTCTTAGTTTCTGGAATACATCTATATTGCACCTTCCTCATTTCCCCAAAAACTCACACCATTGCTGCTCTACTGTCATCCCTACCAGCATCTCCTTCCAATTTACTTTGGCTAACTCCTACATACCACTGTAATTTCCTTTACTCCACTGAAATACTGCTACAGGCTTTACTTCCTCCCTATCAAATTTCAAGTTGAAGTCAATCATATTGTGGTCATTGACTCCATAGGGTCCTTTACCTTCAGCTCCCCAATCACCTCTGGTTCACTGCATAACATCCAATGCAGTATAGCTGATCTCAACAACAAACTGCTCACAAAGCCATCTCAGAGGCATTCAACAAATTCACTGTCTTGGGATCCATTACCATCCTGATTTTCCTGATCTACATGCATGTTAAAATTTCCCATGACCATCATAGCATTGAACTTTTGAAACACCTCTTCTATTTTCCCTTGTAATCTGTAGTCCACATCGCAGCTACTGTCAGGAGGCCTGTATATAACTGCCATCAGGGTCCTTTTACCCTTGCAGTTTCTTAACTCAACACAAGGATTCAACATCTTCTGATCCTATGTCACATCTTTCTACTGATTTGATGCCATTCTTTACCAGTAGAGCCACACCATCCCCCCTGCCGACCTTCCTATCACTCCGATATAACATGTAACCTTGGACATTCAGCTCCCAACTACAACTATCCTTCAGCCATGATTCAGTGATGGCCACAGCATCATGCTTGACAATCTGTAATAGTGCAATAAGATCATCCACCTTATTTCTTGTACTCTGTGCATTGAGATATAACACTTTGAGTGTTGTATTTGCTATACTTTTTGATTCTGCATCTCCAATGCACTGATACTCATCCTGCTGACTGTAATTTTGTCCTACCATCTGCCTGCCCTTCCTGACAGTCTGACTGCACGCTATCTTTGCTTTTTACCATCCATCCTAATCCTGAGTCCCTCCACTCCGGTTCCCACCCCCCTGCTAAATTAATTTAAACCCTCCCCAACAGTTCTAACAAACCTGCCCATTGGTTCCCCTTGGGTTCTGGTGCAACCCGTCAATTTTGAACAGGTCAACTTCCCCCAGAAAGAATCCCAATGATCCAAGAACCTGAAGCCCTGCTCCCTGCACCAGCTTCTCAGCCACATATTAATCTCCAAAATCGTCCTGCTTCTACCCTCACTGGTGTGTAGCACAGGCGGCAATCCAGAAATTACTACCCGAGAGGCCCTGCTCATCAGCTTTCTACCTAGCTCTCTAAATTCTCTCTTCAGGACCTCTTTGCTTTTCCTTCCTGTGTCATTGGTACATACATATATCCTCCCCCTCTAAAATGCTGTGGACGCAATCCGAGATCTTCCTGATCCTGGCACCTGAGGGGGGACATACCATCCCATTTGCATTCACAGAACCTCCTGTCTGTTCCTCTATCACCACCCCTCCCCTCTTCCCCTTCTACACTACAGACCCATGCTCCGTGCCAGTGACCCGGTCTCCATGGCATTCCCCTGGGAGGTCAACCCCCATACAGTATCCAAAATGGTAAACATTTGACCATGAACTTGATCTGGAGATATGTGCACAGATCATACCAGGGCAAATTGAGATGTCAGTTTAAGAAAATGCTTGGAATCCCAGGTTTAATAAACAGAGGCAGAACTATTGCCTAGAACTAGTAACACACTCACTTGATCACCATTGGATCATTGTGTCAGCTGTGGCCAACCAACTTTCTGAAAGATGAAAAAGATCTATTGAGGTTTACAGGGACGATGGACTTTGGTCTGTGAGTATCCTCCTGGGAACAGAGCTTTGTTCAGAGGAACCTGATAGTGATATGAAAGATCATAAAGATCATAGACAAAGCTGACAGAAGAAAACTTTCCCAAGTTCAAGTTCAGTTACCATTCAACCCTACATGAATATATCCAAAACGAAACAGCCAATTGCCAAACTAGGGGACACAAGATTAAGGTAATTGGCAAAATAAACGAAGTTATATAGTAAAAGAATACTACAGCACAGAAACAGGCCCCTTGGCCCATCTAGGCTGAGCCAGCTATTCATCTGCCTAGTCCCATCAACCTGCATCCAGACCCTAGCCCACCATATACCGCCCCAAATGTCTCTTAAATGTTGACATCAAACCTGCACCCACCACTTGCTCTAGCAGCTCGTTCCACACTCTCACCACCCTCTGAGTGAAGAAGCTCCCCCTCATGCTCCCCTTAAACTTCTCATCTTTCATCCCACTAATTCTAGTTAGAGTAGTGCAAGAAAATTTGTATCTGCATCAATTACAGAAATGCAGAAACCATGCCCAAATAAGTTCTACTAATAACGAGAAGTTAAATGGATCTGCAAAAGATTGTGACTTCTACAGTCAATGGTGGGAAGAAACACTGTAGGATGGAAGGCTTTCTATGGCATAGACAATGTACAGTGGTAGCTCACTCTAATTGGTATTAAGCACAGAAAAGTGAACTGATGCTAACTAAGCTGTGAATGACGGATATAATGGAGCAGCAAATCATACGACCCTGATACTCTGAAGGTGAAAGCAGGGCGGCCAAAGACATGATTAAAAATGGGATCTAGAAATGCAGACCACCAAGATGGAGATAGAAATACAAATTGGAAATCAAACAGCTGGCTTTGAGCTTGGCAATGTTAATCTAAAGGAAGTTCCCACTCAGTAACAACAAAGAATGGTAGATTAATAAATAGGTGTGGAGTCAAAAGTATAGATAAAAGCAGAACTAAGCAAATTGCCTGGATATTCTTTCCAATATTATATACAACCGTTATCAAGAAGAGAGCTCACTCTATTTTTTTTTACAGTGATACTGTGCCAGTTGGTCCATCAACATGTTAAATCAGTAATGTTTTCCAATTATATAATCACTTGTTCAAAAACCACAGCAGCTTCTCTCTGCCAATTGCCAACAATTTTACCACATCCCAGTACAGCTTTCCTATTCCGAATGGCATGATGCTGAACTTTGAAAACATTCAGAAATTCCACATCAGACTGTTAAAAATGTGCATCAACAGTATTCTGAAGACCTTCACGAGCAATTAACACTCAGGTTTCCTCAGAGATAACTAGAATTCAAAAGAAAAATGTACCTCACCACAGCAAACAACATTCCGTGAGTCATAGTTGGCACATTACACAATTAGTGTTTATCCCACTCCCATTAGGGAGGAGGCTACATAGCATTAACGCCAGGACCACTCGACTCAAAAACAGTTACCTTCCCCTAAGCAGTAAGGCTGATCAACACCTCCGCCCACTAACCCACCCACCACACCCCCAAGCCACCACTACTTTATCATTTCCCGTCAGTCACCTTATATACAGACACTCCTGTACCAAGTGTCACCTTATATACCGGCTATTTTATTTATTTATAGTTACTGTGTATTTTTATTATTCTGTTCTTTCTCTTACTGTGTTTTTTTTTAATCCTGCAACAGACGCAGAGTAACAATTATTTCATTCTCCTTTACACTTGTGTACTGGAAATGACATTAAACAATCCTGAATCACAGTCGGCACATTGCAGAACGGTTACGTGCATGTGGGTAGGTAGCTACCATGCACAATTAAAGCAGTTTCCAAGCACCACCCACTTCGTACTATTTTGGTATCCAATGACATCATGCCATGGCAGGACAGGCTTCAATTAAAACTTCAACCATTAACTTGCTAATTATGTATTGTATTCAGTTTAACTCTCAAATATTCCAATGGATGAGTGCTCTCTTGCTGCAAACACTGGTTCCTTTAGTCTCACATCCAATTACAATGGCTCGTACCAGACTTGCTTCCCCATGGAGCTTGAAAGAATGGCACAAGCCATTGTAATTAACATGCCACAAAAATGTGGCACTCATCATTAAGGACCCCCATTGCCAGGATATGCCCTCTTCTTATTGCTACCATCAGGAAAGAGGCACAGGAGCCTGAAGACACACACTCAGTGCTTCAGGAACAACTTCTTCCCTTCTGCCATCAGATTTCTGAATGGACAACGAACACTACCTCATCATTTTTTTCTCTATTTGCACGACTTGCTTAATTTTATACAGTACTTACAAATGTCTTAGACACACGTAAAAAAATTCTGTAAAGCAAAGATGCTTCCAAAAACAATGAAATGAGAAGTTTCTAATTATCAGAAAAATTACCATAAAGAGCAGTAAGTAGTTAAAAAAAAACTAAATCAAATCAGTATTTGGTGTGAGCACCCTTTGCCTTTAAAACTGCATCATTTATAATGCTGTGCAGTTTTATAGAAAAAGATCAGCTGGTAGAATGTTCCCAGTATCTTGGAGAACTTGCCACAGTTCTTCTACAGACTTTGGATATCTCACTTGCCTCTGTCTCTCTAGGTAATCCCAGACAGCCTCAGTGTTGTTGAGATCAGAACTCTATGGAGGCTATACCATTTCCTCGTTCTTCATTTCACTGAAGATAGTTCTTTATGACCTTGGCTGTGTGTTTGGGCAATTGTCCTGCTGCAGGATGAAGTTGGACCTGCTTAGGTGCCTCCCTACACGTTCTGAGTGATGGATGAGAATCTGCTTATCCTTCTCAGCATTGAGAATTCTATTAATTCTGACCAGATCACCAACTCCTTCTGTAGAAATGCAGCCTTCAACCAGGGAATCTCCACCATGCTTCACTGGTTAGTTGCAGACACATGCAATGCTCTCCAACTTTTTTTATGGACAAACTGCCTCCTGTTTGAGACAAAAATTTAAAATTTTGACTCATCAGTCTACAGCACTTGCTGCCATTGTTCAGCACCCCAATCCCTGAGTTATTAGTGTGTGGGTTTGCTGCTTAGCTTTGTTTCCACTTTGGAGACATGACACTTTGGCAGCAACTCCTACACGATGGGCACTTCTGACCAGACTTCTCTGGACTATAGAGGGGTGTACTTGGGTTCCGGTGGTTTCTGAGAATTCAGAGCTAAAGGCAGTGCCGAACTTCTTCTGATTTTGAAGGACATCAGGTTGATTCATCTCTTGTCGGTTACACTCAGCTTCCGTGGCTGACCACTTGCCTATTTCTTTGTGCTTCTTCAGAAGAGCTTGGACAGCACATCTTGAAACTCCTGTCTGCTGCGAAACTTCTGCTTGGGAGAGACCTTGCTACTGCAGGTTGACCACCTTCTGTCATGTTGCTTTGCTCACTCTTGTCATGATGTAAGGATTGATGATTTGAAGGTTAAACCGTCACATCTGCCACACCCTCACCTTTTAGTTTGCTTGTCCTATACAGTTTGATTCCTTCTACACCAATTTCTGTTTCAGTGAATCAATTTAGTTCATTCAACTCATTATGCCAATGATCATTAGCACTTGTTTGATATTTGTTTAATCGTGCACTGGACCATATACTTACACAGTAAGTTTTTACTTGGAAAATGGTCTAGTACTACACCTCCTCCCCCACTACTATTCCAGGCGCTAAACAGTCTTTCCAGGTGAGACGACACTTCACCTGTGAGTCTGTTGGGGTCATTTACTGTATACGGTAGTCCTGGTGTGGCCTCCTATATAAATCAGTGAGACCAGGCGTAGATTGGGAGACCGCTTCGCTGAGCATTTACGCTCTGACCGCCAGAAAAAGCGGGATTTCCCAGTGGCCACCCATTTTAAATCCACTTCTCATTCCCATTTTGATATGTCCATCCATGGCCTCCTCCACTATCATGATGAGGCCACACCTAGGTTGGAGGAGCAACACCTTATATTCCATTTGGGTAGCCTCCAACACTGATTTCTCAAACTTCCAGTACTGTCTCCCACCCCATCCCCCTTTCACCCTTTCCCCTCCCTCACCCCTTCCCTGCCCATCACCTCCCTCTGGTACTTCTTCTGCCCCCCCCCTTCTTTCTTCCATGGCCTTCTGTCTCTCTCACCAATCAACTTCCCAGCTCTTTACTCCAACCCCCCCACCTCCAGGTTTCACCTATCAACCTGGTGGTTCTCTCTCCCCTCCTCCCACTTTTCAAATCTACTCCTCAGCTTTTTCCTCCAGTCCTGCCGAAGGGTCTCAGCCCAAAACGTCAACTGTACTCTTTTCCATAGATCCTTCCTGACCTGCTGAGTTCCTCCAGCATTCTGCGTGTGTTGCTCGGACTTGCAGCATCGGCAGATCGTCTCTTATTGTGATTTGACTATTGCTTTCTTCAACAAAATACAAAGATTTCTCTGTAACATTTAATTTTGGGGAAAATGAAAGTTGGAAATCTAAAATTTGCTCTGTAAAAAATGAATTACAAAAGAAAATAAAATCAAAAAGCTAGGATGTCCAAGACTTTTGCACAGTACTGTATACATTCTTATCGAAATTTATAGTTTTTAAAATTATGTATTGCAATTTACTGCTGCTGCAAAACAACAAATTTCATATCTGCTAGTCATATTAAACCTGATTCTGAGGAACCATAAAGCTAGAGGTTAGCACAGGACATACAATGACCAACACTCATTTAATAGATATAGGCTTGGCTAAAGGACAGCCTGTAGATACAAATGAGCAAGCTCACTTGCTGAGGCTGGCTGCTCTTCTCACATCTACACCTCTCCTGTCCAGTGAGATACTGTACACTCCACACACTGGTTTTGTTCATTTCTGATTTATGAACTGCTCAAGTTATGAATGGTTCTCAGGAACAGGACACCACCAATAACAACAAGCAGTTGAATGGTCTAACCAGATCTCAATCTCTCACAGCTGAAGCATCAATGTTACAATGAAGGAGCTATTTACTGTCTTGAGGGAGATGTCTGGTTTTCAAGAATGGAACCCTGTAGTAACATGAAGAGTCCCTGTAACAATAATACCACTGAAAATCTCAAGTTAATCCATTCCCATTCATTTTCCTTTCCCAAAGACAATAACTGAGGTACATTTCCATCAGATAAAAACAGCCTTCAACACTCAGATGGTCAGACTGCACAGCATCAGTACTGACAATGAATACAGTCCCATCCTGACTAGCTCAAGCTAACAGCAACTCTGGTGAATCTTCCACATCGCTTCTGTCTCCTGCACCAACTCCCTGCCCAAGCTAGTTACGGCCAATAACAGCACCCAGGTGAATACTTCAACCCATCAGAAACTAGGAGGTAAACAAGAGAGTTTACTGGAACAATGTTACAAGAGGGGAGATGGTTTACTGACTTCTGGGAGATTTCTGCATTTGACAAGAAGCAGCAGCTTCTTCGGCTCCCAATAATGGTGGAAGTTTTAAATTCTAAGATGGAGTTTCAAATTTTCTAGACAGGGAATTTAGCCAACCAAAGATATTTATTGTAGTTTTTAATATTGTGTTAACTTATTTTGTGTTGCATCAGATCTGGAACAACAATTATTCCATTCTTCTTTACACTTTGTACTGGAAATGACATTAAACAATCTTGAATCTTGAAGCTGACTTTATCCAACTCATTATTGAAAACCCTACTCACCATCCAGTAAAATACATTTGCTAAACAGCTCTCCCTCCTATCACCCCTCCCTCCCATACACAAGTTTCCCAGCCATGGCTCAGCAAGCAGTACAGAAAATTGGATCCTGATTCAATGGCTTTCAAAAGATGGCAACATTATGATTAGAACTTGGATTTAAAAGGAATAGGGGAAAATAGCCAAAATAAACACACTAAAAATCTTGCTTCACTGACCCCTTGTTGATGTGCTGCATTTCACTTGAGGCAATAAGATGGGACTATTTATTACTTCACGGGTATAAAGTCTAGATCGTCCAAGGACGCCCATTAATAAAGTTGCATGACTGAGGCACACACAAAGGATACACACTCAACACACAAGACCGGAGAATGAAAGGGCGCTTAAATCAGCCAGCTCTGCTCAGTCCAAAGTTTGAAGATAATAAAGTCAAATTTGGCAATTTTCCTTCAAAGTTCCCCCACATTAAAAGTAAAGGAGAAACAATGTTAGAACAAGCCTTATAGGATAGTCTTGAGTGTGTGAGTACAGAGTCAAGGCAATGGGGCAACCTATCCTCTGTTCCACTCTCCTAAAAATACATAATGTTACAAACACAAGATATTTTGTGTTATACTCAAAGATATACTTACAAAGTATAGGCAATATCACTTCTTTATTGCCACATTCCAGGAAAGCACTGAAAGAAATTGAAAATGCCAATATTTATTGCACACAATATTAAATTTTAAAAGGTGAGCCTTAGTGAATCATAAACCAGCGGCCATCCATTTTTAAATCCTGTAGGAATGCGCACGGTGAGCATTAGATTCCACCTCTGGCTCATTTGTGCTATGCACAAATCATGGACAAATCAATAAAAGTGGAACTTGGCCTCAAAGTCACAATACAAACAAACTGAAAGACTAATGAAGGCATTGAACCAGCACAGAATACTCATTCACATCAGTTCTGCCTGATCCACATCCCTGAATAGGCACAGCTAGAAACTCCAAAGCCCTGCTTCTATTTGTTATACTTTGGGCAGGAACACTCCAGCTGCCAACACAATCTTGATTAAAATATTGATAATGATTTGTGCGTCATCATAGAGTCATAAAACACTAGACCGGCTCTTCAGCCCAACTAGTCTGTGCACTATATCCTCCATTGCCAAGGAAAAGCATCATTCCTTCAAAACTATGCAAGTGTTTAAACAGGTTCTTAAACTTGGCCCAGTCAGAAGTATATTTATTATCAAAGCATATATACCATATACAACCAGAGAATCAGCCTCTCGCAGGCAGCCACAAAACAAAGAACCGCAATTGAATCCACAAAAGCACACACACAAAGACCAACAAACATCTAATATGCAAAAAAACCAAGCAAACAATAAAAAAAGAAAACAAATAGTGCACAGAACTGTCTCCGAAAGTGAGCCCACAGCCACCGAACCAACACAGCGCTGAGGCAAGTGAAACCAAACATCTCAACACACGGAGGATCTACATCCAATCCTAAATTATTGTTACAGCTTTCAAAAGATTATGGAATGTTACTTTTCCTTTAAGGCAACGAGAAACTGCAGATGCAACAAGCAGCCAGCTGGAGTAACCTGGTGGCCGAGCAGCATCCATATGGGGCAAAGAATCGTCAATGTTTCTGATCAAAACCCTGAATTACGACTGAGGGGAGAATGAAGGTGGCCAGTGTGAAGAGGAGAGAGGGAGTGAGTGAAAATCACAAAGAGGAGGGGTCCCAGAACAGATCTCTGAGGAACACCAGTGGTCACCGACCTCCATGCAGAATACAAACCATCTACAACCAACCTTTACACAAGGAAATTTGCAGATGCTGGAAATTCAAGCAACACACACAAAATGCTGGTGGAACGCAGCAGGTCAGACAGCATCCACAGGAAGAAGCACAGTCGACGTTCCCATCATTCATTCTTTTTTTTTCCTCTCTCTGTCCCTCTCACAATAACTCCTTGCCTGCTCTCCATCTTCCTCTGGTACTCCCCTCCCCCTTTCTCCCTCCCTAGGCCTCCCGTCCCATGATCCTCCCCCTTCTCCAGCCTTGTATCCCTTTTGCCAATCAACTTCCCAGCTCATGGCTTCATCCCTCCCCCTGCTGTCTTCTCCTATCATTTCGGATCTCCTCCTCCCCCCTCAAATCCCTTACTAGCTCTTCCTTCAGTTAGTCCTGACAAAGGGTCTCAGCCCAAAACATCAACTATACCTCTTCCTAGAGATGCTGCCTGGCCTGCTGCATTCACCAGCATTTTTTGTAATGACAGACTCACCATTTGGGGGAAATTTCAACTACATCAACACCCATTTCCAAATATTAGTTTGCAGATTAGCCTGTCACAGAAAGGTATATTCTGTTATTAACATTTCCAAATTCTGGAAATTGGACACAGAACAGTCAAATGTAGATTAGATCATGTGAAATTAAAATTGGAGTTTTGAAAACATAACATCACCCTGCTTATGAACAGGGGGTCAAGAAAGAAAAGATCAACAGGTCCTCTGAATTAAGAGGTTCTCTCTCTGCCAACTCTCCAAGTGCCCCTGCCAACTGCTTCTTTAATTCAGGGGTTCCCAACCTGGGCTCCACAGTCCCCTTGGTTAATGGTAGGTGTCCATGGTAAAAAAAAAAGGTTGCAAACCCCTGATACATCTCAACCATCTTCCTTTTATGTCTCCCTCATTATATACCTCTCTTCTTCACCACCCCACCACACCTTCCAAAGAGCAAGGACAAGGAGTGGGAACAAGGTGGGACAAGACATGGAAAGATCAAATCCAGAATGAATCTATGGTGAGGCCTCCACAGCCATCCGTGTCATTGGCATTTACAGTTTAATCTTGTAAGTGCAACACTTAATGCCCACTGAGGTTTACAAAATTATAGATGGACAGATAGTCCCAAGTCTTTTTATTTCCAGGGCAGGGGAATGTAAAACTAGAGGGCACAGATGAGAAGGAATGAAGGGGGTAAATTTTCTACAGAGGGTGGATCACAGCTGGAATGAGCAGCAAGAGGAGGCAGATGCAATTACATTTGGACAGGTACAGAGTTGGAGAAGGCATAGGCAGGTGCATGCCTCACATGGGCAAATGTGGCATTAGTGCAGACAGGAAATACAGTGGGCATGAGTGAGGCAAGACAAAATGGCCTCTTGCTGTGTTGTGTATTTCAATGATTCTATAGGTGAGTGTAGGCCTAGAAAGACCAACCTCCCCACACACTCACACAAACAGTCCTTTCATTCTCGAAACCTGCCTTACAAACCTTCATAGCACTCCCTCAATGGTAAGCGATCCTTTTTTAATTAAGGACACCAACAGTGCACACGATACACTGGCACGCTTTCACAAAGAGCCCACATAATCGTAGTATGATATCCTTGCTCCTGTATTCAGACATCCTCAGTGAAGGCCATAAATACCAATCACTTCTTAACTACTTGTTCATCGGTGTACAAGGCCGCCCAAGGCTCAGTCAATCCACATTTCCCTATCTATCACCATTTAAACAATGCATTACCCTTGTTTTATCTACCAGTTCTGATAACTGTGTTATATGGAGTTTGTCCACGCAATCGATTTGCCGAAGTCTCGAAGTCCCAAGTCCCATTCTCTCCCCATAGTCCAAGCCTGGAAATCTCCCAATCCTACTTAGTTTCTGTGTGGTTGGCAAACTTAGTAAGGTTGGATTTTGTTCCACATCATCAATATTCAGGCACTGATCCTTCCAAAGTTCAAAATCAATTTATTATCAAAGTACATGTACGTCACAGTATACAACCCTGAGATTCATTTTCCTGTGGGTATTCACAGTAAATACAAAGAAACACAATAGAATCAATGAAAACCCTCACACAACCAAGATAGGCAAACAACCAATGTGCAAAAGACAACAAACTGCGGAAATACAAATAGAAAAAAATGTAATAATGATAAATATCTAGAAGATGAGCTGTCCACGCCCCTCCCATTACTGCTTGCTATCCCAAGGGTCAGTTACTCCAATATGCCAATTCCTGTCATTCAGTCTGCACAGTAATATCTGAAATGGAAACTTATCAAAATCCAAATACAACATGTTGTATTTGGTCTATAATTCATTGTAGGTAGTGTCACAGGTAGATGGGGTCATCAAGAAAGCTTTTGGCACACTGGCCTTCTGTACTCAATACTGTGATTTATGGAGTTAGGATGTTGTGAGGACTAATTTGGAGCATTGTGTGCGGTTTTGGTCCATTGATGGCAAGGGTGTGCAGGACTATGGTTCTGGTGCAGGTCAATGAGAGATGGGAACAGAGCTTAAATGCTTTGGCACAGGCTAGATGGGCTGAAGGGCCTACTTCTGCGCTGTACTGCTCTATGACTCTGTTCATGCGTCTCCCTCATCTATTCAACCAGTCACATCCCCAAACACTCAAAAGGGTTTGTCAGATATTATCCCTCTTCATCTGTCGACATTTCTCACAGCCTTGGAAAAACACCTAAAAGACCCCTCCCATCCTGGACATTCTTTCATCTCCCTCTCCTAACAGACAGAAGATACAAAAAACTAAAATCTCATACCACCATGCTCAAGGACAGCTTCTAAACTTTGCACCAAAAAAAGCTTAAAAATAGAGGGGTTCATTGCCCATTCAGAAATCTGATGGCAGTGGGGAAGAATCTGTTCCTGAATCATTGAGTGTACGGCTTCAGGCTCCTGCACCTAATTTGACAGATTCTGCACCCTCTACTGAAAGAAGTTCCTCCTCATTTCCATTCTAAAAGGATATCCCTCTATTATGAGGCTGTGTCCTCTGGTCTTGGACTCTCCCACCACAGGAAACATCATCTCCACTACTCACTATACCAAGGCCTTTCACCAAGGCTTCAATGAGGTCTCCTCTCATTCTTCTGAATTCTAGTGAATACAGGCCCAGAGCCATCAAACGCCGTACGTACTGAGATACAGCATGGAACAGGCTCTTCCAGACCTTCCAGCAACACTGCCTAGCAACCTCCCAATTTAATCGGAGCCTAATCACAGATCAAGTTACTAACCTACCAACCAGTATGTCTTTGGATTGTGGAGTGGGGATGGGAAGAGAACTCATGCAGTCACAGGGAGAACTTATGAATTCCTTACAGGAACAGCTGGAACGGAATCTGCATCTGCCGTATTGTAAAGCACTGTGTTAACCACTATGCTACCATGCCTAGCTCTTAATAAAAGGCAAATCCAGGGAATGGGGAACCAGGGGAAAAAAATTTAGGGGCAAACTTGAGCATTAACTTTCTCAGGACCTACAACCTTGACCTAATTATAACTGCAATATTTACAGTGCCTATAAAAAGTATTCACACCCTTGGAAGTTTTCATGTTTTATTGTTTTACAACATGGAATCAGTGGATTTAATTTGGCTTTTTTTTACTGATCAACAGAAAAAGGCTCTTTCATGTCAAAGTGAAAAAAGATCTCTACAAAGTGATCCAAATTAATTACAAATATAAAACACAAAATAATTGATTGCACAAGTATTCACCCCCCTTAATATGACACACTAAATCATCACTGGTGCAGCCATTTGGTTTTTAGAAGTCAAATAATTAGTTAAATGGAGATCTGTTTTTGGAGACCTGTGTGCAGTCAATTGATTAGATACTTGTATCTGGAAGGTCCAACTTCTGGTGAGTCAGTATCCTGGCAAAAACTACACAATAAAGACAAAAAAAAAAAGAACACTCCAAACAACTCTGTAAAAAGGTTATTGAAAAGCACAAGTCAGGAGATGGATACAAGAAAATTTCCAAGTGACTGAATATCCCCTAGGGTAGAGCTAAGTCAATCATCGAGAGATGGAAAGAATATGGCACAGCTGTAAAACTGATTAGAGCAGGCTGTCTTCAAAAACTGAATGACCACGCAAGAAGTGGACTAGTGTAGGAGGCCACCAAAAGACCTATGACAACGCTGGAGTAGTTACAAGCTTCAGCGACTGAGATGGGAGAGACTGTGCATACAACTGTTGCCTGGGTGCTTCACCAGTCGCAGCTTTATGGCAGCGTGGCAAAGAGAAAGCCACTGTTGAAAAAACAACTCACATGAAATCTCAGCTAGAGTTTACCAGAAGGCATGGGAGAGACTCTGAAGTCAGCTGGAAGAAGGTTCTATGGTCTGATGAAACGAAAATTGAGCTCTTTGGCCATCAGACTGAATGCTATGTTTGGCGTAAGCCAAACACCACACATCATCAAAAACACACCATCCTTACTGTGAAGCGTGGTGGTAGCTGCATCATGCTGTGGGGATGCTTCTCTGCAGCTGGCCCTGAAAGGCTTGGGCGGCAGAGGGTAAAATGAATGCAGCAAAGTACAGGGAAATCCTGGAGGAAAACCTGATGCAGTCTGTAGGAGAATTGCGACTTGGGAGAAGATTTATTTTCCAGCAAGACACTTTTCCCCAAGCACAAAGCCAAAGCTACACAGAAATGGGTTCAAAACAAAGTTACTGTCCCGAAGTGGCCAAGTCAGAGTCTAGACCTCAATCCAAATGAAAATTTGTGGCTGGACTGGAAGAGGGCTGTTCACTCACGATCCTCGTGCAATCTGACAGAGCTTGAGCAGTTTTGTAAAGGGGAAAAATTGCAGTGCCCAGACATGCAAAGCTGATAAAGACCTATCCACTCAGACTCCAGCCTGTAATTGCTGCTAAAAGGGCTGAATACTTTGCAATCAATTATTTTCATGAAAACTTCCAAGAGAGGTGAATACAGGCACTCTATGTTATTTCAAGAGGATACAATTTCAAAGTTCAAATTTATTATCAATGTAAATCAAATATAACCCTGAGATTTATCATCATCTCCTCACAATGAAACACAACAGAATCCATGTAAAACCATACACAATGACTGACAAACATTCAATTTGAAAAACAGGACAAATCCTGCAAATAGTAAAAAAGTAAACAGAAAACAGATGGAAGATGAACTGCAGAGTGCCTGGAAATGAGCCCACAGCAGCAGAGCATGTTCAGTGTGGAGGCGAGTGAAGCCGGTCCAGAAGCCCAGTAGGTGCAGGGCATCAACTGCTCCTGAATCTGGTGACATAGGACCTTTCCCACGATGGTCATGGTGGCAGATGGCACTGAAAGCCTGTTTGTATCCGCTCTCATCCCGGACAATTTTAATCGGTGCAGAGTAACACGCGATTCTGCAGATGCTCTAAATCTTGAGTAAAACACACATAACACTAGAGAAACTAAGGCAGCGCCAATGAAGCAGAAATATCTGTTGTTTATCCCCCTCCATAAGATGCTGCCTAACTTGCTGAGTTCCTCCAGCATTTTGTGTGTGTTGTACAATTTGTCACTCTCATCCTGTTGTGCTCTGGTCGGTTGTGATTTGATTGCTCTTTGTTTCAATGGGGTTGACTGAAACAGCAATAAACTGGGCAGATTAACAGCAGCAAATAACCAAAGATTCAAATATTCAAAATACTTTTATTGTCGAAGCATGTATATCGTAAACGATACTCTGATTCGTCCTCCCACAGGTAGCTACAAAACGAAGACCACAATCGGTGCGGATTGGAAATAACATTTCCATCTCACTGACAATCAACACTGGCACACCTCAGGGGTGTGTGCTTAGCCCACTGCTCTACCTTCTGTATACACATGACTGTGTGGCTAGGCATAGCTCTAATGCCATCTATGAACTTGCTGCTGATACAACCATAGTTGGTAGAATCTCAGATGGTGATGAAGGGGCGTATTGGAGCGAGACATACCAAGTATTGGAGTGGTGTCACAACAACCTGGTACTCAACATCAGTAAGACGAAAGAGCTGATTGTGGACCATTGACACAGATAGGGATTCTGCTCCCCGCCACTCAACACCACTAACTAACACCGAGCGAGAGGGGTGTTTACCTTTTCACTACGTCTTGATTTAAAAGTCATATTTTAAATCATCCACCCAATCCAAAGCTATACTTAATTGAAGTTGCCGTATGGGTCAAGTCTCCAGAACACCACAAGAAAATAAAAATATGCATTTATGTAATTGCTCTTCTCTTGTTTAGAACTCACTGAACCAGATCATGGGCGAAAGTCGAGTATAATCACCCCTTGTAAAGAAAGCCTGGGGGGTTCACTTACTCGGAGCTTTGGTTATATAACTCCACCACAGACAGTCCCAATCCAGTGGCAAAAGGAGGGCATGGGGCCCTCCCGTAATTACTCAGAACTACAGAAGCTCCAAAGGCCTCGTCCCTGGGAGAAGATGAGTTAAACCTGGAGATAACGTGGAAGACTGGCCCAGGACAGAGGACAGGACTGTCGGCAGCCGATGCACCAATAGACGTGACTGGCTTAAGGAAGTTGATTGGATCAAAAATGACACCAGAATTTTTCTAAATTTAAACATGATATAGTTTGAAAAAACCACTGAAATGTGGTAGGAGGATTGGTCTCTTTCCAATTCAACAAAATGGACCTTCTGGCCATTAATGTAACAAATGCAATCATACAACAAGCTGAAGAGGATAAAGAGCTATGTTCCATCACTGAAGAGACTTGGAAGCCATTTATTCAACATTTTCATATGGTATAGTTTGACCTTTAACAAATCCTTTTTATTAACTTAGAATATATGAATAGAGGAGTGGAGTTGACGACATTAATGAATGTATTCGATCTAATATATTGACTCAGCCCTGTTTTCTCCTATTTGTTTTTTTGGGGGGTTTTCTTTGTGATTTTTTTTTTCCTTTTTTTTTCTCTTCATGATCAATTATATCTGGAGTTTGTAAGTCTATTACACTTGTACTATTACGCAAACAACAGGAATTCTGCAGATGCTGGAAATTCAAGCAACACACATCAAAGTTGCTGGTGAACGCAGCAGGCCAGGCAGCATCTCTAGGAAGAGGTACAGTCGACGTTTCAGGCCGAGACCCTTCGTCAGGACTAACTGAAGGAAGAGTGAGTAAGGGATTTGAAAGTTGGAGGGGGAGGGGGAGATCCAAAATGATAGGAGAAGACAGGAGGGGGAGGGATGGAGCCAAGAGCTGGACGGGTGATAGGCAAAAGGGATAAGAGAGGATCATGGGACAGGAGGTCCGGGAAGAAAGACAAGTGGGGGGGGGGGGACCCAGAGGATGGGCAAGGGGTATATTCAGAGGGACAGAGGGAGAAAAAGGAGAGTGAGAGAAAGAATGTGTATAAAAATAAGTAACAGATGGGGTACGAGGGGGAGGTGGGGCATTAGCGGAAGTTAGAGAAGTCGATGTTCATGCCATCAGGTTGGAGGCTACCCAGACGGAATATAAGGTTGGAGGAACAACACCTTCATTCCCAAAATATATATTAACCCTTTCATTCCCAGAATCATCCTCATGAACCTCCTCTAGGCTCTCTCCAATGACAACACATCTCTTCCTGAGATATAGGGCCCAAAACTGTTGATAATACTCCAAGTGCATAAGTTGATAAACCTCAGCATTATCCCCTTGATTTTGTACTTCCCAACAATGTACTCCACCTACCACTCTGTCCAAGTCCTGCTGCAATAGCATTGCTTCCTCAGCACTACCTACCCCTCCACCCATCTTCGTATCATCCACAACTTCATCACAAGGCATCAACTCCATTATCTAAATCATTGACAAACAACGTGAAAAGTAGCAGTCTCAATACTGACCCCTGAGGAACACCACCAGTCTCTGGCAGCAACCAGAAAAGGCCCCCTTTATTCTCACTCACTGCCTCTTGCCTGCAACGCTGTAGATTTTATCTTGTTAAGCAGCTTCATGTGAGGCACCTTATCAAATGCCTTCTGAAAATCCCGGTGAATGACATCATTGCCTCTCCTTTCTCCACCCTGCTTGTTACTTCCTCAAAGAACTCTAACAGGCAAGATTTACCTTTACAGAAACCATGCTGACTTTGACTTATTTTATGATTAGTCTCCAAGTACCCCTTCACCTCATCCTTAATAATAGACTCCAACACTTTCCCAACCACTGAGGTTAGGCTAACTGGCCTATAATTTCCTTTCTTTTGCCTTCCTCCCTTCTTAAAGAGTGGAGTGACATTTGCAATCTTCCAGTCCTCCGGGACCATACCAGAATCAAGTGATTCTTGAAAGATCATGACCAATGCATCTGTTATCTCTTCAGCAACCTCTCTCAGGACTCTGGGATGTAGTCCATCTGGTCCAGGTGACTTATCCACCTTAAGACCTTTGAGTTTGCCTAGCCCTTTTTCCTTTGTAATAGAAATGGCACTCACTCCTGCTACCCGGCAATCACGGACCTCTGGCACACTGCTAGTGTCTTCCACAGTGAAGACTGATACAAAGTACCCATTAAGTTCATCTGCCATTTCTTTGTCCCCCATTACTACCTCACCAGCATCATTTCCAGTGATCCAATATCAACTCTCACCTCCCTATTACTCTTTACATAGGCTAGTTTGCCCTCATATTCATCTTTTCCCTTATAGCTTTTTTTAGTTGCCTTTTGTTGGATTTTAAAGGCTTTCCAATCATGCAACTTCCCACTCACTTTTGCTAGCTTATATGCCCTTTCCTTAGCTTTTATGCAGTCCATGACTTCCTTTGTCAGCCATGGTGGCCTACTCCTGCCATTTGAGAACAACTTCTTCTGTGGGACCTATCTATCCTGCGCCTTGTGAACTATTCCAGGAAACTTCAGCCACATCTGCTCTGCCATCATCCCCGCCAGCATCCTCCTCCAATCCATCTGGGCAAGCTCCTCTCTCAAGCCTCTGTAATTCCCCTTAATTCCATTGCGATACTGAAACATGTGCTTCTCCCTCTCAAATTGCAGTATTAATTCAATCATACCATGATCACTGCCTCCTTATAGGTTCTTTTACATTAAACTCCCTAATAAATCTGAGTTATTACATAACACCCAATCTACGGTACCCTTTCCCCACACAGGCTCAAGTACAAGCTGCTCTAAAAAGCCATCTACTGGGCATTCAACAAATGCCTTCTCTTGCAATCCGACACTGACTTGATTTTCCCAATCCTGTTACATATTGAAGTCCCCCATTATAATTATGTCATTATCCTTAATACATGTCTTTTCCAGCTCCCTTTGCAATCTCAACCCCACATTTTGGCTACTATTTGGAGGCCTATATATGATTTCCATAATGTTTTTTTTACCCTTGCAGTTTCTTAACTCCACCCACAAAGGTTCACAGAGCCACACCACCACCTATACCTTCCTGCCTGTCCTTTCGATACAAAATATATCCTTTGATGTGAAGCTCCCAACTACGGTCTTTCAGCCACGACTCAGTGATGCCCACAACGTCATACCGACCAATCTCAATTTGTGCCCCGAGTTCATCCACCTTATTCTGAAAGCTCACACATTTAAATACAGCACCTACAGTGAGATCCATAGGTCAGGAAGGCGATTCTGCTACACTCTGCAGAGAGCAAAGGATGAAGCAGCACAGAAGTCATGGTCAGTCATCCACTGCAACCAGGGAGGACCCCGGTTTGTGACAACTACTAGTACAACTGGACACAGACTTTCGATGTCAAGATTGGAACTGTCCCAGTGCAACAGTTTTTCCACATTCAGAACTCTCCTGAATAGGTTTCCTCATCAGATACAACGGACAACCAACAATGTAATAACAATAAGCAGAATATAAATGATACTGTCAATGTAAAGATGAAAATTGTTCTTCCTCATCCTCCGCAGAAATACATAAAGTAGTTTAAACACACAGACCAACCATTACACAATCTCTCCATTCAAGCAAACTCTGAAAATCTTCTTCCAACTTATTTACCTTCATTTTCAATGTGTCAGAGACAAAGAAGTAGCTTTGTCACTGCAGTCTTGTGGACGTTACAGAAGAAAGTTTATTAGTGTCAGATTGTTAGAGTGTTTTGGGGGTTCACACATGCTCCTCTCCCCCCTCCCCAAAGACTGGCAGTGTATTTGTGATATGTTGTTGAATAAAAAGACTGCTTCATATCTACTGGTACCTCTCTCCAGTGACTTCCTTCTCGTAACAACACAATGACTACTAGAAATTGAGGTATCAGAAGTGCAAAAGACAACTCACGCCCTTCCTCCTATCAACATTTCATCACTGGCAACTCGAAAACAAGTTTTATTTCACGCCACCACGCAACACTGTAAAAGCAAGGGTCGTCATCAACTGAGTCAAAAAAAAAGTCAGTGCAGACAATCTAGCATAATTCCTCTTGAAGCATCAATTCCATACAAGTCCACACTCGCTTTTTACTTACACATGACTAAACCCGAGTCAGCCAATCAAGTTGCAAAGTCTAGAATAAAGAAAGTATGACTCACCGGCACCACGTCAATGCCTCTTTTCCTAGAAAAGAAACAACATAACATTCAGTGAAACAGTGTAGAGTAATAGTGAATAAATATTTATTTTAATTGCTTTATTTAACGGTTGCTGTGCAAGTAACAGCGATTCTGAAACTACAGTAATATGCTGAAAATCAGTCTCATTTGTTGTTGTTAAGAAGGGGAATCTGATCCGGACCAGACTTTACGAGTCTGCCTTCCTGTGAAAAATGCTGGGCCTACCTTTGCCATTCACATGATACAAAGAAAACAAAAATTCCTTATCAGAAAAATATTTAGTGAAACAGATGCGTTTTTAATACAATTTGCCAACTTCATCATCCCCGATTCTTGTTTTTTAATTGATTGTTATTTTTAATTTAGATACAGTGCAGAACAGAGTCTTCTAGCACCACCCAGCAACCTAGCTCAATCACGGGACAATTCACAACGACCAACTCAGCTACCAACTGGCAACACACACAAAATGCTGGAGAAACTCAGCAAGCCAGGCAGCATCTATGGGGGAAAAAAAATACAGTTGATGTCTTGGCGCAAAATGTCTGTACTTTTTTTTCCCCATAGATGCTGCCCGGCCTGCTGAGTTCCTCCAGCATCTTGTGTGTGTTGCTGGGACTTCCAGCATCTGCAGATTGTCAAGCAACACACATCAAAGTTGCTGGTGAACGTAGCAGGCCAGACAGCATCTCTAGGAAGAGGTACAGTCGACGTTTCGGACCAAGACCCTTCGTCAGGACTAACGAAGACCCAGCAACTTTTGTGTGTGCTGCTTGAAATTCCAGCATCTGCAGATTTCCTTGTGACTGCAGATTGTCTCTTGTTTGTGAACCTACTAACTAGTACATCTCCAGACCGTGGGAGGAAACTGGAGCACCCACAGGAAACCAGAGCACCCAGAGGAAACCCACAAGTTCACGGGGAGGATGTACAAACTCCTTACAGTATGTGCCAAAATGGAACTCTGCCACCCCGAGCTGTAATAGTATCGCACTAACCGCTACTCTACAGTGACGTCACAAAACTTATTTAATTGACTGAATATTAATCCCCCATGGGATTCAACCAGAGCTCCAGAACAAGTTACTGGTTTATAACAGTAAACAACAGGAATTCTGCAGATGCTGGAAATTCAAGCAACACACATCAAAGTTGGTGGTGAACGCAGCAGGCCAGGCAGCATCTCTAGGAAGAGGTGCAGTCGACGTTTCAGGCCGAGACCCTTCGTCAGGACTAACTGAAGGAAGAGTGAGTAAGGGATTTGAAAGTGGGAGGGGGAGGGGGAGATCCAAAATGATAGGAGAAGACAGGAGGGGGAGGGATGGAGCCAAGAGCTGGACAGGTGATAGGCAAAAGGGGATACGAGAGGATCATGGGACAGGAGGTCCGGGAAGAAAGACAAGGGGGGGGGGGGGACCCAGAGGATGGGCAAGAGGTATATTCAGAGGGACAGAGGGAGAAAAAGGAGAGTGAGAGAAAGAATGTGTGCATAAACATAAGTAACAGATGGGGTACGAGGGGGAGGTGGGGCCTTAGCGGAAGTTAGAGAAGTGGATGTTCATGCCATCAGGTTGGAGGCTACCCAGACGGAATATAAGGTGTTGTTCCTCCAACCTGAGTGTGGCTTCATCTTTACAGTAGAGGAGGCCGTGGATAGACATGTCAGAATGGGAATGGGATGTGGAATTAAAATGTGTGGCCACTGGGAGATCCTGCTTTCTCTGGCGGACAGAGCGTAGATGTTCAGCAAAGCTGTCTCCCAGTCTGCGTCGGGTCTCGCCAATATATAAAAGGCCACATCGGGAGCACCGGATGCAGTATATCACCCCAGTCGACTCACAGGTGAAGTGTCACCTCACCTGGAAGGACTGTTTGGGGCCCTGAATGGTGGTAAGGGAGGAAGTGTAAGGGCATGTGTAGCACTTGTTCCGCTTACAAGGATAAGTGCCAGGAGGGAGATCAGTGGGGAGGGATGGGGGGGACGAATGGACAAGGGAGTTGCGTAGGGAGCGATCCCTGCGGAATGCAGGGGGGGGGGGGGGAGGGAAAGATATGCTTAGTGATGGGATCCCGTTGGAGGTGGCGAAAGTTACGGAGAATAATATGTTGGACCCGGAGGCTGGTGGGGTGGTAGGTGAGGACCAGGGGAACCCTATTCCTAGTGGGGTGGCAGGAGGATGGAGTGAGAGCAGATGTACGTGAAATGGGGGAGATGCGTTTAAGAGCAGAGTTGATAGTGGAGGAAGGGAAGCCCCTTTCTTTAAAAAAGGAAGACATCTCCCTCGTCCTAGAATGAAAAGCCTCATCCTGAGAGCAGATGTGGCGGAAACGGAGGAATTGTGAGAAGGGGATGGCCTTTTTGCAAGAGACAGGGTGAGAAGAGGAATAGTCCAGATAGCTGAGAGAGTCAGTAGACTTATAGTAGACATCAGTGGATAAGCTGTCTCCAGAGACAGAGACAGAAAGATCTAGAAAGGGGAGGGAGGTGTCGGAAATGGACCAGGTAAACTTGAGGGCAGGGTGAAAGTTGGAGGCAAAGTTAATAAAGTCAACAAGTTCTGCATTCGTGCAGGAAGCAGCGCCAATGCACTCGTCCATGTAGCGAAGGAAAAGTGGGGGACAGATACCAGAATAGGCACGGAACATAGATTGTTCCACAAAGCCAACAAAAAGGCAGGCATAGCTAGGACCCATACGGGTGCCCATAGCTACACCTTTAGTTTGGAGGAAGAGGGAGGAGCCAAAGGAGAAATTATTATGAGTAAGGACTAATTCCACTAGACGGAGCAGAGTGGTGGTAGAGGGGAACTGATTAGGTCTGGAACCCAAAAAGCGTAGAGCTTTGAGACCTTCCTGATGGGGGATGGAAGTATATAAGGACTGGACATTCATGGTGAAAATAAAGCGGTGAGGGCCAGGGAACTTAAAATCATCGAAAAGTTTAAGAGCGTGAGAAGTGTCACGAACATAGGTCGGAAGGGATTGAACAAGGGGTGATAAAACAAGATAGAACAAGGGGTCCTAGCTATGCCTGCCTTTTTGTTGGGTTTGTAGAACAATCTATGTTCCGTGCCTATTCTGATATCTGTCCCCCACTTTTCCTTCGCTACATCGACGACTGCATTGGCGCTGCTTCCTGCACGCATGCAGAACTTGTTGACTTTATTAACTTTGCCTTCAACTTTCACCCTGCCCTCAAGTTTACCTGGCCCATTTCTGACACCTCCCTCCCCTTTCTAGATCTTTCTGTCTCTGGAGACAGCTTATCCACTGATGTCTACTATAAGCCTACTGACTCTCACAGCTATCTGGACTATTCCTCTTCTCACCCTGTCTCTTGCAAAAACGCCATCCCCTTCTCGCAATTCCTCCATCTCCACCGCATCTGCTCTCAGGATGAGGCTTTTCATTCTAGGACGAGGGGGATGTCTTCCTTTTTTTAAAAGAAAGGGGCTTCCCTTCCTCCACTATCAACTCTGCTCTTAAACGCATCTCCCCCATTTCACGTACATCTGCTCTCACTCCATCCTCCCGCCACCCCACTAGGAATAGGGTTCCCCTGGTCCTCACCTACCACCCCACCAGCCTCCGGGTCCAACATATTATTCTCCATAACTTCCGCCACCTCCAACGGGATCCCACCACTAAGCACATCTTTCCTTCCCCCCACCTCTCTGCATTCCGCAGGGATCGCTCCCTACGCAATTCCCTTGTCCATTCGTCCCTCCCATCCCTCCCCACTGATCTCCCTCCTGGCACTTATCCGTGTAAGCGGAACAAGTGCTACACATGCTCTTACACTTCCTCCCTCACCACCATTCAGGGCCCCAAACAGTCCTTCCAGGTGAGGCAACCTTTCACCTGTGAGTCGACTGGGATGATATACTGTGTCCGGTGCTCCCGATGTAGCCTTTTATATATTGGCGAGACCCGATGCAGACTGGGAGACCGCTTTGCTGAACACCTACGCTCTGTCCGCCAGAGAGAGCAGAATCTCCCAGTGGCCACACATTTCAATTCTACATCCCATTCCCATTCTGACATGTCTATCCACGGCCTCCTCTACTGTAAAGATGAAGCCACACTCAGGTTGGAGGAACAACACCTTATATTCCGTCTGGGTAGCCTCCAACCTGATGGCATGAACATCCACTTCTCTAACTTCCACTAAGGCCCCACCTCCCCCTCGTACCCCATCTGTTACTTATTTTTATGCACACATTCTTTCTCTCACTCTCCTTTTTCTCCCTCTGTCCCTCTGAATATACCTCTTGCCCATCCTCTGGGTCCCCCCCCCCTTGTCCTTCTTCCCGGACCTCCTGTCCCATGATCCTCTTGTATCCCTTTTGCCTATCACCTGTCCAGCTCTTGGCTCCATCCCTCCCCCTCCCGTCTTCTCCTATCATTTTGGATCTCCCCCTCCCCCTCCCACTTTCAAATCCCTTACTCACTCTTCCTTCAGTTAGTCCTGACGAAGGGTCTTGGCCTGAAACGTCGACTGCACCTCTTCCTAGAGATGCTGCCTGGCCTGCTGCGTTCACCAGCAACTTTGATGTGTGTTGCCTGGTTTATAACAGTAACAATTTCACCACTTTGTTACAAGACTCCTCGCACAGCACTACTTAAATAAAGTCTGTGAATTTGAAAAAAAAATGCCTTTGCATTGCCCAAACATAAGTACACTACAAAATGTTTGCCATTTTCAGCCTGCCAAATTCATACAGGCTCTCTAATAATACAGACGCTATTACTCTCCGGTCTCCCACCTACCCCATTCCTGCACAACCCCCAACTCTAGCCCAATAATCATGCAAGTTCTTTGCATTCAGACACTTATACAGTTCACTTGCAAAGTAAAATTTAATCTGCCTCCATTAATACACTTCAGATGCCAAACAACTAAAAATTACTCAAGCAACACACTTCAAAGTTGCTTGAATTTCCAGCATCCGCAGAATTCCTGTTGTTTGCGTTTTTAAAAATTACTCAAATCAACTTTGGCTCTTTTGCCAATCACCTTCACCAGAATCTCATACACATTGTTTTGCAGTAGTACAGTGCAAGGGAACAAGTTATAATAAATAGAGGAAGACGAATGAGGTAGTGTTCATTGTTCATTCAGAAATCTGATGGCAAAGGAGAAGGAATTGTTCCTCAAACAATCAAACAGTCTCCGATTCTGAAGATCCATAATGACAGTACCAGCTTTTCTGCTGTTTCAAGACGTCCTCACTGGTGGGGTGTGTTGTGATGGAACTGGCTGAATCAGCAATCTTCTGCAGCCACATGCAATGCTGTGCACTGGAGACCCCACGCCAGACAGCGATGCAGCCAGTCAGAATGCTCTCCACTGTACATACATAGAATTCTGCAAGAGTCTTTGGTGGCACAAACTCCGAATGAAGTAGATTCATGGCATGCCTTCTGTGATTACATCTACATGTTGGGCCCAGGATTAAACCTCCAAGATGTTGATGGCCAGGAATCTTTCATCCCTTCCACTGTTAACACTCAATGAGGACGAGTAGATATTTTCCTGACTTCCCCCTCCTGAAGTCCACGATCAATTCCTTGGTCCTTTTACAACACCACTTAACCAGCTGCTCTATTCCGCTCTTGTACACCTCCTCACCACCATCTGAAATTCTACCAATAATAGCATGATCAGCATATTAACGCGTGGCTGAGAGACTGGTGTAGGGGACAGGGCTTCGGGTTCCTGGATCATTGGGGAATCTTCTGGTGGGGGGGGGTATGACCTGGACAAAAAGGACGTTACCCCTGAACCCAAAGGGGTCCAATATCCTAGCAGGCAGGTTTAATAGAGCTGTTAGGGAGACTTTAAATAAATTTGGTCGGGGGATGGGAACCAGAGTGATGAGGCTGAGGAAGGGGGAAAACAGAAATAAATCAAAGATAACGTGCAAGAGATGATAGAAAGGATAGGCAGGAGATGAGGCATAATCACAGCCAGTGGGATGAGTTAAAGGGCAATAGAGGCGTGGTGCAGTTAAAACAGAAAGCAAGAAATACTGGACTGAAAAAGTGTTATATTTGAACGCACACAGCATAAGGAATAAAATTGACGATCTTGAAATTCAGCTACAGATTGGCAAGTATGATGTTGTGGCCATCTCTGAAACTTGGCTGAAGGATGGCTGTCATTGGGAGTTGAATGTCCAAGGAGTATCAGAAAGACAGGGGTGTGGTGTGGCCCTGTGTATGAAATAATATTAAATCGTTGGAAAGGGATGACATAGGATCGGAAGGTGTAGAGTCTCTATGGGTTGTGTTAAGAAATGGCAAGGGTAACAGGAACCTAATGGCAGTTGTATACAAGCTTCCAAACAGCAGCCAGGATGTAGATTACATATTACAGCAGGAGATAGAAAAGGTATGTCAGAAGGGCAATGGCATGATAATTGTTGGGGATTTTAACAGGGAAGTGTTTTGGGAAAACCAGACCAGTACTTGACCTCAAGAGAGAGAACTTGTAGAATGTCTAAGGGATGGCTTTTTAGAACAGCTTGTTGTTGAGCCCACCAGGGGATCGGCTGTGCTGGATTGGGAGTTTTGCAATGATTTGGAGGTGATAAGAGAGTTTAAGATTAAGGAACCCTCAGGGAACACTGATCACAATATGATCGATTTTACTTTGGAATTTAGTTTCTCCTTCTCAAGTTCCAATGTGTTGATATTTCAGTGAAATAACGGAAATCACAACAGCATGAGAAGGGAACTGGCCAAGGATGAGTGTAAAGGGACACTAGAGCAGCAATGGCTGGAGTTTCTGCAAAAAATGAGGGAAGTGCAAGACAGATATATTCCAAATAAGAAGCAATTTTCAAATGGAAGAAGGACACTACCGTGGCTGACAAGTGAAGTCACAGCCAAAGTAAAAGCAAAAGAAAGGGCATTCAAGGAAGCCAAAACTAGTGTGAAGATAGAGGATTGGGAAGCTTTTAAAAACTTGCACAAGGAAACTAAGAAGGTCATTTGGAAGGAAAAGATGAATTATGAAATGAAGCTGGTGACTAACATCAAAGAAGATACTGAAAGCTTTTTTTGAAGTGTATAAAGAGTAAAAAAGTTAAGGGTAGATATAGGACCAATAGAAAATGATGCTGGAGATATTGTAATGAGAAACGCAGAGATGGCAGGGGAACTGAATGTGTATTTTGCATCAGTCTTCACAGTGGAAGCCATCTGCAGTATACCAGACATTTAGGAGTGTCAGGGAAATGAAGTATGTGCATTGAAAATTACGACTGAGAAGATGCTCAGGAAGCTTAATGGTCTGAGGATGGATAAATCTCCTGGACCTGATGGAATGAACCCTAAGGTTCTGAAGGAAGTAGCTGGAGAGATTGTGGAGGCACTAGCAATGATCTTTCAAGAATTGCTAAGATTCTGGCATTGTACTGGATGACTGGAAAATTGCAAATGTTACCCCACTATTTAAGAAGGGTGGGAGGCAGCAGAAAGGAAACTATAAACTTGTTAGCCTGACATCAGTGGTTGGAAAATTGTTGGAATCGATTGTTAGGGCTGAGATTACGGAATACCTGGAGGCAAATGAGAAGGTAGGCCAAAGCCAGCATGGTTTCCTGAAAGGAAAATCCTGCCTGACTAACCTACTGCAATTTTTTGAGAAAATTACAAGTAGGGTAGACAAAGGAGATGCAGTAGACGTGGTGTACTTAGGATTTTCAGAAGGCCTTTGACAAGGTGCCGCACATGAGGCTGCTTAGCAAGATAAGAGCCCATGGAATTACAGGGGAGTTACTAGCATGGGTGGAGCATTAGCTGATTGGCAGAAAACAGAGAGTGGGAATAAAGGGATCCTGTTCTGGCTGGCTTCTGGTTACCAGTGGAGTTCCACAGGGTCGATGTTGGACTGCTGCTTCTTACGATGTATGTCAATGATTTGGACAATGGGATTAGTGGCTTTGTGGCTAAATTTGCTGATGATACAAAGATAGGTGGAGGAGCGGGTAGTGTTGAGGAAATAGAGAGCCTGCAGAGAGACTTAGATAGTTTAGGGGAATGGGCAAAGAAGTGGCAAATGAAATGCAATGTTGGAAAGTGTATGGTCATACACTTGGTGGAAGAAGTAAACAGGCAGACTATTATTTAGATGAGGAGAGAATTCAAAATGCAGAGATACAAAGAGACTTGGGAGTCCTTGTGCAGGATACCCTAAAGGTTAACCTCCAGGTTGAGTTGGTGGCGAAGGCGGCAAATGCAATGTTGGGATTCATTTCTAGAGGTATAGAATATAAGAGTAGGGATGTGATGTTGAGGCTCTATAAGCCACTCGTGAGACCACACTTGGAGTATTGTGTGCAGTTTTGGGATCCTTATTTTAGAAAGGATATACTGACATTGGAGAGGGTTCAGAGAAGATTCATGAGAATGTCTCCAGAAATGACAGGGTTACCGTATGAATAACATCTCAGCTCTTGGGCTGTATTCCATAAGACCATAAGACAAAGGAGCAGAAGTAGGCCATTTGGCCCATCGAGTCTGCTCCGCCATTTTATCATGAGCTGATCCATTTTATCCTATTTAGTCCCACAGCCCCGCCTTCTCACCATAACCTTTGATGCCCTGGCTACTCAGATACCTATCAATTTCTGCCTTAAATACGCCCAATGACTTGGCCTCCACTGCTGCCCGTGGCAACAAATTCCATAGATTCACCACCCTCTGACTAAAAAAATGTTTTCGCATTTCTGTTCTGAAAGGGCACCCTTCAATCCTGAAGTCATGCCCTCTCGTACTAGACTCCCCCATCATGGGAAACAACTTTGCCAGATCCACTCTGTCCATGCCTTTTAACATTCGAAATGTTTCTATGAGGTCTCCCCTCATTCTTCTAAACTCCAAGGAATACAGTCCAAGAGCGGACAAATGTTCCTCATATGTTAACCCTCTCATTCCCGGAATCATTCTAGTGAATCTTCTCTGTACCCTCTCCAACGTCAGCACATCCTTTCTTAAATAAGGAGACCAAAACTGCCCACAGTACTCCAAGTGAGGTCTCACCAGCGCCTTACAGAGCCTCAACATCACATCCCTGCTCCTATACTCTATTCCTCTAGAAATGAATGCCAACATTGCATTCGCCTTCTTCACTACCGACTCAACCTGGAGGTTAACCTTTAAGGGAATCCTGTTCAAGGACTCCCAAGTCCCGTTGCATCTCAGAACTTTGAATTCTTTCCCCATTTAAATAATAGTCTGCCAGTTTATTTTTTCCGTCAAGTTTAAGAATTCCCTGGAGTTCAAGAGAATTGGGGGTGGGGGGGGGGGGGAATCTCATAGAAACATTCCAAATGTTAAATTGCCTGAACAGATTAGATATGGCAAAGTTATTTCCCATGGTAGGGGAGCCTAGGACAAGAGGGCATGACTTCAGGATTGAAGGACATCCACTTGGAACAGAGATGCAGAGAAATTACTTTTGTCCGAGGGTGGTAAATCTGTGGAATTTGTTGCCACAGGCGGCTGTGGAGGTCAAGTCATTGGCTGTATTTAAGGCAGAGATAGATAGGTTCTTGATCAGCCAGGGCATCAAAGGGTATGGGGTGAAGGCAGGGGAGTGGGGATGACTGGAAGAATTGAATCAGCCCACAATTGAATAGTGGAGCAGACTCATGGGCCGAATGGCCTACTTCTGCTCCTATATCTCATGGTCTAATATTGGTGTCATCAGCAAATTTATAGATGGTATTTGAGTTGTGGTTAGCCACAGAATATTGGGTGAAGATAGAGTAGAGCAGTGGGCTAGGCCCATGTTTTTGAGGTGTGCTGGTGCTGACGGTCAGTAAGGAGAGATGTTATTAACTACCTGCTCTGATGGTGATCTCCCAATAAGGAAGTCAAGGATCCAATTGTGGAGCATGATATAGATGCTGGGTTTTGAAGCTTTCACTAATAGTGAAGGGATGATGCCATTGAATTCTGACTTGCAATCAATTAACAGCATCTGGTATGTGTCTCGGTACTCCAAAAACAAGGACAGCCAGTGAAATTGTGTCTGCTGTAGACCCACAATGACCAAAGCTCTTCCTCAAATTCTCTGAATGTATCACCAATGGAAAAATTTTCTTCATCTACTCTGTCTATACCTATCATTTTAAATCCTTTTATTTGACCTCTTCACAATCTCTTCTGTTCCAAGACAGCAAAATAACAAAACTGCAGCTTTGGTCAACTGCAACCAAATGGCAAAAGCTAAAATGTTCATAAAATCTCATCTCCATATTCACGCTTAGGATTCCAGGCACGTATCTGTAACACCAAGGATATTCTGTTCAGCATGAGCAAGCGTTTCAGTCAACTGGGGGAAAAAAAACCCTCTGCTAATAAATGCAACATAATCCAACATGTCCCGTTACTTCAATTTAAAAATGCTTTGTCAAATATCTTGTGAAAAAATTTAGGGACAATTCTGTTCAATAACAATTAAGTGACATCCAGCTGACAATGGCTAATTGCTCTCAGCTAGGATTTCACCCTGCACTTCACCCACAGGATAAACCCTGCCTAATCTACACAAGACACTGAAAACTGCTTTCAACTAAATGTTTTTTCTTTCAGTATCCCATGATAGAATTAGGCACCAATGTGCCCAATCCTGCCTATCCAAAATTACCCCTTCCTCTCCAGTCCTGAAGAAGGTTCTTGGCCCGAAACATCGACTGTTGATTCATTCCCATAGATGCTGCCTGACCTGCTGAGTTCCTCCAGCATTGTGTGTGTGTTGCTCTGGATTTCCAGCAACTGCAGAATCTCTTATGTTTATGAGCTCCTGCCCTACCTATCTGTCATTGAACTAACTTTTAAGTACTGTTTCACTTGGCAGATAGCACCAAGCCATCCATTCCATGAAGAATCCAAGGTCAATGCTGGATTAACTTGCTTCAGCATTGTAAATGGTGTTGGCCTCAGGATAAAGAACCAAAGTAAATGGCATGGGCTCCTGATCTTTGCAAACACACTTGTACACACAGAAGATGAACAAAAAGTGCCAGCTACCGTAGCTCTCAGGAAAAGAGCCATGGACATCAGAGTTGGAAAGTCATGAACACAAATACTCTGAAGGCCGCTGGGCCAGCAAAAATCACAGAGACAAAGGGTCTAAAGGCAGGAGGTGAAGCAGGAGCACCAGGTAAGATTTTTTTCCGAAACCATTACCAGACTGTAAAGTTGCCAGTCATTGGATGGGACTTGGGCATTTAGTGTGGGCAGCAGGGTGATGACAGAGGACCTACAAGCAAGAGCTACTGAACAGTGCTTGGCCCAAGCACCAACACACATAATAATCTGGAGTGGTTGGACCATCCATTCTCCTCAATATCCACTTGAAGAAATATGCTTTGAAATGGTGCTCTTGGTGTAATATATACACTCAGTGGCTACTTTATTAGGTACACTTGCTTGTTAATGCAAATATCTAATCAGCCAATCATGTGGCAGCAACTCAATGCATAAAAACAAAGACATGATTAAGAGGTTCCGTTACTGTTCAGGCCAAACACCAGCATGGGGAAGAAATGTGATCTAAGTGACTATGACTGTGGAGTGACCATTGGTGCCAGATGGGGTGGTTTGAGTATCTCAGGATCTAGTTATAGTCACAGTCATACTTTATTGATCCCGGGGGAAATTGGTTTTCGTTACAGTTGCACCATAAATAATTAGTAATAAAACCATAAATAATTAAATAGTAGTATGTAAATTATGCCAGTAAAGTATGAAATAAGTCCAGGACCAGCCTATTGGCTCAGGGTGTCTGACCCTCCAAGAGAGGAGTTGTAAAGTTTGATGGCCACAGGCAGGAATGAATTCCTATGACGCTCTGTGTTGCATCTCGGTGGAATGAGTCTCTGGCTGAATGTACTCCTGTGCCCAACCAGTACATTATATAGTGGATGGGAGACATTGTCCAAGATGGCATGCAACTTGGACAGCATCCTCTTTTCAGACACAACCGTCAGAGAGTCCAGTTCCGTCCCCACAACATCACTGGCCTTACGGATGAGTTTGTTGATTTTGTTGGTGTCTGCTACCCTCAGCCTGCTGCCCCAGCACACAACAGCAAACTGCTGATCTCCTAGGATTTTCACACACAACTCTCCATGGAGTCTACAGAGAAAGATGCCAAAAAATGGAAAAACATCCAATGAGCGGCAGTTCAAACGCCTTGTTAATGTGGGGTCAGAGGAGAATGGCCAGACTGGTTCAAGCAGACAGGAAAGTGAGAGTAACTCAGATAATCACGCATTACAGCAGAAGAGCATTGAACATTGAAGTGGACGGCCTACAGCAGCAGAAACTAAACATGTACCCAGTGGCCGCTTTATTCAGCACAAATGGCAATGTGGCCACTGAGTACACATAGTGACGATGTTCAGCTCAAATAATGTAAACATTTTGCAGTGCATTCATCATTCTTTGTGCTAATCGGTCTGCAGCACAAACTAAAACAAACTGGTGTTCGGAGAAATAGCTCTGGGAGAATGACCCAAACTCTAACAGGTAGCACACAACTTTATATATTATGGAGATACGAGAGACTGTATTTATTTTATATTCTGGCAAGATCTTGGTTAAACCAAACTTAGGTTACAGAATCCTTCATACGGTGGATATGAAAAGGATTTGGAAAAGGGTATCGGTAATAACTCCCAGTTTCATCAGCCTTAGTTACTCAAATAACCTGCTTCTCACTTTAATAATGTATAGAGCTGGCAATTTGATAGTAGAGTAGCTTCTGCTCTTCCCATCGTATATTCAAGTCCTGATATGCCTATCAACATTTAAGAGAAGTACATGGATAGGAGGGGTATGGACCATGTGTGGGTCAATGGGACTAGACAGAATAACTGTTTGGCACTCAGTAGGTGGGCCGAAAGGCCTGTTTGTGCTGTTGTGCTCTAAACAGAAACACAAGATTATTGAAAAGACAGAAAAACATCCTATAATTTACTTTAAGTTGAAATGTAGACAGATCAAGGAGAACAAGCAAGTAGCAGACTATGTCGAGAGTTAACAGTGTGTCGGACTTCTGTACAGAGCAGGAGACAAAAATCGTGGGAAGTGTCAGAACAAAGTCATCATCATTATGTGCCGTGTCGTAAGGCATGATTGTTCTTGACAAACTTTTCTACAGAAGCGGTTTGCCATTGCCACCTTCTGGGCAGTGTCTTTACGTGACAGGTGACCCCTGCCATTATCAATACTCTTCAGAGATTGTCAGTGGTTGCATAACCAGGACTTGTGATCTGCACCAGCTGCTGATACGACCATCCACCACCTGTTCCACCGGCTTCACTTGACCCTGATCGGGGGGTGCTAAGCAGGTGCTACACCCATCCCAACAATGACCTGCAGACTGGCAGAGGGAAGGAGTGCTTCACACCTCCTTTGGGAGAGACCCATCTCCATCGCACTACACTGAAAACAAAGTCCATTTACAATAAACAACTAAACACCAAATGGCCTTCTTTATCCATTATTATCTGTGTTTGGGACCAGGAAATTAGAAATAACATCTCGGAAATGAATTTAATTGTAAAAATAACTCAAAGAGAAAGGTCTTGAGGCACTGAGCTGAAATTTCACTGAATTATGTGTTAACTGCTGATCATTATCATTCATTCCACACCAGGAATATCCAGTCATCTGCTTGTTATTATTAGAATGCATGAAGCAACTCAGCCACTGATTATACAGGTGCCTGATGTGACAGTCTTACAGCAATCCAAAAGACAAATCACTTTCAGAAATAAGAGTAATTCTTATTGGGTACCACCATAAACCTTTAGAACGAAGCTTCTGCACAGGCTCGCAAACCTTTTTCTGCCATGGAGCTGTAATAATAACCAAGGGGTCCATGGAACCCCAGGGTGGGCAATCCTGAATGGTGTTGAATTATACAAACGTCATGAGTTTTTTGTCTACAGGAACTATTACTTTGTCGCAAACCATCTTGTAAATCAGCATTCCTTAGTGTTTGGTAAACACCCAGGCACAAGTTACACTCACACCTCCAACCTAATATGCTCCCTCAACAGGATATGAACCTTTTGACATCAAAATGTAGAAACACGGGACAAGACTTGGGTCGTTAGCTTGTGAGCTTATTTCACTTCCGTTCCTCTATCAGTCCTGATCCCAGTAATCATGGTGATAGTTTTAAATTTACGTTTGGCTATCAAAATGTTAATACCGTAACAGACTTAGCATCAATTGCAAATGTACATACAGAATTCCTGCTGTGAAAAAGTCACACACACCTGTTAACTCTAAGCATAGTCTGTCACTTGCTTGAACTCCTCGATCTGACCTTCACTTCAACTTGAAGTTAGGATATTGTTCTGCCCCTTTGATCCCTGCCTGTTTTTAAGAAGTTTTCATGTTCTTCACGTGATCACGTGGGATTTCTCCAGGCACTCCAGTTTCCTCCCACAGACCAAAGACATTCCAGTTAGTAGCAGTTAGCTATGTGCACATGGTATGTTGGTGACAGAAGTGTGACAACTCAAGGACGACTCCCAGCACTTCCTTGGCCAGTGTTGGTCATTGATATAAAATAACACACTTTACTACGTTTCAATGTACATGAGACAAATAAAGCCCATTTATAATCTTTGTAAGCGACGTAGGTTTCACACTTAATTTTTAGACCAAGCTCCGCAGTTCTCGAAATCCAAGCTGAATAATTTCAATCCACATGATCAGATCCCGACAATACAGATGCAGATGGGGCTTGACAGCCGTGGGTGGCAGCTCATCTAGGAGAAGGAAATTACTGATTTCAAACCTCTGCTGCCTTGCGGCTGTACCCACTCAAGCGGAAGGCTTTGGGAGTAAACCCAAAAGGGAAAATCTGGAGTTGGAGTCAGAATCAGAATCAGGTTTATTATCACCAGCAAGTGTCGTGAAATTTGTTAACTCAACAGCAGCAGTTCAATGCAATACATAATACAGAAGGAAAAAAAAGAAAATAAGTATATCAATGACAGTATACGTATACTGAATAGAAACCATAGAAAAACTACAGCACAGAAACAGGCCTTTTGGCCCTTGGCTGTGCCGAACCATTTTCTGCCTAGTCCCACTGACCTGCACACGGACCATATCCCTCCATACACCTCCCATCCATGTATCTGTCCAATTTATTCTTAAATGTTAAAAAAGAACCCGCATTTACCACCTCGTCTGGCAGCTCATTCCATACTCCCACCACTCTCTGTGTGAAGAAGCCCCCCCTAATGTTCCCTTTAAACTTTTCTCCCCTCACCCTTAACCCATGTCCTCTGGTTTTTTTCTCCCCTTGCCTCAGTGGAAAAAGCCTGCTTGCATTCACTCTATCTATACCCATCATAATTTTATATACCTCTATCAAATCTCCCCTCATTCTTCTACGCTCCAGGGAATAAAGTCCCAACCTATTCAACCTTTCTCTGTAACTGAGTTTCTCAAGTCCCGGCAACATCCTTGTAAACCTTCTCTGCACTCTTTCAACCTTATTTATATCCTTCTTGTAATTTGGTGACCAAAACTGAAGACAATACTCCAGATTCGGCCTCACCAATGCCTTATACAACCTCATCATAACATTCCAGCTCTTACACTCAATACTTTGATTTATAAAGGCCAATGTACCAAAAGCTCTCTTTATGACCCTATCTACCTGTGACGACACTTTTAGGGAATTTTGTATCTGTATTCCCAGATCCCTCTGTTCCACTGCACTCCTCAGTGCCTTACCATTAACCCTGTATGTTCTACCTTGGTTTGTCCTTCCAAAGTGCAATACCTCACACTTGTCTGTATTAAACTCCATCTGCCATTTTTCAGCCCATTTTTCCAGCTGGTCCAAATCCCTCTGCAAGCTTTGAAAACCTTCCTCACTGTCTACTACACCTCCAATCTTTGTATCATCAGCAAATTTGCTGATCCAATTTACGACATTATCATGCAGATCATTGATATAGATGACAAATAACAATGGACCCAGCACTGATCCCTGTGGCACACCACTAGTCACAGGCCTCCACTCGGAGAAGCAATTCTCTACCACCACTCTCTGGCTTCTTCCATCGAGCCAATGTCTAATCCAATTTACCACCTTTCCATGTATACCTAGCGACTGAATTTTCCTAACTAACCTCCCATGCGGCACCTTGTCAAAGGCCTTACTGAAGTCCATGTAGACAATATCCACTGCCTTCCCTTCATCCACTTTCCTGGTAACCTCCTTAAAAACTCCAATAGATTGGTCAAACATGACCTACCATGCACAAAGCCATGTTGACCCTCCCTAATAAGTCCCTGTCTATCCAAATGCTTGTAGATTCTGTCTGTTAGTATTCCCTCCAATAACTTACCCACTACCGACGTCAAACTTACCGGCCTATAATTTCCTGGATAACTTTTCGATCCTTTTTTAAACAACGGAACAACATGAGCCACTCTCCAATCCTCCGGCACCTCACCCGTAGACACTGACATTTTAAATGTATCTGCCGGGACCCCTGCAATTTCAACACTAGTCTCCTTCAAGGTCCGAGGGAACACCCTGTCAGGTCCCGGGGATTAATCCACTTTAATTTGCCTCAAGATAACAAGCACCTCCTCCTTTTCAATCTGTACAATTTCTATGATCTCACTACTTGTTTCCCTTAATTCCATAGACTTCATGCCAGTTACCTTAATAAATACAGACGCAAAAAACCCATTTAAGATCTCCCCCATTTCCTTTGGTTCCGCACATAGCCGACCACTCTGATCTGCAAGAGGACCAACTTTATCCCTTACAATCCTTTTACTCTTGATGTACCTGTAAAAGCTCTTTGGATTATCCTTCACTTTGACTGCCAAGGCAACCTCATGTCTTCTTTTAGCCCTCCTGATTTCCTTCTTAAGTATTTTCTTGCACTTTTTTTTTTACTCCTCAAGCACCTTATTTACTCCCCGTTTCCTATACATGTCATACAACTCTCTTCTTCTTTATCAGAGTTGCAATATCCCTTGAGAACCAAGGTTCCTTATTCCTATTCACTTTGCCTTTAATCCTGACAGGAACATACAAGCTCTGCACTCTCAAAATTTCTCCTTTGAAGGCTTCCCACTTACCGATCACATCCTTGCCAGAGAACAACCTGTCCCAATCCACGCTTTTTAGATCCTTTCTCATTTCTTCAAATTTGGCCTCCTTCCAGTTCAGAACCTCAACCCTAGGACCAGATCTATCCTTGTCCATGATCAAGTTGAAACTAATGGTGTTATGATCACTGGAACCAAAGTGCTCCCCTACACACACTTCCATCACCTGTCCTAACTCGTTTCCGAATAGGAGATCTAATACTGCATCCTCTCTAGTTGGTACCTCTATATATTGATTTAGAAAACTTTTCTGAACACATTTTACAAACTCTAAACCATCTAGACTCCTAACAGTATGGGAGTCCCAATCAATATGTGGAAAATTAAAATCCCCTACCACCACAACTTTATGTTTCCTGCAGTTGCCTACTATCTCTCTGCAGATTTGCTCTTCCAATTCTCGCTGACTGTTGGGTGCTCTATAATACAACCCCACTAATGCGGCCCCACCTTTCCAGTTTCTCAGCTCCACCCATAAGGACTCAGTAGACAAGCCCTCTAACCTGTCCTGCCTGAGCACTGCTGTAATATTTTCCCTGACAAGCAATGCTACTCCCCCACCTTTCATTCCTCTGCCTCGATCACATCTGAAACATTGGAACCCTGGAATATTAAGCTGCCAGTCCTGCCCCTCCTGTAGCCAAGTTTCACTAACTGCTATAACGTCATAATTCCACGTGTCAATCCACACCCTCAACTCATCCACCTTCCCCGCAATACTCCTAGCATTGAAATATATACACCTCAGAAGATTTTTACCACCACTCACAACCTTTCTATCAGCGGATTTGCTTAAACTTTCAATATCATTTACTTTCACCCCAGCCACACTGTCAGCTCTGGCACTCTGGTTCCCATCCCCCTGCAAATCTAGTTTAAAGCCTCCCCAATAGCACTAACAAACCTCCCTGAAAGGATATTGGTCCCCCTGTAGTTCAAGTGTAACCCGTCTCTCTTGTACAGGTCCCACCTGCCCCAGAAGAGGTCCCAATGATCCTGAAATCTGAAACCCTGCCCCCTACACCAGTTCCTCAGCCACTTGTTCATCCTCCAGAGCATCTTATTCCTACCCTCACTGGCACGTGGCACAGGTAGCAATCCTGAGATTACCACCCTCGAGGTCCTGCTTTTCAACTTCCTACCAAGCTCTCTATACTCACTCTCCAGGACCTCCTCACTCTTCCTTGCTATGTCATTGGTACCGATGTGCACCACGACATCTGGCTGATCACCCTCCCACTTCAGAATGTCATGCAATCGATCAGAGACATCCTTGACCCTGACACCCGGGAGGCAACAAACCATCCTGGATTCTCTGTCACGACACAGAATCTCCTATCTGCACCTCTAACTATCGATTCCCCTATCACTACCGCTCTCCTCTTTTTCCACCCTCCCTTCTGCACTGCAGAGCCAGACTCAGTGCCAGAGATCCAGCTACTGCAGCTTGTCCCAGGTAAGTCATCCCCCCCAACAGTATCCAATGCGGTATACTTACTGTTGAGGAGAATGGCCACAGGGGAACCCAGTGATTAAAAATCGCGCAAAAAAAAAACATAAATATATAAAAAAAAAGGTAGTGTTCACGGGTTCAATGTCCATCTAGGAATGGGATGACAGAGGGAAAGAAGCTGTTCCTGAATCACTGAGTATGTGTCTTCAGGGTTCTGTCCCTCCTACCTGATGGTAACAGTGAGAAAAGGGCACGCCCTGGGTGCTGGGGGTCCTTAATGATGGACGCTGCCTTTCTGAGACACTGCTCCTTGAAGATGTCCTGGGTACTTGGTAGGCTCGTACCCAAGATGGAGCTGACTAGATTTACAACCTTCTGCAGCTTCTTTTGGTCCTGTGCAGTAGCCCCTTCATACCAGACAGTGATGCAGCCTGTCAGAATGCTCTCCACAGTACATCTATAGAAGTTTTTGAGTGTACTTGTTGACATACTAATCTCTTCAAACTCCTAATGAAGTATAGTCACTGTCTTGCCTTCTTTATGACTACATCAGTATGTTGGGATCAGGTTAGATCCTCAAAGATCTTGACACCAGGAGCTTGAAACTGCTCACTCTCTCCACTTCTGATCCCTCTGTGAGGATTGGTATGTGTTCCTTCATCTTACCCTTCCTGAAGTCCACAACCAGCTCTTTCATCTTACTGACGTTGACCGCAAGGTTGTTGCTGCGACACCAGTCCACTGGTTGGCATATCTCACTCCTGTACATCTTCTCATCTCCATCTGAGATTCTACCAACAATCAGCAAATTTATAGATGGCATTTGAACTATACCTAGCCACACAGGGAGTAGAGCAGTGGGCTAAGCACACACTCCTGAGGTGCTCCAGTGTTGATCGTCAGCGAGGAGGCGATATTATCACCAATCCGTACAGATTGTGGTCTTCCAGTTAGGAAGTCGAGTATCCAATTGCAGATGGGAGGTACAGAGGCCCAGGTTCTGTAACTTCTCAATCAGGATTGTGGGAATGATGATGTTGAATGCTGAGCTATAGTCGATGAACAGCATCCTGACATAGGTTTGTATTGTCCAGGTGGTCTCAGGCCGTTGCCTGCTGCCGCTTACACACAGGAGGGAGGGGAACTGGGAGAGATTTTAGGGTTCTAACATTTAACTGTCGTTCATTTTCTGGGGCACTCCTGTTTTCGTGGATGGTTGCAAAGAGAAAGCATTTCAGGATATATATTGTATACATTTCTCTGACATTAAATACACCTTTGAAGAGTAACTGAAATAGCATCTGCTGTTGACCTATTGTGGCGAGAGGCAAATTGCAATGGGCAAAATGAAAATCCCCGAGGCCATGCTGCACTGAGTTCACAGGACTGGGAGCTCCTGCAACACAAACTGTATTGGTCTCTGCCATTCCTTTGGGATCATCAAAATGTCCAGGCTTGCATATGGAGGCAGCTGGAACACAATACCCATGGGTCAACTCTGACCGCATGCCCTCACAATGAAGTGAAAACTCCGATCAAATCATCTATTGACTCCAATTCTAACGATTAGATCATGGGTTGTGCGGTATGTCATAATTTAACCCCTGTGGTTTCAGTAAACCTATAGCAAGCTCCTTCCAAGACCATAGTATCTTTGCTAATGTGTGATGTTGAAAAGTGCTCAGAGCTACCGACACATTTTCTAACTTCTAATGCTACACACAAGAAATCGAACTACAAGCGGGAGCAGCACCATGCATTGTGATCTCCAGCTCATTTTCCATTAAAAATTCCATTCTACCTTGTCAAATCTTATTACCATGGCAATCACTACTATTAATTTTTTATCATCCCTTAATACAGTCTGGAGAGTACCTGTGTAGTAAGTCAGAATGTTAATTTAACCCTTTTAGGGAGAACGGGGATGTAAGGTTATCAAGTCATCATTTTCCACCATGTCCTACTAGGCTTTTTGCTAAAAAGCAAAGTAAATGAAATATTTTCAAATATAGTTACTTGCGTCAGTTTCTCAACATTATACTCAATGTACTTACCTGACATCAAGTTCACTTGTCCCCCTTCTTATCAAAATGATATGAAAAGATTGAGCTATCACAAACACAATGAAGTACATGGCCTCTAACTCCACTGCACCACTTCCAAACAAATTAATGCTCTTATATACGGTTCAAAATGGTAGCCTCAACTCCAGAACACTTGATTTTCCAATTCAATAAAAGAAGTCGTTCATGAATTCTTTTGTTTTCAGCCATGATGAAGGGGATACCATGAGTCGGCACTGTAGCGTTGTGGTCAGTGTAACACTGTCACCATTACAGTAACAGTGATGGACAGAGACAATGGTAGTAGGATTGGACGCTGAGAAAGCTTTTGATTTGGTTAGTTGGGCATTCCTATACAGAGTGTTAGGAAGATTCGGCTTTCAAGAAAAGTTTATTAAAGTAATTCAGACTCTATATGACAGCCCTATAGCCCGAATTAAGATAAATGGGGACCTCTCTGACTCCTTCATCTTAGAGAGAGGCACTAGACAGGGATGCCCAATTTCTTCTCTCCTTTTTGCGCTATATATTGAACCGCTTGCCCAACTAATAAGACAGAGCGAAATCGTAAAAGGTATCAAGGTGGCAGGGATTGAACAGAAAGTGGTGTTATTCGCAGATGATGTTTTGGTCTGAGTGAACCAGAAAAATCATTTATAGGATTGTTTACACTGTTGGATGACTTTGGGAAAATATCAGGTTATAAAATAAATGTAAAGAAAATGCAGGTTATGTCCCTAAATTATACACCATCCAAAAAAATTGCAGGATACATACGATCTTAAGTGGGAAGCTAAATCATTAAAATATTTAGGAACAACCCTGCCGAAGGATCTTTCAACACTGTCACAGGTAAATTATGGGCCATTAATCTCAGAGATAAAAGCAGATATGCATAGATGGAATCTTATCCCCTTTTTAAGTTTAAATTCAAGGATAAATACTATAAAAATGAATATTCTTCCTCAGTTATTGTATCTTTTCCGTACTTTACCGGTGGAGGTGGATGATAATCAATTCAGGGAATGGGACAAATCGATTTCCCGCTTCATTTGGCAAGGAAAGAAACCTAGAATTCGATATAACACCTTACAGTTAGGGAAGGAAGGAAGGAGGTATGGTTCTTCCTTGCCTGAGAAATTATTTTTTATGCCTCACAGATAACCTCTCTGTTATATTGGTGTAATAGGGAATATAAGGCTAGATGGAAGGAAATAGAATTTGGATTAGTTGACAGTTTTCCTCTACAGACCTCAATAGCTGACAAAGGATTGATGGCCCAGTTGGAAAAATTTAAAAACAGTTGGATAAATCTTACATTAAAAGTATGGCAGAAGGTGGTTAATTCATGTGGAATTAATAACATGTTAAAACTCTTTAGATGGTGTGCATAGTTCAATACCTAGTAAATCAGTTTCTCGAGTATATAATGCACTCTCCCATGCTAAAAATGTAAATACACTGTATATTAAAGAGAAGTGGGAGAAAGAAGCGGGGTTGGTACTTTCAGAGGAGGCTTGGGGGAAAATCTGCAGCTTTCAATGGTCCTCGACTAATTCTTTGACTTGGAGAGAACATTGTTGGGAAAACATTATAAGATACTTCAAGACCCCATATCAGGAAAAATATAAAGATACAAACGTGACGTGTTGGAGAAGGTGCGGCTCCAAGGAGGCAAATCATTTTCATATTTTCTGGGATTGCCCTAAATTAAGTCTATATTGGGAAGGTTTTCATAGAACATTAGTTAAGGTACTTAGGTCCCAGATACCTCTGAACTTTGAGACGCTCTATTTGGGGCATGTATTGTTTCTTGAACAGAAGGAAGATATAAAGTTGCTGCAGGCCCTCTTAGCAGCAAGTAAGAAATCAATCACTAGAAAGTGGCTAAATCCAATACCACCTACATTAGAAGATTGGCACGAAATTATCTTGGAAATATTTAAAATGGAAAAGTTGACTTACTCCTTGAGAATTCAAAAAGAAAAATTTTATCAAATCTGGAATAAATGGATTGAATATATAACCCCAATGCGAGCAGACTTTAGATGACTCTCCTAATGATTTATACTGCTCTTCTCATCAACACAGTCATATTGCTAACGTAAGCACCCCTAGTATAAATGTCTTTTTTTTTTGTTTTCTTTTGGAAAATAGAGAATTAACACAAGTAAAGGGAAAGATTTGGGAAAGGGATAAAAAATGAAAAAATGAAGTAAATAAGTACATAGGGATTGTATAATTATGTCTGCGGGCAGGAGCAAGCATGAACAAATTAGGATATAAACACCTACAATGGTTGTTACATAGGCTTATATACAACATTTTGGACCAGTGGAAATGGTCCAGAAGAGTTATATGGAAACTATTATTACCATTTTTCTTAACAACTATTACCATTACTTAGCCTAATAGATTAGAATTACCACAGTACATAATTATCTATTTAAGTGTCTAATTTCCTTTTATATCATCTCAATGTGTACTTAATGTATAAATAATTATAGTTTTATACATATAAAAAAATGGAAAAGGTTATATGTGTGAAAAAAAGTACATGATATTTGTGAATTCCTTATCCAAACAAAAATAAAATTAAAAAAAAAGAAAAAAAAATACAGTAACAGTGATGGGGGTCAATTCTGCCACTGTCTGTAAAAACTTTTCCTACTTTTGACTGTCTGGCTTTCCTCAGGGTGATCGGATCCCTATGATATATTGAAAACTTTGATCAAGTCATCAGTTCAGTCCATTTCTAGTGATTAGATCTTGGATTGTGCAGTATGTTGCAATTTAGCCACATTTCAAAGACAAATGGGTTAGTATGTTCAAGTTTATTGTCATTTAACTGTGCACATGTCTACCGTGAAATGAAACAGCATTCCTCCAGACCAAGGAGCACAACACAGCACATATAACTCACACACAAAGTTATACTACCACAAATCAATTAACAAATAATCAGCATTTATGACATGCAAAAAGTAAACAGCATAACACTACTGACACTTCATACCTGATGGCTGGTGGCCGGGAATTCAGCAGTTTGGCAGCCGAAAGGAAGAAGCTGTTTCCCATCCTAACAGTTCTTGTCCTAATGCTACAGTACCTTCTGCCTGATGATAGGGGAACAAAGAGGCAGTTGGACAGATGGGAGAGATCTTTGACAATGCTGGTGTTAAATATCCCAGATGGGTGGAAGAGAGACCCACATGGCCACATGCTGTAATTGGGCAGTGCAGGTTGGTTGGGCTGAAAGGATTGGTTCTGGGCCTCACACACTCTCATTTGACAGCATTCTTGTCAAGGTTGTAGATGTGGCATCAAGAGCACATAGCAATACTTCAGAGCATTACTGAGGAAGTCACACTAGACCCTTGATCATAGTAGCCAAAACAAAGAGGTCAGTGTCCTGGAATGTAAGGAATTAATGTTTTCATTATATTGTTTTATTTGATTAGGATATGACCGTCTGCTGCAGCACTGGAATGGTCAGCCAGATGTCATGGGTCCAAAGCTCACTATGGAAAGAAGTGACGTGGAATTTCAAACCCAGAAATGTCCCACCACACAAAATCTTGAGTTAAGCCCAACCTCTTCCTGTTCCTAACCTCCACCCACAAAGACTCCGTAGACAATCCCTCCATGATGTCCACTTTCTCTGCAGCCGTGACAGTATCTCTGATCAACAGTGCCACACCCCCACCTCTTTTGCCTCCCTCCCTGTCCTTTCTGAAACATCTAAAACCCGGCACTTGAAGTAATCATTCCTGTCCCTGAGCCATCCAAGTCTCTGTAATGGCCACAACATCATAGGTCCAAGTACTGATCCATGCTCTAAGCTCATTTGCTTTGTTCACAATACTTCTTGCATTAAAAAAGACACATGTCAAACCGTCCATCTGAGCGTGTCCCTTCTCTATCACCTGCCTATTTTCCCTCTCGCACTGTCTCCAAGCTTTCTCTATTTGTGAGCCAACCATCTCTTCCCCAGTCTCTTCAGTTCTGTTCCCACCCCACAGCAATTCTACGGAGTCTCTGTGGGTGGAGGTTAGGAACAGGAAGGGGACAATAACTTTACTGGGTGTTTTTTTTATACCCCGCCCAATAGTTACAGGGATATCGAGGAGCAGATAGGGAAACAGATCCTGGAAAGGTGTAATAATAACAGGGTTGTCGTGATGGGAGATTTTAATTTCCCAAATATCGATTGGCATCTCCTGGCCGAGAGCAAGGAATTTAGATGGGGCGGAGTTTGTTAGCTGTGTTTAGGAAGGTTTCTTGACACAATATGTAGATAAGCCTACAAGAGGAGAGACTGTACTTGATTTGGTATTGGGAAATGAACCTGGTCAGGTGTCAGATCTCTCAGTGGGAGAGCATTTTGGAGACAGTGATCATAATTCTATCTCCTTTACAATAGCATTGGAGAGAGATAGGAACAGACAAGTTAGAAAAGCGTTTAATTGGAGTAAGGGGAATTATGAGGCTATCAAGCAGGAAATTGGAAGCTTAAATTGGGAATAGATGTTCTCAGGGAAAGTACGGAAGAAATGTGGCAAATGTTGAGGGGATATTTGTGTGGAGTTTTGCAGAGGTACGTTCCAATGACACAGGGAAGTTATGGTAGGGTGCAGGAACCGTGGTGTTCAAAGGCTGTAATAAATCTAGTCAAGAAGAAAAGCTTACAAAAGGTTCAGAGAGCTAGGTAATGTTAGAGATCTAGAAGATTATAAGGCTAACAGGAAGGAGCTTAAGAGGGAAATTAGGAGAGCCAGAAGGGGTCATGAGAAGGCCTTGGCGGGCAGCATTAAGGAAAACCCCAAGGCATTCTACAAGTACGTGACGAGCAAGAGGATAAGATGTGAAAGAATAGGACCTGTCAAGTGTGACAGTGGGAAAGTGTGTATGGAACCACAGGAAATAGCAGAGGTACTTAATGAATACTTTACTTCAGTATTCACTATGGAAAAGCATCTTGGTGATTGTAGTGATGACTTGCAGCGGACTGAAAAGCTTGAGCATGTAGATATTAAGAAAGAGGATGTGCTGGAGCGTTTGGAAAGCATCGCTGGATAAGTCACCAGGACCGGATGAGGTGTACCCCAGGCTTCTGTGGGAGGCAAGGGAGGAGATTACTGAGCCTCTGGCGATGATCTTTGCATCATCAATATGGACGGGAGAGGTTCCGGAGGATTGGAGGGTTGCGGATGTTGTTCCTTTATTCAAGAAAGGGAGTTGAGATAGCCCAGGAAGTTATTAGACCAGTGAGTCTTACTTCCATGGTTGGTAAGTTGATGGAGAAGATCCTGAGAGGCAGGATTTATGAACATTTGGAGAGGCATAATATGATTAGGAATAGACAGCATGGCTTTGTCAAGGGCAGATCGTGCCTTACGAGCCTGAGTGAATTTTGAGGATGTGACTAAACATATTGATGAAGGAAGAGCAGTAGATGTAGTGTATATGGATTTCAGCAAGGCATTTGATAAGGTACCCCATGCAAGGCTTATTGAGAAAGTAAGGAGGCATGGGATCCAAGGGGACATTGCTTTGTGGATCCAGAACTGGCTTGCCCACAGAAGGCAAAGAGTGGTTGTAGACAGGTCATATTCTGCATGGAGGGTGGTGACCAGTGGTGTGCCTCAGGGATCTGTTCTGGGACCCCTCCTCTTCATAATTTTTTAAATGACCTGGATGAGGAAGTGGAGGGATGGGTTAGTAAGTTTGCTGATGACAAAGGTTGGAGGTGTTGTGGATAGTGTGGAGGGCTGTCAGAGGTTACAATGGGACATTGATAGGATGCAAAAATGGGCTGAGAAGTGGCGGATGGAGTTCAACCCAGATAAGTGTGAGGTGGTTCATTTTGGTAGGTCAAATATGATGGCAGAATATAATATTAATGGTAAGACTCTTGGCAGTGTGGAGGATCAGAGGGATCTTGGGGTCCGAGTCCATAGGACGTTCAAAGCAGCTGCGCAGGTGGACTCTGTGGTTAAGAAGGCGTACGGTGTATTGGCCTTCATCAATCGTGGAATTGAATTTAACAGCTGAGAGGTAATGTTGCAGCTATATCAGACCCTAGTCAGGCTCCACTTGGAGTACTGTGCTCAGTTCTGGTCACCTCACTACAGGAAAGATGTGGAAACCATAGAAAGGGTACAGAGGGGATTTACAAGGATGTTGCCTGGATTGGGGAGCATGCCTTATAAAGGCAGGTTAAGTGAACTCAGCCTCTTCTCCTTGGAGTGACCGAGGATGAGAGGTGACCTGATAGAGGCATGTAAGATGATGAGAGGCATTGATCGTGTGGATAGTCAGAGGCTTTTTCCCAGGGCTGAAATAGCTGCCACAAGAGGGCACAGGTATAAGGTGCTTGGGAGTAGGTACAGAGGAGATGTCAGGGGTAAGTTTTTTTTAAAAAAACGCAAGAGTGCTGAGTGTGTGGAATGGGCTGCTGGCAACGGTGGTGGAGGCGGATATGATAAGGTCTTTTAAGAGACTTTTGGATAGGTACATGGAGCTTAGAAAAATAGAGGGCTATGGGTAAAGCTTAGTAATTTCTAAGGTAGGGACATGTTCGGCACAACTTTGTGGGCCGAAGGGCCTGTATTGTGCTTTAGGTTTTCTATATTCTATGTTTCAAACTCTCCCCAGTAGCCTTAGCAAACCTCCCTGCCAGGATATTGGTCCCCCTGGGATTCAAGTGCAACCCATCCCTTTTGTACAGGTCACTCCTGCCCCAAAAGAGGTCCCAGTGATCCAGAAATGTGAATCCCTGTCCCCTGCTCCAATCCCTCAGCCACGCTTTTATTGTCCACCTCATTCTATTCCTATATTCACTGTCATGTAGCACAGGCAGTAATCCCGAGATCACTACCTTTGCGGTCCTGCTTCTCAATTTTCTTCCTAACTCCCTGTAGTCTGTTTTCAGGACCTCTTCCCTTTTCCTACCCATGTCATTGGTACCAATATGTACCACGACCTCTGGCTGTTCTCCCTCCACTGCAGGATATCTTGGACGCGATCTGAAACATCCCGGACCCTGGCACCAGGGAGGCAAACTCCCATCCGTGTTTCTTTCCTCCATCCACAGAATCGCCTGTCTGACCCCCTAACTATAGAGTCCCCTGTCACTACTGCCTTCCTCTTCCTTTCCCTCCACTTCTGAGCCACAGGGCCAGAGTCTGTGCCAGAGGCACGGCCACTGTCGCTTCCCCCAGGTAGGCTGTCCCCTCCAACAGCACTCAAACAGGAGTACTTATTGTTAAGGGGGACAGCCACAGGGGTACTCTCTAGTACCTGACTCTTCCCCTTCCCTCTCCTGACTGTGACCCACTTGTCTGCCTCCCCTTGCCCCGGTGTGACCACCTGTCTATAACTCCTTTCTATCACCACCTCGTTCTCCCTGACCAGATGAAGGTCATCGAGCTGCATCTCCAGTTCCCTAACGCGGTCCCTTAGGAGCTGCAGCTTGTCACACTGGGTGCAGATATGGCCGTGTGGGAGGCTGGGAGCCTCCAGGACCTCCCACATCTGACACCGAGCACAGAACACCAGCCTCACACACATTCTACTTCCTTTCCTCAATTAACACATTTTGGTAAATGATTACCAACGTGTCTACTTTAACCTCCGCCCATTCCCTCAGCACCCTGGGGTGCATCCCATCAGGACCAGGGGACTTATCTACCTTCAGGCCCTCTAGTTTACTCATCACTATCTCTTTAGGGACAGTGATTTTATCAAGGTCCTCACCTCCCATTTCGTCCATAACATCCTTCTTTGGCATATTAGATGTGTCCTCCACCATGAAGACCGACACAAAATAGTCGTTCAATGCCTCGGCCATTTCCTTATCACCCAATATCAATTTCCCTTCTCGTCTTCCAAGGGACCTATGTTGACTTCAGCCACCTCTTCCGCTTTATATATTTATAAAAACTTTTGCTATCTGTTTTTATATTTTGTGCTAATTTACTTTCATACTCTATCTTCCCTTTCCTTATTTCTCGTTTAGTTGTTCTTGGTTTGCTCCTGAATATAAAAAAGGGTCTCCCATTTGTCATTCACCATATGTATTCAAAATGAAGCACTTTGGATTAAGCTACTGATTGAATTTCTGCCACCATTTGTACTTCAACCTGTTAGCCTCCAGTGAGGAAGAAAAAACAGAGGGAGTAGGCATCACTGCAGTGGTTTCAAAATTGCAATTGGTCTCTGCAAATTCATGTGGGAGGGAGACAAGCTCCTGTAAAGGAATGCTGCATTGCAAGACAGCACTTGTAATGAATTAAACACCAAGGATTCTACACAGAAAATGCTGAAGGAACTCAGCAGGTCAGGCAGCATCTGAAGAAATTAATGTACAGTCGACGTTTCAGGCCATTTCAGTGGGGTGGAGCTTAGGAGACAATGGCACCTAACAGCAACTCCTTCGCTTGTATCTTTGGAAACAGCTCTATTTCTACCTTTTATATCTCTATTTTTCCCTTTCAGGGTTCTTCCAAAGACCCTGGCCTGGAGTTACACACTGACTTCGGTTCTTTGCAGGAATGAGACCCGCTCTCGGGGTCTCACGACTGGTCATTATTCGATATACCAAGGATGTGGCCGAAGAGATTAGCTTGCCTTCGGAGTTTCAGGATTTCATGGCCCTGGAGGTGGGCGGACTCGAGGTTGGTACCTCTGCAAGAAATCTGTGTTTCGTGGGAGACAAAATATTGTAAATCAGCGAGTTGTTTGTTATGTCTTCCCTTTCACTGTGAAACGGAGACACCTCTTTTTCCCTTATTAGGGAGAGGAGGAGACCCTGTGGTATGTGGAATTAGCGGATGAGCAAGCAGTCTTTGGGGTACTGCAAGTTTGTGTCTTTAGTGATGCTTTGCTGCACACTTGAGTGCATGGTGGGAGGGGCCAATGCTTTTTTTTTTGCTGGTGGGAGGCAGGATTGTTGTTTTGCTACTGCTTTCATGTGGGAGGGGGGAGCTTTGGGGTTCTAACATTTAACATTCTTTGGGGCACTCCTGTGTTTACGTGGATGGTTGCAAAGAAAAAGAATTTCAGGATGTATACTGTATACATTTCTCTGACATTAAGTGTACCTATTGAAACCCTTCACCAGACTGGAAAGGAAGAAGGAAGAAGCCAGAATAAGGTGGTGGGTGGAAGGGGAAGGAGTACAAGCTGGAAGGTGATAGGTGAAGCCAGGTGGGTGGGAAGTGAAAAGGCAAAGGGCTGAAGAAGACAGAATCTGATAGAAGGAGAGTAAACCATGGGAGAAAGGGAAAGAGGAGGTGATAGGCAGATGAGAAGAGAATTGGTAACAGGGAAGCCAAAGAGGGGAAAGTCCTAATACAGTGTTGATGTAATGTCTCTGTCTAAATGCCGACTGTTTCTTCCTTTCCATGGATGCTGTTCCACCTGCTGAGTTGCTCCAGCATTCTGCGTGCGTTACTTGTAAATGAGTTTCAGCTCCCTCAATAATTACTGAAACCCTTTACATGTTAACGACCACTAAAGCTGTGCCAATTACTCATCGGGAGGGCAGCTATGAGGGGGCATTTCTGTTGGTCTGGATAAGGGAGTAAAAGAAATTCAATGCGTTATGACCATCACGGTGAAAATGAACAAGGTGTCAAGAATCATGTTAATACACACAGCCTTGGCTCACAGCTGTCACTCATAGCCAGCTCCCACAATATTGCAGCCTGTTACGAATTAGTACTTTCAAAAGAAGAGTTAGAGAAATGTGTCCGACACATTTTGTCTTGCAGTTACGTGTGTCCCGAAGCCATTCTAAATAGCCAATCTGTATCTTAATCAAGTGCTCTTGGAAACTGAAAAGAATGCACACGTAACAAAATGATGCAAGCGTCAATTTGTTTCAGAATAAGTGATACTTAATTGTAACCAATTTTGTTCATTTAAACTGGTCTAAACTCCGAGTATCCAAAAAAAATACAGTTGATTCTGGTTCATTGGGCCATTGGTTAGTCAGGCCAAGTCCAAAAGAGCAAAAACTAATCAAGAAAATAGCCAAGATTCCCTTTGTTTATTTGGGACATTATATCACTTAATTGGCATAGGAAACTGTCGCCGAACAGTTTCTAATGAGCTGGGAAGAGTAAAGGAGGAGGGGTATGCTTCATGGTCAACAATGCTTGGTGTGACTCCCAGAATGTGCATGCACTCAAATCCTTTTGTTCCCCAGACCTGGCGCTCCTGGTGCTGCTGTGCAGACCCCACTGGCTGCGTAGGGAGTTCTCGGCTGTTACCATCACAGCAGTGTACATTCCACTGCAGGCTGATACTGACCTGGCTCTCAAGGAACTGTACAAGACCATCAACACGCTGGAGTCTGCACACCCAGAGACTGTCTTCATCGTCGCCGGTGGCTTTAATTGAGCGTTGCTGACGAAAGTCTCTCTGAAGTTTTGTCACACATCCAGGTGGGCACGTGGAGATAACACACTTGACCGCTGCTACACTCCCTTCCACAACGCTTACAAAGCTCTCCTTCACCCAGCTTCTGGAAAATCGAATCACTCTTCGATCCTGCTTTTGCCAACGTACAGGCAGAAGCTGAAACAATTGGTGGCCATAGTTAAAACCGTCCACTGTTGGTCTGACCAATCGGCCTCCATGCTGCAGGACTGCTTCAATGATGTCGACTGGAATGTCTACCATGATGAGGATGTCTCCAAGTTCACTGATGGAATCACATGCTTCATCCGGAAGTGCTTCAATGCTGTTGTCCCCCAGAAGTCGGTCAGGATCTTCCCAAACTGGAACCCTGGATCAATAGTTCCATACAAGCAGCACTTACAGCGTGACATTGAGTTCACATCGCTGGCGATCAACTAGAGCTCAAGAAAAGCAGCTATGATCTGCACAAAGTTATTAAGACTGTGAAACAACAATATAGGGTCAAGATTAAGTCAAGATTCACAATGAATAGCACACGTGACTTGTGGCGAGGGCTGCATACCATTGCAGACTTCAAAGTCAAATGTTATGGTCCCTCCCAACATCGCAGCCTCTCTCCCAGATGAGCTCAATCGCTTTTATGCTCAGCTCGATGTTGCTAACCGAGTCTCTGAGGAAAGCTGCAACCTGCAGGACTCTGCAGAGAGTGGTGAGGACAGCCCAGCGCCTCTGCAGTTGTGAACTTCCCATGATTCAGGACATTTACAAAGACAGGCGTGAGAAAAGGGCCCGTAGGATCATTGGGGACCCGAGTCACCCCAAACACAATCTACTCCGGCTGCTACCATCCGGGAAACAGTACCACAGCATAAAAGCCAGGACCAACAGGCTCCAGGACAGCTTCTTCCACCAGGCCATCAGACTGATTAACCTCACGCTGATTTGCCTGTATTTCTAGGTTACATCGACTGTTCTATTTATTATAAATTACTATAATTGCACATTTAGACAGAGACAACATAAAGATTTTTACTCCTCATTATTGTGAAGGATGTAAGAAATAAAGACAATTCAATTGCATGCACATGTGTAGCTATTAGACACTACACTGTGCTCAGAGTTTTTAAAATAGTAGCAATACACACAAAATGCTGGAAGAACTCAGCAGGCCAGGCAGTATCTATGGAAAAATGTACAGTTGACGTTTCAGGCCGATACCCTTTTTTCCATAGATGTTGCCTGGCCTGCTGAGTTCCTCCAGCATTTTGTGTGTGTTGCTCGGATTTCCAGCATCTGCAGATTTTCTCCTGTTTGAGTTTTTAAACAGTGTCAGTTGCAGATAGAGTGGATGTGGAGAGGATGATTCCCCTATGGTGGAATAGTCTCGGACCAGAGGGCACTGCCTCAGAATTGAAAAATGTCAATTTAGAACAGAGATGAGGAGGAATTTCTTTAACCAGAGGGTGGTGAATCTGTGGAATTCATTGCCACAGTTGTCTGTGGAGGCCAAGTTACTGGGTATATTTAAAGTGGACATTGACAGGTGCTTGATTAATCAGGACATCAAAGGTTACAGGGAGAAAGCAGGAGAATGGGGTTGACAGGGATCATAAATCAGCCATGATGGAATGGCCGAGCAGACTCGATGGCCCAAAAGGCCTAATTCTGCTCCACTGTGTTATGGTCATCCATTTGGGCCAATGGACGCCAATTTTTTTAAAAAGTGATTTTTGTTTTTTTTTGACATAAAAATTTCAGACCCTTGCCAAGATGCTTCGAAAAGATTTGACAGTAGCCAAAAAAATTACACTCATGACCAAATTTAAAGGCATCCACCTAACATCACTCATTGTCAAAAGAACACAGCGTTGTACACTGGATGAATTCCTCCGTCAGCAACTATTAGGAATAATACAGTTTTATAGTATTTTCGTAGTATTGGTAGTGTTTTAATTTGCTCTGTATTTTACTTAAATACATAAATTGTTACTCAGTTAAATGATAAGTTTGAGATTTTATATATCACACACACACACATACATACACACACCTTTTTAAACTATTTCCATGAAACTAATTGGGCCAAAAGATACTGGTCCTGATGTGCCCCACTGAACACTGCACATTAATCACTCACAGTCAGGTTTTACAGAACATTGTGCCCTCTGTGTTTACTCTATTCTCTATCATCACAGATTATCCATTAGTGGCAAACATCAGCACAGGGGCTGATTAGATAGTTTACAGACAACATAAGAATTGGAGAAGCTGTGGACACTGCCAAAGGATACAGCACGATAGACACAAATGTAATCCAGACATTGCAAGGAGAGACTACAGATTAACCCCTTGGAGCGGAGAGTTTAGAGGTGACTGGATGCAGCTACATAAGATCGTGCAGGCGTAGACAGGATAAATACACAGTTTTCTTTCTTAAAGACATAAACCATAAGTAGTAGGAGAATTAGGCCATTTGGCCCATCAAGTCTGCTCTATTTCAGCATGGCTGATCCGCTTTCCCCCTCAGCCCCAATCTCCTGCCTTCACCCTGTATCCCTTCACGCCCTGAACAATCAAGAATGGAACAACCTCTGCCATAAAGACTTGGTCTCCACAGCCACCTGTGGCAACTAGTTTCACAGATTCACCACCCTCTGGCTAAAGAAATTCCTCCTCTCCTCAGTTCTAAAAGGACGTCCTTCTATTCTGTCCCTGCGCCCTCGGGTCCTAGACCATCCTCTCCACGTCCATTTTATCCAGGCCTTTCAACATTTGATAGGTTTCAGTGAGATCCCCCTTCATTTCCCAGAGATGTGGTAAAAACAAGAGAGGGCAAAAGTTTGGCAAACACGAGAGGCTGGACACTTTCATTATCTTTCTCTGGAGTGTCAAGAGTCTGCAGGAGACCCAGGAGGCACAGAGAGGTTAAATAGGCCTTTTCTCCCAGGGTCAAATAATAGAGGGCAAAGCTTTAAGATGATTGGAGGAAAGAGAAAATTTCTTTTAATCTTTCTCCCCCTCCATAGAATGCACTGCCAGAAGGGATGGGAAAGTGTTCTGCAGGCACATGAACAGACAGGGAATAGAGGGAGATGCATCATGTGCAGGCAAATGGGTTTTGCACAGCCATCATGTGCTGATAGATCTGTCCCTGTGTTGTACTGGTCTATGGAAGGAGGTGTCTTTATACAATGGCCTGCTGACTAGAGAGCAACAAAAGGTTAAATTGAAAATTCTACACAACTAAGACTCCATTCCACATAGCACCTTAGGGTCAACCAATGTAAAAATGATAGCTCATTTTTAAGAACAATGAGATAAAGAGTACGATGCTGCACAGACAACATCATTCAGATACTACAGACATCTGCCAGGAGATCCTGGGCCATGTTTTGTTAGTAAAAGACCAAAGAAATATTGCAACGTTCTACAGTTGTCCTGTGGAAAGCATTCTAACTGGTTGGATCACTGTCTGGCCTGGAGGGGCCACTGCACAGGATTGGAAAAAGCTGCCGAAAGTTGCACACTCAGCCGGCTCCATCATGGGCACTAGCCTCCCCAGCATCCAGGGCATCTTCAAAAGGTGATGCCTCAAAAAGGCAGCATCCATCATTAAGGACCTTCATGTCATTGTTACCATCAGGAAGGAGGTACAAGAGCCTGAAGGCACACAAGTTTCCCCCTCCATCAGATTTCTAAACGGACATTGAACACTACCTCACTATTTCACTCTCTTTCTGAACTCTGTTATTTTTAGACACATTTTATTGTGATTTATAGTTTTTTTTATTATGTACTACTTCTGCAAAATGACATTTCACAATAGATGGCACACTATTAAACCCGATTCTGATTTCTTCCCTCCCCAGGGTAGCACTGTGACGTAACTCGTAAAGCTCCAGTGACCAGGCTTTCTGACCTCCCACGTTCTCTACGCAGTCTGCACTTCACCCTTCACCACGTTAGTCTTCTCCGGATATTCTGGTTCTTCACCCCCCACCCCCATCATGCCAAAGGCACACTGACTGACTGGCTAACTAGCCACCGTAAATTGCTTCAACTGAGGTGGGTTCGGAACAGAAGAAACCTTGGGGACAAATGGTTACAGCGAAAATTAGTGAGGAACTGGAATTGCAGTGAGCTGACCAAATGGCCTCTTCCTTTGCTGTAAGTATACAACACTGCTCCAGGGATTTGCATTTGATTCTGAACCAATTCATCATAATTAATTACAATGGATTCTGGTTAATTGGGCCATTGGTTCATCAGGGCAGCTGCTTATTTGGGACAACTCTTAAAGAACAAAACCTAATTGAGAAAATAGCCAGGATTCCCTTTATTTATTTAGGACACTGTGCTGCCTAATTGGGACAGGAGACTGTTGCTAAACGGTTTTTAAACTAGCATCAGTCATGTGCATTTGTGGTGGCCATTCGACACTACACCATCCTTACAGCAATCATTTTTTAAGTACACGCAACTGACGATACTTGTGTTCAAAAAGCAGTTGGTGAGAAATAAGCAATAAGACAATTCAGAACTGCTTTGCTTCACTGCGGTTTCAAGCATTCAAGCTTGGCGATGCCAGAAACGGTTGGGAGTGAAAAATGAAATGGTTTCATTACTTCAACAAGTTAGGTACTATGAAGAATTTGAAGGCAATGACAATCATCTTAAATGTTACAATGAAAATGAAGATTTGGAGGATGCAATCATCAATAGCATTGTATGAAAGCAGTCCATCATCTGCACTAGGTGTCTGCACTGATTTTGTTCATTTACAGCCAATCAAAACACAGCAGTGTACACTGAAATAATTCCTCCACCGATAACTATTTGCAACTAATACACAATTTTCTAGTGCTGTTATAGTTTTGGTAGTGTTCCAACTTATTCTGTATGTATTTTTTTTACTCAGTTAAATGGTAGTTTGTCTTTTTTATACCTTTTTATCTATGTCCATGAAAATTTGACTAATTGGGGCAGCTGCTTAATTGGGCCAAAATATAGTGGTCCCAATGTACCCCAATTAACCATAAAGCACTATACTTAGAGAGGAGTAAATATTGAAATACTCAGCTCCGTGTATTTGCAGGCCTCACCCAGGTTTAGCATTGGTTTAAGTTGCTATTGTCACATGTACCGAGGTACAATAGCAGCGGCAGGTCAGTGCGAAGAGCAGGGGTCCCCAACATTTTTTATGCCATGAAGCAATACCTTTAAGCAAGGGGTTCATGAACCCCAGGTTGGGGATCCTTTTAAGCTCAAGGTAAAGCTATCCAAACTATGTTGAAGTGCATTCTTTATTTTTAAACAAAATAAATCTTATTCTTGTATTATGAATATTTACGAGAATGAACTGTCCAATGCTTTTCATTCCTTATATTCATGTTGAAGTGCTTTCAAGATTCAAGATTCTTTAATGTCATTTCCCCTATACAAGTGTAAAGGAGAATAAAATAATTGTTACTCTGGATCTGAAGTAGTACAAAAAAACCAAGATAAAGAACACAATAAACATAAATAGATAGATTGATTATATGTCCACAAAGTGATGCTAGGGACAGGAGTGTCTGTAACAAGGTGACTCTGACAAGAAATGATGAAGTGGTGATAGCTGGGGGTGTGGAGGGGTGGGTTCGTGGCTGGAGGTGTTGATCAGCCTCAATACACATCACTTCAACAGTCAATCAAAATGAAAAGCAACGTGGGTCTCAATCTGCATCTCAGGAGTCACCTGACAGCGAAGAGGATCATCAGGGTTGAGATTCAGACCCATCTTTAGTTCGACCTTCAGACAAATGAATAAAAGTGTTGCAGACTGAAACCTCACAGGGAGGAGAGAGAGATCTCTGCAAGTGAGGGAAATCACTGCTCATGCCATCAGTTTGGACAGAATAGGAGGCATTGCTCCTCCAGCCTGAGTTTGGCCTCACTGTGACAGTAGGGGACATCACGGACAGACTTGCTGAAACAGGAATGGGAAGCTGAATTGAAATGGGTGCCCACTGGGAGATGCTGTCTTTTGCGGCAAAAAGAACAAAGATTTTTGACAATACAGTGCCTCAGTCTGTGTCGGGTCTCACCGATGTAGAGGAGGCCACGTTGGGAGCACCGGATACAATAACACAAAGCACTGGAAATGCAAACCCACTTTCTCCACAAAATCCTCCAATGAACCAAAACCAATATTTGATTTTGAGATACAGCGTGGAACAGGCTCTTCCAGCCCAATGAGCTGCACTACCCAGCGACCCACTCATTTAACCCTAACCCAATCACAGAGCAATTTACAATGACCAATTAACCTGCCAACTGGTATGTTCTTGGACTGTGAGAGGCGACCAGAACACCTGGAGGAAACCCACATGTTCACGGAGAGGGAAAATAAGCTTTCAAACAGCATCGGAATTAAATTCTGAACTCCAACGCCCTGAGCTGTAATAGCTCACACTAACCGCTATACTACCGTGGCACCCTTAAGTTGCCACAATAAAAACATCTTTGCCTCAGTTCACAAAATCAAATATACAACTTCCACTTAGACCACACCTTGAACACTCTAAAACATCCAAAACCTATTTATAAACGGAAACATAGAAAAACTACAGCACAATACAGGCCCTTCAGCCCACAATGCTTTGCCAAACATGTACTTACTTTAGAAATTACCTAGGGTTACCCATAACCCTCTGTTTCTCAGCTCCACATACCTATCCAGGATTCTCTTACAAGACCCTATTGTATCCAACTCCACCACCGTCGCCGGCAGCCCATTCCATGCACTCCCCACTCTCTACATAAAAAACTTACCCTGATATCTCCTCTGTATCTACTTCCAAGCACCTTAAACCTGTGTCCTCTCTTGTTAGCCATTTCAACCCTGGGAAAGAGCCTCTGACTATCCACACGATCAATGCCTCTCATCGTCTTACATATCTTATTTGCCCTATATGCAGTGGTGTTTAGCAGGGACGCAATTGTATTGAGGTATCTGTTTGCCAAGTGGGATTGGAGGCTAAGCGTTTATTTCTTCTAGACACAAAGTCAAGAACCAGTGGGCAAATTCCAGGATAGGGGATCAGTCATTCAGAACAAGAGGAGAAAGTTCTTTACAAACAGCACTGCGGATAATTGGAACGCCCAACTCAGCACTCAAAGCAGATAATTCTTTGACACTGGAGGAGAAAGAAAATAAAATCAATGGATCTACCACCCACGCTCCTAATCTGTCACCCATTTCAGCAGCTCTACTTCATTAGGGCTTTGAGCAGATTTGCTATGTCACCAAAGGCAAATTTCTACAGTGGCAAGCATTCTGCTTGGTTGCATCACAGCCTGATATGCAGAACGCAATCCACAGGATTGCAAGAGTCTGCAGAGGGCTGTAGACTCAGCCAGCTCGATCACAGGCACAACCCTCTTCACCAGAGGACATCTTCAAAAGGCAACATCGGTCATTAAAAACCTTCGCCAACTGGGACATGCCCTCTTCTTATCGTTACCATCAGGAAGGAGGTACAGAAGTCTGAAGACACACTCTCAACATTTCTGGAACAGCTTCTTCCCCTCTGCCATCAGATTTCTAAATTGTCCATGAACACTACCTCGTTATTCACCCTTCATTGCACTATTTTGTAATAATTTTGTCTTTGTACTGTATTGTTGCAACAAATTTCACTACTTCAGTTCAGTTTTCGTTTATTGTCATTTAGAAATGCATGCATTAAAAAATGATACAACGTTCCTCCAGAATGATATCACAAGAAAAAACACAGGACAAACCAAGACTAAATCTGACAAAACCACATAATTATAACAGACTCTCCCCGCTGTGAACCTCCAAGCGCCGCCAACTCGCACCATTGGAAGCACTCAATGCAATACCATTGGAAGCACCCGACCGCAGCAGTCTCTGAGTCCATCTGAAAACTTCGAGCCTCCGACCAGCCCCTCCGACACAGCCTCTCCAAGCACCATCCTCTGCCGAGCGCTTCGACCCCGCCCCGGCCGCCGAGCAACAAGCAAAGCCAAGGACTCGGGGCCTTCTCCTCAGGAGATTCTGGACCACACAGTAGCAGCAGCAGCGAAGCAGGCATTTCAGAAGTTTCACCAGATGTTCCTCCATGCTCTCCCATCCGTCTCCATCAAATCAGGATTGTGCACGGCATCCTACTGGGCAAATAACAGACATCACCACCGGAGTGGCTGCTGCGAGCTGCGTCGCGCCGCCATCCCAGAACTCACAAAACTAATAACCTTACTCGAGTTGGGCATCATGACGGAGATCAAGAAGCAGGAGTGTGTCAGAGTATTGGACCTGGAAGAACCAATGGTTCTTTATCCTGATTACACTTTCAAATGACTCCCATTCTAATCTGACAAAGACTTCACTCTTCCTTGAAATCCACATCAATTTGCCCCTCAGGAGAAAATGCATTCATTCATTCATTGCCTAGTCCATGGATATTCCGACCTCAGGCATTACACGTCGCCAAAACTTGTAACTCCATGACAGATCCATGCTAACAGCAGGCTAGTTTACTATAATAAATCCTGGAAAGTGTTGAAGATGTCGTAAATGTTCATTATATAACATTTGAACAAACTGATAAATTAACTAGGGTGTTTAAAGGTTCTTTATTCAGAATGGTAAAATGTATTGCCCTGGACTTCTTTCAAAAGGCTTGAGATTTTCCGCAGGATTTTAAGATCATTCTTCACATTTTAGGTTGGAAATAAATACTAGCAGATTACTTCCTTTAACAGTGGAGCTTAAGGTACAATCATAATTCATTTACATATCACAAAGCACATTGAGATATTGAAAATGGGGTAAGAGGAGCTACATAAGCAGTAGTCTCTTTAATTCTTTAATAACAACCCTTGTCAGTAACTTACATTTGTCCCATCTAAGAAACACACTGGGGGCACTGCAGTAGCACAGCAGATAGTGTGACACTATTACAACTCTGGGCATCAGGGTTCAGAGTTTAACCCCGGCTCCAGCTGGAAGGAGTTTGAAAATTCTCCCCGAGACCACGTGGGCTTCCTCCAGGGTGCTCCAGTTTCCACCCACACTCCAAAAACTAACCAGTTAGTAGGTTAATCGGTCTTTGTAAACTGTCCCATGGTTAGGCTGGGGTTAAACAGAGGAGTTGCTGGGTGGTGCAGCTTGAAGGGCCGCAAGGCATCTCGAAATAAATAAATTCCTGTGATCATGATTTCAAACCTCCAGAATGACATCCTCTTCAGGCCAGGTTCTGTGAACCGCAAATTTCTTTTTCCTCGCAATTCTCCAAGTCAAAAGCACATTTGTTACAATGCACCAAAAGGTAACCTCCTGTAAAAGCTGGATTCTTTCTCATGTTCTCAATATTCATTGTTTATTTATTATTAATATTATTTGTTTCTCTTTTGTATTTACACAGTCTTTTGCACACTGATCGTTTGGCTGCCCTGTTGGTCTCTTATTGATTACATTATGGTTATTGATAATACCCATGAGAAAACATATCTCAGGGTTCTATATGGTGACATATATGTACTTTGATTATAAATTTACTTTGATCTTTGAGAATGTTCTCTCTCCACTGAAGCTACCTGACCTGCTGACTATTTCCAGCAATATCTGTCTTATTGCATCAGAACAGACTCAACAGTATGAATGGCCTAATTCTGCCCCTACATCTTCTGGTCTTATTGGTCAGGGTGTCAAAGGTTACGGGCGGAAGGCAAGAGAATGGAGTTGAGAGGGATAATAAGTCAGCCATGATGGAATGGTGGAGCAAACTGGATGGGCAGAATGGCCTAATTCTGCTCCAATGTCTTATGGTCTTTATTAAAACTCCCAACTAACTCGGCCTTTGAGAAAAACATTGAAAAAGGTAAAAATTATGGCTCCAATTGCAATAAGTACCACTGTGTACTGTGCTGAAAATGAAATAAAATCAGATGTGCAATTATCTTACACTTCCATGATCAGCCGACAAAAGCTGAAAGTCTGAAATAAAAACAGGAACTGCAGACAAACCCCAGCAGGTCTGGCAGTACCTGAGGCAGCAGAAACAAGGGTGGTAGCTTGCATTTTACAACAAAGCGTCTTTGACCCAAATCATTACGTCAGTTTCTCTTTCCACAGATACTGCCTGACCTGATGATTACTTCTGGTACTTACTGCTTTATTTCTCCATCTCCTGCTTTATTGTTCAATTTAAATACACAGATTTTTATTTGAGGCCATTGAGAGGGCTGACACTGCATCTGTCAATAGTCCACCCCAAATCGATGCCACCCCCATGAATGTAGTCACAAGTCTGGGGAATATTTGTGAAGTTCATCTATTCTACTCCAGATTGTTTAATGTCATTTCCAGTACACAAGTTAAAAAAGAATGAAACACTCATTACTCCAGATCTGATACAGTACCAAACCACAACAATGAAATCATACACAATAGATAATAAGACTTCCATACATTGATTGATTGTGTCCATAAAGTGCCATTAGGCACAGGAGAGTCTGAATGCAAACTGACTGACAGGAAATGATGGAGGGGCGAGTTAATTGGTGGAGGAAAATTGCTGATCAGCCTTACTGCTTGGGGTAAGTATACAGTTCATAGAAAACATACCCCTCCAATACAATTCAAAACACAAGACCAGTTTCAAAAGACTGCCAACATCAACTTCAGACCAAGTCATGTACCAAAGATTTGCATCAAAGATTGTAAACTAGTCCAATCTAGCTCTTATTGTTATTGATTGGCAAACTTAATAAATGGGGCTTGAAGTGCATTATAGTAGAAGTATGCAGATGAGGGGCCAAGCACAGAATTAAATAAGGAGCTATTTACAAGAAACACAGCTACTCAGCAGGCCGACTTTATATGGCAGAACACAAACCTAAGAGATTGTGCAGATGCTGGAAATCCAGAGCAGCAGCCACAACACACACACACACAATGTTGGAGGAACTCAGTAGGTTAAGCAGCATCTATGGGAAAGAGTAAACAGTCAACGTTTCAGGCCGAGACAATTCATCGGAACTGTGGGGGGGGGGGAGATGCCAGAAAAAAGGTGGGGAGGTGGGGGGAGGGGAAAGAGGACAAGCTGGAAGGTGATAGGTGAAGCCAGGTGAGTGGGGGAAGGGGAGTGAAGTACCAGGCTGGGAGGTGATAGGTGGAAAGGAAAGATAAAGGGCTAGAGAAATAGGATAGGAGAGGGGACCATGGGGAAAAGGGAAGGAGAGTGGGGCACGGGGAGGTGATGGGTAGGTGAACAGAAAAGGTAAGGGGCCCAGAGTGGGAAACTGAAATGGGGAAGGGGAAAATAATTTTTCAGCATCTGCAACAACTCTTCCGTCTGTGGCAGCACATTAACTTCTGATTTAGGTTCTAAAGCAGCAATGCTTCATGTTTTAACCAACACGGAGATCCCTCCGCCTCTTTAGCACAATCATTGAGGCTCACTATAAAAGGAAGGCGCAGCACTAGGTACTAACTCGGCCATTGGCTCTCTCTCACCCACCCACCCCGAACTCGTTCAGAGCCACTTTCTCCACTCCCCTTAAAAAGCAACTTCCATCAGAAAAGAACTGTCCTCTTCCACCGCGATTTTCAAAACACCGTGGTGGCGGGAAGAGGAAAGAGAGAAGGGGGAAGGCAATATTCTACAATTGCTCAAACGCATGTCTTTTGATCCAAATCTTCGTGTTTTTTTTCAAGTATGTGAGCAGAGGGATTAGCGTGTAACAAACGCAGCCTGTAACCCGCGCCGCGAATGTAGCCGCCGTCCGGAGGATTAAGGATTAGTGCCGACTCTCTCTGCCCCCCTTCCCTCTTTAAGGCTGGGCTGGCTTGCACATGGGAGTACTCAAAGCCTGCCTTAATCAAGCAGGCGTTATTTCCTGCTCGCCATCCCCCAGCCCTGCCCCAACCGATTCATTTCAAACGCTGACAAAATAAAAGAACTAAAGGGAGGGGGGTGGTGTCCTGTGTTTACCTGCAGAGATCCGCGAAGGCCTGGAAATTCAGCTTTTTGATCTTCTTCTCGCTCAGCCAGTACCCGACTCGCTTCCCTCTCAGCCAGGTCTGCATCTTCAAGGCGGACAAGTGCGGAAGTAAAATCGAAACTGTGTGTAGGTTAGCAGACCTGCAAATGAATGGGTTAACGGGAGGGAAGGGGTGGAATGGGGGGGGAGGAAGGAATGGGGGGGGGGAGGAAGAGAGAAGATGAATTAAGCCAAATGGTTAAATGTAACCGTGCAGCCAGAAAACATTAACCCTTTCTTTCATTTTAAAAGCAACATTACATTTACATCCTCTGCTTGCAGTGTTGAACAAGAGCGCCTATGCATTTACATTTTTCTTCCGATCCACGATAGCAAATCCAGGAAATACATTTTTTTTTAAAAAGCAGGCAAAATATAAAAACCTAAATCGATGCCGAGTGCGGGCTCATCACAAACCCAGGAGTACGCGCTGCTATCGCTGCTGGAGCTTTTGAGCCAGGCGTCTCTCGGCTCCGCACCGAGTCCCCGTCCGGTTCGGCCCACACACCGCGGGCTGCCTTCAGCGCAGTGCCAGCCGGCAGCCAGCCGAGCCTTCGGCCGCACACACACCAGGCAGGGAAGCAGGGCCAGAGAGAGACCAGCAGTCGCCTGCCGCCAGAATCTAGCCTCCACCCCCAACCATTGAGATCAGCGGCTCGGCTCGGCTCGGCAGCGGGGAAAGGGAAATAAAAAGCGGCAGCGGCGACAGGGGGCGCTCCGAGCCGCCGCTCGGCCGTCCCCCCGCCCCCGCCCCTTAAAGGGGTCCGGTCTGGCCGTAGCCCGCCGCCCCAAACATCCAGTTAACCCGGCGCATTCCAGTCTCGACACTACTCTGCAATACCATCTCAAATCTATAAGTTACTGCATTTCTGCTCCTGGTTATGTAGTCAAAAATTCAAGTAATTATTATTATATCTCTGCATTTGATGTACAGATATATAAAACGTATGCATTTGTTTATTATTGAAAACGAACAACTAGCTATATTCTTAGAAACTACTGCCATTTGGGTAACATATTATTTTTTCTATAATACTAATTTAAATGGTATAGGGTCTCCATTCTAACGACGTTGCTCACCAAAAAAGTACTGTATTTACAGTACATGACACTTGTTCTCGATTCGTCCAATAACGAACTTTAGCTAATGTAACCTCCTACATTAAAAATCAGATAAGTGGGTGTTAACATACTCAAAAAAAAAGTATATTGGAATAATCACAAGAGATTCTGCAGATGCTGGAAATCCCTAGTAACGCACACAAAATGCTGGAGCAACCCAGCAGGTCGAGCAGCATTTATGGACGGGAAAATGCGCAGTTGACTCTCGGGCTGGCCGAAACCCTTCACCGGGCTTGCCCTCCTCCCCCCATTTTCGTTCGGGCACCTACCCCCTTCCTTTCCAGTCCTGATGAAGTTACTCGGCCCCAACCGTCAACTCCATTTCCAGAGATACTAAGTGACCTGCTGAGTTCCTCCGACATTTTGTGAGTGTTACTACTTTTTATATTAGAATAAGGATCTGTGAAAGCACGGGACATGGGTTAAGCTTCTCACATGTACTACCTGATATCAGATAAAATCAGTCTGTTTGGCGAAACCGAGTAACTCCACAAAACCCTTGAAGAAAATGTCCAAGTTGCAGAAGAGGAATAAGGAACTAACGCCCATCTGGGGATAAGAACTCGGTTCTGAGACAGTCACGACTCTGATTGGGGCCGGAGAGCGGGCAAGAACAACCGTTTTCAACCCGAGGGAGAACTAATAATGATAATAACTTATTTATAGAGCACTTTCATACAGATGATGTAGTTCAAAATGATTTACAATGGGATAAAGTGCAAACATGAAAATAAAATATTTAAGAATGTTGGTTAAAAGCAAGATTAAAGGAATAGGTTTTGAGCTGACATTTAAAAGTGTTAATCGATGCTGCATCCCCTGTAGTTTTAGGTATTAAACTGAATGGGTGGCTGATTGCAATGTCTGGGAATTGTGCAGGATGATGACGACAACTCGTCAAAGGAAGGATTTCTGCTCTTCGCAAGTGGACGTGAGAGAAGACAACTGGAAGGGCGGGCAACGGAGAAGTTCAGGCTTAAGGTGATATTGTCACGCATAGAAACCATTCTACTTCTATGGTCTTATGACCAGTAGTCTAGAACACTAGTTCAAGCCCAGTATGCACCAGATCCTACCTATTGTCATTTTCCACAGAGGATGTTAAAAAGTTGCTTTGAGAATAACGAAAGCTGAATCAGTTTAAGAGGTCTACAAACGGCCATTTATAGAAAAGATCAAGAGAATATAAAAACTGATGTAGAGTATTATCGAATCTGAGCTCAGTAACTAGGTTTGGCCACTTCTATGCCTAGCGTCACTTTATGTACACAATCAACGTTTATGTATGAGATATCGTATGTATTAACATTTACTGTGTTTTTATTACTGTGTTATCTTGTTTTATTTTGCACTGCATTGAATCCATAGTAACAATTATTTCATTTTTCTTTACAATTGTGTACTGGAAATAACATAAAGCAATCTTGGGTATACTAGATTTAAGCCAAATCTTTTACATTCCTGCTTCACTTGCAGCTAAGGCAGGGATTCCCAAACTGTCGATGCCATGGACCAATACCATTAAGCAATGGGGCCTGAGCTAAAGAGAGGACTTATCACCTACTTCCGCCAATATTGCCACCTTGTTGCCTGTAGGAACTTGCAATGTGCAAATTAATTGCAGAATTTCCAACACAATATTGAGTGCACAGTTACACTGACTGTAAGAAAAAAATCGGGACTGAAATTACTGTATAAACACAAAACCGTCTTCTCATTACAGCAGTGTATGAAATTCAAACTTTGCACCTCCAGGTAAAATTATCGCATTTCTAAATCTAACTCCTGAAGATCTAAATCAGGTTTAATATCAATGGCATTTGTCATGAAATCTGTTGATATGCGGCAGCAATACATTGCAAAACAATAAAATATAAATTTCTATACATATGTGTGTGGGTGTGTGTGTGAGAGAGAGAGGGAGATAAGATATAAAATATATTAAATAAGTACTAACAAAGGAAAGCCAAAAATAATGAGGTATTGTACACGGGTTCATTGTCCATTCAGAAATCTGATGGTGGAGGGGAAGAAGCTGTTCCTAAAACTCTGCGTCTTCATTGAGCAATGGATAGTTATTGAAGTTACAATGTGTAGCTTATTGAAGTTGCAATGTATAGCTTATTGAAATTACAATGTATAGTCTATTGAAGTGCTGCATTAGATTTCAGTTTTCTGTTGATATATATAGGAAATCTAGACTCGACATTTTTAAGCACTTAAATAACGGTGTTAAATAACGAATGTTAATAAATAACTTGTCTAAAATGGATTGGCGGACTGGAGGAAATATAAAAAAATGTCGATTTACTTTATAACATTTATGTAACCAAAGCTACCAAAATGTAATATGTTATCAACAATCTCTCTACAAAGCACTGAACTATTTACTGGGCATCCCGAGATAGCAATAACGCCCTGCGAAACAGACAACGCCTTCGCTCTGTATGTGAAGGGAAATTCGGGCTGCTCTGGCTGAATACCAATTACTTTTGGTGTTTTGCCCTCGGTCTCACTTCTCAGTTCATCAGTGAGTGAAGCCGATCTTCAGGAGAATTTGGAAAAATCTATCAATACAAATATTCCAGCATTACGCTTCAGCCGCGGAATTCTCCGGCACATCCTGCCCTCGTAATCTGCTCCAAGTGAACAGACTGCTGAATCGAAACGTTATCTAATTCGAAAGGCTCCGAACAGTTACAACAGAGACAAACATTGGGAGGTTTACAAACTTACTGGAAGCCAGAACTTTCTTTTTTCCACCACAAAAGTTGCATTTGTCGGCCAGCGCGTCCCTCACTGGGATTGTTTTTTTTAAGTAGAGAATTTATTGGACAGCGACTTTTGCGTAACTGTTGACGTTTGTGGATTAGAGCCCCACGTTGATCAAAGTGGAGGTTATTCCTGGGGATAAATCATTAAAGTAATTATAAAAATGGTCACTCCTGGTCAGTAAAGGAAACGTAGACAATACTGAGTGCAGAGCACCGATTTAAATAAAATATTAGGCCAAGACAAAGCACGTCCTTCACGTAAAGTTGAAATAACAATAATTTCCTCCGGGTCCAACATATTTTTCTGACTCTCACAGCTATCTGGACTATTCTTCTTCTCATCCTGTCTCTTGCAAAAATGCCATCCCCTTCTCGCAATTCCTCCGTCTCCGCCGCATCTGCTCTCAGGATGAGGCTTTTCATTCCAGGACGAAGGAGATGTCCTCCTTTTTTAAAGAAAGGGGCTTCCCTTCCTCCACCATCAACTCTGCTCTCAAACGCATCTCCCCCATTTCACGCACATCTGCTTTTACCCCATCCTCCCGCCACCACTAGGAATATGGTTCCCCTGGTCCTCACCTACCACCCCACCAGCCTCCGGGTCCAACATATTATTCTCCGTAACTTCCACCACCTCCAACGGGATCCCACCACTAAGCACATCTATCCCTCCTCCCCTCACTCTGCTTTCCGCAGTGATCGCTCCCTACGCGACTCCCTTGTCCATTCGTCCACCCCTCCCCATCCCTCCCCACTGATTTCCCTCCTGGCACTTATCCTTGTAAGCGGAACAAATGCTACACATGCCCTTACACTTCCTCCCTTACCACCATTCAGGGCCCCAAACAGTCCTTCCAGGTGAGGCGACACTTCTCACCTGTGAGTCGGCTGGGGTGATATACTGCGTCCGGTGCTCCTGATGTGGCCTTCTATATATTGGCGAGACCCGACGCAGACTGGGAGACCGCTTTGCTGAACACCTACGCTCTGTCCGCCAGAGAAAGCAGGATCTCCCAGTGGCCACACATTTTAATTCCACATCCCATTCCCATTCTGACATGTCTATCCACGGCCTCCTCTACTTTAAAGATGAAGCCACACTCAGGTTGGAGGAACAACACCTTATATTCCGTCTAGGTAGCCTCCAACCTGATGGCATGAACATTGACTTCTCTAACTTCTGCTAATGCCCCACCTCCCCCTCGTACCCCATCCGTTATTTATTTATATACACACATTCTTTCTCTCTCTCTCTCCTTTTTCTCCCTCTGTCCCTCTCACTATACCCCTTGCTCATCCTCTAGGTTTTTCCCCCCCTCCCCCTTTTCTTTCTCCCCAGGCCTCCTGTCCCATGATCCTCTCATATCCCTTTTGTCAATCACCCGTCCAGCTCTTGTCTCCATCCCTCCCCCTCCTGTCTTCTCTTATCATTTTGGATCTCCCCCTCCCTCTCCCACTTTCAAATCTCTTACTAGCTCTTCCTTCAGTTAGTCCTGACGAAGGGTCTCGGCCTGAAACGTCGACTGTACCTCTTCCTAGAGATGCTGCCTGGCCTGCTGCGTTCACCAGCAACTTTGATGTGTGTTGCTTGAAATTCTAGCATCTGCAGAATTCCTCGTGTTTGCATAACAATAATTTCCTGGGGTTTGTAACACCGAGCAATGCAACGTCCTCGCAGCTGACTCTACTGAGAACGTGCCGAGATGCGTATTTCATCCCTTCAGTCCACTACCCAGAAGGTGGCAATGGCAAACCACTTCTGTAGAAATATTTGCCAAGAACAACTATGGTCAGGAGATCAGGATTGCCTACGTCATACGACACAGCACATAATGATGATGATGAATTAACCTACCAATTTACATATCTTTAGAAACATAGAAAACCTACAGCACAATACAGGCCCTACGGCCCACAATGCTGTGCCGAAATGTACTTACTTTAGAAATTACCAGGGTTACCCATAGACCACTCTTTCAAAGCTCCAGGTACCTATCCAGGAGCCTCTCAAAAGATCTTATCATATCCGCCTCCACCACAGTCGCTGACAGCCCATTCCACACACTCACCACTCTCTGCATAAAAAACTTACCCCTGACATCCCCTCTGTACCTACTTCCAAGCACCTTAAAACTATGCCCTCTCATGCTAGCCATTTCAGTCCTGGGAAAGAGCCTCTGACTATCCACACGATCAATGCCTCTCATCATCTTATACACCTCTATCAGGTCACCTCTCATCCTCCATTGCTCCAAGGAGAAAAGTCCGAGTTCACTCAGCCTGTTCTCATAAGGCATGCTCCCCAATCCAGGCAACATCCTTGTAAATCTCCTCTGCACCCTTTCTATGGTTTCCACATCCTTCCTGTAGTGAGGTGACCAGAACTGAGCACAGTACTCCATGTGGGGTCTGACCAGGGTTCTGTACAGCTGTAATATTACCCCTTGGCTCTTGAACTCAATCCCATGGCTGATGAAGGCCAATGCACTGTATTACCATTAATGCTATGTTCTGCCATTATATTTGACCTACCAAAATGAACCACCTCACACTTATCTAAGTTGAACTCTATCTGCCACTTTTCAGCCCAGTTTTGCATCCTACCAATGTCCCGCTGTAACCTCTGACAGCCCTCCACACTATCCACAACACCCCCAACCTTTGTGTAATCAGCAAATTTACTAACCCATCCCTCCACTTCCTTATCCAGGTCATTTATAAAAATCACGAAGGGAAGTGTCGTGGTCCGGTCTGTGAAGTCTGCGTTCCGGTTCACGGTCCAGTCCGTGGACTTCGGATTCTGGGTCTTCCAGCTGTCCCTTGTTTCAGTTGGGCTTTATCATAGGCACCTGATGCTCATCTTGGGGCTGGGAATATAAGTGGCCCTGGGTTTGAATGTGGGTGCTGGTTTGTCTTGTCAGTATCCTGCCCTTGCCTCTGTGGGATAAGCCAGGCAGTCTTTGCCATTCCCTGAGGCTGGACTGTTCCCTTCCCTTCCCCTTCCTTCTGAAGCCTTGCCTGCAACCTTCTCAAGTTCTACCACCAGAGCAAGACCGGAGCCTTGCTGTGTCAAGATAGGGACCTGTCTATCGTTGAGTTGGAACTGTCTCTGTGCCCATGCCTTTGCTAGGTAGGTCTGGCCCTTTGCCACTACCTAGTGTTGGGAACCATCTCGTCTTGTTCAGCATTCTGTGTAGAGCCCTGGCCCCAAGTCCTGTTCCCAAGGAGGGGTCCCGGATCTGGATTCCATGTCCCTGTGTTCCTGTCTCTCAAGTCCAAGGCTCCATGTTCTCGTGTTCTAGACCAAGGCTTTGTGTTCCTGTCCTCCCCAAGACCAAGGCTCTGTGTTCTGCGTTCCTGTCATCCCAAGTCCAAGGTTCTGAGGTTCTTGTCGTCCCAAGTCCAAGGCTCGGCTGTTCCTGAGTACCAAGTCAAGGCTTCATGTTCTTGTCCTGTGCTGCAGTTCCCTCGTCCTGCCCAGGAGTCTCTCGTTCTGTCCTGACTCCCAAGACCACGTCATGTCTTTGCCTAGTTCCGGAGTCCAAGCCCGAGTCAAGACCCAGGTTCTGGGTCCTTGTCCAGTCTCTGGCTCGGAGTCCGAACACAAGCCTCGTCATGTCCTCGCCTCGAAGAACCCAAGCCTCGTCATGTCCTCGCCTCAAAGAACCCAAGCCATGTCCAGTCCTGTAGCCACATCATGCCCTCGCCTAGTTCCGGAGTCCAAGCCCGCGTCAAGACCCAGGTTCTGGGTCCCTGTCCAGTCTCCAGCTCCAAGTCCAAGCCCAGGCTCCTGGTTCCCAGTTCCCTGCCCTGGTCCTGCTTGCCTAGCCAATGTCCTAGCCCAAGTCTGTGTTCTTGTCCCAGCTCCTAGTCTGCATCCAGTCACGTCCCTAACCCAGCTCTCTAGTCAAGTCCTGTTCCTAGTACTTCATTGTCTGTGTCTTGCATTTGGGTCCACTCCCAGCACCCACCTTATGACTGGAAGAGTTTCTAGAACAGATCCCTGAGGCACACCACTGGTCACCAACCTTCATGCAGAATATGACCCGCCTACAACCACTCTTTGCCTTCTGTAGGCAAGCCAATTCTGCATCCACAAAGGAACAACCCCTTGGATCCCATGCCTCTATACTTTCTCAATAAGCCTTGCATGGACTGCCTTATCAAATGCCTTGCTGAAATCCATGTACACTACATCTACTGCTCTTCCTTCATCAATGTGTTCAGTCACATCCTCAAAAAATTCAATCAGGCTCGTAAGGCACGACCTTGCTTTGACAATGTCATGCTGACTACTCCTAATCATATTATACCTCTCCAAATGTTCATAAATCCTGCCTCTCAGGATCTTTTCCATCAACTTACCAACCACTGAAGTAAGACTCACTGGTCTATAATTTCCTGGGCTGTCTCTACTCCCTTTCTTGAATAAGGGAAAAACTTCTGCAACCCTCCAATCCTCTGGAACTTCTCCCATCCCCATTGATGATGCAAAGATCATAGCCAGAGGCTCAGCAATCTCCTCTCTTGCCTTCCACAGTAGTCGACTGTATATCTCGTCTGGTCCCGGTGACTTATCCAACTTGATGCTTTCCAAAATCTACAGCACATCCTCTTTCTTACTGTCTATATTCTCAAGCTTTTCAGTCCACTGTAAGCCATCCCCACAATTGCCAAGGTCCTTTTCCATAGTGAATACTGGAAAGTATTCATTAGGTACATCCGCTTTCTCCTCCAGTTCCATACACATTTTTCCACTGTCACACTTGATTGGTCCTATTCTCTCACATCTTATCCTCTTGTTCTTCACATACTTGTAGAATGCCTTGGGGTTTTCCTTAATCCTGCTCACCAAGGCCTTTTCATGGCCCCTTCTGGCTCTCCTAATTTCATTCTTGTTTCTTCCTGCTAGCCCTATACTCTTCTAGATTTCTATCATTACTAGTTTTTAGAACCTTCTGTAAGCTTTTCTTTTCTTGTCTAGATTTTCAACAGCCTTTGTACACCACGGTTCCTGTACCCTATCATCCTTTCCATCTCATTGGAATGTACCTATGCAGAACACCACGCAAATATCCCCTGAACATTTGCCACATTTCTGTTGTACATTCCCCTGAGAACATCTGTTCCCAATTTATGCTTCCAAGTTCCTGCCTGATAGCTTCATATTTCCCCTTACTCCAATTAAACATTTTAATAACCTGTCCATTCCTATCCCTCTCCAATGCTATGGTAAAGGAGATAGAATTGTGATCACTATCTCCAAAATGCTCTTCCACTGAGAGACCTGACACCTGACCAGGTTCATTTCCCAATACCAGATCAAGTACAGCCTCTCCTCTTGTCGGCTTATCTATATATTGTGTGAGGAAATCCTTCCTGAACATACCTAATATACTCCACCCCATCTAAACCCCTTGCTTTGGGGAGATGCCAATCAATATCGGGGAAATTAAATCACCCACCATGACAACCCTGTTATTATTACACCTTTCCAGAATCTGTCTCCCTATCTGCTCTTCGATGTCCCTGTTACTATTGGGTGGTCTATAAAAACACCCAGTAAAGTTATCGACCCCTTGCTTTTCCTAACTTTCACCCACAGAGACTCAGTAGACAATCCCTCCATGACCTCCACCTTTTCTGCAGCCATGACACTATCTCTGATCAGCAGTGCTATGCCCCCACCTCTTTTGCCTCTCTCCCTGTGCTTTCTAAAACATCTAAAGCCTGGCACTCTAAGTAACCATTCCTGCCCCTAAGCCATCCAAGTCTCTGTAATGGCCACAACATCATAGCTCCAAGTATTGATCCACGCTCTAAGTTCATCCGCTTTGTTCATGATGCTTCTTACATTAAAATAGACTCATCTCAAACTACCAGTCCAGGCGTATCCCTTCTCTAACACCTGCCTATCCTCCCTCTCACATTGTTTACAAGCTTTCTCGATTTGTGAGCCAACCGCCCCTTCCTCAGTCTCTTCTGTTCGGTTCCCACCCCCCAGCGGTTCCTGTTTAAATCTTTAGACTGGGAAGAATCTTGTGCACCCAGAAGAAACCAACACATTCATGGAGAGAATATACAAACTCCTTACCGATGGCACTGGAATTGAACTCTGAACTTTGGACGGTCGGAAGCCCATCTGCGAAAGTTCGGCATGGAGCTATCAACCCCATCGCATAAAAACCCAGAAGTACCAACAGAAACTCTGGAAACCTCATCCTTGGGAGAGGAAGAATCTGAAGTTGGGCTGTACCTGGGGGCAACGTGAAAGAATGACCCAGGAGAGAGGACTCTGGTGAAGCAGCTGTTGGTGGCAGCCTACACCCCAATAGGCGTGATGGGTGAAGATGAAGAAGAATAAATCTTGGATCTTAATCATAACACTTCTGATCTGTAGGAATATTTGCCATTAGCATTTTATGATACACTATGATGTCTTCCATATTTGGAAAAAATAGATTAATTTATTTCTAAATACAATTGCCCCAATTTTTCATTCCCTCTTTCTAAAGACGTATGTGCCTTACTGAGCTACAATACCACTGCACAACGACTCTCCTGGAAAAATACGCATGACTATTGTGGCCATTATTGAATCATGGCTGAAGGATAGTTGTAGTTGGGAGCTGAATGTCCAAGGTTACATGTTGTATCGGAGGGACAGGAAGGTTGGCAAAGGGGGTGGTAAAGAATGGCATCAAATCAGTAGAAAGATGTGACATAGAATCACAAGATGTTGAATCCTTGTGGGTTGAATTAAGAAACTGCAAGGGTAAAAGCACCCTGATGGCAGTTATATACAGGCCTCCCAACAGTAGCTGGGATGTGTACCACAGATTCCAACAGGAAATAGAGAAGGTGTATCAAAAGGGCAATGTTATGATAGTCGTGGCAGATTTCGACATGTGGGTCGATTGGGAAAATCAGGTTGGTAATGGATCTCAAGAGTGAGTTTGTTGAATGCCTACCAGTTGGCTTTTTAGAGCAGTTTGTTGTTGAGCCCACTAGGGGATCCGCTATACCGGATTGGGTGTTATGTAATGAACCAGAGGTGATTAGGGAGCTTAAGGTAAAAGAACCCTTAGGAACCAGTGATCACAATATGATTTGATAGGGAGAAAGTAAAGTCTAACATTTTTTCAGTAGAGTAAGGGAGTAAGTAAGTAGAGTAGAGGCAGTATTTCAGTGGAGTAAGGGAAATTACAGCGGTATGAGAGAGGACTTGGCCAAAGTAAATGGGAAGCAGCTGCTGGCAGGGATGTCAGCAAAGCAGCAATGGAGTGAGTTTCTGGGAAAAATGAGGAAGGTGCGGGACAGATGTATTCCAAAAATGAAGAAATACTCAAATAGCAAAATAATACAACTGTGGCTGACAAGGGAAGTCAAAGCTAATGTAAAAACAAAAGAGAGGGCATACAACAAAGCAAAAATTAGTGTGAAGACAGAGGATTGGGGAGGTTTTAAAAACCTGTACAGAGCAAGTAAAAGAAGGGAAAAGATGAAATATGAAAGCAAGCTAGCAAACAATATCAAAGTGGACAGTAAAAGCTGTTTCAATTATGTAAAAAAGTAAGAGAGATGAGAGTGAATACAGGACCCTAGACAATGAGGCTGCAGAAATAACAACAGTGGCAAAGATGATGGCAGATGAACTAAATGAGTATTTTATATCAGTCTTCACAGTGGAGGACACTAGCAGTGTATCAGATGTTGAAGGGTTTCAGGAAAGAGAAGTGAGTGCAGTTACTATTACAGAGGAGAAGGGGCTCAAAAAGCTGAAAGAACTAAGGGTACATAAATCACCCGGACCAGATGAACTGCAGCATAGGGTTCTGGAAGAGATTGTGGAGGCATTAGTAATGATCTTTCAAAAATCAGTGGACTCTGACATGGTGACAGAGGACTGGAAAATTGCAAATGTCACTCCAATCTTTAAGAAAGGAGGAAGGCAGCAGAAAGAAAATTATAGACTAGTTAGCCTGACCTCAGTGGTTGGGAAGATGATAGAATCAATTGTTAAGGATGAGGTGATGGAGTACTTGGTGACACAGGACCAGATAGGACAAAGCCAGCATGGTTTCCTTCAGGGAAGATTCTGCCTGATGAACCTGTTGGAATTCTTCGTAGAGATTATATGTAGGATAGATAAAGGAGATGTAGTGGATGTTATATATTTAGACTTTCAGAACGACTTTGACAATGTACCACACATGAGGCTGCTTACCAAGTTAAAAGCCCATGGTATTACAGGAAAGTTACTAACATGGTTAGAGCGCTGTCTGATTGGTAGGAGGCAGCGAGTGGGAATAAAAGGATTCTTTTCTGGTTGGCTGCCAGTGATTAGTGATGTTCCACAGGAATCATTGTTGGGACCATTTCTTTTTATGCTGTATATCATTGATTTAGATGATGGAATAGATGGCATTATTGCCAAGTTTGCAGATGATACAAAGATTTGTGAAGGGACAGGTAGAGTTGAGGAAACAGGTAGGCTGCAGATGGACTTAGGCAGATTAAGAAAAAGGTTAAGAAAGTGGTAAATGAAATACAATGTTGGAAAATGCGTGCTCATGCACTTTGGTAGTAGAAATAAATGTGCAGATTATTTTCTAAATGGAGAAAATCCAAAAATATGAAATGCAAAGGCACTTGGAAGTCCTTGTGCAGAACAATCTAAAGGATAACTTGCAGGTTAAGTCGGTGGTGAGGAAGGCAAGTGCTATGTTAGTATTCATCCCAAGAAGTCTAGAATACAAGACCAGCAATGTGATGCTGAGGCACTGGTGAGGCCTCACCTTGACTATTGTGAACAGTTTTGGGCTCCTCATCTGACAAAAGATGTGCTAGCATTGGAGAGGGTCCAGAGATGGTTCATAAGGATGATTCTGAGAATGAAAGGGTTATCATACAAGGAACATTTGATGGTTATGGGTCTGTACTTGCTGGAATTTAGAAGGATGAGGGGGAATCTCATTGAAACTTTTTGAATGTTGAAAGGCCTAGAGAGAGTGGGTATGGAAAAGATGTTTCCCATGGTGGGGGAGTCTAGGACAAGAGGGCACAGCCTCAGGATGGAGGGTCATCCATTTAAAACAGAGATGTGGAAAAATTTATCAAGCCAGAGAGTGGTGAATTTGTGGAATTTATTACCACAGGCAGATGTGGAGGCCAGGTCGTTGGGTGTACTTAATGCTGAGCTTGATAGGTTCTTGATTGGACATGGCATCATTCCTGGGAGAAGGCTGGGAATAGTCTTGAGGAAGGGAAAAGGGATCAGCCATGCTGGAATGGCGGAGCAGACTCAATGGGCCAAATGGCCAAATCTTGCTGCTATGTATTATGGTCTTATGATCTATTCTTCCACATAAACACTGACATGAATCTTATTTGATTGGTTAGTTATAGGGAGCTTCACAACCAAAATTATTCCCATGCTTAATCAATGGATTCATAAAAGATGAAGCAAAATTCCAGTCCTGATTGATTTCAAAGTTCAAATGTCCAAAATAAAATTTTATCAACATACATAGATGTCATTTTCTTGAAAGCATTCATAATAAATACAAACAAACAATAGAATCAATGGAAAACCTCACTCGACAGAAATGGACAAACATCCAGTGTGTAAAAGATAACAAACTGTAAATATAAAAAAGAGAAAAATAACAATCTATAAATAAATAAACAAACAAACAAACAAGCAAGCAAGCACGAGTTATAGAGTCCTTAAAAGTGAGTCCATAGGTTGTGGATTCATTTCAGTTTTAGGGTGAGTGAAGTTACCCCCTCTGTTCAAGAGTCTGATGGATGAGGAGTAATAACTGTTCCTGACCTGGTGATGTGGATCCTGAGGCAGTGATGCCTCCTTCCTGATGGCAGAAGCCAGAAGGGAGCATGACCTGGATGGTGGAGGTTCCTGATGATGGATGCTGTTTTCCTGTGATGTCGCTCCATGTAAACGTGCTGAACGGTTGGGAGGGCCTTATCTTTCATGGACTGGGTCTGCCCCATCAGTGAGCCACTTTGTGATCAGAGTAGCCAGCCAGTGTTTTGGTGGAGCCAGCTGGCGTGTCGGAGGAGCAGGACTGGATTTTGGAGGAGCTGCCCACTACCCTAAGGGATCGGAGTGGATGCACGAAGGTGGTGAGCAGTGTAACCGTGGGTGATTGACTTGGACATCTCTCTTGCAATGTAAGATGCTGCAAGCCTGTTTCCCTTGTTTGGTGGTATGACAGGTGGCAGGGAAGCTGTGCAGCCTCGGTTGTAGCGAACCGTGGGTTTGCCTGCTGGTGCAGTCCAGCAGGAGAGAGGCCGAAGGCAGCACAGAGTGGTGTCTGTGCTCGTCTGGGGGCGAGCCTCTCCCATCGCTGCTGCCCTCCAGTGTTCGATCGGTGAATTGCCAGGAACTACCATCAATGTGCGGAACACGTCTCTCAGAGTCTCGGGCTACATGTGAGGTTTCTTTTTGCTTGCTATTTTGAAAGTGCTGCATATATTTTGCACCTTGGCTCCAGAGAATGCTGTTTTGTTCAGCTGTACCCATGTATGGTTGAATGATAATTAAATTTGGCTTGATTTTGATTTTTTTGATTTGATTTACTACTTTCTGTATCTAACAAAATAGCTTAACGCTCAGTATAAACACCCAGCTTGACATTTTCCTGTAATACATAGTCTAATTTAGCACTGCACAGATTTCTCTGTAGACAATGGTACTCCAGCTTTTCTCAAATTTGGCTCCTTGTATATTTTGAAAAATAAAACAGAACATTTAGTGCATGGAATGAAAGATCAAGCTGGATGGATTTCCATCCTCGTATTGGGATACCACTGTTTGTTGGATGCATTAAAGACTTGGAGGATATTGTAGTGAAATAAGATCACATACAAGAACAATGTCACAGTGGATTGTACACTGGCATTATCCTGTCACCTCTTACACCTGAATTCAAAGTAGAAACTCATTTCAAATGAGAGCAATGAGGCAAGTTAAAAGGTTTTAGTCATGGATTTATCAGATAGAAAATAAAGTTGATGACTTTTCATTGTCGTAGAAAAGTACAGCATAGGAACAGGCCCTTTGACCCATCTAGTCCATGCTGAAACAATTTAAACTCTCTACTCCCATCGACCTGCACCAGGACCATAGCCCTCCATACCTCTACTATCAATGTACCTAATCAAACTTCCCTTAAAAGTTGAAACTGAGCTCACACACACCACTTGTGCTGGCAGCTCACTCCACCCTCTGAGCGAAGAAGTTTCCCGTCATGTTCCTCATAAATTTCTCGCCTTTCATCTTCAACCCATGACCTCAAGTTATAGTGCCACCCAAACACAGTGGAAAAAGGCTGCTTGCACTTACCCTATCTATACCCCTCATAATTTTGTATACCTCCAACAAATCTCCTCTCAATCTTCTATGTTCCAAGGAATAAAATCCTAACTCAGTCCATCTTTCCTTATAACTCAGGTCCTTCAGTCCCAGCAACATCCTGTAATTTTCCCTGTACTCTTTCAACCTTATTTACATCTTTTCTGTAGGTAGCTGACCAAAACTGCACACAAATCAAATCAAATCAAATTCAATTATCATTCAAATCATACATGGACACAGCTGAGAGATACACCGTTCCTCTAGGGCCACAGTGCAAAACATTCAAATTAGCAAGCAAACATTCAAAAATAGCAATTAACATAATTCAGTTACAAAATACACGTGGACTAAGATGTTAACTGTCCTGTGCTATCACCAGTGGGATCATCAGTTGATCTGCCACCTGTCTTCAGGAGTTTCGGCCTGCTTATGATCAAGACTCCCTCGAGGTGGTGGGCCAGCAGTGCTAAAGCACCACCTCCCACTGGTGAGCTTAAAAACTTGGCATCTGCCTCTATCAGAGTTGTTGGTCACTTCCATCCAACAGATAGTCTACTCTTCAGGTGTCTATGCAACTACTGAAGGGTTTGCAAGATATGTATACACTGTCTGACTATCTGCCCCTCTGGACATACTTGGTCCACACCCATGCTGATCCTGTCTCTGCTGCCTCAGCTACAGCCCTGCTGGTTGACTTGATCTCTCTTCTAGTGAAGCCAAGGTCACGCAGCTACTTCTGGAGAGTGAACGCAATAAACCCACAGCAGCCTACTTCGAATGGATAGCATGAGACCTTCCACCCTCTGTCTCTGCACTCTGATCTTAACTCTGCATATTTGGTTAACTTGCGCTCATGGGCTTCATCGATGTTGTCTTCCCAGGGGACTGTGAGTTCACCAATAACCGCTTCTCTACTGGTGTCAGACCATACGATTATATCTGGTTGCTGTGTAGGCTTTGTTTTCTTCAACTCAACCAAACCAAACTTGTACTTTCCAACATCGTAAATCATATCGCCCATCACTTCCAACTTTCTCTTTGATGTTCCCCTGAGCGTGTTCTCCAACATCATACTGATATCCTCATCAAACACACGCCAAGTCTTCTCATCTGCCATTGCTGGCCACTTGACCTTCCTCTTCTTCTCTACCTCCTCGCCACCGCCATCATGCAAAGAATCTACCTGGGTACTGTGGTCTGAAACCTGAACTGGGTTATCTCTCGTCTGACCTGGAGTATGATGACTCTCTCCAGAGCGAATCGCTGTGGCTTGTGAATCAGTGGTTGAAAAGACCACATCATCTGTGCTTGGTGAAGTAATCTCATCTTCATCCACTGGGATGGAATAGCACTTCAACTTTGCTTGGTGGACTCGCAAACCTTTAATGCTGGAAAACGCTCTCCCACACCAACACACTGGACACTTAGAGCCTCTTATCCTAGCTCTTGGTCGTAGTCGTTCCCTGTAATTAACTGTATCCGTCCGATTGGGTCCATCATTCTCCCTCCCTCTCGGAGGACTCCGAGGGTATGTTTCTCCATGTAAACTAGAAGCTTCAAGGGGTGGGTGCTCTTCTGAGCTGGTGCCCGGACTGCCAATCCTGACACCCCCGGTGCCAGTCTTTCCTGGCTGTCCGCTGTCTCTCCACGCTGTCACCCGACTATTCCCGGTTGCCAAAATACTTTATACTTTATTGTCGCCAAACAATTGATACCAGAACGTACAATCATTACAGCGATATTTGATTCTGCGCTTCCCACTCCCTGCATTACAAATATTAAATATTAAAAATTTAAATTATAAATCGTAAATAGAAAATAGAAAAAACAGAAAGTAAGGTAGTGCAAAAAAACCGACAGGCAGGTCCGGATATTTGGAGGCTACGGCCCAGATCCGGGTCAGGATCCGTTCAGCAGTCTTATCACAGTTGGAAAGAAGCTGTTCCCAAATCTGGCCGTACAAGTCTTCAAGCTCCTGAGCCTTCTCCCGGATGTGTTGGCTGGGTGGGTCGTGTCCTTGATTATCCTGGTAGCACTGCTCCGACAGCGTGCGATGTAAAGTGAGTCCAAGGACGGAAGATTGGTTTGTGTGATGTGCTGCGCCATGTTCACGATCTTCTGCAGCTTCTTTCAGTCTTGGACAGGACAACTTCCATACCAGGTTGTGATGCACCGTAGAAGAGTGCTTTCTACAGTGTACCTATAAAAATTAGTGAGGGTTTTAGGGGACAGGCCAAATTTCTTTAGTTTTCTCAGGAAGTAAAGGCACTGGTGGGCCTTCTTGGCAGTGGACTTTGCTTAGTCGGACCAAGTCAGGTCATTTGTGATATTGACCCTGAGGAACTTAAAGCTTTTGACCTGTTCCACTTGCGCACCACTGATGTAAATTGGGTCGTGCAGTCTGCTACTCCTTCTGAAGTCAACAACCAATTCCTTCGTCTTGCTGACGTTAAGGGATAGGTTATTGTCTTCGCACCATGCCACCAGGTTCTTAATTTCCTCTCTGTACTCAAACTCATCATTACCCAAGATACGGCCTACAATTGTTGTGTCATCAGCAAACTTATATATTTGAGTTCGATGGAAACTTGGCTACACAATCATGGGTGTACAGTGAGTACAGCAGGGGGCTGAGTACACAGCCTTGTGGGGCACTGGTGCTCAGAGTGATTGTAGAGGAGAGCTTGGCCCCTATTTTTACAGCCTGGGTCCTGTCTGTGAGGAAGTTGAAGATCCAGCTGCAGATCTGAGTGCTAAGGCCCAGGTTCCGGAGCTTAGGAATCAGTTTATTTGGAATGATGGTATAAAGCCAGAGCTGTAGTCAATGAAAAGGAGCCTTACGTATGCGTAAGCAAACGTAATAGCAAGCAAAGAAGCACATTTACTCGAAAAGAAAACCTGCATGCAGCCCAAGTACACTGAGTGACAATGTCCAGCAGACAAAGTTGGTCTCCCGGCAGTATACAATGCACGCAATCCAGCCTGTCTTTCCACCGCTCAAATGTGGGAGGGCAGCACTGACAGGAGAGGCCAGGCCCCCGATCAGTTCAGACGCCAAGTCTCTCACCTGCTGCAGCAACAGGCAAGCCTGATGCTTGAGGCCTAGTCCTCACTACAACTAACACTAGAAAGCTCCCATGTCTCCTGCCCCTCCAGCAGACAAGGGAATCAGACCTGTGAGAACTTGCATTTTATCACTGTCCAACAGAGTCTTGTGATCTCAAGTGAAATGTCTGAGACAATCTCCCACAGTTATATTGCACCAACTCCAATGCTTCCAAGTAGTGGGCAGCAACATGGTCTGCAGTCAGCTCAGCTCCTCCGAACCCAAACCAGCTCCTCCGATATCCCGACAGGCTCCTCCGATATTCTGGTGGGTTCCTCGATATCCTAACTGGCTCTTCTGGTATCCTGACCAGCTCCTTCTCCACCATGCCAGCCTCAGCCAGCCCATTCCACACCTCGGCTGGCTCTCTCTCCAACATCACGGCCGGCCCTTCAACACCTCGGCCAGCTCTCCCTCTATCGTCATAGCAAGCCCCTTTGACACCTCGACCGCTCTGCTGCCAACACCAGTCCAACTACTCCGATCAACGAGCAGCTCACTGATGGAGTGGCCCTGTAGTGCTCAATGTCCTTGGAGTAGAATTGTCTTTGGATGGTAAAAAAACAAATTTTACAGAGAGAAAATCATCTTTGGTTGGCCCCCGAAAGGCTGCTGTTTTCACACACGCCACCATCTTACTGGAAGTTGGGATCTAATATTCCACCTCACCAATGTTTTATACAGCGTCATTCTGTATTTGATTCTATATGTATTGATAAGCAGTTCGACACTCTACAGTTGAAAAGACTGGAACTTAGCAAAGAAAAATTTTAAAAAGAGGTGCTTCACGAAAGGAAATTTTAAAAAACTGGTCATAAACTGAAGAGGTTCTGAGGATCCTGGAAAGAGAGTCATAAAAAAACAACAGCACAGAAACAGGCCCTTTGGCCCATCTCGTCCGTGCCTAGCCCCATTTACTCTGAGGAAATCTCAGGCAATTCGCACAGAGTGCTGGAGGAACTCTGCAGGTCAAGCAGCGTCGATGGAAATGAACGGGTCGAGACCCGAGGCCGGCTGACAGAAGTTTACGATGCTGTGCTGTAGTCTCTGTGGGTGGGAGGCCCTCTGGTCCCAGGCGCGGCGCCGTCACCCTGGCAACCACCCGGATGTGGGCCTCCAGAACCCGGAAGCGGATTTGCTTGTGACTCGTCAGCCGGTGGAGACGGAGCGGGCCGCTCGGCCATCGAGTGAAGTTAGAGTCGCCGCTGCCGTACCTTCTCGAGTGAGGTGAGGCCGGGGCCGGGGCGTGGGCTTGGCACCGGCACCGGCACCAGGGGGCGAGGCTCAGAGCTGGAACTCGGGGCCAGAGCGAAGCTCGGCCGGGGTTGGTGCTCCGCGGCTCGGCTTGACGACGGGGAGGCGGAGGTCGGGGCTGCCCGCGGTTGGGAACCGGGCTCGGGGAGCGAGGTTCGGGGCCCAAGGCCGGGGCTGGAGTCAGTGAAGCCTGCTACTGGGGCTCGGAGCTGGACGGCCGGGGGCTCGGGTAGAGGTGACCCGAGGGTTTCGCTGGCAGCTTCGCCTGGGAGCTGAGAGCGGATTCAAGATTGTTTAATGTCATTTCCAGTGCACAGCTGTAAAAGAGGATGAAATAATTGTTACTCCAGATCTGATGCATCACAAAAGAAAACACAATAACCTTTTAAAAAACAATGAATGTAAAAGATGGCTTATATAGAATAATCGATGAAATGACAGGAGATATAGGAGTGCCTGTACGTAAGTTAACTGACAGGAAATGATAAAGTAGTGGTAGGGTAAGGTGAGTTAGTGGGTGGATGTGCTGATCAGCCTTAACTGATTTCTGCAAAATGTTGGGGGTTGTGGCTTTTCAAATTTATTTAGTCATAGTCATACTTTATTCATCCTGGGGGAAATTGTAGGCCATTTGGCCCATCGACCCTGCATCCCCATTCAATCATAGGCTGATCCAATTCTTCCAGTCAACCCCACTCCACTGCCTTCACCCAATACCCTCTGATGCCCTGGCTAATCAAGAACCTATCTATCTCTTGCCTTAAATGCACCCAATGACTTGGGCTCCACAGCCACTAGTGGCAACAAATTCCACAGATTTACCACTGACTAAAGTAATTTCTCTGCATCTCTGTTCTAAAAGGATGTCCTCCAATCCTGAAGTCGTGCCCACTTGTCCTAGAAACCCCTACCATGGGAAATAACTTTGCCATATCTAATCTGTTCAGGCATTTTAACATTGGGAGTGTTTCTATGAGATCCCCCCTCATTCTGAACTCCAGGGAATACAGCCCAAGAGCTGCCAGATGTTACTCATACGGTAACCCTTTCATTCCTGGAATCAATTCTCGTGAATCTTCTCTGAACCCTCTCCAATGTCAGTATATCCTTTCGAAAATAAGGAGCCCAAAACTGCACACAATACTCCGTGTGTGGTCTCACGAGTGCCTTATAGAGCCTCAACATCACATCCCTGCTCTTATATTCTATACCTCTAGAAATGAATACCAACGTTGCAGTTGCCTTCTTCACAACCGACTCAACCTGGAGGTTAACCTTTAGGGTATCCTGCACAAGGACTCCCAAGTCCCTTTGCATCGCTGCATTTTGAATTCTCTCCCCATCTAAATAAAAGTCTGCCCGTTTATTTCTTCCACCAAAGTGTATGACCGTATACTTTCCAACATTTTATTTCATTTGCCACTTCTTTGCCCATTCCCCTAAACCAGTGGTCCCCAACCTCTGGGCCACGAAACATGCAGGGGTACAGCGGTAGCCGGAGCGCACCCAGCACATCTTTAAGAGAAAAGCCGAAATAAACAAGCTAATTAATTAGATGCCGCCCAGAAGCCAGTCTTCATTAGAGGAACTGAGGTGGAGGAGGTCAATAACTTTAAATTCTTCGGCATTAAGGATTGACATTTCTCTATCTGAAAAGTGTCAGAGGATCTGTCCTGGGACCAGCACGGCAGCACCTATACTTTATTAGAAGTTTGTTTAGATTCAACATGTCACCTTGATCCTGACAGCCCTGTCTTTTCAGCCTGTCTGAGCTGGCGTTTAAATTGACCAAACAATGGAACAGCTAAAGGCTCCAGCACCCTGGAAAGAGGAGTGAACATCCCGTCGAGCAAGTGAAATCGGCAATCGCCTCTGATCTGGGCCGACATTTACATGCCAGGTGGCACCTAATTAATTAGCTTGTTTATTTCGGCTTTTTTCTTAAACGTGCTGGGTGCGCTCCGGCTACCGCTGCACCACTGCATGCTTCGCGGCCCGGAGGTTGGGGACCACTGCCCTAAACTGTCCAAAAGTCTCTCTGCAGGTTCTATTTCCTCAACACTACCCGCTCCTCCACCTATCTTTGTATCATCGGCAAATTTAGCCAGATAGTAGTGAATGTGTGGATAAAGAGAACGCAGTTAAATAAATAACACAGAAACATTATACTTATTTATTTATTGACAAAAATTACATATATTTGTGGAAAAAGTATATGAACCTTTGCTTTCAGCCACTGCTGTGACCCCCTCGTACAGCAATAACTTCAACCAAACGTTTCCGGTAACTGTTGGTCAGTCCTGCACATCAGCTTGCAGGAATTTCAGCCATTCCTCCTTACAAAACCGTCGGGGAGATGTCGGGGGGCTTCCTTGCATGAACTGCTCGCTTCAGGTCCTTCCACAACATTCCTATTGGATTAAGATCAGCAGTTGGCCATTCCAAAACACAAATTTTCTTCTTTTTAAACCATTCTGTTGTTGATTTAGTCTTGCCTTTTGGATCATGTCTTTTTGCATTATCCTATGTCTTGATACAATTTTGAATTCATTGTTCCCTTAATGACTCCAAGTTGTGGCAGCAAATCAGCCCCAAACCATGATGCTGCTTCCACCCCGTTCACAGTTGGGATGAGGTTTTGTGTTGATGTGCAGTGCCCCTTTTCCTCCAAACACAGCAATGTGCATTTCTGCCAAAAACTTTTATCTCATCTGTCACAGAACATTGTACCAGAAGTGTTGTAGAACATTCAGGTGGTCTTTTGCAAGCTTATCATTTTCCTCAATCAATAAATGAACGGGTACAATTTTTTTGGTGCTCTTTAATTGGGTTCTCTTTATCTAGTTTTAGGACGTGAAGATCTGATCACATTTTAGGTCATTTATGCAGGAATAGAGAAAATTCTACAGGGTTCACAAACTTTCTGTCACCACTACACGTATGTACTAGGATCCCAAAACCCCTCTGCTCATCAGCTTATTTAGCAATACAGCGTAAAGACCCTTCCAACTCTGTGAGCCATGCTGCCCCAGCAACCCCTGAAAGCCCCCATTCTAAACTTGTGGGACAATTTACTAGGGCCAGTTAACCGACCTGGTACGTCTTTGGACTGTGAGAGGAAACTGGAGCACCCTGGGAAACCCACACATTCCATGGGGAGGATATATAGACACTCCTTACAGAAGGGATTGAACTCTGAATTCAGTTTGCACAAGCTGTAATAAGAGTTGCACGAACTGCTATATTACTGTTACATTACATTATTTACATTGGATCTTCTAAAGTGCAACATTTCACATTTGACTGGGTTAAATGCCACTTGCTATTTCTGTGCCCAAATCTGTAATCTACACCCAGCTGTATCCTATGGTAGTCTTCTACGCTCTCCACAATACCTTCTACTGCAAACATACAAAACCATCTAATCTGTGTTTTCACCATATATATGCATCACAAACAACAGATGTCCCGGTACAGATACAGTACTAGTTAAACACAACTAGTCACAGAGCTCCAGCCAGAATAGCTTCTACCCTTCTACGGTCAGGGGTAGGGGCAGCAGTGCAGAGGGGCTAAAGGAATAGCCATTGTTATGCTCTTTGAGCTCTATTTCAGAACTGGAGGGCAGGGACTATGTTAATACTTCACACCAGCACCTGCGTTGAGTATAGCTAATGTGGGGTTCGCTACCTATTAACTTACATAACTGGTTTCTGTCATTGATTGGCATGTGTACTTATGTACTAGAATCCACGGCAGAACCACCAGACTCAGAAAGTTATGTTCCTCTAGCAATAATCAACACCTCCACCCACTATCCCACACCACCACACCCACAACCACCATTACATTATCATTTGTCAGTCACTTCATGTACAGACGCTCCTGTGCCTAGTGTCACTTCATGGAGATACAATCAGTCTATGGATATAAGCTATCTTATGTATTTATATTTATTGTGTTTTTTTATTATTGTGTTCTTTATCTTACTGAGTTTGTTTGTGGTGTAATGGAACCAGAATAACAATTATTTTGTTCTCCTTTACACTTCTGTACTGCACAATCTTTAACCTTAATAAGTTTCTTGATTTTGATCTTTCTTAATCACGTTGTGTTTTGCTTTCAGAAAGAATTTTTCCAGCTTCAGGATGACAGGACAAACCCCTTGCTTTCCCAATGTATTAAAATAGTTAATTTTTTTTTAATGTACAGTGCCCTGTAAAAGTATTCGGCCCCAATCCTTTGTTCATATAAATGAGTGTTACAGCCATGGCTTTTGATCAATTCAACTGAGAATTTTTATTTGTGAATCACATGCTCTGTTTTACACAGTTGAGCCCAAAAAGTGGAAATCTATAAAGCATGAAAAGCTGAAAATTCAAACACTGAAATGTCAGCAGTTCAAAAGTATTCATCCCCGGTTGCTCAGCATGTAATTGAACCACCTCTTGCAGCTGTCTTTCTAGATAAGCCTGTATTAGCTCTGCACGATGTGATGGAGCAAGATTATGAATAAGTTGCTTACGCTGAGTCAGGTTAGTTGGGGAGTGTTGGTGGACAGCCAGAGATGTTTGATTGGGTTAAGTTGCTCACACTGAGTCAGGTTAGTTGGGGAGTGTTGGTGGACAGCCAGAGATGTTTGATTGGGTTAAGTTGCTCACGCTGAGTCAGGTTAGTTGGGGAGTGTTGGTGGACAGCCAGAGATATTTGATTGGGTTAAGGTTAGGACTCATTAGTGGGCTGCTCAAGGACATCAATTTTCTTCATTAGAAGCCACTAGGATATACTTACTCCCCAGTTTAAGCTTTCAGGCAGAGGCTAGCAGGTTTTTATCCAGGATCTCTCTGTATTTAGTAGCATTCACCTTCCCACCAATCCTGATTTCCAGTCCCTGCTGCTGAAAATCATCCCCTTAGCATACTTTACAGTGGGGTGGTGTTGCCTAGCTGATGTGCAGCATTAGTTTTACACCACATGTATGGCTTAGTGTTGAGGCCAAAATGTTCCACTTTAGTCTTATCCACACACAAGACCTGTTCCACATCTTAAGTGATACTTAACAATGTCTTGATGGGCAAGAATATGTTTTTTTTTTTAGCCAGGGATGCTTCCTTGCACTCTTCCATAAATACCCTTTTTGTGCAAATTTTTGTAGAGATGGTGGTACTGTGAACTTCATCTCCAGTATCAGCACAGACTTCTGCAGCTCACTCAGAGTGACTGTTGGTGTCACAGCAGCCTCTCTTACAAGTGCCATTCTTCTCCTGTGACTAAGTTTGGGGGGGGGGTGGTGTTGGGGAGGCTGACCTAGGCAGTGTGGCTGTGGCTTCATATTTTTCCATTTTTTCAGAATGGACTGCACTGAGCTCCAAGGTATGTTCAGTGCCTTTGAGATGATCTTGTACCCTTCCCCAGATTTATGTTTCCCTGACTTGTCTTGAATGCTCTTTTGGCTTCATTTTGGTTTGGCCTGTTGAAAATCTACCATTCATTGAAAGCAGGTGATTCTCTAATTTTCTACATCGATAAATTGAGTGAGTTGGTAAGGTGATATACAGTATGGTACTAGAGGAAAGTTAGCCTAGTAATTACAAAGAGGATGAATACTTTTTCAACCTCATGAATTTGGTTTTTAATTTTTAGTAAATTGTTTACAGGTTTTGGAATTTTTCTTTTGATTTGACATGATGCACAATGTTTTGTAAATTAGCTCAAAATAATCCTACTTCAATATATTTTAAGTTTAGAAGATGAGTCAGTAAAGTGTGGAAATAGTTGTGGGGGGCCGAGTACTTTTTCAGGGCACTGTATATTTGATGCATGTCTCACTTTTATATTGCAGAGAAAGTAGATTATGGAGAATGATGAACTTTCGTCAGAGAATGGGATGGCTTGGTGTAGGATTCTATCTGCTCGCAAGTGCTGCAGCTTTTTATTATGTGTTTGAAATAAATGAGACTTATAACCAACTGGCTTTGGAACATATTCATCGCAAGTCAGAGAAGCTGGAGAGTGAAACATCTTGGACCCAGACAGTGACTGCACGCTTATTTTCACTCCCGTTCTGGTTGTGGGCCATTCTCTTTCTAATTCCGTACCTACAAATCTTTTTATTCCTGTATTCGTGTACAAGAGCTAATCCCAAGACAGTGGGCTACTGTATATTTCCAATATATTTAGCAGTCATATGCAACCGCCATCAAGCTTTTGTCAAAGCCTCTAACCAAATCAACAGATTGAAAATAATCGATACGTGAATAGAATAGACTATTTGGGATCAACCCCAAATCAAGATTCAAGACATGGATGTTTAATTTTATGTAATCTATAATGAAATGTTCAGCTGTATCTGAATTTTTTAATAGAAATTTATTTGTAACTGTACAATCCTTTGGAGAATGGGGTAAATGCCATGGTTAGAATTGTGTTTAAAATCAGTCACTCCATTAATCCCACTCTATCTTCAGTGGGAGTTCTCAGCTCTTTTGGGCCACTTTGGTGACAAAGGGTTTTGTACCTCATCCTGACATACTTTAAATAGATCTTAAATTATAACACCTCCACTTTAATTTCTAACTACTGTAGATGTTTCTGGAAAAACATCTATTTGGATATATGTAATACACCCTGGATTATTATTTGTTAATCATTTTTGGATTGTGTTCAAGATGTATGTTTTTTTTCAGTCTATAATATTTGACCAAGCTTAAATTGTCACAGGCAGTGATATTTAATGAATTTTCAATATAGCCTTGCAAATGGTAGACCTTATATCCTGGTTTTCGATTTAATTTTGAAAGGAGTCCCATAACGTGCTTTCACAATTGTCACCTTACCACTGGGCAGCAAAGCAAGTCCAGGTTTATGTTTAGAACGCATACACTCTTAAGTTAATAAATGGTTGAACATAAAACTAAAGGCATTTTGGATAAATCAAATCAAGGCAATTGTGTTCAAGGTGTACCGTTTGTGGAATATTTTTAGAAAGTTTTTGGAAGGAATTCGGATTTTCTGTAAAGTTTCTTAAAGATTTTAAATGAGCATAACATTGGACCAAGGTGAAATTACCACATGGTTAAGGTGTTGAGATGCGTCAGTACGCTTCTGGGTTAAATCTGAAGATCCAGTAATTCAGGGAGAGTTCATTCTTGTGGTTATGTTTTTAAAAAATAAAAATTAGCTTTTCTAGGTTGTGCATTCACATTGGACGGTAGGTTAAAGAAGTAGTAATCGCCTTGATCTTTTGAAATGATGGACACATTTGGACTTTCAAGTATTTTCAGAAGCCCGATACAAACAGTAAACATTTACCTGTCAACAGGGTTAGAGCATTGAAAATGAAGCCTACCACTAAGAGCATACTAAAAGACTATATGCCTCCATAATACTTTTTTACAAATATTAATGCAAATAATTTATTTTTTTAAAGAAGGCACTTTAATCTGCAAACTATAATGAGAGTTCTTGCATGAGTGTGACAATATAATGTCAACATCTTTTAAGATAAAGTTAATCCTTAGAGCTTCATCTAGTTCAGATGTACCTTGATTATTGAATAGGGTGAAGATCGTGTGAAATGGATGATTAGTGTTGCGTTGGCTTTCAGAACATGCTGCATTTGCGTGAGTAATCAAGAGGGGTGTTTATTAGTTCCTCCTGGTTCTTCGGGAGAGAAGCTCAGAATATTTTGTAGACTTTGTTACTTGAGGCCAAATACTGTGGTAATCAGTCTGCAGTGAAAACAATTGATTGTATTGGAAGCATCTTAATGTTTCTGTGATGTCACCAAATATTGTATCAATACAATTCTTTTGATAAAAAATTAATGTGAGGGAATTCTAATATTGAACTTTCTACAAATGAAGGATGTGTGAGATTTAGGGTTTTTTTTAGATGATTGTTGTGTTCCTCTCTCCAACCCCTCCTAGTGTCTAAATTCATTCATTCTTCCATTCATTGAATACTGGATTATGCAGGGGATATTTTACCTCTGTGACCAGTGAGTATGTGTGATGTTAGTGGTATGCTATTAAATGATTTTGTAATATGGTGCCAATAAGATAACTGCAAAAGTTGGTCATTTTAAAAGAAAGAAATAAAGCTATTTTAGCTTTAAAGAGCTGTGGCAGAGTTGAAAATCTGTCCATTGTGCATTATGCATCTGCCTTTTACCTGGATAGAAGCTTGTATAAGAAATGAGGCTGGATTTGCAACTGCATTAACATTTCTAAGATACCTGCTAATAAAGCCTTGAGCGGTACTGTCTAATTTCTTTTTGACATTAAGATGGTTTAAAATATCCAGTGTTAAACCTGAACAAATCTTAATCTGCTATTGATTTTCATACCTTATGTGAAAGAAAACTGAGGGTGTTTCTCCTGCATTAATGAAAAATCTAATTACGCTGTATTGCTCTACAATGATTTAATTGGAAAACTTGTGATTTGCTGCTTACTTTTAAAATTCAATTAAAATTCTGTAATTTTTGTATGGATTCTGACTATATTAATATGCATTTGCTGTATTTCTTTGAACGAGGCTGAATTCTCAAATTAGTGATGAACGCAGTACCTAAACATCAGCACAGACTTTGAAGATGTTCCAACTTTCTTCTGGAAATTGAGTTTTGTGTGTAAGATTTCTGAATGTGGTGGAATTAGAAATACTGTACTTTCAATTTTCTTGTTAATTGCATAGCAAGGGTCATAAACATTTGGATATTTTAAGAAATATCTTCTGGTAAAATGGTGGCAGGCTCAAACTTCTATGGGGCCAACTAAAGGTTATTCTCTTTTTAAAAATATTGTTTACAATCACAAGACACTGCTAAGTACAGCGCCAGCACCATTTGGATCTCCCCCTCCCCCTCCCACTTTCAAATCCCTTACTAGCCGTTCCTTCAGTTAGTCCTGACGAAGGGTCTCGGCCCGAAACGTCGACTGTACCTCTTCCTAGAGATGCTGCCTGGCTTGCTGCGTTCACCGGCAGGTCCCAAAGGAGGTGTGCTATCTAACAGTAGGTGATCATCTCAGTTACTTTTCTTTAATTGCAAGGCCCTGTTGGACAGTGGTGGTGTGGAATGCTGCAAATCTGATTCACTGGTTTATTGGTGAATGGCAGAGGAGCTGTTTGGCCTGGGTTATAGTGAGGACTAGGCCTCAGGTGGCTGTGTTGCCTGCTTGCTGGTGCACTCCAGCAGAGGTGGTGTGGCATAGCGAACATCCTGGATTTGATGCTGTCCTCGGGTATGCACTGGGCAGAAGACAAGCCATACTGTTCAACTGCAGATTTCTCCAACGTTCCTGGACTCGCACTTGGACCATATTGTTTTGTCTGTGTGACTGTTGGGGCGGTGTTGTGCACCTTGGCCCCGGAGTAACTCTGTTTCGTTTGGCTGTATCCGTGTGTGGTTTAATGACAATTAAACTTGGACTATAATGCACACAGTAAAAATGCTAAGCATTTTTAAGTGTATCAGTTTACAAGTTTAGTTAAGTTTTTGATTTAAGATAAGCAGATTCAAATGTGTCATTGCCTATCAGAGATGGACTCCTTTGCTTGTTTTTCATCCATGCCCCTCTAAACCTTTCCACTCCTACTACCATGTCATTTCATTTTTAGTATTTTCTTAGAGATACCGTGTGGAACAGGCCTTCCATCATAATAGGTGGTATTACCCAGCAACCCATAAGACACAGGAGCATTTGGCTAATGGCAATATTATATGTCACCTATTTAATCCTCGTCTAATTACAGGACAATTTATAATAACCAATTAACCTACTAACAGATATGTTTTTGGATTGTGGGAGGAAACCAATTGCACTCTGATGGCCCGAGCTGTAGCAGCATTGCACTGACAGCTGCACTCCCATGGCGCCCAATTTGTAATCGTTCCTGTCTCTACCACTTCTTCTGGCATCTTGTTCCACATACCCACCACCAGGTCAAAATGATCCCCTTAAATGTTTCCTCTCTCAACTTTAATCTATGCCCTCTGGCTTTAGAGTTCCTGACACCTCAAGAAAACATAGAAAACCTACAACACAATACAGGCCCTTCGGCCTCCAAAGCTATGCCGAACACATACTTTAGAAATTACCTAGGAACACTCATAACACACTGGAGGAACTCAGCAGGTCGGGCAGCATCCGTGGAAAAGATCAGTCAACGTTTCGGGCCGAAACTCTTCGTCAGGACTGTAGAGGGAAGGGGCAGAGGCCCTATAAAGAAGGTGGGGGGAGGGTGGGAAGGAGAAGGCTGGTAGGTTCCAGGTGAAAAACCAGTAAGGGGAGAGATAAAGGGATGGGGGAGGGAAGCAGGGAGGGGATAGGCAGGAAAGGTGAAGAACGAATAGGGGAAAACAATGGGTAGTAGAAGGAGGCGGAACCATGAGGGAGGTGATAGGCAGCTGGGGGAGGGGGCAGAGTGACATAGGGATAGAGGAAGGGAGGGGGAGGGAATTACCGGAAGTTGGAGAATTCTATGTTCATATCAAGGGGCTGGAGACTACCTGGACAGTACATGAGGTGTTGCTCCTCCAACCTGAGTTTAGCCTCATCATGGCAGTAGAGGAGGCCATGTATGGACATATCTGAATTGGAATGGGAAGCAGAGTTGAAGTGGGTGACTACTGGGAGATCCTGTCTGGTGTGGCGGACGGAGCGGAGGTGCTTGATGAAGTGGCCCCCCAATCTGCATCGGGTCTCACCGATGTAGAGGAGGCCGCACCGGGAGCACCGGATGCAATAGATGACCCCAACAGACTCACAAATGAAGTGTTGCCTCACTTGGAAGGACTGTTTGGGGCCTGAATGGTGGCAAGAGAGGAGGTGTAGGGACAGGTGTAGCACTTGCGCTTACAGGGATAAGTGCCAAATGGGAGATCCGTGGGGAGGGACATGTGGACCAGAGAGTTGAGGAGGGAGCAATCCCTGTGGAAAGCGGAGAGGGAAAGATGTGCTTAGTGGTGGGGTCCTGTTGAAGGTGGCGGAAGTTGCGGAGGATAATGTGCTGGTCCGGAAGCTGGTGGGGTGGTAGGAGAATTACCTAGGGTTACCCATAGCCCTCTATTTTTCTAAACTACATGTACCTATCCAGGATTCTTTTAAAAGACCCTATCATATCTGCCTCCAACAACGTTGTGGCAGCCCTTTCCACGCACTCACCACTCTGCGTTAAAAAAAAACATAACCCTTGACATCTCCTCTGTACCTACTTCCAAGCATCTTAAAACTGTGCCCTTTCATGTTAAACATTTCAACACTGGGAAAAAGCCTGTAGCTATCCACATCATCAATGCCTGTCATCATCTTATACACCTCTATCCGGTCACCTTTCATCCTCCATCGCTTTAAGGAGAAAAGGCTGAGTTCACTCAAACTATTCTCATAAGTCATGCTCCCCAATCCAGGCAACATCCTTGTAAATCTCCTCTGCATCCTTTCTAGTTTCCACATCCTTCCTTTAGTGAGATGACCAGAACTGAGCACAGTACTCCAAGTGGAGTTACCTCTCGACTCTTGAACTCAGTCCCACGATTGATGAAGGCCAATACACCGTATGCCTTCTTAACCATGGAGTCAACTTGCACAGCAGCTTTGAGTATCCTATGGACTCAGACCCCAAGATCCCTCTGATCCTCCACACTGCCAAGAGTCTTACCATTAATACTATATTCTGCCATCATATTTAACCTACCAAAATGAGCCGCCTCACACTTATCTGGGTTGAACTCCATCTGCCACTTCTCAGCCCATTTTTGCATCTAATCAATGTCCCGCTGTAACCTCTTACAGACCTCACACTATTCACAACACCCCCAACCTTTGTGTCATCAGCAAATTTACTAACCCATCCCTCCACTTCCTCATCCAGGTCATTTATAAAAATCACAAAGAGTAAGGGTCCCAGAACAGATCCCTGAGGCACACCACTGGTCACTGGCCTCCATGCAGAATATGACCTGTCTACAACCACTCTTTGTCTTCTGTGGGCAAGCCAGTTCTGAATCCACAAAGCAATGTCCCCTTGGATCCCATGCCTCCTTACTTTCTCAATAAGCTTCGCCTGGGGTACCTTATCAAATGCCTTGCTGAAATCCATATACGCTACATCTACCACTCTACCTTCATCAATATGTTTAGTCACATCCTCAAAAAAATCAGTCAGGCTCCTAAGGCATGCCCTGCCTTTGACAAAGCCATTCTGATTATTCTGAATCATATTATATCTCTCCAAATGTTCATAAATCCTGCCTCTCAGGATCTTCTCCATCAACTTACCAACCACTGTATTAAGACTCACTGGTTTATAATTCCAGGGCTATCTCTACTCCCTTTCTTGAATAAGGGAACAACATCTGCAACCCTCCAATCTTCCGGAACCTCTCCCGCCCCCATTGATGCAAAGGTCATTGCAAGAGGCTCAGCAATCTCCTCCCACAGTAGTCTAGGGTACATCTCGTCCGGTCCCAGTGACTTATCCAACTTAATGTTTTCCAAAAGCTCCAGCACATAAGGAAAAAGACTGATCATTCACCTTCTCTATGCCCTTTAATATTATATGTGTCTGTAAGTTTACCTCTCAGCTTCCCTCTCCAGGGTGAAAATCCCTAGCCTATCCAGTCTCTCATTATAATTCAAATTCCAGCATGTTTGTGCATCTCTTCTCTATTTTAGTGACATCCTTTGTATAGCTAGATGAGCAGAACGGATACATAGCACCCCAACTTTTGTACTCAATACCCTGACCGATGAAGGTAAGTTTTCCAAATGTCTTCACCTCTTTGTCTATCTGTGATGCCATTTTCAGAGAGCACTGTACTTGTACCTCCTACTTTTCCCCATTATGCAACAGTCTCCAGGGTATGCCAATTTACTGAGTAATTCCTGCCCTTGTTTCGCTTCCCACAGTGAGAAACATTGCTCTTGGACACTGGAGATTCTGCAGATACTGGGCGTTTAGAGGTTGGATATTCCTCTTGTCCAAGTGAAGTCAATCTGCTGTACTGCCCACTTTCCTCGTTGATCTAGAATCTAGAACATGTTCTAAATCCTGTTGTAATCTTGGATACCCACCTTCATTTTCCACTTCTACCACCAATTTTGGTGTCATGTTTCTATGTCATCATGTTAACTATATTTTCATCCAAATATTTATATACATTGAAAATAGACATCAGTGTATCCCATAATTGGGCCCTAAGGCTCCAATTCAAAGGCCTATGATTTGAAATTTTAGTGTCTTAAGTATTTAGGCCTTTTAAATGATTTTTAGAAGATAGAACAGTACAGTACAGGAACAAGTCTGTCAGCCCACAATGTTACACTGAACCAATTAAATTAGTAATCAAATGGCTAACTAAAGTCATCCTTTCTGCCTACACAATGTCCATATCCCTCCATTTTCTTCACATTCATGTGCCAATCTAAACGCCCCTTAGAAGTCCTTAATGTATCTGCCTTCAGTGGAGGCAGATACCCTAGGCAGCATATTCCAAGCATCCTCCACTTTCTCTGTAAAAAAAAATTGCCCCTCACATCTCCTTTGAAATGATCCCCTTTCACCTTAAATACACGCCCTCCAATATTAGATATTTCAACCCTGGGAAAAAGATACTCTCTTGTCTATGCCTTTCATAATCTTATAAACCTCTATCAGATCTTCCCTTGGCTCCACTGCTCCAGAAAAAACAAGCCAATTTTGTCCAAATTTTTGTTTGGATGATGGATTGATGGCTTTGTGGCTAAGTTTGCAGATGATATAAGGATAGGTGAAAGGGTAGGTAGTGTTGAGGAAGTAGAGATACTACAGAAGGACTTAGTCAAATTAGGAGATTGAGCAATGAAGTGTCAGGAAGGGTATGGTCATGCACTTTTGTAGACAACATCCACTGCTCTACCTCCATCAATATGTTTTTTTACATCCTGAAAAGAATTCAATCAGATACATAAGGCAAAACCTGCCCTTGACAAAACCATGCTGATTATCCCTAATCAGATTATGTCCTTCCAAATGCTCATAAATCTTGCCTCTCAACATCTTCTCCAACAACTTGCCCACCACTGAAGTCAGACATACTGGTCTATAATTTCTTGGGTTATCTCTATTCCCTTTCTTGAACAAGTGAACAATATTTGCAACCTTCCAATCCACCTGAACCTCTCCCATCCCTATTGATGACACAAAGATCATCGCAAAAGGCTCAGAAATCTCATCTCTCATGTCCCACAGTAGCTTGGGTTATATCGCATCTGGACCCAGTGACTTATCTAACTTAATGCTTTTCAAAAGCTCCAGCACATCTTCTTTCTTAATGTCTATATGCTCAAGCTTTTCAGTCCACTGTAAGTCATCTCCACAATTGCCAAGGTCCCTTTCCCTGGTGAATACTGAAGCAAAGTATTCATTAAATACCTCCGCAACCCCCTCCGACTCCATGCACACGTTTCCACTGTCACACCTGATTGGTCCTATTGTCACACATCTTATCCTCTTGCTCTTCACATACTTGTAGAATGCCTTGGGGTTTTCCTTAATCCTGTTCCCCAAGGCCTTCTCATGGCCCCTTCTGGCTCTCCTAATTCCATTCTTAAGCTCCTTCCTGACAACCTTGTGATTTTCTGGAGCTCTAACAGTACCTCGTTTCTTGAACCTTTCATAAGCTTTTCTTTTCTTCTTAACTAGATTTTCTACATCCTTTGTACACCATGGTTCTTTAACTCTACCATCCTTTCCCTGCCTCAATGGAACCTACTGATGCAGAACTCCATGCAAATATTCCTTGAACATTTGCCACATTTCTGCTGTGCAATTCCCTGAGAACACCTGCTCCGGTTTATGCTCCCAAGTTCCTGCCTAATAGCATCATTTACCCCACCCCAATTAAATGTTTTCCCAAATTGTCTGCTCCTATCCCTCTCCAGTGCTATGGTAAAGGAGACAGAGTTGTGGTCACACCTCCAGAATGCTGTCCCACCACGAGATCTGACACCTGACTAGGTTCATTTCCCAATACCAGATCAAGTATAGCCTCACCTCCAGTTGGCTCATCTACATATTGCATCAGGAAACCTTCCTGAACACACCTAACAAACTCCACCCCATCTAAACCCCTTGCTCTAGGGAGAAGCCAATCAATATTAGGAAAGTTAAAATCTCCCATCACAATAATCCTATTATTATTGAACCATTTCAGAATCTGCCTCCTTATCTGCTCCTTGATATCCCTGTTACTACTGGGGTGTCTATAAAAAACACCCAGTAGAGTTATTGCCCCTTTCTTGTTTCTGACTTCCACCCACACTGACTCAGTAGACAATCCCTCCATGACTTCCTCCTTTTCTGCAGCCGTGACACTGTCCCTAATTCACAATGCTATGCCCCCATCTCTTTTGCCTCCCTCTCTATTTCTTTTTGAAATTTCTAAAGCCTGGCACACTCAGCAGCCATTCCTGCTCCTGAGACATCCAAGTCTCTGTAATGGTCACAACGTCATAGTTCCACCTATTGATCCTCATTCTAAGTTAATCTGCAACGTTTATGATACTCCTTGCATTAAAATAGACGCATCTCAAACCATCTGGCTGAGTGATTCTTTGCTCTAACACCTGCCTATCCGTCCTCACAAACTCCCTACAAGCTGTCTCTGCTTGTGCTCCAACCTCCCCATCCTCTGCCTCTTCACTTCGGTTCCCCACCCCCCTGCAAACCTAGTTTAAACCCTCCCCAATAGCATTAGCAAACCTCCCCGCCAGGATATTGGTCCCCTCAGATTCAAGTGCAACCTGTCCTTTTTATACAGGTCACATCTGCCCCAGAAGAGGTCCCAATGATCCAAAAATCTGAATCCCTGCCCCCTGCTCCGATCCCTCAGCCACGCATTTATCCTCCACCTCATTCTATTCCTATACTCAATGTCCCATGTCACAGGCAGTAACCCAAGATTACTACCTTCATGGTCCTGCTTCTCAACTTCCTTCCTAACTCCCTGTAGTCTGTTTTCAGGACCTCTTCCCTTTTCCTACCTATGTCGCTGGTACCAATATGTACCACGACCTCTGGCTGCTCATCCTCCCATCTCTGGATAATGTGGACGCGATCAGAAACATCACGAACCGTGGCACCTGGGAGGCAAACTACCATCCGTGTTTCTTTCCTGCGTCCACAGAATCGCCTGTCTGACCCCCTAACTATAGAGTCCCCTATCACTGCTGCCATCCTCTTCCTTTCCCTACCTTTCTGGCCAGACTGTGTGCCAGAGGCACAGCCACTGTTGCTTCCCCCAGGTAGATCATTCCCCCCAACAGTACTCAAACAGGAGTAATTATTGTTAAGGGGGACAACCACAGGGGTTCTCTACCTGATGCCCTCCGTTCTGTCTCCCAACGGTTACCCACTTCTCTGTCTCCGGTAGCCTAGGGGTGACTACCTGCCTGTAGCTCCTGTCTATCACCTCCTCACTTTCCCTAATAAGCTGAAGGTCATCGAGCTGCAGCTCCAGATCCCTAACTCGGTCTCTAAGGAGCTGCAGCTCAACGCACCTGGCACAGATGTGGCCATCGGGAAGGCTGGAAGTCTCCTGGACATCTACCCACTATTCTAATGCGCTGAGCCCCACGAAACGCTCCTTTTCAAAACTCTTCTCCCTGACCTGTCTTGGAATTGATTGGTCCGTCGCTAATGCCATACAGTGTGGAACAGGCCCTATTGGCACAATTCGCACCACCCAGAGACCCAACTATTTAACCCCATCCTAATCACAGGACAACTTACAATGACCAATTAACCTCATAACTGGTACATCTTTAGAATGTGGGAGGAAACCAGAGCACCCAGAGGAAATCCACACGATCATGGGAAGGATGCACAAATCCTTATAGAGGATGCTGGAATTGATTCTAAAAGATTTTTTAAGTACATAAAGGGTAAAACAGGGTTGAGGGTAGAGAGAAGGACCAATAGAAAATGACGCTGGAGATATTGTAATGAGAGATGCAGAGATGGCAGAGGAACTGAATGCGTATTTTACATCAATCTTCACAGTGGAAGACATCAACAGTATACTGAACATTCAAGAGTGTCAGGGAAGTGAAGTTTGTGCAGTGAAAATTACGACTGAGAAGGTGCTCAGGAAGCTTAATGGTCTGAGGGTGAATAAATCTCCTGGACCTGATGGAATGCACCCTCGGGTTCTGAAGGAAGTAGCTGGAGAGATTGTGGCGGCATTAACAACGATCTTTCAAGAATCGATAGATTCTGGCATTGTACTGGATGACTGGAAAATTGTAAATGCTACTCCGCTATTTAAGAAGGGTGGGAGGCAGCAGAAAGGAAACTATAAACCTGTTAACCTGACATCAGTGGTTGGGAAGTTGTTGGAATTGATTGTTAGGGATGAGATTATGGAGTGCCTGAAGGCACATGACAGGATAGGCCAAAACCAGCATGGTTTCCTGAAAGGAAAATCCTGCCTGACTAATCTACTGCAATTTTTTGAGGAAATTGTAAGCAGGGTAGTCAAAGGAAATGCAGTAGATGTGGTGTACTTGGATTTTCAGAAGGCCTTTGACAAGGTGCCGCACATGAGGTTGCTTAGCAAGATAAGATCCCATGAAATTACAAGGAAGTTACTAGTGTGGGTGGAGCATTGGCTGATCGGCAGGAAACAGAGAATGGGAATCAAGGGATCTTATTCTGACTGGCTGCCAGTTACCAGTGGAGTTCCACAGGGATAGGTGTTGGGAGCACTGCTTTTTACGATGTATGTCAATGATTTGGACTATGGGATTAATGAATTTGTAGCTAATTTTGCCGAGATACAAAGGTAGGTGGAGGAGCAGGTAGTGTTGAGGAAACAGAGAGCCTGCAGAAAGACTTAGGTAGTTTAGGGGAATGGGCAAAGAAGTGGCAAATGAAATACAATGTTAGAAAGTCATGCACTTTGGTGGAAGAAATAAATGGTTGGACTATTATTTAGATGGGGAGAGAATTCAAAATGCAGAGATGCAAAGGGACTTGGGAGTCCTTGTGCAAGATACCCTAAAGTTGAGTCGGTTGTGAAAAAGGTGAATGCAATGTTGGTATTCATTTCTAGAGGTATAGAAAATAAGACCAGGGATGTGATGTTGAGGCTCTATAAGGCACTCGTGAGACCACACTTGGAGTATTGTGTGCAGTTTGGGCCTCCTTATTTTTGAAAGGATATACTGACATTGGAGAGGGTCCAGAGAAGATTCACGAGAATGATTCCAGGAATGAAAGGGTTACCATATGAGGAACGTCTGGCAGCTCTTGGGCTGTATTCCCCGGAGTTCAGGAGAATGAGGGGTGATTTCATAGAAACATTCTGAATGTTAAAAGGCCTGAACAGATTAGATATGGCAAAGTTGTTTTCCATGTTAGGGGATTCTAGGACAAGAGGGCATGACTTTAGGATTGAAGGGCATCCATTTAGAACTGAGATGTGGAGAAATTACTTTCATCAGAGGGTGGTAAATCTGTGGAACTTGTTGTCATGGGTGACTGTGGAGGCCAAGTCATTGGGTGTATTTAAGGTAGAGATAGATAGATTCTTGATTAGCCAGGGCATCAAAGGGTATGGGGTGAAAGCAGGGGAGTGGGGATGACTGGAGAAATTGGATCAGCACGTGATTGAATGGCAGAGCAGACTCGATGGGCCAAATGGCCTACTTCTGCTGCTATACCTTATGGTCTTATTGCCTTATGAACTCTGACCTCCAACACCCGAGCTGTAATAGCACTGTGCTAACTGCCATGCTACCAAGCTGCCCTTTATCAACTGGTAGCTCTTCCACAGCAGATTTCTAACATTATCAACAATGTAAGAAATATAGAGAATTTCAAAAACAATCAGCAGGTCAGCATCTGTGGAAAGTGAAAGAAAGGTAATATTTCAGATCAAAGGCTCTTCAGGACGGGTGAAGAGAGAGACCATGCTAGTGTAATTTGCAGAGCCAGTGGGAGAGGATTAGATAGGTCGGTGGGATGGGGATATGACGTGGGGAGTTCATCCAGTTGCTGGCTTGATGGGAACAGATAAAATGTGCAAAGTGACAAGTTGAGGGAAGTCTGAGGGTGAGGACAGGAAGATACAGACACTGATTCGAGATACAGCGTAGAACAGGCCCTTCCACCAAGAAGCACCGCTTAGTAGCATCCCATTTAACCCGAGCCTAATCAAGCGACTATTTACAATGACCAATTAACCTACTAAACAGAACATTTTTGGTCTGTGGGAAGAAACCAGAGTGCCTGGACGAAACCTACATGGTCATGGGGAGAATGTACAGGGTCCTTACGGGTAGCTCCAGACTTGGATTCCAAACTCTGAAACGCCCTGAGCTGTAATGGCCTAGTACTAACCTCTGTGTCACCAACTCCAGGGCTGCTAGACAATCCTGGCAGCTCAGGCTACGTGGATGGAACTGGAAAAGGGTTATTATTGCATAAAGTACAAGGTCACGATGAGGTAGATTGTGAGGTCAAGAGTCCATCTTATCGTACCAGGGAACCATTAAAGAGTCCTGTAACAGCGGAGTGGCGTACAAGTTGTACGCTTTAAGGCTTTTGAAACCGACTTGAAGAGCCAGAAGAGCCTTTTCCATGCTTTATCTCAACGAGTAAAAAATAAATATGCTTTCTATTGCATATCAGCAAAAATTAGTAAGGGTCAACAGGTCATGCCAATTTTCTTTAGCCTCCTGAAGTCTGCTTTCATTACAGTGATGTCAATGTGGTTGAACTGGGACAGGCTATCGATGATGTTCACGCCTGGGAAATAACTGTGCACACTGTTTTCTAAATGGGGAGAAAATTCAAAAATCTGAGATGCAAAGGGACTTGGGAGTCCTTGGACAGGACACCCCAAAGTTTAACTTGCAGGTCGAGTCGGTGGAAGGCAAATGCCATGTTAGCATTCATTTCAAGAAGACTAGAATACAAGAGCAGGGATGTGATGCTGAGGCTTTATAAGGCACTGGTGAGGCCTCACCTTGAGTATTGTGAACAGTTTTGGGCTCCTCATCTTAGAAAAGATGTGCTGGCATTGGAGAGGGTCCAGAGGAGGTTCACAAGGATGATTCCAGGAATGAAAGAGTTATCATATGAGGAATGTTTGATGGCTCTTGGTCTGTACTCACTGGAATTCAGTAGGCTGAGGGAGGATCTCATTGAAACCTTTTGAATATTGAAAGGCCTAGACAGAGTAGATGTGGAAAGGATGTTTCCCATGGTGGGAGAGTCTAGACAAGAGGGCACAACCTCAGGATAGAGGAGTGTCCATTTAAAACAGAGATGCAGAGAAACTTCTTTAGCCAGAGGGTGGTGAATTTGGTGAATTTGTGGAATTTGTTCCTACATGCAGCCGTGGAGGCCAGGTCGTTGGGTGTATTTAAGGCAGAAATTGATAAGTTCTTGATTGGACATGGCATCAAAGGTTACGGGGAGAAGATCGGGAACAGGGTTTGAGGAAGAGAAGAATAAAAGGATCAGCCATGATTGAATGGTGGAGCAGACTCAATGGGCCCAGTTCCTGGCCTTCTCTCCGTAACCTTTGATGCCATGTCCAATCAAGAATTTATTAATCTCTGCCCCCCTTCCTGAGGTCAATGACCAGCTCTTTTGTTTTGCTAATATCCAGGAAAAGGCTGTTGTGACATCATGTCACTAAACTCTTAATCTCCTTCTTGTACTCTGACTCATTGTTACTTGAGTTACAACGCACCACAGTGGTATCATCTGCAGACTTGTTGATGGAGTTAGAGCACAATCTGACCACACATTCATGAGTGTAGAGAAGGGGCTAAGGACATTGAACATAGAACAGTACAGCACAGCACAGGGACAAGCCTTATATCCCACAATGTTCAGCTGAACCAATTATATTAGTAATCAAATGGCCACCTAAACTAATCCTTTCTGGCTACACAATGTCCATTTCTTCCATTCCCCTCACTTTCATGTCCCTATTTAAATGTCTCTTAAAAGTCCCTAATGTATCTGCCACTACCACCGCCCCAGGCAGCACGTTCCAGGCTCCCTCCACTCCCTGTATAAACTTGCCCCTCACATCTTCTTTGAAATTACCCCCTCTCACCTTAAATGCATGTCCTCTGATATTAAACATTTCAACCCTGGGAAAAAGATACTCCCTGTCTACTCTATCTATGCCTCTCATAATCTTATAAACCTCTATCCAATCTCCCCTCAACCGCCACTGTTCCAGAGAAAACAACCCAAGTTTGTCCAATCACAAACAAGAGAAAATCCGCAGGTGCTGGAAATCCGAGCAACACACACAAAATGCTGAGGGAACTCGGTGGGCCAGGCAGCGTCTATGGAAAAAAGTATAGTCGGTGTTTTGGGCCAAAACCCATCAGCAGGACTGAAGAAAAAAGCTGAGGAGTAGATTTAAAAGGTGGGGGACGGGAGAGAGAACCACCAGGAGACAGGTGAAACCTGGAGGTGGGATGGATGAAGTAAGGAGCTGGGAAGCTGAGGTGAGAGAGGGAAAAGGGGATGGGAAATGAAGAAGGAAGGGGACGGGGTTTGAGGGGGCAATACCAGCAGTTGGAGAAATTGATGTTCATGCCATCAGGTTTTCCTTGCAAGTGGAACAAGTGCTACACATGCCCCTACACCTCCTCTCTCACTACCATTCAGGGCCCCAAACAGTCCTTCCAGGTGAGGCGACACTTCACCTGTGAGTCTGTTGGTGTCATAAACCATGTCCGGTGCTCCCGGTGTGGCCTCCTGTATATCAAAGAGATCCGACTTGGATTGGGAGACGCTTTGCCGAGCATCAATGCTCCATCGGCCAGAACAAGCAGGATCTCCCAGTGGCCACCCATTTTAATTCCACTTCCCATTCCCATTCTGATATGTCCATCCATGGCCTCCTCCACTGTCGGAACAAGGCCACACTCAGGTTGGAGGAACACACCTTATATTCTGTTTGGGTAGCCTCCAACCTGATGGCCATGAACATCGATTTCTCAAACTTCCAGTAATGCCCCCTAACCCCCCTCCCTTCCCCATTTCCCATCCCCCCTTCCCTCTCCCACCTCAGCTCACCAATCGACTTTCCATCTCTTTACTTCATCCCTCCCCCTCCAGGTTTCACCTGTCACCTGGTATTTCTCTCTCCCCTGCCCCACCTTCTAAATCGACGACTCAGCTTTCTTTCTCCACTCCTGCTGAAGGGTTTCGCCTGAAACATCGACTGTACTTTTTTCCATAGATGCTGCCTGGCCTGCTGAGCTCCTCAAGCATTTTTCATGTGTTGTTTCTCGTTATAGCACATGCTGTCTAATCCAGGCAACATCTTGCTAAACCTGTTCTGCACCCTCTCCAAAACATCGACATCCTTCCTATAATGGGTCAACCAGAACCAAATACAATACTCCAGATACGGCCTAACTGGAGTTTTATAAAGCTACATCATAACTTCCTGACTTTTGAACTCAGTGCCTTGACTAATAAAAGCGAGCATGCCATCTGCCTTCTCAACCTCCTTATCTACCTATGTCATCACTTTCATGGAGCTATGAACTTGGACCTCAAAATCCCTCTGCTCATCAACACTTATGGGTCTTGTCCTTAAGAGTGTACTGTCTCTTTACATTTGACCGGGTTAAATTCCATCTGCTATTTCTCTGCTCGTATCAGCAACTGATCTATATCCCACTGTATTCTTTGCCAGTCACCTACACTATCCACAACACCAATCTTCGTATCATCTGCAAACTTACTAACCCATCCAGGTCATTTATATACATTACAAACAGCAGAGGTTCCAGTACAGATCCCTGTAGAACACCACTAATCAGACCTCCAGCTAGAATAAGTCCCTTCGACCACTACCCTTTGTCTTCTATGGGCAACCCAGTTCTGAATCCAAGTGGCCAATTCGCCATGGATCCCTTGCATCTTCTGGATGAGCCTCCAGTGAGGGACCTCGTCAAATGTCTTACTAAATCCCTGTAGACAACATCCACAGCTCTACCTTCATCAATCACCTTTGTCACCTCATCAAAAACTCAATTAAGTCAGTAAGACATGACTTGCCCTGCAGAAAACCAAGCTGTCTCTTGCTAATTAGGCCATCATTTTCCAAACGCTCATAAATCCTATCTCTAAGAATTCTGTCCAGTAACTTCCCTACCACTGACCTGAAATTCACTGGTCTATAGTTTTCAGGATTGTCTCCTCTTCCCTTCTGAAATAATGGAACGTTATTAGATACTCACCAGTCCTGCAGGACCTTGCCTGTGGCTAGAGAGGACACACAGATACTAGTCAAGGATCCAGCAATCTCGTCTGTTACCTCTCTCAATAATCTGGGATATATCCCATCAGACCCTGAGGATATCCACCTTAACACTCTTTAATAGATTGCACACTACCTCTTCATTTATCTCGCAATACCCAAACATATTAACATGCTCAGCACTTAGCTCTCTATCCACCGTGTCCTTCTCGGTACATACTGAAGCAAAGTACTCAATAAGGACCTCAACCACATCCTTCTCACCAAGAAAATGATTTCCCCCCTTTATCCATGAGTGGTCACCTTCTCCCTAGTTATCCTCTTGCTCCTGATGTTGGCATAGAATGCCTTGGGATTCTACTTGCCAAGGACTTTTCATTATATACAAGAGATAGAGGCATACAAGATATTAAGAGGAATAGATAGAGTGGACAGCTAGAGTCTCTTCCCCAGGGCACCACTGCTCGATACAAGAGGACATGGCTTTAAGGTAAGGGGTGGGAAGTTCAAGGGGGATATTAGAGGAAGGTTTTTTACTCAGAGAGTGGTTGGTGCGTGGAATGCACTGCCTGAGTCAGTGGTGGAGGCAGATACACTAGTGAAGTTTAAGAGACTACTAGACAGGTATATGGAGGAATTTAAGGTGGGGGCTTATATGGGAGGCAGGGTTTGAGGGTCGGCACAACATTGTGGGCTGAAGGGCCTGTAATGTGCTGTACTATTCTATTCTATGTTCTATGGCCCCTCCTAGCTTCATTATAATCCTCAAGTGTTCTGTTTGACTCTAGCTTGCTAAGCTTTACGTACTTTTCCTTTTTCTTCTTCACTAAACATCACCTCTCTCAACACCCAAAGTTCTTTTACTTTGCTATCTTAAAACTGAAGGGGTTGCGGTCGCTGTTCCCTAACTGTTCACCCATTGAGAGGTCAACCTCGTGGAAAATGAAGAAAGAACAAATGAAAGAAGAGAAAATCTGCAGATACTGGAAACAACTGATCCAATATCTGATGGATGACATAGCAAGAATGGCCAGTTCTGAATAGTTACTGGTGGCTTCCCAGTTCTTGTCGAGGGAATATTTGACAACTGATCAAAAAAAAGATCCTTCAGTGTCGAGGAAAATCTTTATAATAGGTTTTATTTCTGATAAGCCCAAGCTGAGGGGCAGACATTTCAGACGGTGCTAGAATACAGGACGAGGCCATGATTATAGGCAGACAGTTTATATGCCTTCTGGTTTATGGGTGCTGAGGTAGCATGATTCTATTATAACTTGCGCATTCTGGAGTTCAGAGCTCAGTTCCGGTGCCAACTCTTTGTACGTTCTACCCATGACCAAGTGACCAAGTGACCAAGTGGCCAAGTGGCTTTCCTCTGGGTGCTTCAGTTTGCTTCCACATTCCACTGGTTAGTAACTGGGTGAATTGGTTATTGATATCGTCCCATGAACAGGCTGGGGTGAAATCAGGAGTTACTGGGCGGTGAGGTTTGTTGGACTGGGAGGGCCTAGCGTGCATCGTTTCTCTATAACATAAATAAATTTATCTGTGCCAGGCAAAATACCATTTTCCTACAATCTGTTTATTCCTTTCTGAGAAATCTTCGTAATGTGATCTTTTTCTAGCTGTTCCGTTGTGTAATGTTGATACTGAATTTTGTATGTTTCTCTCACGGGTGTTTTTAATTCCTCCTGGCCTCCCTGTTTTCTCTTTCCGTTGGTTGCTCAGGGTAATTATAATAGTGTAAATGTTTTGGCCAGTGTACACCAGGTAGAGAAAACCTACCACCTCAGTCAATGCAGAATGATCAATCCTTATGAAGATCACCCTCAGGAGGATGCTAATTTTACTGTGTCAATCCTCCTTACTTGGGCTCAAGTTCAGTCAAAGAAATTCTTGGGATGCTGGCATTCCAGAACTATTAATGTTTGCATAAGACCTTAAGATATAGGAGCCTTTTCATTGTGGCTGATCCATAGAACCATAGAACAATACAGCACAGAAAACAGGCCATTTGGCCCTTCTAGTCTGTGCCGAAACTTTATTCCACTAGTCCCATTGACCTGCACCCAGTCCATAACCCTCCAGACCTCTCCCATCCATGTACCTATCCAATTTGTTCTTAAAACTTAAGAGTGAGCCTGCATTTACCACATCAGATGGCAGTTCGTTCCACACTTCCACCACTCTCTGAGTGAAGGAATTCCCCCTAAAACTTTCCCCTTTCACCCTAAAGCCATGTCCTCTCGTATTTATCTCTCCTAATCTAAGTGGAAAGAGCCGACTCGCATTTACTCTGTCTATACCCAATTTTCCAATTTTCCTCTCAAGTCCCAATCTCCTAGCTTCTCTCCGTATCCCTTCATGCCCTAACCAGTCAGGAGTCTATCATCCTCTCCCTTAAATATACCAAATGATTTGGCCTGTGGCAAAGAATTTCGCAGGTTCACCACTCTTTGGCTAAAGAAATTCCTCCTTATCTCCATTCTAAAAGGGTGTCCCTTTTTTCTGAGGCTGTGTCCTCTGATCTTAGACTCCCCCACTATAGGAAGCATCCTCTCCACATCCACTCTATCAAGGCCTTTCACCATTCAATAGGTTTCAATGAGGCCATGCCTCATTCTTCTGAATTCCAGTGAATACAGGCCCAGAGCCATCAGACACTCTTCATATGACAAGTTCCAGACCTGGAAATATGATGTGGTAGCTATTAGTGAAACATGGTTGCAGGAGGGGTGTGATTGGCAACTAAATATTCCTGGATTTCGTTGCTTCAGGTGTGATAGAATAGGAGGGGCAAGAGGGGGAGGTGTTGCATTGCTTGTCAGAGATTATATAACAGCAGTGCTTTGGCAGGATAGATTAGTGGACTCGTCTAGGGAGGCTATTTGGGTGGAATTGAGGAATGCAAAAGGTGTAGTGATGCTTATAGGGGTGTATTATAGACCACCTAATGGGGAGTGAAAATTGGAGGAGCAAACTTGTAAGGAGATAGCAGATATTTGTAGTAAGCACAAGGTTGAGATTGTGGGAGATTTAAATTTTCCACACATAGACTGGGAAGCCCATACTGTAAAAGGGCTGGATGGTTTGGAGTTTGTCAAATGTGTGCAGGATGGTTTTTTGCAGCAATACATCGAGGTACCAACCAGAGAAGGGGCAGTGTTGGATCTCCTGTTAGGGAATGAGATAGGTCAGGTGATGGAGGTATGTGTTGGGGAGCATTTCGGGTCCAGTGCCATTAGTTTCAATATAATTATGGAGAAGGATAAGTCTGGATCCAGGGTTGAGATTTTTGATTAGAGAAAGGCTAACTTTGAGGAGATGTGAAAGGATTTAGAAGGAGTGGATTGGGACAATTTGTTTTATGGGAAGGATGTAATAGAGAAATGGAGATAATTTAAAGGTGAAATTTTGAGGGTACAGGATCTTTATATTCCTGTTAGGTTGAAAGGAAAGGTTAAAAGTTTGAGAGAGCCATGGTTGTCAATGGATATTGGAAACTTGGTTCAGAAAAAGAGAGGGACCTACAATAAATATAGGCAGCTTGGAGTAAATGAGGTGCTCGAGGAATATAAAGAATGTAAAAAGAATCTTAAGAAAGAAATTAGAAAAGCTAAAAGAAGATATGAGGCTGCTTTGGCAAGTAAGGTGAAAATAAATCCAAAGGGTTTCTACAGTTATATTAATAGCAAAGGGATAGTGAGGGATAAAATTGGTCCCTTAGAGAATCAGAATGGACAGCTATGTGTGGCGCCAAAAGAGATGGGGGAGATTTTGAACAATTTCTTTTCTTTGCTATTCACTAAGGAGAAGGATATTGAATTGTGTAAGATAAGGGAAATGGGTAGGGAAGTTATGGAAAGTATGATGATTAAAGAAGAGGAAGTACTGGTGCTTTTAAGGAATATAAAAGTGGATAAGTCTCCGGGTCCTGACAGGATATTCCCTGGGATCTTGAGGGAAGTTAGTGTAGAATTAGCAGGAGCTCTGACAGAAATATTTCAAATGTCATTAAAAACGGGGATGGTGCCGGAGGATTGGCGTATTGCTCATGTTGTTCCATTGTTTAGAAAGGGTTCTAAGAGTAAACCTAGCTATTATCGGCCTGTAAGTTTGACGTCAGCGGTGGGTAAATTGATGGAAAATATTCTTAGAGATAGTATATATAATTATCTGGATAGACAGGGTCTGATTAGGAACAGTCAACATGGATTTGTGCGTGGAAGATCATGTTTGACAAATCCTATTGGAATTTTTGATGAGGTTACTAGGAAAGTTGATGAGGGTAAAGCAGTGGATGTTGTCTAAATGGACTTCCGTAAGGCCTTTGACAAGGTTCCACATAGAAGATTAGTTAGGAAGGTTCAATCGTTAGGTATTAATGTTGAAGTAGTAAAGTGGATTCAGCAGTGGCTAGGTGGGAGACGCCAGAAAGTGGTGGTGGATAACTGTGTGTCAGATTGGAGGACGGTGTCTAGTGGTGTTCCTCAGGTATATGTACTGGGTCCAATGTTGTTTGTCATATTTATTAATGATCTGGATGATGGGGTGGTAAATTGGATGAGTAAGTATTCAGATGATACTAAGATAGATGGAGTTGTGGATAATGAAGTCGGTTTTCAAAGCTTGCAGAGAGATTTAGACCACTTAGAAGAGTGGGCTGAAAGATGGCAGATGGAGTTTAATGCTGATAAATGTGAGGTGCTACATTTTGGTAGGACTAATCAAAATAGGGCATACATGGTAAATGGTAGGACATTGAAGAATGCAGTAGAACAGAGGGATCTAGGAATAATGGTGCATAGTTCCCTGAAGGTGGAATCTCATGTGGATAGGGTGGTGAAGATAGCTTTTGGTATGCTGGCCTTTATAAATCAGAGCATTGAGTATAGGAGTTGGGATGTAATGTTGAAATTGTATAAGGCATTGGCAAGGCCAAATTTGGAGTATTGTGTACAGTTCTGGTCACCGAATTATAGGAAAGATGTCAATAAAATTGAGAGAGTACAGGGGAGATTTGCTAGAATGTTGCCTGGGTTTCATCTCCTAAGTTACAGAGAAAGGTTGAACAAGTTAGGTCTTTATTCTTTGGAGCGTAGAAGGTTGAGGGGGCACTTGATAGAGGTATTTAAAATTATGAGGGAGATAGGTAGAGTTGACATGGATAGGCTTTTTCCATTGAGAGTGGGGGAGATTCAAACAAGAGGACATGAGTTGAGAGTTAAAGGGCAAAAGTTTAGGGGTGACATGAGGGAGAACTTCTTTACTCAGAGAGTGGTAGCTGTGTGGAACGAGCTTCCAGTAGAAGTGGTTGAGGCAGGTTTGATGTTGTCGTTTAAAGTTAAATTGGACAGCTATATGGACAGGAAAGGAATGGAGGGTTATGGGCTGAGTGCAGGTCAGTGGGACTAGCTGAGAGTAAGAGTTCGGCACGGACTAGAAGGGCCGAGATTACCTGTTTCCGTGGTGTAATTGTTATATGGTTTTTGGGGAGCTGGAATTAAAATGCCTTGAAAAAGTCCACTTAGTATTTTAATATGACAACTGTTGAAAACACGGTGACACAGATTGCTAAAGATCAGACTGGCAGACAGGATTCCATGCTGAATGCTGACATTAATATTTGTCCTCCAGGAACAATGGCAGCCAAAGATTGTTTTATACTTTATGCTCCTCTCTGTTAACATTGACTCATGTCTGACCGGGGGAGTCAGGAGAGAACAGGATTAGAACTTTATTTTATTGATGTACAGAGTTAGTTGTACATTTTGTAATGGTCTGTATGTTATTTATTGATTTAGAGATACCGGGTGGAACAGGCCCTTTTGGCATAATGAGCTGCGCTGCCTAGCAACGCACAGATTTAACCCGACCCTAATCACAGGACAATTTACAATGAACAGTTAACCTACCAAGCAGTGGTCCCTTGGACTGAGGGAGGAAACCCTCGGGGTTCACGGGGAGGAATTGAATTCCGCCGCTCTGAGTTGTTAAACCATGGCACTCACAAATAGGTTCTGCTAAAAGTGTGCAATTATAGGACAATGTATGTACAGAGTGTGTTTATCATTGTTGTAGGAGCCACGTATCTGCATTGCATTCTGTGTTGAACATTTATTGTGTGTGTTACAGTAACTAGTCACGTTAATGGTGGGGTGGTAAAGGCGAAGGGAATAAGTGACATATTCATGCTTATTTTGTGGCAGTTTGTAGTTTGGGACTGTGGAGGTCATATCTTTGCTGACCACTGAGAGAAAGCTCAATAATGCTTGAATGTATGTTTGTTAATTGCTAAGAAAGGATCGAGATCGGGAATGAAACTCTTTGGAACAATCTCAGGAGCTGTGGGCACATCATGCAAGTGTAAGCACTCTGTGACGGCCGAGGCCAGCAACAATCATTTGGCAGGTTTTTAGATTAGCTTTTTGCCGCCACAATTGCAAACGTTACTTCAGTTCTAGCATGGAGACTGAATCTGCTGTTAGCCCAATACTAGATGCTAATGCCACAGGTATGTTGTGTATTTTCATATTGCTGCAGAAATGAAGAGGTGGATGCCAGTAATACAAATCTATTTACCCCAGATTAGTGGCACAGCTCTGAAAGTATCAGTGGTCATGAGCAGTTCTTATAATGACATTAATTTTCTTTTTGCGCAGCCACACTTTGATAATCATCAGCTTCTGTGAAAAATAACATCAGAGCCAAAGGCTTTGAACAAATCCAGGATTCTTCTACTGTGAAGAATCACATTGACAGTGCTTTGTCGATTGTCTGAAGTCACACTGAGAAAGAGTCATAGGCAGGTACAGCACAGAAACAGGCCCTTCAGCCCACCTAGCCCATGCCAATACCCTTCAAACTGCTTACTCCATTTGACCTGCTCCAGGACCATAGCCTCCATACCCCTTCTATCCGTGTACCTATCCAAGTTTCTCTGAAATGTTGAATCGAGCTTACATACATCACGTGCTGGCTTTCATTCCACACTCTCACAGCCATCTGAGTGAAGAAGTTTCCCCTCATGATCAACAAACTCATTCGTAAGGCCAGTGATGTTGTGGGGATGGAACTGAACTCTCTGACGGTGGTGTCTGAAAAGAGGATGCTGTCTAAGTTGCATGCCATCTTGGTCAATGTCTCCCATCTACTACATAATGTACTGGGTGGGCGCAGGAGTACGTTCAGCCAGAGACTCATTCCAACGAGATGCAACACACAGTGTCATAGGAAGTCATTCCTGCCTGTGCCATCAAACTTTACAACTCCTCCCTTGGAGGGTCAGACACCCTGAGCCAATAGGCTGGTCCTGGACTTACTTCCTGGCATAATTTACATATTACTATTTAATTATTTATGGTTTTATTACTATTTAATTACTTATGATGCAACTGTAACGAAAACCAATTTCCCTCGGGATCAATAAAGTATGACTATGACTATGACTATGCGCCCCTTAAATTCCCACCTTTCACCCTTAACCCATGACCTCTGGTTATAGTCCCACCCAACTCGAAATGACATGTCTGCATGCACTTACCCGATCTATACCCCTCATAATTTTATATACCTCTATCAAATACCTCTGGTGATGATCTTTGCATCATCAGTGGGGACAGGAGAGGTTCTGGAGGATTGGAGGGTTGCAGATGTTGTTCCTTTATTCAAGAAAGGGAGTAGAGATAGCCCAGGAAATTATAGACCAGTGAGTCTTACTTCAGTGGATGGTAAGTTGATGGAGAAGATCCTGAGAGGCAGGATTTATGAACATTTGGAGAGGTATAATATGATTAGGAATAGTCAGCATGGCTTTGTCAAAGGCAGGTCGTGCCTACGAGCCTGATTGAATTTTTTGAGGATGTCTCTAAACACATTGATGAAGGTAGAGAAGTAGATGTAGTGTATATGGATTTCAGCAAGGCATTTGACAAGGTACCCCATGCAAGGCTTATTGAGAAAGTAAGGAGGCATGGGATCCAAGGGGACATTGCTTTGTGGATCCAGAACTAGCTTGCCCACAGAAGGCAAAGTGTGGTTGTAGATGGGTCATATTCTATATGGAGGTCGGTGACCCGTGTTGTGCCTCAGGGATCTGTTCTGGGACCCCTTCTCTTCATGATTTTTATAAATGACCTGGATGAAGTGGAGGGATGGGTTAGTAAATTTGCTGACGACACAAAGGTTGGGGGTATTGTGGATAGTGTGAAGGGCTGTCAGAGGTTACAGCGGGACATCGATAGGATGCAAAACTGGGCTGAGAAGTGGCAGATGGAGTTCAACCCAGATAAGTGCGAGGTGCTTATAGGACACGCAAAGCTGCTGCACAGGTTGACTCTGTGGTTAAGAAAGCATACGGTGCATTGGCTTTCATCAATCGTGGGATTGAGTTTAGGAATCGAGAAGGAATGTTGCAGCTATATCGGACCCTGGTCAGACCCCACTTGGAGTACTGTGCTCAGTTCTGGTCGCCTCACTACAGGAAGGATGTGGAAACCATAGAAAGGGTGCAGAGGAGATTTACAAGGATGTTGCCTGGATTGGGGAGCATGCCTTATGAACTCAGCCTTTTTTCCTTGGAGTGATGGAGGATGAGAGGTGATCTGATAGGGGTGTACAAGATGATGAGAGGCATTGATCGTGTGGATAGTCAGAGGTTTTCTCCCAGGACTGAAATGACTAACACAAGAGGGCATAGTTTTAAGATGCTTGGAAGTCAGTACAGAGGAGATGTCAGGGGTAAGTTGTTTTTGTTTTTTTTTACGCAGAGAGTGGTGAGTGCGTGGAATGGACTGCTCGCGACCGTGGTGGAGGCGGATACAATAGGGTCTTTTAAGAGATTCCTGGATAGGTACATGGAGCTTAGAAAAATAGAGGGCTATGGGTAACCCTAGGTAATTTCTAAGGTAGGGACATGTTCGGCACAGCATTGTGGGCTGAAGGGCCTGTATTATGCTGTAGGTTTTCTATGTTTTCTATGTTTCTAAATCTCCTCTCAATCTTCTACATTCTAAAGAATAAAGTCCTAACCTATTCAATCTTTCCTTATAACTCAGGTCCCCAGACCCGGCAACACCCTTGTAAATTTTCTCTATACTCTTTCAATCTTGTTTACATCTTTCCTGTAGATAAAATAGGCCTCACCAACGTCTCATACAACTTCAGCATAACATCCCATCTCTTGCACTCAACACATTGATTTATGAAGGCCAATGTGCCAAAAGCTTTCTTTACCACCCTATCCAGCTGTGATACCACTTTCAACAAATTATGGCCCTATATTCCCAGATCCCTTTGTTCTACAAGACTCCTCCGTGCCCTACTGTTCACTGTGTAGGACTTACCTTGGCAAAGTGTAACACCTTGCACTTGTCTGCATTAAATTCCATCTGCCATTTTTCCAGTTGATGCAGACCCCTCAGCAAGCCATGATAGCCTTCCTCACTGTCCCCTATCCTCCCAACTTTGTTGCCATCCGCAAATTTGCTGATCCAGAAAACCATATTTTCGTCCAGATCATTGATATAGATGACAAACAACAATGGACCCAGCACCGATCCCTGCAGCACACCACTAGTCACAGGCCTCTGGTCAGAGAGACAACCCTCTACTACCAGCCTCTGGACTCTCCCACAAAGCCAATGTCTACTCCAATTTACTACCTCATCCTGAATGTCGAGTGTCTGAACCTACTTGACCAGCCTCCCATACAGGACCTTGTCAAAGGTATTACTAAAGTCCATGTAGACAACATCCACTGCCTTACCTGCATCCACTTTCCTGGTAGCTTCCTCAAAAAACTCTATAAGATTGGTTAGGCATTATCTACCATGAGCAAAGCCATAGCGATTATCCTTAATCAGCCCATTTCTATCCAAAAGTACAGAATGCAGTATTCAATTATGGCTGATCCTTTTTTTCATAGAATACCTTCCAACAACTTTCCCACAACTGATGTCAGACTCCCTGACCTATAATTTGTTGGTTTCTGTTTAGAGCCTTTTTTAAAACACTGGCTATCCAATCCTCTGGTACCTCTCCTGTCACGAAGGGTATTTTAAATCACTCTGCTAGGGCCCCGGCAGAACACCAAGGGACCGCCTTGTCAGGCCCTGGGGATTTATGCACCCTGATTTACCTCAGGGTAGCAAACACCTCCTCCTCTGTGATCTGTACAGGGTCCATGAAGTTGATGCCGCTTTGCCTCACCTCTATAGACTCTGTGTCTGTCTCCCAAGTAAATACAGATGCAAAGAATTCATTTGGCTCAGAATCAGATTTATTATCACTGGCATGTGATGTGAAATTTGTTAACTTAGCAGCAGCAGTTCAATGCAATACATAATCTAGCAGAAAGGAAATAATAATAATCAGTTCAGTTCAGTTTTTGTTTATTATCATTTAGAAATGCATGCAATTAATAAATTAAATAAAACAAATAAACAAGTAAATCAATTACGTATATTGAATAGATTTTAAAAATGTGAAAATGTGAAAAACAGAAATACTGTATATTTAAAAAAAAGTGAGGTAGTGTCCAAAGATTCGATGTCCATCTAGGAATCAGATGGCAGAGGGGAAGAAGCTGTTCCTGGATCACTCAGTGTGCGCCTTCAGGCTTCTGTATCTCCTACCTGATGGTATCAGTGAGAAAAGGGCATGCCCTGGGTGCTGGAGGTCCTTAATAATGGACGCTGCCTTTCTGAGACACCGCTTCCTGATGATGTCTTGGGTACTTTGTAGGCTAATACCCAAGATAGAGCTGACTAGATTTACAACCTTCTGCAGCTTCTTTCGGTCCTGTGCAGTAGCCCCTCCATACCAGACAGTGATGCAGCCTGTCAGAATGCTCTCCACAGTACATCTATAGAAGTTTTTGAGTATATTTGTTGACAAGCCAAATCTCTTCAAACTTCTAATAAAGTATAGCCGCTGTCTTGCCTTCTGTATAACTACATTGGTATGTTGGGACCAGGTTACACACATGGATTTCCATTCTGATCTTCCAGAGTACTAATTTTATCCCTTGCTATCCTTTTGCTCTTAATATATCTGTAGAATCCTTTTAGATTTTCCTTCACCTCGTCTGCTAGAGCAACTTCATTCCTTCTTTTAGTCCTCCTTATTTCTTTCTGAAGTGTCTCTTGCATTTCTTATACTCCATAAGCACCTCATTTGTTACTACCTGCTTATACCTGCTGTGCACCTCCTTTTTTTTTTATCTTAACCAGGGCCTCAATATCTCTTGAAAACCAAGGTTCCCTTCCCTTATTATCTTTACCTTTTATTCTGACAGGCAATACAAGCATTATACTCTCAAAATTTCACTTTTGGAATTTTCCACTTACCAAGTACACCTTTGCTAGAAAGCATCCTGTCCCAATCCACACTTGCCAGATCATTTCTGATACCATCAAAACAGGCCCTTGTCCAATTCAGAATCTCAATCCATGGACCAGACCTATCTCTTTGCATATTTACTTTGAGGCTAATGACGTGATGGTCACTGGATGAAAAGTGTTTCCTGACCCACCATTTCTTCTGACCTTCCCCTCTCTGAGGCAGAACGCTCTGTTCTCAGTAAGGGCCTCACCTTTGTCCCCCTGCGCCAGCCCCTCAGTAGGTTCTGCGCCCGCCACAACGCTGAGCTCCTCTTTCGCCACTTCAGTTTCCGAGCCTATTTCTTCGGCGAGGACTCCCCACCCCGCCGATGACTCCTTCTCCTATCTTCAACCCTCCTCCTCTTCCTGGACACACGGCCCTGGTGTTCTGCCTGCCCTGGAACTTTTCATTGCCAACTGCCGATAGGACATTAACCGTCCAGACTTCAACACTCCTCTCTCCTATTCCAATCTCACTCCTTCCGAACGCTCGGCTCTCCACTCCCTCCGCACCAATCCTAACCTCGCCATCAAATCCGCAGACAAGGGAGGTGCTGAAGCAGTCTGGTGTCCTGACCTCTACTTTGATGAGGCCCAGCGCCAACTCTCAGACACCTCCTCTTACCCACTCCTCGAACAGGGCCCCACTAAGGAGCACCAGGCCATTGTCTCCCACATCATCGCCAACCGTATTGACTCTGGGGATCTCCCATCCACTGCCACCAACCTCATAGTTCCCACACCCCGCACTTCCCGTTTCTACCTCTTACCTAAGATCGACAAACCCGCTTGTCCAGGTAGACCCATTATTTCAGCCCCACTGAACTCATATCGGCATACCCTGACTGTGTCTTCCCCCAGTTCAGCCACTTATTACCTACGTCCGTGACACTTCACACACTCTGGATCTTTTCAAGGATTTCAAGTTCCTGATCCCCATCATCTCATTTTCACTATGGATGTCCGGTCCCTGTACACCTCCATCCCCCACCAGGAAGGTCTCAAAGCTCTGTTTTTGTCTGGACACCAGACCTGACCAGTTACCCTCTACCTCCCTCTCCTCCGCCTAGCGGAACTTGTCCACACGCTAAATAATTTCTCCTTTGGCTTCTCCCACTTCCTTCAAAAAAAAGGGGTAGCCATTGGAGCCACATGGGTCCCAGCTATGTCTGCCCGTTTGTCGGCTACATGGAACAGTCTATGCTCCAAGCCTACACAGGTGACCGTCCTGCACTTTTCCTGCGCTACATCGACGACTGCATTGGCGCTGCTTCCTGTGCCCGTGCTGAATTTGTCAATTTTATCCACTTTGCCTCCAACTTCCACCCTGCCCTTAAATTCACCTGGGACATTTCCGACACTTCCCTTCCCTTTCTCGATCTCACTGTCTCTATCTCCGGAGACAGCTTATCCACCGATGTCTGTCATAAACCCACGGACTCTCACAGCTACCTAAACTGCACCTCGTCCCACCCTACTACTTGTGAAAACGCCATCCCCTTCTCACAATTCCTCCGTCTCCGCCGCAGCTGCTCTCGGAATGAGGGGTTTTCATCCTAGAACGAAAGGGACTCCACCATCAATGCTGCCCTCAACCGCATCTCTTCCACTTCACGCACGTCTGCTCTTACCCCACCCTCCCAGGGATAGGGTTCCTCCTATCCTCACCTACCACCCTACCAGCCTCCGCGTCCAGCACATAATTCTCCGAGAGTTCCTCCACCTCCATTGGGATCCCACCACCAAGCACATCTCCTCTCCCCCCCCCCCACTTTCTGCTTTCCGCAGGGATCGCTCCCTACGCGACTCCCTTGAATATTCATCCCTCCCCACCGATCTCCCTCTTGGCACTTATCCTTGCAAGCGGAACAAGTGCTACACCTTCTCCTTCACTGTCATTCAGGGCTCAAACAGTCCTTCTTGGTGAGGCGACACTTCACCTGTGCGTCTGTTGGGGTCCGGTGTTCCCGGTGTGGCCTCCTGTATATCGCTGAGACCTGGCGTAGATTGGGAGATCACTTCGCCGACCATCCACACTCTGTCCGCCAGAACAAGCGGGTTCTCCCAGTGGCCACCAATTTTAATTCCACTTCCCATTCCGATATGTCCACCCATGTCCTCCTCCACTGTCGGGATAAGGCCATACTTGGACTGGAGGAACAATATCTTATATTCCCTTTGGGTTGCCTACGACCTGCTGCATGAACACAGATTTCTCAAACTTCCGGTAATTCCCCAACACCCCTCCCCCCCGCTCCATTTCCCATCCCCCTTTCCCTCTCTCACCAATCAACTTCCCAGCTCTCTGGTCCATCCCTCCCTCTCCAGGTCTCACCCATTACCAGCTGGTTCTCTCTCCCCTCCTCCCATCTTTTAAATCTCCTACATAGTCTTTTCCCCAGTCCTGCCGCGGGGTCTCGGCTCCAAACATCGACTGTACTCTTGTCCATAGATGCTGCCTGGCCAATTGAGTTCCTCCAGCATTTTGTGTGTGTTGCTCAGATTTCCAGTACCTGCAGATTTTCTCTTATTTGTTCCCCTGTACAAACTTCTGTCACCTGCCCCATCTCATTCCCTGAACGCAGATCCGGTATCACACGCTCTCTTATCGGGGCTTCTATGTACCGATAAAGGAGACTTTCCCGAACACATTCGACAAACTCTGTCCTCTCTGGTCCTTGGGGTTCTCAGTCAGTACTGTATGCGGAAAGTTAAAATCACCTATGATAACAAACTTACTGTATGCTTCTTGCAACTGTCTGCGAACTTCACAAATTTGTTCCTCTAAATCCCTCGGAATGTTGGGTCTGTAATATAGCTCCATTAATCTGGCCTTTCTCAATTTAAAATCTCAACCCGCGGACCAGATCATATTTCTCAGTTCCATTCATAACGCTTCACTAGTTGAGTTCCAGTCTGCCCGACGGATCACTGCCGTAACATTTTCCCTGACTAGTAACGCCACCCCTCCCGCTGTCAAAACCCCGGAATATTGAGCTGCCAATCCTGCCCCTCCTGCAACCGTCTCACAATATAATTCCAGGTGTCGATCCATGCCCCGAGCCGATTCACCTTTCCAACCATAACTTCTTGCATTAAAATTTATGCAGCTCACGACACTAGTCGCACCATGCTCAACCTATCTGTCTCCACCAACTGTTCTGGCACTCTGGTTCCCAGCCCCCTGCAACTCTAGTATAAACCCCACCATGCAACATTAACAAACCCTCCCACTGGGATATTAGTCCCCCTCCAGTTGAGGTGCAAACTATCCCTTCTGTACAAGTCCCACCTTCCCTGGAAGAGCCCAATGATCCAAAAATCTTATGCCCTCCCTCCTACACCAACTCCTTAGCCACATGTTAAACTGCATCGTCTTCCTCGTTCTAACGTTATTAGCATGTGGCATGGGTAGCAATCCTGAGATCACAACCCTGGAGGTCCTGCCCCTTAATTTAGACCCCAACTCCATGAGTTCCCTATGCAGAACCTCATCACTCATCCCACCCACATCATTGGTACTTACACGGACCACGACTTCTAGCCGTTCACACTCCCACTTAAGAATATTGAGGACTCAATCCCGAACCCTGGCAGCAATATACCATCTGGGAATCCCATTCTTACCCATAGAACCTCCTGTCCGTTTCCCTAATGAGTCCCCTTTCACCACAGTGTGCCTCTTTTTCCCCCCGGGATGGCCAAAGGGCACTCTGCACTGGCTCCTTAACCCCTTTCCCCTTCCTGTCACCCAGTTTCCTGTGCCCTGCACATAGGATATAGCAACCTCTCAAAATATCCTGTCCATCACCCCCTCAGCCTCCCTAATGATCCAAAGTTCATCCAGTTCCAGCTCCAACTCCTTAATGTGGTTTGTTAGAAGCTGCAGCTGAACGTACTTCTCGCAGTTGTAGTTGTCAGGGACAATGAAGGTCTCCCTGCCATCCCACAAGAAAAGCATTCAACTATCCTGCCTGGCATCTCTACTGTCCTCAGTGAGCAGGTATAAAGAAGGGAAGGAAAAAAAAACTTTACCTAGAGTGTTTCTCATTCCTTTGCTTTCTCTGACTGAAGCCTCGAAGCCCTAAAGCCTGAGGATCAGCACTCTGACTCGGGATGCTGGAAGAAGCAGAGGATATTTCCATGCGGGGGGGAGCAGGCGACTCAGTAAGGATTTAGCAAGGATCTTCCCAGCAATGCAAAGGAAGATAATGCAAATGATAAGATTAGGGGCACAGTGTTAGCGTAGCGCTATAACAGCTCAGGGTGTCAAAGTTCAGAGTTCAATTTTTGCATCCTCTGTCAGAAGGTTGTAAATTGTCCAGTGATTAGGCCAGGGTTCAATCGGTGGGTTGTTGGGTAGTGTGGCTCAGTATCTCTAAATAATATAAAATAAAAAATGCTAACACAGATTAGCCAGCATTTCTGTAATAAACCAGAAACACAAACACAGCACATTTGTCACTGAGCTTTACGTACTGCATCTGGTATGCGATCAGCATCCGATGTTTTACTGTTTATTTTGGTTTGATTGCAGTTTGGAGTTTCTCAGATTTCAGTGTGGACTTCCCAGACTGAATATTGAGAACAGGAAGCATTCATCTTCCAGGGAACTGTCTGAGGTACCAACCTAGCCCTGCTTCACCTGCTTTTGCTCCGTCAGACTGGCCTTGTCTGGCATTTCACCTGAACTGCCATGCTGGGGTGGCACAATAGCGTAGTCTGTTGTCCCTGTACAATCTCCTATGCAATGGCGTGCTGGGGCAATGGCATCAACTCGGCTGGCTCTGTTATAGGAGTCAAACTGGACACACTGGAGGCTGTGGTAGAACAGAGGACCCTCTGGAAAATCCTGGACAATGTCTCTCACCCTCTACATGCCACCTTGGCTGACAGTGGAGCAGTTTCAGTGATAGACTAACACATCTGCACCACTCCAAAGTGCACTATACGAGGTCATTTTTACCCTCAGCCACTAAGCCCTATAATGAGTCAGCCTACAGCTGGGGAGTGATCTTGTAATCCAAGTTGTAAATCTTGTACATCTCATTTTTCTAAGGTAACTTTTAAAAAAATTTAACTTCTAATATTTTTTAATATTTTAAATATATTTAATATTTTTCTCAAATATTTTTATTTAATATTTTTCAAATATTAACTTCTAATATTTATATATCTGTGCACTTGTAATGCTACTGTGACACGAATTTCCTTTGGGAACAATAAAGTATCCATCTATCTCATAGTTAGTGCAATGCTTTACAGTACCAGTGACCCGGGTTCAGTTCCCACTGCAGTCTGTAAGGAGTTGGGACATTCTCCCTGTGACCGTCTGGGTTTCCACCGGGTGCTTTGGTTTCCTGCCACAGTCCAAAGATGTACCGGTTAGTAGGTTGATTGGTCATTGTAAACTGTCCTGTGATTAGGCTAGTCGGTTGCTGGGTGGTGCAGTTTGAAGGGCTGGAAGGTCCTACTTCATGCTGTATTTCAATAAATAAATTGTCTTTAACAATTATTTCTCATCTGTATTGACAGGGGAGGCAAGAGAAAAGAACAGGTGATGTCCTGAAACTTACCAACATTATAAAAAAAGAGGTACTGGTAGCCTGGAGACACAAGGGCCTGAGCATGTGAGAACCCTTGACATGTGAGAAGCAAGGGAGGAAAATCCTGGCAGACTGGCGGAGATTTTTGTATCTTCCTTTGCCATGAGTGAGGTGCTGGAAGAGTGGAGAGTAGCTCATGCTGTGCCTTTATTTAAGAACAGAAATGAGAGCAGGTCAGGGTGGGAAAGCTACTGAGAAATGGGATCCATCTGCAAGAACAATCAGCATGGCTTTCTTGTGTCTCATCAATTCAACTGTGTGTATCAAAGAGGTGACCAAGGACATTGAGAAGGTCTGCACAAAAGATGGACTTTTGCAAGACAACGGACAAGGTCCTGGCCTGAAAGGTTAGAGCACATGCGATCCCGGATGAGCTGGTGAAACAATACAACACTGGCTTGGTGGAAGGAGGCAGACTGACTGGTTTTCAGATAGGAGGCCTGTGACCACTGGTGCGAGGTCCCCTCTTAAATAGGAGCTGATGGCACAGTGGACAGTGAAGAACATTGTACAAGATTACTGGCGAAAGAGGGCCAAAGAATGAGAGAGGGAATTTTATTTAAAATTCAGCAAGAGATACAGCAGAGTAACAGGAACTTCCAGCGCAATTACACCCGTGTGACCAATTAACTTACCAATACGAACACCTTTGGAATGTGGGAGGAAACCAGAGCATTCGGAGAAAACCCACACAATCACGTGGAGAAGCTACAGACTCCTTACAGACACTGCCAGGAATTGAACCGTGGTCACTGGCAATGTAATAACACTACACCAGTGGGCCACTCTTGAAAATACACAACTCAGTATACTTTAATTGATGCACTTTGGGGAGCTAAAGCAAAGCAGGACATAATAATAATGAACGCTAGGGCCCTTGAGGGTGCTGAGTTCCTTCAATGTTTCGTGTGTGTTCCATTACTGTCTTATGCACCTAAACAGACAAAATAAACAGTAAGAGATAGAACAAAAGCAAGTCCATCATTGAACTTCAGGATCCCCATGACCCAGGACAGTCCTCTTCTCATTGCTACCAGCAAAAAAAAGTTCAAAGTACGTATACTTTACACAATCTTGAGATTTGTCTTCTTACAGGCAGCTACAAAACAAAGCAACCCAATAGAATTCATTAAATAGACCATCAAACACCCAATGTGCAGAAAAAAAAATAAACGCAAACAATAAAAGTAAGCAAATAAGCATTTGGAAACAACAGGAATTCTGCAGATGCTGGAAATTCAAGCAACACACATCAAAGTTGCTGGTGAACGCAGCAGGCCAGGAAGCATCTCTAGGAAGAGGGACAGTCAACGTTTCAAGCCGAGAGCATTTGGAACTGAAGTTCATGAAAGTGAGTCCACAGAAGGTCGTTACTCGCAGGCCACAGCCTCAGTTCAGTGCGGAGATCAGTAAACCTCATGGCCCTGGCCCAGGGTCATTTCTCACTCTCAGAGGAGGAACAGGAACCTGAAGACACACACTCAAAGTTTCAGGACAGCTTCTTCCCATCTGCCATCAGATTTCTGAATGGACAATACACCCGTGAGGATTAACTCAGCTTCCACCCCCCAACTCTTTTTTGCACTACTTATTTAGCTTAATTCTTTTCCCCCCGATTATATACTATTTGTAATTTAGTTTTTATGAATTGCACTGAACTGTTGTCATAAAACAAATTTTATGACATAATCAGGAATAATAAACCTGATTCTGAATTTAAGTAAACAATAAAAAAAAGTTAACAAGTACAAAGTTTTCAACAAATTTAATAAAAAAGTCCTTCAGTTTGCAGGAGTTGTTGAGCAGTCTAAACTGATTAGAATAGTGACAGCTTGAAGGAGGAGTCAGATCGTCAGGCACAAACCGGAGTGAATCATCATGCACAACATCATGATTGCATCCTAGTCCTTTTAGTGGGAGGTGCATCACCATTTCCTTCGTCCTCATCTTCACCATCATCTTCTTCATCTGATTCAAGAAAAGAATGCTCAGTTCATGGCAAAAAATAATTATCATTGTACGTCAAGAAATGGGTACAAGTACTGAGAAAGAAAAATAGAATACTGGAAATCCAGAGCAACACGCAAAATGCTGGAGGAACTCAGCAGATCAGGCAACAACACACAAAATGCTGGAAGAACTCAGCAGCTCAGGCAGCATCTATGGAAATGAATAAATAGTTGTCGTTTCAGGCTGAGACCTTTCATCAGGACTGGAAAGGGAAGGGGGAAGATGCTAGAATAAGATAGTCCACTCTCCTCTCCTATCAGATTTCTTCTTCTGCAACCCTTTACCTTTTCCACCAATCACCTTCCAGCTTCTTTCTCCACCCCCATCCCCCTATCAACTTCTAGTTTGTCCTTCCCCTCCCCCCACCCCCTCCTTTCCATTTCCGTGCGTTCCTCTGGGCACATCAGGAAGAAGTTCACAGAGGAGTACGAGGGGGATGCAAACAGAATCACAGTCAGGTTTATTATCAGCAGCATGTGACATGAAATTTCCATCCAGATGGCAAGCATAAACTCAAACGACCTCATTCTATAAAGCAGAACGTAAGGAGATATTAGGCAAATGATCAAAAGGGGGAGTAAGGTGGAGATGTTCTGGAAGCGCTTCAAGTCTGGGAAGTTGCCAACAATAAACTCATTAACTTCTACACACACCGCACGCTGTCAGAGCAGTGCTGCCAGGATAACCAAGGACATGACCCACCCAGCCAACACACTTTTCGTCCCTCTTCCCTCCGGGCAAAGGCTCAGGAGCTTGAAGACTAGTACAGCCAGATTTGGGAACAGCTTCTTTCCAACAGTGATAACACTGCTGAACGGATCCTGACCCGGATCTGGGCCGTACCCTCCAAATATCCGGACCTGCCTCTCAGTTTTTTTGCACTACCTTACTTCCCATTTTTCTATTTATGATATATAATTTAATTTTTTAATATTTACTGATTTTAACTATTTTTAATATCTTTAATATTTAATATTTGTAATCCAGGGAGTGGGAAGCGCAGAATCAAATATTGCTGTGATGATTGTACGTTCTAGTACCAATTGTCTGGCGACAATAAAGTATAATGTTGGAACTAGGAGCCACTGTGCAGAATCAGGAAAAGCTGCAGAAAGTTGTCATCTCGGCTAGCTCCGTAATGGGCACTGGCCTCTCCAGATCACGGACACCTTCAAAAAGTGATGCCTAAAAAAGGTGGTATCAGTCTTTAAGGACCCCATCACCCAGGCCATGCCCTCTCCTCATTGCTACCACCGAGGAGGTACAGCAGCCTGAAGACGCACACTCAATGTTTTAGGAACAGCTTCTTCCCCACCACCACCAGATTTCTAAATTTGCTGCAAGACAAATTTCACAACATATGCCAGTGATATTAAACCTGATTTGGAATCTCAGCTCAGGGCACTTAGTGCTGTTGAAAAACCGGAGGTTCAGCCTCCCCGCACCACCCCCCCGTCTTCATTTCCTTTACGGTATCTACTGCCATCAATCCAGGAAAAGAAGCTGACATATCCCAAAGTATTCGGAGATAAATCACTGTTGATAAATCCCAAAGCTGATCAATGCACTTACACACCATTTACACTAGATGGCATTTTGCACAAAGCTTCACATTGGCAAGCCAAGAATGTTATACTGACAAATGAACCCTCACTTTGCTATTATTCAGTATAACATAATAGCAAAGTGAGGGTTCATTTGTCCACTCCTCTTCCTATAATATACAGACATTGTACATCATTATGTTCAAATTTACTGTCATCCAACTACAAATATACAACCAAATTAAACAGTGTTCCTCCAGACCACAGTACACTCACACTACATATGGTGGCATGCAAAAGTGTGGGCACCTCAGTCAAAATTTCTGTTACTGTGAATAGCTCTCCATCTTTTACGCGCTTAGCTATTCACAGTAACAGAAATTTTGACCAGAGGTGCCCAAACTTTTGCATGCCACCGTACATCACAAAGCACATAAAACAAAATAGAACCATAGAACACGACAGCACAGAAAACAGGCCATTCGGCCCTTCTAGTCTGTGCCGAAACTTTATTCCACTAGTCCCATTGACCTGCACCCAGTCCATAACCCTCCAGACCTCTCCCATCCATGTATCTTATCCAATTTATTCTTAAAACCTAAGAGTGAGCCCGCATTTACCACGTTAGATGGCAGCTTGTTCCACACTCCCACCACTGAGTGAAGTTCTCCCTAATGTTCCCCCAAACCTTTCTCCTTCACCCTAAAGCCATGTCCTCTCATATTTATCTCTCCTAATCCAAGTGGAAAGAGCCTACTCGCATTTACTCTGTCTATACCCCTCATAATTTTGTAAACCTCTATCAAATCTCCCCTCATTCTTCTACACTCCAAGGAATAAAGTCCTAACCTGTTCAATCTTTCCCTGTAACTCAACTCCTGAAGACCCGGCAACATCCTAGTAAATCTTCTCTGCACTCTTTCAATCTTACTGATATCCTTCCTATAGTTAGGTGACCAGAATTGCACACAATACTCCAAATTTGGCCTCACCAATGTCTTATACAACCTCCTCATAACATCCCAACTCCTATACTCAATACTTTGATTTACGAATGCCAGGATGCCAAAAGCCTTCTTTACAACCCTGTCTAAGTGTGGTGACCCGGCTGGTGGCATAGTGGCATCAGCGTCGGACTTTGAGACGAAAGATCCCAGGTTCGAATCCAGCCGGCCGGCTCCCCTGCACACTTCCCATCCGTGCTGGGTTACGAGCTGGTGATCTCTTTGGAAACTCACCCGGCAGAAGACAATGGCAAAACACTGCTGTAACTTGCCTCGTACGCAATTCCCCACTACGTCAGAGAGGCATGGAGGGAAATCGTCCGCTAACTGGAGAAACTCCGGATGTGAAGCACCTTTCCTTTCCTACCTGTGACACCACTTTCAAGGAATTATGTATCTGAACTCCCTGATCTCTTTGTTCCTCCGCACTCCTCAGTGCCCTACCATTTACTGTGTATGTCCTACCTTGATTTGTCCTTCCAAAATGCAACACCTCACACTTGTCTGCATTAAATACCATCTGCCATTTTCTGGCCCATTTTTCCAGTTGGTCCAGATCCCTCCGCAAGCACTGAAAGCCTTCCTCACTGTGCACAACACCTCCAATCTTAGTGTCATCAGCAAACTTGTTGATCCAATTTACCACAATATTATCTAGGTCACTGATATAGACAACAAACGTCAATGGTCCCAGCACAGATCCCTGAGGCACACCACTAGTCACAGGCCTCCAGTCTGATAAGCAATCATACACTACCACTCTCTGTCTTCTCCCACACAGCCAATTTTGAATCAAGTTCACAACCTCTCCATGGATACCAAGTGTCTGAACCTTCTGAAATAACCTCCCATGTGGCACCTTGTCAAAGGCCTTACTAAGGTCCATGTAGACAACATCCACAGCCTTTTCTTCGTCTACTTTTTGGTAACCTCCTCGAAAAACTCTACAAGATTTGTTAAACATGATCTACCACGCACAAAGCCATGCTGACTATCCTTAATCAGCCCTTGGCTGTCCAAATACTTGTATATCCGATCTCTCAGAACACCTTCCAATAATTTACCTACTACTGATGTCAGGTTCACCAGCCTGTAATTACCTGGTTTACTTTTGGAGCCTTTTTTAAACAACTGAACAACATGAGCCACCCTCCAATCTTCCGGCACCGCACCCGTGGCTCAGGACATTTTAAATATTTCTGCCAGGGTCTCTGCAATTTCTACACTAGTCTCTCTCAAGGTCCGAGGAAATATCATGTCAGGCCCAGGGGATTTAACTACCTTTATTCGCTGTAAGGCAGCAAGCACCTCCTCCTCTTTAATCTCTATATGTTCCATGACACTGCTGCTTGTTTCCCTTCCTTCCATATACACTATGCCAGTTTCCTGAGTAAATACTGATGCAAAAAAACTGTTTAAGATCTCCCACATCTTGCGAGGCTCCACAAATAGACAACCCCTCTGATCAAGGGGACCAACTTTGTCCCTTACAATTACTCTTAATATACTTGTAGAAACCCTTCGGGTTTACCTTCACATTACCTGCCAAAGCAACCTCATGTCTTCTTTTTGCCTTCCTGATTTTCTTCTTTAGTATTTGCTTACATCTTCTATACTCTTCATGTACCTCATTTGTTCCTTTTGCCTATACCTGCTATACACCTCTCTCTTTTTCTTAACCAGATCACCAATATCCCTTGAAAACCAAGGTTCCCTGTGCCTGTTAACTTTGCCTTTAATCCTGGCAGGAACATGCAAACTCTGCACTTTCAAAATTTCGCCTTTGAATGCCTTCCACGTACTGAACACATCCTTGCCAGAAAACAACTTATCCCAATCCACTCTTCCTAGATCCTTTCTCATTTCCTCAAAATTGGCCCTTCTCCAATGTAGAACCTTAACTCGAGGACCAGTCCTATCCTTATCTGTAATTAACTTGAAGCTAATGACATTATGGACAATTATGACCCAAAATGTTCACCTAATTATTACCACAAGTTTATGAGAGTCAGGTTTAATATCGCTGGCATATATTGTGAGATTTGTCTGTGTGACAACAGTACAATGCAATACATAACAATAGAAAGAAAACTACTGCAGTAATTTAGCTTTCCTTTACAAAATATACATAGTCCAAAAACATAAACAAAAAAGCCTGAGGTAGTGTTCACGGGTTCTATGTCCATTTAGGAATCGGATGGCAGAGGGGAGGAAGCTGTTCCTGAATCGCTGAGTGTGTGCCTTCATGCTTCTGTACCTCCTACCTGATGGTAACAGTGAGAAAAGGGCATGCCCTGGGTGGCAGGGGTCTTTAATGATGGACTCGGCCTTTTTGAGGCATCGCGCCTTGCAGATATCTTGGCAGTCCCAGTCCTGATTAGAGCAAAGAGGTTGTGAGACAGGTGGTAGGGATCTTCAAGGATGCTTCAGGCCCTTTGTCTGCACAAGTGAGAGGGAGACTCCGATGACCCTCTTGGCAGTTTTTACCGTCCAGGGCCACCCCGGTGAACTCATGCACTGAAGCAGACGAGAATGGGTCTTAATATCCCAAACATTGAGGAGCTCGAAAAGCACGTCCCCACTGCATTGCATCAATGAAGGAAGGTTCATATTGACGTGGACTTCTCTTCATATCTCAGGCATCACCTCTCGCCAAGCCAAGCATCGGTGAATGTTATCACCATAACCTTCAAAGCAACCTCCGAATTGCAGGAAATAATACTCGATGATCAAAGGTCCCAGAGCTCACACACAACTCAGGTCTACTAGGCCGTTGGGATCACCACCCTCCTATACACCTCCACAGCCCCAACCACCACGACACAGTCACCTTGTGTACAGACACTCCTGTGTCTAGTGTCACTTTATGGACATACAATCAGTCTTTGTATACAAGTGATCTTATGTACTTTCTTTATCTTATTGTGTTTATTTTGCATCAAGTCCAGAATAAAAATGATTTTGTTCTCCTTTACACCTGTGCTCTGGAAATGACTAAACAATTCTGAACGTTGAAGATCTGCTCCATCTTCAGCAGGGATCATCAGGCTCCGTAAAAATGCCACTAACACTGCCTGGACAAAATCTTCCCAACTCACTGAATGGAGAAATGCCACAAGATGAACATTCTCTCCCAGACAACAATCTCAATCAGTACAGCATGGGCCATCTCTGGTCAGCTACAGTGGATACTATACAATTTTTGAACTCAATATTGGGTGAAGATCACCAGGTGGACTGAGATTTAAAGGATATCCTCAAAGCTTTTTGTTCTGGAAAAGGAATTGCAATATCCCACTAACCCCTGGGAACCTCTGGTCCAGGACTACTTGTACAGAAAGAGCAGTCAGGATGCTGTTGGGAATCTCAAATGCATACACTGGGGCCACACAGAAGTCTGCATAAGCAGTGGAAGGAGTGCAACACTTCACAAACTGGCAGCCTCTCAGCCTGTCAACCACCTCCAGCTCCATTTATGGAAGAATCTAAAGTTCACTTACCATGCTCTTCACTCAGCTCTGAAACTTTGCCTTCTCCAGATAACCTCTGTTTCCCTGACTAATCAAGAACCTATCAACCTCCACTTTAAATATACCCAATCACTTTGCCTCCACAGCAATCTATGGCAATGAATTCCATCAAGCATCCAAATTCGTCACAGGGTCAGTTCAACTCGACAGCAAACTGGACCTCACATATTGTAAACTCCCTCATTCAATAAGATTTGGTACCAGTACTCCCTCTACCCAAGATCAACAACAGAGTGGAATCTTCTGTTGCCAGACCTGCGCAGTATTTCTGACATTAATATTTTTAAAGACTCAATCAAATCGATTTAGGGGATCTGGTCAAAAAAAGCTTACTTTACAATTTAACTCCCACGCCGTTCACACTGACTGCACGTTATAACAGCCATCCGGCAGTGCTTGCACAGTACCAAGCAGAAGCAGGATATTACCATCCTCTGGCTAAAGAAATTCCTCTTCATCTGTTCTAAATGGACATCCCTCTGTGGCTGTGTCCTTTGGTCCTAGTCTCCCCAACTACAGGAAACATCCTCTCCACATCCACTCTGTTGAGGCCTTTCAATATTCAATAGGTTTTAATGAGATCCTCTTCCCTTATTCTGCAAAACTCGCAATGAGTACAGGCCCAGAGCCATCAAATGTTCCTCAAACATTATCCCTTTGGGGCCAAACAGACTTGTACAAGAAAAGTGTCTGTTGGAGGAACATCTGTGGGAGAGAAAGGAATTGTCCGTCATTACGGATGAAACTTTGCATTGGAGTTTTCTCCAGCTTCCAACTTCCTCCAGTCGCCTTTGTGGCTCCAAATTCCAGCCTCTGTAAGATCTTGTGTCTCCAGGAGTAAGGCAAGGCCAGGAGAGCTCTGTTCTCTACCCGCCTCCCCCCCCCCAATTTATCGGGAGTGTTGCAGATGAAGGGCCCGAAGCATTGTTGAGGATCCCTACCACCCATCCCACAATCTCTCTGACCCACAACCACCAGGGAGGAGGTACAGGAGCATCAGGACTAGGACTGCCAGACTGGGGAACAGCTGAGAGACTAATGAATACCCTGCCTCATCACAAGGATAACAAGCTGTTTACTGTTTACCTGTGCTGTGCACTACATACACTTTGAATTATATTTTATTAACTTATTTGAATTTGAATGTATCTGATTCCTCCTGGTCTACTCAGAACAATTCCATCGTTAACACAACAGCAAAGCCTTGAGATTGCACCTCAGAACAACGTTCTCTCTCATTTTTTTTCCCACAGCTGCGCAGACCAACCACTGTTCTGAGCAGGAAGTTTTTACACAACCTGAGAACTACACAGCACTTTAATGAATTATTATATTTAAGAAAATTCCACCTGTGCAGCAACAAACATTATGTGCGTGGGAGCATTTTAGTTACAGTGTGGCCACGCACCGGAACATCTTAGAGGGAATAGCGCCTCAGAGGTGCTCCCTCCACCCTGAGGATTTCAGGTGCAATTTTGCAGAGCAGATTCATGTGTATGGTAACCAATCCTCCACACCATTTAACTCTCCCTGCTGCACAATCGTGAAAACGCTCCCAGCATTTTCAAATTCTTCCTTCAGAATGCCCGCATCTGCTGTTCGGATCATGGCAAGTTAAACCTGGTTTCCTGGACAGTATTTCTCCTTCATAGATCGTGTAGTTTTCTGTACATGAAATTCCTGGGACGGGTCCCACACAAGTGTGTGCAATTCAAAAGAATATTAGCTGACTGTTAAGCATTTTTGGACATTCTAAAAGAGACAAGCGCCAACATATAATAGTAAGCCTTACTTTCAGAACTCTAACGGGTTTAAACAAATTACAATAAAGTCTTTCCCTAACTTAACATATCAAAATTTCAAAGTACATTCATCGTCAAAGAATGTATAAATGATACAACCTTGAGATTTGTTCACTTACAGGCAGCCACGCAAGAAACCTGAAAGAACACCAACAGGGAGGGAGGGAGGCAGACAGACAGATACACAAATCCTGCAAACAGTAAAAGCAAGCGACAGCGTTCAGAATGAAAGCGAATCGGAAGACACGGAGCCTGGAGAGCCGGAGTAGACCCCAAACCTTCATCACACAGCGGGGCAAGTTGCCACGGAGCTCACAGACACGGAGAGGGAAAACACACATATCATGCAAACAATAAAAGGCAGCAACAGCATTCAGAACCAACTCTCATTTACAACATTTCCATCCTGATTATACCTAATTTACCAGGGTGATGTCTAGATTAGAGTCCATGAGAAACATTGGATAAACTTGGGTTGTTTTCTCATCCCTGGGGAACTGCAGGATCTAGGACGGATGTCGAGGCTGAGAGGGTGCAGGAGAGGTTTACCAGGAAGCTGCCTGGATTAGAGGGAATGTGCCTGTGGATTAGACAGGTTGGACACACAGGTGGTGTATTTACTGGAGCGGCGGAGATCTGACAGACAGTATCTTTTTACTCAGGGTTGAAATGTCTAATATCAGAGAACATGCATTTAAACTGAGAGGGGGAATTTTAAACAAGACGTGAGGGGCAAGTTTTTTATACACAGGGATCGGTGGGTGCCTGGGGTGATGGTTGAGGCGGGAACTTTGGGAACTTAAGAGAAGTTTAGATAGGCAGATGAATGTGAGGGAGATGGAGAGGTATGGACATTGTGTCAGCAAAGGGGATCAGTTAACCATTTGATTACTAGTTTAATTGGTTCGGCAGACCTGTGGGCCGAAGGGGGTGTTGTATGGTTTAACTAGCGACCCGCTGAGTAGACGCGCTCTATATTTACACAGACTGATGTGCAGTCACCACAAACCCACCGGAGCCGGAGGCGGAGGCCGAGGCCGCCCTCCCGGGGTCGGGCTGTTTCTCCCGCAGGACCAGGTCGCTGAGGGCGCCGCCCAGCTGATCGAGGAGGCCGCGGACGCCAGCGAGGATGCCCGGGATGGTGCGCCGGGTGCGGGCGCAGTACCGCCGGCTCCGGCCGCTCCGCTCCACCAGCTCGGCGCAAACCTCGCAGTCGGCCATGGCAGGGGGAGGGGGTCACCTCCGCACTTTGACCCCTCACCCCCGCAGCGCAGGTTAAATTCACGTAACAATGAAATAGCCGCGACGAGTCCGACGCCACGCGTGTTTTGTGAGGAAAAGGCCGCGCGGGGAGGGGACGCGAGGGGAGGGGATTTGATTTAAACGGCCCCCAACCCCGGAAGTCCTCACAGACTTGGAGATGGCGGCAAACGAGGAGAACCACAAGCGGCCGCTAGATGAGGATCCCATCGTGTCCTTGGCCGACGTGTTGGAGGAAAATGAGGAACTGGAGCACGAAGCGTGCGCGGTTCTGGGCGGCAGCGACTCGGATAAGTGCTCTTACCCGGAGGCGAGTCCGTCTATAAGGCCTAACGATGTGTTGCGCGGGTCCGTCCTGCGGCGTCGAGGACCCGGTCGGGTCGGGTCGCAATGATGGGTTATGTCAATCCTTTGACAGTCGAGCTGAAATAACCGGGAGGACGGTGGGTCCCGGCCCGAAACGCCGCCTGTTTCCCGGTCGGGGGTCCTGTTTAATGCAGTAAAAAGGGGTTGCGATCCCTCCAAAGATTCCCCCAGCATTGTCCGTGTGATGCATCTGTTGTGGCTGAATACCCCGAGTTTCAGGTTGGCCAGGCATTTCCATGCCACTCCATACATTTTTATCATAAACAAAAACGGATACAGTACAATTAAACCAGCGGGTGGAGGGCTTGCGCCCTTGGGTTGGGTGTGAGGTGTTTATTTGTGGACGGGGAGGTTTTTTTCCCCACAAGATTTTATTTTAGACCCCAGTTAATTCTGCGAAAGGATCAGTTAGCCTCCCCGAGGTGCTCCAGCCGTTGACTCGCGTCTGTCTGGCGCCATTTTTACGTAATGGGTTTGGGCGGCTGTGATTGGTCCGCTGACTCTTTGTGGAGCGCGGATACAGAGCATGTATCGGGCTGGGTTCATCTTCATGTTCTTACAGTGAGGAACCAGTTCAGATCTGCTGCCCATGTTCATGTGGGAGAGCCAGCGGCCTCAGAATAGAGGGACGCCCCTTTACAACAGAGATGCAGGATTTCTTTATCCAGAGGACAGTGATCTCTGGAATTCATTGGCAGACACGGCTGTGGATGCCAAGTCATTGGGCATATTCAAAGTGGAGGTTGCTAGGTTTATTGATTAGTCAGGGTGTCGAAGGTTACAGAGCAAAGGCAAGAGAATGGGGTTGAGGGGGATAATAAATCAGCCATGATGGAATGATTGCACACTCGATGGGCTGAATGGCTTAATTCTGTACCTATGTCATGTGGTGTGTACATCCGGTATTGATCATCTCAGCCTTTTCTGCTCCAGCTCTTTTTAAATTAGCCACTGAAGGTCCACGTATATCAATTGAATCCCGTGGGCTTTGCTGATTACACTGTATTTTGGCAGTGTTGGATGCACCTACTGACACAGGATCCATCTGATGCTCTTTTTCTACTAATTTAGTTTGTAGTTTTTAAAACTATTATAGATGGCAATGTACTGGTGCAATATAAATTTCATGATGTATGTCAGTGATACTAAAAGTGAAGCAACACACATCAAAGTTGCTGGTGAACGGAGCAGGCCTGGCAGCATCTCTAGGAAGAGGTACAGTTGACGTTTTGGGCCAAGACCCTTCGTCAGGACGAACTGAAGGAAGAGTGAGTAAGGGATTTGAGAGGGGGAGGGGGAGATCCAAAATGATAGGAGAAGACAGGAGGGGGAGGGATGGAGCCAAGAGCTGGACAGGTGATTGGCAGAGGGGATATGAGAGGATCATGGGACAGGAGGCCCAGGGAGAAAGGAAAGGGGGGAGGGGGTGAAACCCAGAGAATGGGCAAGGAATATAGTGAGAGGGACAGAGAGAGAGAAAGAATGTGTGTATATAAATAAATAACAGATGGGGTACGAGGGGGAGGTGGGGCATTAGTGGAAGTTTGAGAAGTCAGTGTTCATGCCATCAGGTTGGAGGCTACCCAGACGGAATATAAGGTGTTGTTCCTCCAACCTGAGTGTGGCTTCATCTTTAAGTAAAGGAGGCCGTGGATAGACATATCAGAATGAGAATGGGACGTGGAATTAAAATGTGTGGCCACTGGGAGATCCTGCTTTCTGTGGCGGACAGAGCGTAGGTGTTCAGCAAAATGATCTCCCAGTCTGCGTCGGGTCTCGCCAATATATAGAAGGCCACATCAGGAGCACCGGACGCAGTATATCACCCCAGCCGACTCACAGGTGAAGTGTCGCCTCACTGGAAGGACTGTCTGGGGCCCTGAATGGTGGTGAGGGAGGAAGTGTAAGGGCATGTGTAGCACTTGTTCTATTTACAAGGATAAGTGCCAGGAGGGAGATCAGTGGGGAGGGATGGGGGGGACGAATGGACAAGGGAGTTGCGTAGGGAGTGATCCCTGTGGAAAGCAGAGAGGGGGAGAGGGAAAGATGTGCTTAGTGGTGGGATCCTGTTGGAGGTGGCGGAAGTTACGGAGAATAATATGTTGGATCCGGAGGCTGGTGGGGTGGTAGGTGAGGACCAGGGGAATCTTGTTCCTAGTGGGGTGGCGGGAGGATGGAGTGAGAGCAGATGTACGTGAAATGGGGGAGATGCGTTTGAGAGCAGAGTTGATAGTGGAGGAAGGGAAGCCTCTTTCTTTAAAAAAAAAAGGACATCTCCCTCGTCCTAGAATGACAAGCCTCACCCTGAGAGCAGATGCGGTGGAGACGGAAGAATTCCTCGTGTTTGCGATAATAAAAGTGATTCTGATTACTAAAAACCCTTGAGTCTGTTCTGCGTAGACCCAGGTTTCTGTATTGGATGAGTTTCTAATGTACTGCAGTTGTTTGTACACTATATGCATTTGAGTTTGCTGTCAGTAAAAGCTAGTCATTTTCTGCTACTGAACATAGAATAGGATCAGGCCCTTCAGCCCACAATACTGTGCTGAACCAATTACTGTTGGAAATGAATCCCTGCTGTTCGATTAGTAACTTTACAGTACTTGGCTTTGGCTCACAGTGCATTTGGGTCCTTGGCAGCATTTGCCTGTGTTTTTTTTGTCCCTGTCAATTTGCTGTTGGCTCTCAAATTGCCTGTGTTTATTTATTTAGAGGTACAGTACCGTGTGTAACAGGCCCCGGCTCCCTGAGCCCCACCTCCCAGTAACCCACCTTTTAACCCGAACCTAATCCCAGGTGTTTGCGGGGAGACAGTGCTGGGATTGAACCCTGAACTCTGGAATCTCTCAAGCAGAAAAGGCTTCATGCTAACCATGACGCTACTGTGTCCTGTAAATCATTGTCTGTTTGGTGCCAATGTGAATCAGATTGCTGTAGGATTGGCCACAGCAATGGAGAGGGTCGACTACACCTTGTATGTAGATACTGGTAAATTCATTGATATTGTCACGTGTAAGATCTGGTATTGTGATCAGTTGAGTATGATGTTCTATGGTGTTGTCTGTTTGTGGGTCCTCGGGTGTCTGTACAGGCTGATCTGGGATCCACACACTCTGGTGCAGTGTGGACACGAGTAAGTGGTGTCTCTGGTGACTGGTCGGGTCTTTTGATTGTTCAGTCTCTCCTTTCACAGCGGCTGCTTGTTCTCTGCGGCACTGTGAACGTTGTTCTCGTGTAGCACATCTCCCTCTAGAACAAATTTCCTCCAGGTCTATCTATTGAGTACTGTGTCTTCCCAGTTTTTAAATGTAATGTTGAACTACTTCAGGCTGATTTTGATGTCATCTTTGAAGCATTTTCTTTGCCCACGGGGGCTCACTGACTTCCCTCTACTGGGGGTAAAGGATCTGTTTGGGGAGATGCGAGTTAGACATCGAATGACACGATCTCTCCATCGGAGGTGGTGTTGCTTTTTCATGGTGGAGATACCATTCATGTCAGCCACCTCCAGTACGTGGGTGTGGTGTGTCTGTCCTTCCAGCAAAGTCTTTTGTAAGATTTTTTTTTTTTTTTTAGCAGTATTGATGCAGGGTGTAGAATAAAATACTACTGAGAGAGGGTGGGGCAGGACCATAACAAGGTAGATTGTGAGGTACTTATTGTACTCCAGTGGTCATTAATCTGGTGAAGATGTCCTTGAGCCTGTTGTGATGTGCTTCAAGGCTTTTGTACCATCTGTGCGATTGAAGGGGATGAGCGGTGCAGAGGAGAGATTGTGCAGGCTGGGTGGAACCTTGGAATATGCTGGTTGCTTCCTGAGGCTGTGAGAAGTGTACATACAGTCCATGAGGGAGAGGCTTGATCTGTCTGGATAGACGGTCTCAATGCAGAGAGCAACTACTGTATCTGTTTTCTTCTCCAGGTGTTCCCTGACCCACGGAGTCCCTCCAGTGGCTGTTTGTGTTCCAGCGTCTGCAGTCTCGTGCGCCTCTGACGTTGCTAACATTGGCTCTGGGACAGGGGCTCCCGTCGTTTTTTATGCCATAGAGCCTTTATGCTTGTGTGCTGGAAATGACCTGTAAGTCTTCAGCTGTGAAAGCTCTGATCCCTGGAATTAATTTAGTAACACAGAAAATGCTGGAGGAACTCAGCAGGTCAGGCAGCATCCATGGAAAAGACTGAACAGTTGATATTTTGAGCCGAGACCCTTCTTCAGGAATTACTGCCTTTTTAATTATTTTTGGTGCTACCAAACGCTCTTCAAATCTTTTTGTTGCCTACCTCTTATGTTCAGTGGTTGATTGTTGGGTTGCCTGATAACTATTCCTTGGAGCAAGCTGCCAGGAAGCACCCTAGGACGTTTTGAAAAGGCCTTGTGGGGACTTGCACATGATTGTCTTTTATAAACACTCTGTTAAAAACCAGACGGGTGAGTGTGTTTTGTGTGGTACAGGAAGTTTCTGAGTTTGATGTATATACAACTGAGAGAGGCACTTTGGATAAATTCAGTTGAATTTGTAACCCCTTAACCTCTTGCTCTGTGTCACTGTATGGAGTTTGAAGGTGAGAGCTCAGAGACTGTGTTCCTGAGTTAAATTCTACATTTGACTGTGTTTCAATCTTTTGCTTCCTCCAGCCGTTTGTTTAGACAGGTTGTGTCTCTGTCTCTCTCGCTCTCTCTCTAGGACCTGACCCAGTAATTGCTGTATTTATGATTTATCTTTGTTCCTTTCTGAAGTTACTGATTTGCTTTCCCCTGCAGGGCTACGTGAAGAGACAGGCACTGTATGCATGCAACACGTGTACGCCCAAGGGGGGACAGCCTGCCGGCATCTGTTTGGCTTGCAGCTACAAGTGTCACGAAGGCCATGAGTTGTTTGAACTTTACACTAAAAGGTATGATCGGGTAGAGAAAGGAAACTCCGAACAGTGTTGGATTAGGCTGCACAATTATTTTCTTCCACAGCTTACATATAGTTACCTGCTTGTATTTTATATTGTTCATTATGAGCTATGTCATGTGATGTGGGTGATCATGGTCTTTCCATGACCATGGTTGCTGCTGGCAAGTTTTCTGCAGAAGTGCTTTGCCATCGCCACCTTCTGGGCAGTGTCTTTACAAGACGGGTGACCACAGCCATTATCAATACTCTTCAGAGGTTGTCTGCCTGGTGTCAGTGGTCACATAACCCGGACTTGTGATCTGCACCGGCTCCTCATACTGCCATCCATCACCTGCTCCCATCGCTTCGCATGACCCTGATTTTGGGGGGTGGGTGGTGGCTAAGGAGGTGCTACAGCTTTCCCAAGGGTGTCCTGCAGGCCAGTGGAGGGAAGGAGTGCTTTATACCTCCTTTAGTAGAGATGCATCTCAACCCTGCCTCCCCGTGATTTATATCTAACTATATATGTCTTTTGTATACACGTATCTAGTATGTTTCCTAGTGGTCACAGTATGTATATACAATTGTTCAGTGTGCTCCTAGTGGTCATAGTGTTTAAATGCCATTGTTCAGTGTGTCCCTTAGTGGTTACAGTACTTTATATGACTCTGGAAGCTTCTGTATGTATTTTATCATTTGAATAAAGACTGTGATTGGTTAACTCTTATCTACAAATTTGAATGAAATGTTTATTTATGAGTAGAGGAAAGGTTGACCACATTGGCCCACCATCTTTTTTTCCCTTGTATTCCTACTCTGTTTCTAATTCTTTGTTCATTTGGCGTTTAATAAAACAATTGTGAAGCAGGACTGGGTTTGTTAACTAGAGTGTGGTAGAATATAGGTACCTTCAAATTGCTGCTGATGCATCAAGATCAGAAAATTCTACAAAAAATGGTGATATTAATTGTCCACAGATCTCCAGTTGCTTTGTGGGCAGCCTCGGGAGAGACGATGGCTACGGGCGTAAACCCAGACAGAAATCTGGAGTGGAGACCCTGTCATTGAACATCCTTCCAGCTGCTCCTGCAGCTAAGCTTGTTCCAAACGTATGGCTTCGCTTTCCATAGGTCTAAAGTGGTGAGGCCGAGAGAGGGATGGACAACTGGGCATCTCAGGATCTCCAGGCCTTCTGCTCAGGCTTGTGCCCTGGCGCGGCCACTCCAGTTGCATATTCCATTGTCCTTCGAGACATGGATGCCATCATTCATTTATTTATTACCAATTTTATTTGTGTTTCACTATTTGCACAGTTTGTCTTTTGCACATTGGTTATTTGTCTATCTTTGTGAATAGCTTTTCATTGATTCTGTTGTATTTCTGTTTGACTGTGAATGCCGACAAGAAAAAGTAAACTCAGTAGTGTGTTCCATAAGACAGAGGCAGCATTAGGCCACTTGGTCCGTTGTTTGCTCTGCTGGTTGGCTGCATGGCTGATCCAATTTTCCTCTCAGCCCCAATCTCCTGCCTTCTCCCCATATCCCTTCATGCCCTGATCAATCAAGAAGCTGTCAACTTCAGCCTTATGTATATTTCAGACTTGTCCTCCACAGCTGTCTATGGTAACAAATTCCACAGATTTGCCACTCTCTGGCTTTAAAAAAATCCCCTCGTGTGCCCTAAAAGCACACCCCTCTATTCTGAGGCTGTGTCCTCTGGTCTTAGACTCTCCCACCATAGGACACAAACTCTCTACATCCACTCTATCAAGGACTTTCACCATTCAATAGTTTTCACTGAGGTTCCCCCTCATTCTTCTGAATTCTAGTGAATACAGGGCCAGAGACATCACTATTCATATGACAACCTGTTCAATCCTGGAATCATTTTTATGAACCTCCTTTGAACCCTCTCCAGTGTCAGCACATACGTTTTAAGACAAGGGGCCCAAACCTGCTCAGAATATTCCCAGTGCTTTATAAAGTCTCAACATTACATTCTTGCTTTTATATTCTAGTCCTCTCGAAATGACTGCTAACATTGCAATTGCCGCCTTCACCACAGACTCAACCTGCAAGTTAACCTTCAGGGAATCCGTGTGCAGTCCCTTTTGCATCTCAGTTTTTTGTATTTTCTCTCCATTTAGAAAATAGTCAACCTTTTAATTTCTTCAACCAAAGTGCATGACCATACACTCCCAACACTATTCCATCTGCCATTTCTTTGCCCATTCTCCTAATCTGTCTAAGTCCTTCTGTAGCCTCTCTAACTTCCTCAAAACTACTTGCCCCTCCACAGATCTTCATGTTGTCTGCAAACATTGCAACAAAGCCATCAATTCTGTCATTCAAATCATTGACATATAATGTAAAAAGAACCGGTCATTACACAGACCCCTGTGGAACACCACTAGTCACCGGCAGCCAGTCAGAAAAGCCTCCCTTTATTCCCACTCTTTGCCTCCTGCCAATCAACTACTGTTTTTATCCAAGCTGGAATCTTATCCAGCTGACTTGTCTACCATCAGACCTTTCAGTTTCCCAAAAACTTTCTCTCAAGTAATGGTAAATTCATGCACTTTGTGGTCCCTGACACCTGGACCTTCCACCATACTGCAGTTATCTTCCACCATGAAGGATGATGCAAAATACTTATTCAGTTTGTCCATTTCCTTGTCCCCCATTACCACCTCTCCGGATCATTTTCTGGCAGTCTGATATCCACGCTGTCCTCTCTTTATGTATCTGAAGAAACTTTTGGTATCCTCTTTAATATTACTGGCTAGCTTACTTTCATATTCCATCTCTAGCTTAATCACAAACGAGAAAATCTGCAGATGCTCCTGGCCCAAGACATTGACTGTACTTGTTTTTTTCATAGATGCTATCTGGCCTGCTGGGTTCCTCCAGGATTTTGTGTGCTTTACCTTAATGACTTTATTAGTTGCCTTTTGTTTGTTTCTAAAAGCTTCCCAATCCTTTAACTTCCCACTATTTTTTGCTCTATTATATGCCCTCTTTGGCTTTTGTGTTGGCTTTGACTTCTCTGCTTAGTCATAGAAACATAGAAACCCTACAGCACAATACAGGCCCTTCGGCCCATAAAGCTGTGCCGAACATGTCCTTACCTTAGAAATTACCTAGGGTTACCCATAGCCCTCTATTTTTCTAAGCTCCATGTACCTGTCCAGGAGTCTCTTAAAAGATCCTATCGTATCCACCTCCACCAGGGTCGCCAGCAGCCCATTCCACACACTCACCACTCTCTGCATTTATATTTATTTATTTACACACACACATGCACACTCGCACAAGTTTGGGCACCCCTGGTCAAAATTTTTGTTACTGTGAATAGCTAAACAAGTAAAAGATGAACTGATTTCCAAAAGGCATAAGGTTAAAGATGACACATTTCTTATTTATTTTAAGCAAGAAAACTTTATTTCCATCTTTTACAGTTTCAAAATAACAAAAAAGAAAAAGGGCCCGAAGCAAAAGTTTGGGCACCCTGCATGGCAGTACTTAGTAACACCCCCTTTGGCAAGTATCACAGCCTGTAAACGCTTTTTGTAGCTAGCTAAGAGTCTTTCAATTCTTGTTTAGGGGATTTTCGCCCATTTTTCCTTGCAAACGACTTCTAGTTCTATGAGATTCTTGGGCCATCTTGCAACTTTTGCTTTTGCCACTATATAACTATATAAAACTCTGGTTAGGCCACACTTGGAGTACTGTGTCCAGTTCTGGTTGCCTCACTATAGGACGGATGTGGAAGCATTGGAAAGGGTACAGAGGAGATTTACCAGGATGCTGCCTGGTTTAGAGAGTATGCATTATGATCAGAGATTAAGGGAGCTAGGGCTTTACTCTTTGGAGAGAAGGAGGATGAGAGGAGACGTGATAGAGGTATACAAGATATTAAGAGGAATAGATAGAGTGGACAGCCAGCACCTCTTCCTCAGGGCACCACTGCTCAATACAAGAGGACATGGCTTTAAGGTAAGGGGTGGGAAGTTCAAGGGGGATATTAGAGGAAGGTTTTTTACTCAGAGTGGTTGGTGCGTGGAATGCACTGCCTGAGTCAGTGGTGGAGGCAGATACACTAGTGAAGTTTAAGAGACTACTAGACAGGTACATGGGGGAATTTATGGTGTGGGTTTATATGGGAGGCAGGGTTTGAGGGTCAGCACAACATTGTGGACCGAAGGGCCTGTTTTTTAAAATACTTATTTGTGTGTGTGTATAAAATATAGTCCAGCTGTAACCTCGGACAGCCCTCCACGATATCCACAACACCTTCAACCTTTATGTCATCAGCAAATTTACTAATCCATCCCTCCACTTCCTCATCCAGGTCATTTATAAAAATCATAAAGAGAAGGGGTCCCAGAACAGATCCCTGAGGCACACCACTGGTCACTGACCTCCATGCAGAATGTGACCCATCTACAACCACACTTTGCCTTCTGTGGACAAGCCAGTTCTGAATCCACAAAGCAATGTCCCCTTGGATGCCATGCCTCCTTACTTTCTCAATAAACCTTGCTAAAATATATATACACTACATCTACTACTCTACCTTCATCAATGTGTTTAGTCACATCCTCAAAAAATTCAATCAGGCTCGTAAGGTGCGACCTGCCTTTGACAAAACCATGCTGACTATTTCTAATCATATTATGCTTCTCCAAATGTTCATAAATCCTGCCTCTCAGTTTCTTCTCCATCAACTTACCAACCACTGAAGTAAGACTCACTGGTCTATAATTTCCTGGGCTATCTCTACTCCCTTTATTGAATAAAGAAACAACATCTGCAATCCTCCAGGACCTCTCCCGTCCCCATTGATGATGCAAAGATGATTGCCAGAGGCTCAGCAATCTCCTCCCTCGCCTTCATAGTAGTGTTACGGTTGTGTCATCTTTCCTTTTGAATACTTCTTTGGGATGTATATATCCTGTCTTCCAAATTGCTTCCAGAAATTACAGACTTCGCTGCTCTGTCGTCATCCTTGCCAGTGTTCTTTTCCAATCAATTCTGGCCAACTCCTCCCTCAAGCCTCTGTAATTCCCTTTACTTCCCTGTAATTCCCACACATTGGACTTTAACCTCCTCAGATTTCAGGGTGAATTCTATCATTATGATCACTGTCCCATAAAGGTTTCTTTTACCTTAAGCTCTCTAATCAATTCTGGTTTGTTGCACATCATCCAATCCAGAATAGCTGATCCTCTCGTGGGCTCAACCACAAGATGCTCTAAAAAGCCATCTTGCAGGCAATCTAGAAATTCCTCATCTTGGAATCTAGCACCAAACTGATTTTTTCAATCTACCTGCATATTGAAGTCCCCCATGACTATAGTAACATTGCCCTTTTGGTATGCATTTTCTATCTCCTGTTGTATTTTATGGGCCACGTCCTTACTGGTATTTGGGGGTCTGTATACAACTTCCATCAGGGTCTTTTTACCCTTGCAGTTCCTTAGCTCTATCCACAATGACTCAACACCTTCCACCCTTAAGTCACCTCTTTCTAATGATTCGATTTCATTTTTTACCAGCAGAACAACACTGCCCCCTCTGCCTACTTTCCTATCCTTTTGATACAATGTGTTTCTTTGGATGTTAAGCTCCCAGCTATAATCTCTTTTTCAGCCATGATTCCATGATGCCTACATCACACCTGCCAATCTGCAACTGTGCCACAAGTTCATCTACCTTATTCCATATACAGTACTGCGCACCTTCAAATATAACACTTTCAATCCTGTATTCACCCTTTCAGTTTTTGTCTGTCTTTTACCTCACATAGAACCATAGAAACTGCAGCACAGAAACAGGCCTTTTGGCCCTTCTTGGCTGTGCCAAACCATTTTCTGCCTAGTCCCACTGACCTGCACACGGACCCTATCCCTCCATACACCTCCCATCCATGTATCTGTCCAATTTATTCTTAAATGTTAAAAAAGAACCCGCATTTACCACCTCGTCTGGCAGCTCATTCCATACTCCCACCACTCTCTGTGTGAAGAAGCCCCCGCTAATGTTCCCTTTAAACTTTTCCCCCCTCACCCTTAACCCATGTCCTCTGGTTTTTTTTCTCCCCTTGCCTCAGTGGAAAAAGCCTGCTTGCATTCACTCTATCTATATCCATCATAATTTTATATACCTCTATCAAATCTCCCCTCATTCTTCTACGCTCCAGGGAATAAAGTCTGAACCTATTCAACCTTTCTCTGTAACTGAGTTTCTCAAGTCCCGGCAACATCCTTGTAAACCTTCTCTGCCCTCTTTCAACCTTATTTATATCCTTCCTGTAATTTGGTGACCAAAACTGAAGACAATACTCCAGATTCGGCCTCACCAATGCCTTATACAACCTCATCATAACATTCCAGCTCTTATACCTCAATATTTTGATTAATAAAGGCCAATGTACCAAAAGCTCTCTTTACGACCCTATCTACCTGTGACGACACTTTTAGGGAATTTTGTATCTGTATTCCCAGATCCCTCTGTTCCACTGCACTCCTCAGTGCCTTACCATTAACCCTGTATGTTCTACCTTGGTTTGTCCTTCCAACATGCAATACCTCACACTTGTCTGTATTAAACTCCATCTGCCATTTTTCAGCCCATTTTTCCAGCTGGTCCAAGTCCCTCTGCAGGCTCTGAAAACTTTCCTCACTGTCTACTACACCTCCAATCTTTGTATCATCAGCAAATTTGCTGATCCAATTTACCACATTATCATCCAGATCATTGATATAGATGACAAATAACAATGGACCCAGCACTGATCCCTGTGGCACACCACTAGTCACAGGCCTCCACTCGGAGAAGCAATTCTCTACTACCACTCTTTGGCTTCTTCCATTGAGCCAGTGTCTAATCCAATTTACCACCTCTCCATGTATACCTAGCGACTGAATTTTCCTAACTAACCTCCCATGCGGGACCTTGTCAAAGGCCTTACTGAAGTCCATGTAGACAATATCCACTGCCTTCCCTTCATCCACTTTCCTGGTAACCTCCTCGAAAAACTCCAATAGATTGGTCAAACATGACCTACCACGCACAAAACCATGTTGACTCTCCCTAATAAGTCCCTGTCTATCCAAATGCTTGTAGATTCTGTCTGTTAGTACTCCCTCCAATAACTTACCTACTACCGATGTTAAACTTACCGGCCTATAATTTCCCGGATTACTTTTCGGTCCTTTTTTAAACAATGGAACAACATGAGCCACTCTCCAATCCTCCGGCACCTCACCTGTAGACAGCGACATTTTAAATAGTTCTGCCAGGGCCCCTGCAATTTCAACACTAGTCTCCTTCAAGGTCAGAGGGAACACCCTGTCAGGTCCTGGGGATTTATCCACTTTAATTTTCCTCAAGACAGCAAGGACCTCCTCCTTTTTGATCTGTACAGTTTCCATGATCTCACTACTTGTTTCCCTTAATTCCATAGACTTCATGGCAGTTTCCTTAGTAAATATAGACGCAAAAAACCTATTTAAGATCTCCCCCATTTCCTTTGGTTCCGCACATAGCCGACCACTCTGATCTTCAAGAGGACCAATTTTATCCCTTACAATCCTCTTGCTCTTAATATACCTGTAAAAGCTCTTTGGATTATCCTTCACTTTGACTGCCAAGGCAACCTCATGTCTTCTTTTAGCCCTCCTGATTTCTTTCTTAAGTATTTTCTTGCACTTCTTATACTCATCCTGTTAACAGCAATTTTCCCCTATCAACAGCTTCTCCTCACTACACATTTTTGTAGTCTTTGTAAACCAGCTACCTCATCTTCAACACTATTATCTGCCTTTCCTACAATACTTCTTGAATTGAAATATGGGCAGCTTAGGACACTAGCCGCACCATGCTCAACCTTTTGATTCCTAACTTTGAGGTCTTACCAACATCTGTCTCCACAAGCTCTCCACTAACTGTTCTGGCATTCTGGTTCCCATCGCCCTACAACAGTAGCTTAAACCTCACTGGGCAGCACTAATAAACCTTCCCGCTAAGATATTATCCCCCTCCAGTCCAGGTGCAAACTGTCCCTTCTGTACAGATCCCACCTTTCCTGGAAGAGAGCCCAATGATTCAAAAATCTTATGCCCTTCCTCCTATACCAACTCCTTAACCATGTATTAAACTGTATAATCTTCCTAGTTCTAACCTCACTGGCATGTGGCACGGGTAGCAATTCTGAGATCACAACCCTGGAGATCTTGCCCTTTAACTTGGCGCCTAACTCCCTATGCAGAACCTTGTCACTCGTCCATAGCTGTCTAGCTGTTCACCCTCCCACTTGAACGCTGAGGACTTGATCCGAGATACCCCAGACCCTGACACTAGGAAGGCAACGTACCATCCAGGAATTGCCTTCTCACCCACAGAACCTCCTGTTTGTTCCTTAACTGATGAATCCCTTGTCCACAGCATGCCTCTACTTCCCCCACCCCACTTCCCTTCTGAGTCATGGCAAGACTCAGTGCCAGAGACCTGGTCAATGTGACTATCCAAAGTGATACACCTGTTGTTGAGGGGGATGGCCACAGGGGTACAAGCCAGTGCAGGATGCTTAACCCCTTATCCCTTCCTGACCACCTCACCTTCTGTGTCCAGCACCTTGGGTGTAACTACCTCTCCACCTATCCTGTCTATCACCCCCTCAGCCTTCGAGTGATTCCGAGTTCATCCAGTTCCAGTTCCAGCACCGTCTCCTTAAAGTGACTTTTAATAACAAATTCACTTTGAACATGGAGCTGTTAATTTGCTCATTTTCTCCACTCTAGTTGATCGGTTGGACCCGTTTCTAATGGAATTAGAAAGCTTTATCCTTGATACAGTGGTTAATCTGTTTTGGATTTCTTTGTGTAGTGGTATCACTAACACTTGTTATTTATCTCTGTGACCTTTAAAAAGTGCACACTGCCTTCTTGAAGCGCTGCAGTCCTCGTGCTGAAGGCTATTTGGTCGCCCTGAAAGAGCCTATGCAGGATTATGGGGTGGCTAAGAAGGCATATGGCATGCTGACTCTTTCTAGTTGAAGTTCAAAAGTCGGGAAGTTGTGTTGCAGCTTTTTAAAACTAGCTAGGCCGCATCTGGAGGATTGCATACAGTGCTGGTCACCCCATCATAGGGAGGATGTTGAGGCTTTGGAGAGGGTGCAGAAGAGGGTGCTGCTGCCTGGTTTCGAGGGCATGTGCTATAACAAGTGACTGAATAAACTTGTGTTTTCTCTGGAACAGCAGAGGCTGTGGGGAGATCTGATATAGGTGTACAAGATTGAGAGACATAGAGTAGACAGACAGTATCTTTTCGCAGGGTTGAAATGCCTAATACCAGAGGACACGCATTGAAGGTGAGAGGGGGTCATTCAGAGGAGATGTGAAGGACAAGTTTTATTATAAATATACGCAGAGAGTAGTGGGTGCCTGGGGTGTGGTTGAGGTTGAGACATTGATTTGGCTGAACGTTGCGTGTTCCTGTGCAGTACTGTTGTACGTTCTAATTTCCAACATTCAGCTTCAATAGTGGTGATGGATCTCCAAGCTGGGTTTTAGTTGGAGATGAGTGTACGAGTGTTGGCGCTCTCATGAACGTGTAGTTAGTGAAGATTTGAAAGTTGTTTTGGGGAGGGGGGAGCACTGGCTCGTTACTAAGAGCATTTCACATTCCTGTTGCTGTCTGAAAGGAGTGTCACGTTCTTTCCGTGACCGCGCGGGTTTCCTCTGGGTGCTCTGATTTCCTCCCACCGGCCACAGATGTACAGTTGCGGTTAGTGAGTTGTGAGCATGATTGTTGGCGAATACCAGATTGTGGCGATCCTTGTGGGCTGCTTAGTTCAATATTCACTGCTTGGCTTTCAGCTGCATCTCAAAGCTCATCTTTATCTTCACCGGGACCGGGACCCATCTTGCAGCTGTGCTGTGTTAGCGATGTATAGGGAACCTATGCAGCTACTTGCACTTGTTGGTGACAGGGAAAAACAGGCGCCAAATATGTAATCTATAGATGGCAAAAGAACTTGCAGTTCTTGTACCACTTCTCTTCTCTGTAACACCCCTCTGCCGAGTCCCTCCAGCGTCCTAACTCTTGGATTTCCACATTTGCAGGCTTTTTCATGTTGGTCGTCTTGAGCCCATCACCCCTCCTGGGGCCTAGGCTGCCAGAGTCCTCGGTCCTGGGCCAATGGAAGTTTGATTGTCCACGTGGCTTGCAATTTCACCACGTGACTTTATATATCTTCAAGGCGAGATCCCTCTGCTCCCGGGGACGAGGCCTTTGGAGCTTCTGTAGCTTTGTGGGTGGGGTTGCTAGGCCCATGGTGGGTTGGAGGCTAAACCCTGCTCCTTTCCAAGCCGGGTGTGCTAGTGAGACATTCCTGTGTGCTGGTAACTTCCTGTCAGGTGCTTGCTGTTTATCGGCCGGAGTGGGAGTCCTGACTGCACACACACTGCTTTGGGAGATGATGGCAGATCTGTCTGAATGAAAAGCAGTGATGATGTCGTGAAGTGTATCCATGGAGACGTATATCTTGGGTTTGCACTGTTGTAATGAAAACTGTTATCGAGTGACAGAACATTACATCGCAGAAACAGGCTGTGGCAGCTTGGCCTTCTGCCTGGTCTCGTCAACCTGCTCCTGGACCTAGCCCTCCACATCTTTCTCATCCGTATATCTAACAAGGCCGAAATGTTCCAACTGAACTTGCAACTGCCACTCTTGCCCCTCCCTGAGTGAAGTAGTTCCCCTCAAGGGCACTCAGTGACCACTTCAGGTACCTTCTGTGCCACTCAGCTGCTGTAACCCATCTTTGTCAAGGTTCAACAGGTTGCTCGTTCAGAGACTCTCTTCTGCACACCACTGTGGGTTCTTTGTGTTACTGTTGCTTTCCTGTCAGCTTGAAGCGGTCTGACCTCTCATTAACAAGGCATTTTAACCCATGGAGCTGCCCCTCACTGGCTATTTTTTTCATTTTACACCATTCTCTGTGACTTTGCATGACAATCCCAGGAGATCAGCAGTTTCTGAGATGCTCAAACAATCATTCCATGGTCAAGGTCACTTAGAAGACGTTTCTTCCCCATTCTGATATTCTGTCTGAGCGACATCTGAACCTCTTGACCATGTCTGCATTTTTCTATGCATTGGGTTGCTGCCACGTGATGGGCTGATGAGATATTTGCATTAACGAGATGTACAGGTGTACCTATAAAGGAGGCTACGGGCTGTATATTACCTACCACCCTAAACCTAGTCTTGCCGACCCTGGGGGGCGGGGGGGTGGTCTAGGTGTTCAGTCTGCCTGTAACTCTCATAACTTGGTACCTCTAGGACCGGGGGCACAACCTCAGAATAGAGAGATGTCCCTTTAAAGCAGAGATGAAGAGGAACTTCTTTATGCAGGGGTTGATGAATCTATGGAGGCCAAGTCATTGGGTATATTTAAAGCACAGGTTCTTGATTAGTCATGGCCTGAAGGATTATTAGGAGAAGGCAGGAGATCGGGGCTGAGAGGGGAAATGAATCAGCCATGGTGGAATGGTACAGTGGGCACAGAATCAGGTTTATTATCACCAGCATGTGTTGTGAAATTTGTTACCTTAGCAGTGGCAGTTCAATGCAATACATAATCTAGAAGAAAAAAACAAAATATAATAAGTAAATCAATTACAGTGCACATATATTGAATAGATTAAAAATCATGGAAAAAAAACACATAATATTTAAAAAGTGCAGTAGTGTCCGAGCGTGGCTGAACCTAATTCTACTCCCACATCTTAACATCTCAAAGGCTTCCCTCGCTCTCCTGTGCTCCAGGGAATGAAGTTTCAAATGTATTTAAAACTTCCCTGTTTGGGAAACATTTCCCTGTTTTGGAAGCGTGAATTAAGTTGAGGTGTTGAGTGTAGTACCCTCAGTCGTTCCATGCCGAACTGAACTTAGTGGTGAACTTTGGTGGCTGTATGCACAGCATTTCAGCAGACTCTGTAACCTTTCTAGCAATTTACAGCAATGATCTTTAGCCCAACAATAATAACTTGTGTATGGAGCATTTTCCATACAGACAAATCTGTTCAAAGTGCTTTAGAATGGGATATAAAGTGCAAACATGAAAATAAAAGACAAAGATTAAAAGCAGTTAAAAGCAAGGTAAAATAAATAGGATTTGATCTGGTGTTTAAAAGTATCAACTGAGTCTGCATCCCTTATAGCTTGAAGTCCACAGTTTAGGAGGTTACTTCAAAAAAGCTGGCTTGCCAATTTTATTTTGAAGGAGATTGATTAAATGTAAGAGACTGGTGGAAGAAGACCTGAGAGCTCGAGCAGGATTACAAAACAAAAATGATTCACTGATGTACTCCAGTCCCAGAACATTGAGAGCTTTAAAAACAAAAGAGATTCTCTGTACAAATAAATACACATAATGTAACGAGTGATCACATTGCAGCAAACTTTTTTTGAGAGATGTGGTCAGCTTTTAACCTCTTCTGTGGTGATTCCTGTCATTGAAGGTCACTGACTATGTACTCATTATATTTTTGCTTTGCTCTTCCAGAAATTTCCGCTGTGACTGTGGGAACAGCAAGTTTAGTGATCTGCAGTGTAAGTTTTTCTCGGTAAGTTGATTTAAGTTAGCCGTGAGCTTGTCATTTTGAATGCTTTGGAATTGAAATTTAGTGGTAAAATAAAAAGGCATCCGTTGGTCTTGCGAGACCATAGATCAGCGCCTGGAAAGTCTTCACTCTCCAGGGCGCAGGCCTGGGCAAGGTTGTATGGAAGACCGGCAGTTGCCCATGCTGGAGTCTCCCCTCTCCACGCCACCGATGTTGTCCAAGGGAAGGGCATTAGGACCCATACAGCTTGGCACCGGTGTTGTCGCAGGGCAATGTGTGATTAAGTGCCTTGCTCAAAGACACAACACGCTGCCTCGGCTGGGGCTCGAACTCACAACCTTCAGATCACTAGTCGAATGCCTTAACCACTGTTTAGCAGTGGAGCTGTTATAAATGTGAAGTTGTTTGTATCGGAGGCAGATTTTGACGTTATCCGTTATTGATGTCTTTATTGAGGGTGTTGGATTAGACTTGTTGATTGCTAATTAGACTTGTTTTGCAGCTTAATGATCAATATCCTGCTTAATTTTTTTTGTATAACTACTTGTATACATGCAATTGTTTAGTATGTTTCCTAGTGGTCATGGTATGTATATGCAGTTGATCAGTGTGCCCCCTATAGGTCATGGTATATACAGGCAATTGTTCAATGTGCCCCCTGGTGGTCACAGTATGTGTATGCAATTGGCCAGTGTGCCCCCAGTGGTCACAGTATGTGTATACAATTGTTCAGTGCGTCCCCTAGTGGGTAAGGTTCTTTGCATGATTCTGGAAGCTTCTCTGGTATTGCATTATTTGAAAAGGGCTCTCTGGTTAACTCTTATCTGCAAATTTGAATGAAATGCCTCTACACCCCATCCTGTACCCCATAGACAGTTCATTGAGATGCAGCACAAAGTAGGCCCTCTGGCCCTTCGAGTCGCACCACCTAGCAACCTCTGATTTCACCCTATCCTGATCACAGGACAATTTACAATCACTAGTTAACCTACGAATCAGTATGTCTTTGGACTGTGGGGGGAAAAACCCTAGCACAGTCCACAGGGAGGATGCACAAAGTCTTCCCAGAGGATGCTGGAATTAACCCTTCCTGAGCTGCATTAGTGTTGCACTAACCACTGTGCTACCTTGCACTTTGTTCTTGGATTCTTGCATTAGGGTTAACGAATGGATATTGGTTTGATTTCAACATTAAAGAGAAATTTGGATTGGTACGTGGATGACAGGGAAACAGAGGCTTTGGTCCGGGTGCAGGTGGTTGGCACTAGACAGATTAAGAGTTCAGCATGGACTAGATGGGCTGAAGGGCCTGTTTCTGTGCTGTATTGTTTAATGACATAATAGAAACATAGAAACATAGAAAATAGGTGCAGGAGTAGGCCATTCGGCCCTTCGAGCCTGCACCGCCATTCATTATGATCATGGCTGATCATCCAACTCAGAACCCCGCCCCAGCCTTCCCTCCATACCCCCTGACCCCCGTAGCCACAAGGGCCATATCTGACTCCCTCTTAAATATAGCCAATGAACTGGCCTCAACTGTTTCCTCTGGCAGAGAATTCCACAGATTCACCACTCTCTGTGTGAAGAAGTTTTTCCTAATCTCGGTCCTAAAAGGCTTCCCCTCTATCCTCAAACTGTGGCCCCTCGTTCTGGACTTCCCCAACATCGGGAATAATCTTCCTGCATCTAGCCTGTCCAATCCCTTTAGGATCTTATACGTTTCAATCAGATCCCCCCTCAATCTTCTAAATTCCAACGAGTACAAGCCCAGTTCATCCAGTCTTTCTTCATATGAAAGTCCTGCCATCCCAGGAATCAATCTGGTGAACCTTCTTTGTACTCCCTCTATGGCAAGAATGTCTTTCCTCAGATTAGGGGACCAAAACTGCACACAATACTCCAGGTGTGGTCTCACCAAGGCCTTGTACAACTGCAGTAGTACCTCCCTGCTCCTGTACTCGAATCCTCTCGCTATAAATGCCAGCATACCATTCGCCTTTTTCACCGCCTGCTGTACCTGCATGCCCACTTTCAATGACTGGTGTATAATGACACCCAGGTCTCGTTGCACCTCCCCTTTTCCTAATCGGCCACCATTCAGATAATAATCTGTTTTCCTATTTTTGCCACCAAAGTGGATAACTTCACATTTATCCACATTAAATTGCATCTGCCATGAACTTGCCCACTCACCCAACCTATCCAAGTCACCCTGCATCCTCTTAGCATCCTCCTCACAGCTAACACTGCCACCCAGCTTCGTGTCATCCGCAAACTTGGAGATGCTGCATTTAATTCCCTCATCCAAGTCATTAATATATATTGTAAACAACTGGGGTCCCAGCACTGAGCCTTGCGGTACCCCACTAGTCACCGCCTGCCATTCTGAAAAGATCCCGTTTATTCCCACTCTTTGCTTCCTGTCTGCCAACCAACTCTCCACCCACACCAATACCTTACCCCCAATACCGTGTGCTTTAAGTTTGCACATTAATCTCCTGTGTGGGACCTTGTCAAAAGCCTTTTGAAAATCCAAATATACCACATCCACTGGTTCTCCCCTATCCACTCTACTAGTTACATCCTCAAAAAATTCTATGAGATTCATCAGACATGATTTTCCTTTCACAAATCCATGCTGACTTTGTCCGATGATTTCACCGCTTTCCAAATGTGCTGTTATCACATCCTTGATAACTGACTCCAGCAGTTTCCCCACCACCGACGTTAGGCTAACCGGTCTACCTGATTAAATCTCTGCTGTCTGTACATGATCCATATTCCTCCATTTCCAGCATATCTGTGTGTCTGTCTAAATGCTTCTTAAACACCAGTGAGGTATCTGCTTTCACCACCTGCCCTGTTCGTCTCTTGTCATTACCTACCACTCGGTTTTACAATAGAATTTGCCCTGCACACCTTCAAACTGACCTTCTCACCTTAAATACACATCATCCAGTGTTCCAGTAGGCTGTGCACCCTCGGTATGCCTTTCATATGCAGCACGTTTGTGTGACAGTTAGTGATCTTTTTCAGTTTGGGACATTCCAGTTCCGTCTGTAAATTTTATTAAACATTCTTCCCCTGGCTGCATGGTTCCTCCGGGTGCTCCTGTTTCCTCCCACGGTAGAAACACGTACCGGTCAGTAGGTTAATCGGTCATTGCACATTGTCCTGTGGTTAGGCTGGGGTTAAAATCCGGGGTGGTGGGTGATATGGCTGGTTGGGTCAGAGGGCCTGTTCTGCACGTTATCTCCATCGGAATACAAATAGTTATATTATAAATTCCTATCAGCATCCTTGCTAATGAGAACATCCCGGGTTTGTTCAATTTCTCTCTGCAGCTTGTATCCACTAATACAGGTGTGTCTCAGTATACCTGTTCTGCACCCAACCCGTAACAGTATCGATCGGAATTACACACAACAGGAGATATTGTGGGAAGAGAAACGAAAGCTGTAGAACAGAGAGGGTATCAGTGTGTGATTGTTTTTGGAACGTCCTTTTGTTGGAGGGTTTTATTCTGAGCTTTGTGTGAGTTGCCTGGTTTCAGAGCGTTGATGTGTATTCAGTGTGTGTACCTAGGCCAGCACCCGACAACTGTGGAGACAACATTTCTGATTTATTCATCATTACTCATTACGGTTCCTTGTTGCACTTTCAAAGTTTCTATTTGGAATTCTAATAACTTTTAATTTTCATTATGACTCCATCCAATCCCACCACCCCTTCCTCTGCTAATTACACACTTCAAGCTGGATCAGACATGGGGGAATTTGGCCCATCAAGTCTGCCCTGCCATTCCATCATGGCTGGTTTGTTATTACCCCCTCAATCCCATTTTCCTGTCGTCCGTAGAAATGAATTTCACAGATTCACCACCCTCTGGCTAAAGAACGTCCTGCTCATCTCTGTTCTAAAAGGACGCCCCTCTATTCTGAGGCTGTCCCTTCTGGTCCTAGACTCTCCCACCATAGGAAACATCCTCTTCACATCCACTCTGTCAAGGCCTTTCACCATTCAGTAGGTTTCAATGAGATTTCTACCTCTTCCACCCCCTCCCTCCCCATTCTCGTAAACCCCAGTGAGTACAGGCCAGGACCTATCAGACACTCTTCGTACGTTAACTCTTTCATCCCCGGAATCATTCTCATGAATGTTCTCTGGACCCTCTCCAATACCAGCCCATTCTTTGATAAGGAACCCAAAACTGCTCAACATATTCCAAGTGAGGTCTGACCAATGTCTTGTAAGGACTCAGTATTACATCCTTAATTTTATATTCCAGTCCCTTTTAAAATGAATGCTAATATTGCATTCATTCTGTGTAGATCTTTCAATATTCAGTAAGTCTCAATGAGATCCCCATTTTTCTAAACTCCAGTGAGTACAGGCCGAGAGCCCAGTATGTTAACCATTTCATTCCCAGAATAATTCTCATGTACTTCTGGTTCAATGCCAGCACATCCCTTCCTGGGTAAGGGGCCCAAAACTGCTCTCAATAACTCTGTGTCACCTGTCTAGTGCTGATGATTACTTTGAATATAAAAGTTCTTGGTTTTTTATGGAATTAATTGAATTTGATGCTTGTTAAAGGAGCAACAGAAAGAATTTACACATTCCTGAGTGTTTTTTGTTTTCTTTTTTGGGGGCTTCAGGACAAGGAAAAAACAAATTGCAAGAATAAATATAACGACAACTTCTTTGGACTGTACTGTACCTGCAAGAGGCCTTATCCAGATCCTGAAGATGAGGTGAGATATTCGGAGGCTTGCCGAGAAATTTGAGCTTTACCAGAATGGGGTACAAAGCAGCTGCCTCATGGAATATGTGTTCTTGCTTCTCAGACCCCTGATGAAATGATTCAATGCGTGGTGTGTGAAGACTGGTTCCATGGAAGGGTGAGTTAACTGTTTGTATATAGTGGGAGTTTAGAAACATAGAAAATAGGTGCAGGAGTAGGCCCTTCGAGCCTGCACCGCCATTTATTATGATCATGGCTGATCATCCAACTCAGAACCCTGCACCAGCCTTCCCTCCATACCCTCTGATCACCCTAGCCACAAGGGCCGTATCTAACTCCCTCTTAAATATAGCCAATAAACTGGCCTCAACTGTTTCCTCTGGCAGAGAATTCCACAGATTCACCACTCTCTGTGTGAAGAAGTTTTTCCTAATCTCGGTCCTAAAAGGCTTCCCCTTTATCCTCAAACTGTGGCCCCTCGTTCTGGACTTCCCCAACATCGGGAACAATCTTCCTGCATCCAGCCTGTCCAATCCCTTTAGGATCTTATACGTTTCAATCAGATCCCCCCTCAATCTTCTAAATTCCAACAAGTACAAGCCCAGTTCATCCAGTCTTTCTTCATATGAAAGTCCTGCCATCCCAGGAATCAATCTGGTGAACCTTCTTTGTACTCCCTCTATGGCAAGGATGTCTTTCCTCAGATTAGGGGACCAAAACTGCACACAATACTCCAGGTGTGGTCTCACCAAGACCTTGTACAACTGCAGTAGTACCTCCCTGCTCCTGTACACGAATCCTCTCGCTATAAATGCCAGCATACCATTTGCCTTTTTCACCGCCTGCTGTACCTGCATGCCCACTTTCAATGACTGGTGTATAATGACACCCAGGTCTCGTTGCACCTCCCCTTTTCCTAATCGGCCACCATTCAGATAATAATCTGTTTTCCTATTTTTGCCACCAAAGTGGATAACTTCACATTTATCCACATTAAATTGCATCTGCCATGAATTTGCCCACTTACCCAACCTATCCAAGTCACCCTGCATCCTCTTAGCATCTTCCTCACAGCTAACACTGCCGCCCAGCTTCGTGTCATCCACAAACTTGGAGATGCTGCATTTAATTCCCTCATCCAAGTCATTAATATATATTGTAAACAACTGGGGTCCCAGCACTGAGCCTTGCGGTACCCCACTAGTCACCGCCTGCCATTCTGAAAAGGTCCCGTTTATTCCCACTCTTTGCTTCCTGTCTGCTAACCAATTCTCTATCCACATCAATACCTTACTCCCAATACCGTGTGCTTTAAGTTTGCACACTAATCTCCTGTGTGGGACCTTGTCAAAAGCCTTTTGAAAATCCAAATATACCACATCCACTGGTTCTCCCCTATCCACTCTACTAGTTACATCCTCAAAAAATTCTATGAGATTCGTCGGACATGATTTTCCTTTCACAAATCCATGCTGACTTTGTCCGATGATTTCACCGCTTTCCAAATGTGCTGTTATCACATCTTTGATAACTGACTCCAGCAGTTTCCCCACCACCGACGTTAGGCTAACCGGTCTATAATTCCCCGGTTTCTCTCTCCCTCCTTTTTCAAAAAGTGGGGTTACATTAGCCACCCTCCAATCCTCAGGAACTAGTCCAGAATCTAACGAGTTTTGAAAAATTATCACTAATGCATCCACTATTTCTTGAGCTACTTCCTTAAGCACTCTGGGATGCAGACCATCTGGCCCTGAAGATTTATCTGCCTTTAATCCCTTCAATTTACCCAACACCACTTCCCTACTAACATGTATTTCGCTCAGTTCCTCCATCTCACTGGACCCTCTGTCCCCTACTATTTCTGGAAGATTATTTATGTCCTCCTTAGTGAAGACAGAACCAAAGTAATTATTCAATTAGTCTGCCATGTCCTTGCTCCCCATAATCAATTCACCTGTTTCTGTCTGTAGGGGACCTACATTTGTCTTTACCAGTCTTTTCCTTTTTACATATCTATAAAAGCTTTTACAGTCCGTTTTTATGTTCCCTGCCAGTTTTCTCTCATAATCTTTTTTCCCCTTCCTAATTAAGCCCTTTGCCCTCCTCTGCTGAACTCTGAATTTCTCCCAGTCCTCAGGTGAGCCACTTTTTCTGGCTAATTTGTATGCTGCTTCTTTGGAATTGATACTATCCCTAATTTCTCTTGTCAGCCACGGGTGCGCTACCTTCCTTGATTTATTCTCACTATGTATTTTAAAAATTGTTTTGACAGGTGTAGAACCTTTTTTATGTTTTTATAGTTGGTTTCTGGGCAGAGGGTCTCTTGTTTTTTTTTGCCAAGCTTATCTTTCTAAACACAACTGGCACTTGTAAAGATCAAACTGTTGTAAGTTAAACTTCCAACTAATATTCTTTGTTCAGCTTCTGATCGTAAATGGGAGCCAGTCTTCAGTTCTTAATGTAAATGGAAAGCAGCAATCAGCTTGAAGTTGAAAACACAGCTTTGCAAACAGACACACTATCTATGGAAAGCAGAATGTTGGATCACAACAGTTGTCTTATTCAAGAAGCAAAGTGTAAAACAATCGATTATTTAACATAAAAACAAAAAAGAGGGCACATCATAGAGCAAAAATTAGCATGAAGTTATAGGATTGGGAAGCTTTTAGAAACCAACAGAAAGCAATAAACAGCAAGTGCCAGAAATACTGGAGGTCAGGCAGGTTCTGTGGAGAGAAACCGAGGGAAGGTTTTAGGTTGAGCAATCTTTTCATGAGGGTATTTCCACATGTTGTGTTTGCACGTTTCAGGATGTGCAATATTGTATTGTCACATCAATTATTCACTCCTGTTGTCTTCACTGCACAGTACACTTGGCAGTAAAGTTGTATTCATAAGCAATACCAAATAATTGTGGTCTTTTATCACAGCTCGTGGAGTATGTGTGTGTAGATGAATTACACTTGGTGAATTGAGTATTTATTTCATCACTTAATTTAAACAAGTCTATTGGATAACTTATTTAATCCCACCAGTTGCATTAATCCATGCAACACACACACAATGCTGGAGGAATTTAGCAGGTCAGGCAGCATTAATGGAAAAGAGCAGGCAGTTGATGTTTCCGGCTAAAACCCTTCAGCAAGACTCTTGGCTTTCCAGCATCTGCAAATTTTCTTATTTGTAATTGTATTAACACTACATTAATAATATTAATAGTAAACATAGTATGAAAATACTATTATTAATACTATTTTAATAATTTTCTCCACTCGGTTATATCAGAAGTAAAACGCTGAGTTATGTGTGAACAACACCTTTGTTTTAATCTGTTTGTTGAGTCTGGATAACTTTTTGCAAACTGCTAAAGGAAGTTTGTGTTAGAACTTCCTGGAGTTGGTTTTGGGCGTTCAATACAATGCTATTGGGCAGCACTTCTCCAGAAGTAAGGGGCAGAATTCTGATCCAGTGCTTCTGAATGGGGAAGTTTTTCAGAATGGAGGGACAGAGGTGAGCTATGATAGAATGGCAGAGCACGTAGGCCAAATTCTGCTCTTGTATCTTATGCTAATATCAGTTTGACAAAGCATGATATTGGTATCTGGATTGTCCTGCACTGTTTTCATTGTTTACCAAAATAGCAGGCATTTGTTACGATGTCACCCTCATTCCCATGGTGATTATGGCACTGACAGTAATTAATTTGTGACCACTGTTTGATTTTTCAGCACCTTGGTACTGTTCTCCCCGACAACGTAGAGTATCAGGAAATGGTGTGCCAAAGCTGTATGAAGAGATGCTCCTTTCTTTGGGCCTACGCGACGCATGTGGCAGGTACGGGGCATCTTGGCGCTTTCTTACCCACAGCTGATGCTCTTGACTCACTGCTACCGAAGCCATATTGCGCAGGATTTCTTGAAATGCTGACTGTCGGCTAACTTGCAGGCATCTGGAACTGCAATTCAGCTGGCTGCTTCTCTTGCTGTTCCTGCGGATCTCCTGAGAGTAGGCACTAAGCATGCAGGAGAGGTTTACCAGGATGCTGTCAGGATTAGAGGGCATGGGCTATAACGAGAGGCTGGGCAAACTTGTGTTTTCTCTGGAGCAGCGCAGGCTGAGGGAGATCTGATAGAGGTTTGTAAGATTATGAGCGGCACAGATAGAGTAGAGACAGCATCTTTTTCCCAGGGTTGAAATGTCTAATTCTGACGACATGCATTAAGGTGAGAGGGGGAATTTTAAACGAGATGTGAGGGGCAAGTGTTTTTTTTTTTACAGAGTGGTGGGTGCATAGCATGAGTTGCCTGGGTGGTGGTAGAGGCAGATACATTAGAGGTGTTTAGATTGGCACACGAATGTGAGGAAAGTGGAAGGATAAGGACATTGTGTAGGCAGAAGGGATTAGTTGGCCATTTGATTACTAATTTATTTGGTTCGGCACAACATTGTGGGCTGACTGTTGGGAGAAATTTGAAAGCTTGTGAAATAGCTCAAAACCATCGAGTTTGTTCTACTATTCCATCATGACTGCTTTATTTTCTCTTAACCTTTGGCGACTTTGCTGATCAGAAACTTATCAACCTCTGTTTTCAGTACACCCATATCCAATCCTCTCCAGGTCTGTGCTGGTGTTACAAGTTTACAGTTTATTTGTCATGGGAACCGGGTGTATTGTATAATTGTACTACTTGATTACAGACCAGTAATATGAGTAATTAAAGCAGTAAGTTCCAGGTTAATCGGGTCCAGTACGTTTGGCCCAGTTAAGCTCCTGTCTTTAGCCAAAAAAAAGTATTAAAAAAAGACAAACGACATTTAACTGAGTAACAAATTATGTATTTAAATGAGAAACAGAACAAATTAGAACATGTCCTACAGTGCTATAAAACTATATTAGTTCCTAATAGTTATCGACAGAGGAATTCATACGGTCTACATGAGCATGAACAAAATCAGAGTTTTGTAGAGCTGCATCAGACTCTTAAACTCTATCCCTCGACTTATGAAAGCTAACACCCCATAAGCTTTCTTAACTACCCTATCCACCTGTGAGGCAACTTTCAGGGATCTGTGGACATGTACCCCCAGATCCCTCTGCTCCTCCACACTACCAAGTATCCTGCCAGTTACTTTGTACTCTGCCTTGGAGTTTGTCCTTCCAAAGTGTACCACCTCACACTACTCTGGGTTGAACTCCATCTGCCACTTCTCAGCCCACTTCTGCATCCTATCGATGTCTCTCTGCAATCTTCGACAATCCTCTACACTATCTACAACACCACCAACCTTTGTGTCATCTGCAAACTTGCCAACCCACCCTTCTACCCCCACATTCATGTTGTTAATAAAAATCACGAAAAGCAGAGATCCTAGAACAGATCCTTGTGGGTCACCACTAGTCACAATCCTCCAATCTGAATGTACTCCCTCCACCATGACCCTCTGTGTTCTGCAGGCAAGCCAATTCTGAATCCACCTGGCCAAACTTCCCTGGATCCCATGCCTTCTGACTTTCTGAATAAGCCTTGTCAAATGCCTTACTAAAATCCATATAGATCACATCCACTGTACTACCCTCATCTATATGCCTGGTCACCTCCTCAAAGAACTCTATCAGGCTTGTTAGCCACGATCTGCGCTTCACAAAGCCATGCTGACTGTCCCTGATCAGACCATGATTCTCGAAATGCCCAGAGATCCTATCTCTAAGAATCTTTTCCAACAGCTTTCCCACCACAGACGTAAGGCTCACTGGTCTATAATTACTTGGAATATCCCTACTATCGTTTTTCATAGTCACAGTCATACTTTATTGATTCTGGGGGAAATTGGTTTGATCAAGGGGACAACACTTGCCTCTCTCCAATCCTCCGTAATCACCCCCAGTTCATTACATAACGCCCAGTCCAGTATAGCTGATCCCCTAGTAGGCTCAATGACAAACTGCTCTAAAAAGCCATCTCATAGGCATTCAACAAACACGATCTCTTGAGATCCATTACCAACCTGATTTTCCCAATTGACCTGTATGTTAAAATCTCCCATGACTATCATGATATTGCCCTATTGACACATCTTTTCTATTTCCTGTTTATAATCTGTGGTCCACATCCCAGCTACTGTTGGGAGGCCTTTCTATATATACAGTGGCATGCAAAAGTTTGGGCACCCTGGTCAAAATTTCTGTTACTTTGAATAGCTAAGTGAGTAAAAGATGAACTGATTTCCAAAAAGCATGAAGTTAAAGATGACACATTTCTTTAATATTTTAAGCAAGAAAACTTTTTTATTTCCATCTTTTACAGTTTCAAACTAACAAACAAGGAAAAAGGCTCGAAGCAGAAGTTCGGGCACCCTGCATGTCAGTACTTAGTAACATCCCCTTTGTCAAGTATCACAGCTTGTAAACGCTTTTTGTAGCCAGCTAAGAGTCTTTCAATTCTTGTTTGGGGATCTTTTGCCTATTCTTCCTTGCAAAAGGCTTCTAGTTCTGTGAGATTCTTGGGCCATCTTGCATGCACTGCTCTTTTGAAGTCTATCCACAGATTCTCGATGATGTTTAGGTCGGGGGACTGTGAGGGCCATGGAAAAACCTTCAGCTTGTGCCTCTTGAGGTAGTCCATTGTGGATTTTGAGGTGTGTTTAGGTTCATTTTCCTGTTGTAGAAGCCATCCTCTTTTCACCTTCGGCTTTTTAACAGAAGGTGTGATGTTTGCTTCCAGAATTTGCTGGTATTTAATTGAATTCATTCCTCCCTCTACCAGTAAATGTTCCCTGTGCCACTGGCTGCAACACGAGCCCAAAGCATGATCGATCCACTCCCATGCTTAACAGTTGGAGAGGGGTTCTTTTCATGAAATTCTGCACCCTTTTTCCTCCAAACATACCTTTGCTCATTGCAACCAAAGAGTTGTATTTTAACTTCATCAGTCCATAGGACTTGTTTCCAAAATGCATCAGGCTTTTGAATAGAACTTTTTGGCCGCAATGAGCAAGTAACAGCTTGTGAGTAATAATTCTTTGTTCTGAATCAGAGCAGATCAGCCTGTTGTGAGGTTCCAGTTGCTCAGGTCAGACACAGACTCCCCTATTCATAAACCTGCATGTTCTATTGTATCAAAGAACACATCACAAATAATTTCTTATTTGGAACTGACCTCTAGTTCAGCAGATTATCAGGACCATCATTGTATCCACTTTAAAACACTTTGATACAGTTATTCCCGAGCAAAACCATCTCACAAGACAGCTCACAAAATGGAGGTTACAGAGCAGCTTCACAAAATGGCAGCCTCCATTCCTTCAATCACATGGCAAGAACAAAGACAATTGATTTGTCTATTTCCGCTGTCCTTGACTGTTCGAATTGAATGTTTTTTTTGTTTTAATTCCTTCATGGCCAGCAGCATTACAGATTGGCCAACAATGGTCAAGTGCTGTGAGTGTATCCACTCTTTATTGATGCTAAGCCAGTCATTTCCCTTGCCTTTGAAACTTGCTCCATGCTCATCAGTTTTCAATGGACAATTTCCCTGCCCTGCTATTCTGCATACTTGTCTTAATAGGAGAGGTTAGGGATGGGGCTCTTTTTGGTGTGAAGGAGGTTGAGGCGACTTGATAGAGGTGTATAAGATGGGAGATATCAAATAGACAGTTAGGCTTTCTCCCAGAGTGGAAATTGCAAATCTGAGGGGTACAACTTTCATGAGTTGGGAAGAAAGAGAATGTCAGAGGTAAGTTTATTTATTTGCAGAGTGCTGTGGGCTGGGTGTGCATGTGTGCTCGTGCGGATGTGGGCTGGGTTTTAAGGCACTAATAACCTTCTGTCAGTCAAAATGGTTCCGCTAGGCTTAATTACGAAGTGACACGTGAAGGCCAGGAGCTGGACTTGGTTGTCAGAGGCTATTTGAGGTGCACACCATTGGCAACATCGGTCATGGGAGTTTGTCCCCATTACCACCCCTGGCTATAACAACCTTAAGAAACCTAAATTGTTCTATATTTTATTGAAATACATAATTTGTTATTCATTTAAATGGTAGTTTGTCTTTTTAACTATTTCCATGAAGCTTTGGCTAATTGGGACAGCTGCTTAATTGGGCCAAAATGTTTTGGTCCTGATGTGGTCCATTTACCTAGAATCCACAGTATTCCTTATTGCAATACATAATTTAAAAAACTATAAATTACAATGTACTGCTGCCACAAAATGACAACTTCATCACCTCTGCTACCTGATTCTAATTGTGTTTGGTTTTGCTTGAGTTCAAAGTCATCGCTCTTGTTGTGGAAACCCAACTCTACCGTATTGAGGTTAAATTTGGATAGGTGTGTGGATGAGAGGATCATGGTCAATGGGAGGGGCAGATTAATGGTTTGGCATGGAGTAGATGGGCTGAAGGGCCTGTTTTTGCACTATAGTGTTCTGTGCCTTTCTGTTTGGATGCTGTGACAGGTGTGTCCCTGTTCAGTTCAGTGTTGTTCGTATTTGCGTAGGTGTGATTGCGGACACAATAAAGAGTTCTTGATGCGGAAACAGCATTCTGACAGCTGAACAGAGGTGGGAGGAGTTGACAGTGTGATATGTTGTTCCCTTTGTTCCGTTAAAACTGTGGTGCAGAAGGGTGGGACGGAGAAGAGGAGAGCTGTCATCATTGGAGACTCTATAGTCAGGGGAGCAGACAGTAGATTTAGTGGACATGAGAAGGACACCCGCATGGTTTGTTGCCTCCTGGGTGCCAGGGTCCGGGATGTCTCTGACCGGGTGCACAACATCCTGGTACAAGAGGGAAAGCAACTAGAAGTCGTGATACATGTTGGGACCAACGACATAGGCAGGAAGAGGGATGAGGTCCCGAAGTGTGAGTTTCGGGAACTAGGCAGAAGGCTGAAGAACAGGACCTCAAGGGTGGCGTTCTCAGGATTGCTGCCGGTGCTACGTGACAGTGATGGTAAGAATTGGAGGAGATGGCAGTTGAATGCGTGGCTGAGGAGTTGGTGCAGGGAGCAGGGTTTTAGATTTTTAGATCATTGAGATCTCTTCTTGGGAAGGTGGGACCTGTACAGATTGGATGGGTTGCACCTGAACTCGAGGGGGAGCAATATCCTTGCAGGTAGGTTTGCTAGCATGGTTCGGGAGGGTTTAAACTAATTTGCGAGGGGGATGGGACCCAGAGCGATGGATCAGTGAAAGAAGTGCATGGAGTAAAGCCAGATCTAACATATAGAGAGGCTTTGAGGAAAGAGAAGCAGAATAAACGGTGTAAAGACAGTAAGGTAGAAGGGCTGAAATGTGTGTACCTCAATGTAAGAAGTATCAGGAACAAAGGTGATAAACTGAGAGCTTGGATACATACATGGAATTATGATGTCGTGGCCATTACAGAGACTTGGCTGGCACCAGGGCAGGAATGGATTCTCAATATTCCTGGATTTCAGTGCTTTAAAAGGGACAGGGAGGGTGGAAAAAGGGGAGGAGGGGTGGCATTACTGGTCAGGGATACTATTACAGCTACAGAAAGGGTGGGTAATATAGCAGGATCCTCTTTTGAGTCAGTATGGGTGGAAGTCAGGAACAGGAAGGGAGCAGTTACTCTATTGGGGGTATCCTATAGGCCCCCTGGTAGCAGCAGAGATACAGAGGAGCAGATTGGGAGGCAGATTTTGGAAAGGTGCAAAAATAACAGGGTTGTTATCATGGGTGACTTTAACTTCCCTAATATTGATTGGCACCTGATTAGTTCCAAGGGTTTAGATGGGGCAGAGTTTGTTAAGTGTGTCCAGGACGGATTCCTGTCACAGTATGTGGACAGGCCGACCAGGGGGAATGCCATACTATATCCAGTACTAGGTAATGAACTGGGTCAGGTCTCTCAGTGGGTGAGCATCTGGGGGACAGTGACCACTGCTCCCTGGCCTTTAGGATTATCATGGAACAGGATAGAATCAGAGAGCACAGGAAAATTTTTAATTGGGGAAAGGCAAATTATGAGGCTATAAGGCTAGAACTTGCGAGTGTGAATTGGGATGATGTTTCTGCAGGGAAACGTACTATGGACATGTGGTCGATGTTTAGAGATCTCTTGCGGGATGTTAGGGATAAATTTGTCCCGGTGAGGAAGATAAAGAATGGTAGGATGAAGGAACCATGGGTGACAAGTGAGGTGGAAAATCTAGTCAGGTGGAAGAAGGCAGCATACATGAGGTTTAGGAAGCAAGGATCAGATGGGTCTATTGAGGAATATAGGGAAGCAAGAAAGGAGCTTAAGAAGGGGCTGAGGAGAGCAAGAAGGGGGCATGAGAAGGCCTTGGCAAGTAGGGTAAAGGAAAACCCCAAGGCATTCTTCAATTATGTGAAGAAAAAAGGATGACAGGAGTGAAAGTAGGACTGATTAGAGATAAAGGTGGGAGGATGTGCCTGGAGGCTGTGGAAGTGAGCGAGGTCCTCAATGAATACTTCTCTTCAGTATTCACCAATGAGAGGGAACTTGATGGTGAGGACATATGAGTGAGGTTGATGTTCTGGAGCATGTTGATATTAAGGGAGAGGAGGTGTTGGAGTTGTTAAAATACATTAGGACGGAGAAGTCCTCGGGGCCTGACGGAATATTCCCCAGGTTGCTCCACGAGGCGAGGGAAGAGATTGCTGAGCCTCTGGCTAGGATCTTTACGTCCTCGTTGTCCACAGGAATGGTACCGGAGATTGGAGGGAGGCGAATGTTGTCCCCTTGTTCAAAAAAGGTAGTAGGGATAGTCCGGGTAATTATAGACCAGTGAACCTTACGTCTGTGGTGGGAAAGCTGTTGGAAAAGATTCTTAGAGATAGGATCTATAGGCATTTAGAGAATCATGGTCTGATCAGGGACAGTCTGCATGGCTTTGTGAAGGGCAGATCGTGTCTAACAAGCCTGATAGATTTCTTTGAGGAGGTGACCAGGCATATAGATGAGGGTAGTGCAGTGGATGTGATCTATATGGATTTTAGTAAGGCATTTCTCAAGGTTCCACATGGTAGGCTTATTCAGAAAGTTAGAAGGCATGGGATCCAGGGAAGTTTGGCCAGGTGGATTCAGAATTGGCTTGCCTGCAGAAAGCAGAGGGTGGTGGTGGAGGGAGTACATTCAGATTGGAGGATTGTGACTAGTGGTGTCCCACAAAGATCTAATTTTCGTGATTTTTATTAACGACCTAGATGTGGGGGGTAGAAGGGTGGGTTGGCAAGTTTGCAGATGACACAAAGGTTGGTGGTGTTGTAGATAGTGTAGAGGATTGTCAAAGATTGCAGAGAGACATTGATAGGATGCAGAAGTGGGCTGAGAAGTGGCAGATGGAGTTCAATCTGGAGAAGTGTGAGGTGGTGCACTTTGGAAGGACAAACTCCAAGGCAGAGTACAAAGTAAATGGCAGGATACTTGGTAGTCTGGAGGAGCAGAGGGATCTCGGGGTACGTGTCCACAGATCCCTGAGAGTTGCCTCACAGGTGGATAGGGTAGTTAAGAAAGCTTATGAGGTGTTAGCTTTCATAAGTCGAGGAATAGAGTTTAAGAGTCGCGATGTAATGATGCAGCTCTATAAAACTCTGGTTAGGCCACACTTGGAGCATTGTGTCCAGTTCTGGTCACCTCACTATAGGAAGGATGTGGAAGCATTGGAAAGGGTACAGAGGAGATTTACCAGGATGCTGCCTGGTTTAGAGAGTATGCATTATGATCAGAGATTAAGGGAGCTAGGGCTTTACTCTTTGGAGAGAGAGAGGATGAGAGGAGACATGATAGAGGTGTACAAGATGATAAGAGGAATAGATAGAGTGGATAGCCAGCGCCTCTTCCCCAGGGCACCACTGCTCAATACAAGAGGACATGGCTTTAAGGTAAGGGGTGGGAAGTTCAAGGGGGATATTAGAGGAAGGTTTTTTACTCAGAGAGTGGTTGGTGCGTGGAATGCACTGCCTGAGTCAGTGGTGGAGGCAGATACACTAGTGAAGTTTAAGAGACTACTAGACAGGTGTATGGAGGAATTTAAGGTGGGGGCTTATATGGGAGGCAGGGTTTGAGGGTCGGCACAACATTGTGGGCTGAAGGGCCTGTACTGTGCTGTACTATTCTATGTGCTATGTTAACAAGAGATGGACGGACTTCAGGCCTTTCAGAATGGGACAAATGTGCCGTGAATCGTGCTACTTGTGTTGGAACTGGATAAAAGAAACTGTTTAATATGGGAATGAGTAAAGAGTTGACATCTCAGGGTTATTCTGGCAACTTCCCCCTTCCCTTCCTGTCCTGTCCTGATGAAGCGTCTCAGCCCGAAACACTTGACTGTTTATCAATGTCCATGGATGCTGCCTGACCTGCTGAGTTCCTCCAGTATTTTTGTGTGTTGCTCTGGGTTCCTAGCAGCGGCAGAATTTCTTGTGCTTAACTATTTAATGTCCTTTTTTTGTGAACTCCTGCCAGTTATCAAGGCAACAGATGGTGATAACAGTGGACCATTGACGAAGTTGGAGGACAGCGACGTTGATGTGTGTACGGTGCAGGAAAATGGAGATTCCTATAACCAGAAAGCAGTGAAAACTGAAGAGAGTGAAGGCAAGCACAATGGGCCTTCCACAAGCTGCACAGCTGAGAAATCTGAGGTAACGCCCGTACCTGCTGTTGCTGTGATGTTGGTACAGTACTCGTCTAGCCGTCTGGCAGCGTAGAATGCTCAGCTCTGACTCCACAGACATGTACTGCACAAAACAATTTGATCCTTCGTGCAGGTGGTGACATTTAATTATCCATTTTAGGCCATAACATAAAGGAGCAAAGTTAAACCATCAGCCCATCGAGTCTGCTCTGCTGTTCCATCATGGCTGATATATTATCGCTCTCAAACCCATTCTCCTGCCTTCTCCCTGTAAACTCTGCCTAATCAACAACCTATCAACCTCCACTTTAAATATACTTAACGACTTGGCCTCCACAGCTGTCCGTGGCAATGAATTCCACGGATTCACCCCCTGCCCCCCAGCTAAAGAAATTCTTCTTCATCTGTGTTCTAAATGGACGTCCCTCTATTCTGAGGCTGTGCCCTCTGGTCCTGGACTCCTCCAGTCTAGGAAGCAGCCTCTCCACATCTACTCTTATCTCAGCCTTCCAACACTTGATCGATTTTAATGAGATTTCTACACCCACTTGCCCCCAATTCTCCAAAAACCCAGTGAGTACAGGCCAGGACCCATCAGACACTCCTTGTACATTAACCCTTTCATTCCCAGAATCACTCTCATGCATGTTCTCCAATACCAGCACATTCTTTGATAAGGGACCCAAAACTGCTCAACATATTCCAAGTGCCATTTGACCAATGCCTTGTAAAGGCTCAGTATTACATCCTTGCTTTTATATTCTAGTCCTCTTAAAATGAATGCGAACATTGCATTTGCCTTCCTCATCACCCACTGAACCTGCAAGTTAATCTTTATGGAATCGATTACGACAACTCTCAAGTTCCTTTACACTTTTTGATCTCTGAATGTCCCTTTCATTTAGAAAATAATTTACACCTTTTATTACTTCTGCCAATGTGCATGACCACACACTTGTCTACACTATATTCCATCTGCCACTTCGTCCGTTTTCTCAATCTGTCCCGGTCCTTCTGCAGATTCCCTGCTCCAACACTACCTGCCCCTCTACTTATCTTTGTATCATCTGCAAAGTTAGCCACAAAGCCACCAATTCCATCATTAAATCGTTGACATATAATCTGAAAAGATGTGGTCCCAATACTGACTGCTATGGAACACCACTAGTCATCAGGAGCCAACTAGAATAGGCCCCCTTATTCTCGCTCTTTTCCTCTTGCCAGTCAGCCAAGCGTCTGTCAATGCTAGTATCTTCCCTGTGATACCATGGGCTCTCGTGTTGTTTAGCAGCATCATGTGTGGCATCCTGTCAAAGGCCTTCTGAAAACACGCAAACAACATCCACTGACTCTCCTTTGTCTGTCCGTGCCTGTTCTTTCCTCAAAGAATTCTAACAGATTTGTCAGTCAAGACGAAGATTGTCAAGATTCCTTCTCCATGAAGGAAGCCATGCTGACTTCAGCCTTTTTCAGAAAAATATATTGTCTCCAAATACCCAAAAAACTCATTCTCAATAATTGTCTCCAACATCTTCCTAACACTAAGTCAGACTAAATGGCCTATAACTTCCTTTCTTCTGCCTCTTTCCTTTCATGAAGAGTGGAGTGAGTTTTGCAATTTTCTAGTCTTTGGGAACCATTTCAGAATCTAGTATTCTTGACAGATCATTACTAATACCCCCACAATTTCTTCAGCCTCAGGACCTCTTTCAGAAACCTGTCGTGTTTTCTATCTGGTCCACATGACTGATCTACCTTCAGAGTTTTCAGCTTCCCAAGCACCTTCTCCTTGGTAATAGTAACAACACTCACTTCTGTCCCCTGACACCTGGAACTTCCACCATACTGCTAGTGTCTTCCACAGTGAAGAAAGATGCAAAATACTTACTCAGTTTGTCTGCTATTTTGTTGTCCTCTATTACTACCTCTCCAGCATCATTTTCCAGCAGTCAAACATCCACTCTCACCTCTCTTTTACACTTTATGTATCTGAAGACACTTTTGGTATTGCCTTTATCAGCGGTCCCCAACCACCGGGCCGTGGACCGGTACCGGGCTGCAAAGCATGTGCTACCGGGCCATGAGGGAACGATATGAGTCAGCTGCACCTTCCTCATTCCCTGTCACGCACCGTTGAACTTGAACATAGGGTTGCCAACTGTCCTGTATTTGCCGGGACATCCCGTATATTGGGCTAAATTGGTTTGTCCCGTATTTCCCACGCTAAGGTAGAGCGTTCCTATGAAACCTTTCGTGCTGAAAGGCGAAGAAGCAATTACTATTAATTTATATGGGAAAAATTTTTGAGTGTTCCCAGACCCAAAAAATAACCTAACAAATCATACCAAATAACACATAACACCTAAAATAAATAACACTAACATATAGTAAAAACAGGAATGATATGATAAGTACATAGCCTATATAAAGTAGAAATAATGTATGTACAGTGTAGTCAGGAAGGTGAAGGCAAAACCGATTTGTGGGGGGAAAAGATTGGAACGTACGCGCATGCGCACATAACGTGGGCACGTCAAACATGCGCACACAGGTGCCTGCGCAAGGCTTCATGGTCATGGTAGTCTTTCCGGGGGTAAAGTGTCCTGGGATTTGACTGCTACTTTTGTCCCTATTTGGGAGTGAGAAAGTTGGCAACCCTAACTGTAAAAGACACGTTGAGGTGAGTTTAACCCGATTTGAACCCCCCCCCCCACCCTGGTCGGCTAGTCTGCATGAATATTGTCAATATTAAACTGGTCCACAGTGCAAAAAAGGTTGGGGACCCCTGGTCTTTATTACTGGCTAGCTTACCTTCGTATTCTATTTTCATCATCTTAATTACTTTTTAGTTGTCTTCTGTGGTTTTTAAATGTTTCCCAATCCTCTAACTTCCCACTCTTCGCTCTATTATATGCCCTCTCTTTGGCTTTTATGTTGGCTTTGAATTCTCTTGTCAGCAACTGTTGCATAATCCCAACTTCAGAATAATTCCTCTTTGGGATGTATCTATCCTGCACCTTCTGAATTGCTCCCAGAAATTCCAGCTGTTGCTGTTCTAACATCATCCCTGCTAGTGTTCCCTTCCAATCAACTTTGGACAGTTCCTCTCTCTCTTGCCTCCATTTCCCTTTACTCCACTGTAATACTGATACATCTGACTTTAGCTTCTCGAACTTGCAGGCCCTCCTGTACTAGTTGTGATTGACCAGTGGTAAAGACGCTTTGCTGTCACATTCTGGAGGTGGGGTATTAGTTTTGAGTGACAGTTACAGCCCAACATGTCCTTCCAGCCAACGGTGCCTGTGTATGACCCGTACCCCTGCCTCTGAAACACAAGGTCCTGCGTTCAAATCCCGTTCTGGAAATTAAAAAATGAAACACCACTGAGTGAACGTTGCTACTGGGCACCGTGAAACTGACACAGAAGATCCCATTACACAGAGGAGGATGGGCTGTGCTGGTTTAGCCTCTGTTGCTCCTTTAGGTTTTGTACAATAATACAATTCACTTTTTTGCTCAACTTTTGCAGTGCTTATTAAATTTAATCCAATCTTTTAAATACTTTTACGTTATAGTTTTTAATGTGTAGCAATGTATAGCTGCTGCAAAACCTCTCACATCATGCAGTACTATTTATATAGCTAGCATGCCTACCTTTTGCTCAGTATTGTCATAATTTTGTTTTGCACTGTACTGCTGCCACAAGAAAAACAAATTTCTTGACATATGTGAGTGATGATGAACCTGATTCTGACAGGGGTCTCTATTGTGGACTGAGAGTGGGAAGAGGGCAGGGAGAGAGGGGAATCATGGTTGGGAAAAGGAGCAGGAATCACCAGAGAGGCTTTCTGTAATGATCAATAAATTAATTGTTTGGAATCAAATGACCTTGCTGCATGGTGTGTCTGCGCCTGCGCCAACCCCTACCCATACCCCCAGCACTCCTCTGCCACACGTCCCACACCTTTCCTGCGGCACTCCACCCTCGCTATTCCCAGCATCCTTTCCTCCTCTCCTCTTTGGCAAGTACTGTAATGTCCAAAAGTCTTAGGCTAGGGTGCCCAGTACTGTATGCCCGTAAATTTAAACCTGATTCTGATTAGTACTTTGAATTACAGTAAACGTAAAAGAAAAAGATGCAGCCTGTGTTTCTCTCTTCCCCATTATCGATGAAGTATAATCAGTGATTTTAGTCATTGCAACAAAGTCTTGAAATGGACATGCATTGATCAGACATTAAGCTGGGAATTTCCCTCTATTGCCAGTGTCTGGTGGCATAGATCATTTTGAACCCTGTCGGTAACATACATCCATATCACTAATGCCAGCACGTTGTATCCTCGTAGTGTGTGTTTGTAGAGTTTACAGTTTGACTTCTGTCTCAGGCAGCGAGCGGCGATGAGGCGAGCTGCAGTGTGAAAGAGGAGAACGCAGGCTGCAAACTGCAACAGCTGAGAGAGCGAGGGGACGTACAGAGAGACTGCGCCACCTACTGGCCTCATAACTGGCGCAACAAGCTGTGCACCTGCCCATCCTGCATGGTAGGTTGGCCTCCACTCCTGGATTAAGTTCAAGTTTATTGTCATCTGATTTTATACAAACGAATTAAACGATGTTCCTCTGGACCACGGTGCACCCACAATACATATATCACAGACAGCACATAAAACAACAATATTACCATAAATAAGTAGTAAAATATAATGTAAAATGCATGTAGTGCACAGCACAGCTAAACAGTAAACATCTCGCTGTCGTAGTGACAAGATCTCGATGGTACAGGGTATTCATTAATCTCTCAGCCTGAGGGAAGAAGCTGTTACCCAGTCTGACTGTCCTAGTCCTGATGCTCCTGTCCTTCCTCCCTGACGGTCGTGGATCAGAGATTGTGGGCTGGTGGTAGGGATCCTCAACAATACTTTGGACCGTTTGTATTCAACGCCTCTGGTAAAAGTCACAGAGGCGGGGAGTGGTGGGCGGAGGAAGACCCCAGTGATCCTCTCGACGTAGGGTCTTGCAGCTTCACTACCACACTTAACTTCCCCACGATCATGGCTTCCTGTAACTTTAGGTTTAAAAAACACTGAGTAAAGAACTTTAATCTGTTTTTGATGTTAGGAATAAAGGTTTTTGTGTGCCTTTCTGCATGTCGCACTCTGAAATGGTTTAAGATGCCTTGTAATACATATTTAAATAGATAAGTAATTTTTAATCAAGGCTACTGGGTGCAGATCTTATAAAACATTAAATCTTGCTTCTGGGTTTCTTAAATCCTGTGACTGAAGTTTTGCAAGTATTTTTCTTCTTGCACTTCCAGCCTGTATTGTTTCTCTGGATACCTAGTCAAAGTATATCGAGTCTTGGAAACCTGTCTAACCACAGCAATGAATAATTCATCTTAAAAAAGGCAGCTAACTCTTCAAATATTACAAATGCCAGCTTCTGTTCTGCTGCAGGCTTGCTATTAATTCACAATTTGCAGGTGTGGATGAGGGAGGAATTTGACAGTATGTCCTCCAGGGTTTCTTTTAAACAAAGAAAGTAAAATGTGTGTGGATGAATTCTTGACAACTAGTGTTGTGTTCACTGGTGCTTAGATCACGTCATTTAAATTGTGATAAAATAGCCCTCTGCACCTTGAGGTGCTCCGCTGGTTCGGGACGACCATGGATGTAGCGTCTCAGCTGTCTACAGGATACACCAGCCAGGGCAGTACGATATGGAGAGCAAACCGTTGCCTGTACAGCAGGCTCCCCCTCCATGCAGCTGATACACCCAAACGAACGGCGGAGACGAGATATAGTTTGGCACCAGCGGCTCTGCAGGAATTTGCCAGTCAGCAATGAACTCAGCATGGGACTGTCTTAGGGACTCCAGCTCCGGATTTTCCCGTGGGGTTTACTCCCAAAGCCTTCTCCGTGAGTGGGTACAGCTTCAAGGTGGAGATTTGAGATTTTCTTTCTCCTAGACGAGCTACCAACAATGTTCCCTCTAAGTTGTGCGTGCACTTACACACATCTTTTGCTACTAGCGCACAAAAGGAATTTAAACTGCGCACAAAAAGTTGTCGCACTCTACCTCATTGGTATGTTAAGTATGTTTCACAATTGTACACAATCATTTTTCCTTTTCCGGTTTCTGAAACAGACAGTGTTGACAATGTGGGGTTTACAATGATTTGTCTGCAGATTTTACAACCGGCTTATTTATACCATTTTTATCGAAGAAATTATTCAGTGCACACGTGTCACTAGGCAAACAATTGCACGGTACAAGATTTTTGCGCGCACTGGTTGTTACAAATTAGAGGGAACATTGGTTGCCAACCAGGGCCAATGAATGCCCCAAGCAACTGGTTTGAAGTTGCCAGTAACCTGTCTTTGCCCCTTCTCTTGTCAGTAGAAATGGTTCCGCTGGGCTTAGTAGCCACAAGTGAATGCCAGGAGCTGGACTTGGTTGTCAGAGGCTATTTGAGATGTACACCATTGGGAGCATTTAATAGGTCGTGGGATCTCATCCCTAGTACCCCATGCCTGGCTACAACAACTGCAAGAAACCAGTGTTTCAGTTATGACTGAATTTTACTAAATGGCTTGCTTTTCTTTCAATCATTTCATTGCTGATAAAAGCTTTGGAAATGTTGTGCTGCTCACTTTATATTCACCTCTGTTAAATCTGACTGCTTTGCAGAACCTGTACAAAGAACTCGAAATCTCCTTCCTTTTGGATGAGTTTGACACAGTGCTGGCTTATGAGAACAAAGGTAAAAGTGACGAAGAGACTGACCGAGAGAGAACTGACCCACTGATGACTGCCCTGAGCAATATGAATAGAATCCAGCAAGTTGAACTCATTTACGGTACCGTCTTCCTCTTTGTTTAATTCTGTTAAGTGTTTGAATAGCTGTCTGGTCCAGCTTGTAGTGGCTTTTAAATAAAGATCAGTGGCTGCTTGGTAGCCGAGTGCTACAGTGCCAGCAACCCAGATTCAGTCCCTGTCACCGCCTGTGAGGAGTTCGCACGTTCTTCCTGTGACGGGGAGAGTTTCACCCCATATTCCAGCCATGTGGGTTGGTCACATGGGTGTAAATAGACTGGATGGGATGTACCCCAGGCTGCTGTGGGAGGTGAGGGAGGAGATTGCTGAGCCTCTGGCGATGATCTTTGCATCATCAATCGGGACGGGAGAGGTTCCAGAGCATTGGAGGGTTGTGGATGTTGTTCCTTTATTCAAGAAAGGGAGTAGAAATAGCCCAGGAAATTATAGACCAGTGAGTCTTACTTCAGTAGATGGTAAGTTGATAGAGGAGATCCTGAGAGGCAGGATTTATGAACATTTGGAGAGGCATAATATGATTAGGAACAGTCAGCATGGCTTTGTCAAGGGCAGGTCGTGCCTTACAAGCCTGATTGAATTTTTTGAGGATGTGACTGAACACATTGATGAAGGAAGAGCAGTAGATGTAGTGTATATGGATTTCAGCAAGGCATTTGATAAGGTACTCCATGCAAGGCTTATTGAGAAAGTAAGGAGGCATGGGATCCAGGGGATATTGCTTTGTTGATCCAGAACTGGCTTGCCCACAGAAGGCAAAGAGTGGTTGTAGACAGGACATATTCTGCATGGAGGTCTGTGACTAGTGGTGTGCCTCAGGGTCTATTCTGGGACCCTTACTCTTTGTGAATTCTATAAATCACCTGGATGAAGAAGTGGAGGGATAGGTTAGTAAAGTTGCTGATGACGCAAAGGTTGGAGGTATTGTGGATAGTGTGGAAGGTTGTCAGAGGTTGCAGCAGGACATTGATAGGATGCAAAATTGGGCTGAGAAGTGGCAGATGGAGTTCAACCCAGATAAGTGTGAGGTGGTTCATTTCAGTAGATCAAATATGATGGCAGAATGTAGTATTAATGTAAGACTCTTGGCACTGTGGAGGATCTTGGGGTCTGAGTCCATAGGACGCTCAAAGCAGCTGCACAAGTTGACTCTGTGGTTAAGAAAGCATACGGTGTATTGGTCTTCATCAATCGTGGGATTGAATTCAGGAGCCGAGAGGTAATTTTGCAGCTATATAGGACCCTGGTCAGACCCCACTTGGAGTACTGTGCTCAGTTCTGGTTGCCTCACTACTGGAAGGATGTGGAAACCATAGAAAGGATGCAGAGGAGATTTACAAGGATGTTGCCTGGATTGGGGAGCATGACTTATGAGAATAGGTTGGGTGAACTCGGCCTTTTCTCCTTGGAGCGACAGAGGATGAGAGGTGACCTGATAGAGGTGTAGAAGATGATGAGAGGCATTGATCGTGTGGATAGTCAGAGGCTTTTTCCCAGGGCTGAAATGGTTACAAGAGGACGCAGGCTTAAGGTGCTGCAGAGTAGTTACAGAGGAGATGTCAGGGGTAAGTTTTTTACACAGAGAGTGGTGAGTGCGTGGAATGGGCTGCTGGCAGCGGTGGTGGAGGCGGATACGATTGGGTCTTTTAAGAGACTTTTGGATAGGTACATGGAGCTTAGAAAATAGAGGGCTGTGGGTAAAGCCTAGGTAGTTCTAAGGTAGGGACATGTTTGGCACAGCTTTGTGGGCCGAAGGGGCTGTATTGTGCTGTAGGTTCTCTATGTTTCTAGACAAATTAGCTTTGTCAGCTGTACAGCTTAGACATGTGGTGAAATGTGTCATTTGTGTCAATGCTGAACAGTCTGAGGATATGAGTCTGAGGGAGCAGCCTGCTTTTGGCACCAACCTAACATGGCCAGAACTTGCCCAGAGCTGCATGTCCTTTAGAACGTGGGAGGCACCCCGGGCAGCCGGAGGATCCAGTGTGGTGACCAGGACAACATGCAAACTCCTGCCCCTGAGAACTGAGCGCTCATTGCTGGCACAGTACAGCATTGTGCTAGCTTGGTGTTGCCTGACCACTCTGTTGGCACAGCTTCTGAAAGACTAAATCACAGTCTGATGTCTGTGGGAGTTATTATGGATTGAAAATCACATTCAAGGCTGAAGTGTAGGCCTTAACTGAATTTTAATCTTACTGGGTACTTAAGCATTTAACTGTCATATTAATGGGCACTGAAATGGGGGCTTAACACAAAACACCATAATTATTACATTCAAATAGATTTAAGCTCGTGAAATCTGGTGCCAGAGAAATGACCATGTCTGATTTGCATGTCTTTTAAAAAATATTGGCTCATTTCACCTGTTTCTCTGCTTACATGCCAGTAATTAACACTGTGCTGTAGGGGAAAAAATAAAATTCTGATTCACTCATCCTGGTGTGTGCTGTGGTTTAAAGAAAGTTTTTTCCTTTTGCAGAATACAATGATTTAAAATCCGAACTTAAAGATTACCTGAAGAGATTTGCAGATGAGGGAAAGGTAAGGCCGGCCTTGCTTTGAACGAGTTTATGAAATCGAGCCAATTGAAATTAGTAGAATTCTTTGTGGGAACTTTGGATTTGTAACCAGGTCAGTGAAGGCACACAGGCTACATGCAGCATTTCAGCTGCGAACCAAGAGGGGAGATAAGACCATGAGATCTAGCAGAATCAGGCCATTTGGTCCATTGAGTCTGCTCCACCTTTTCTTCGTAACAGATCCAATTTTCCTCTCGGCCCCAAACTTCAGCTTTCTCCCTGTATCCCTTTATGCTCTGACCAATCAAGAATCTATCAACTTCTCCCTTAAATACACATAAAGACTTGGCCTCCACAGCTGCTGTGGCAAAAAATTCCACAGATTCACCACCCTCTGGCCCAAGAAACTTCCCCCTCGGTTCTAAAAGAATGCCCCTCTATTCTGAGGCTGTGTCCTCTGGTTTTAGACTCTCCCACCATAGGAAACATTCTCTCCATTCTTAATCACGGCCTACTCCATTCGATAGGTTTCAATGAATACAAGCCCAGAGACATCAAATGCTCTTCATGTGACAAGCCATTCAGTCCTGGAATCATTTTCATGAACCTTCTTTGAACCCTCTCCAGTTTTAGCACATCCTTTCTGAGATAAGAGATCCAAACCTGCTCACTGCTTTTTTTTAAAAAAAAGGCTCAACATTCCATCCTTGCTTTTGTATTCTAGTCCTTTTCAGACGAATGCTAACTTTGCATTTGCCTTCCTCACCCATATGTGATTCCCATAATGGTCTTTTATTACCCTTGCTGTTTCTTCACTCCACCCACAAAGATTCAACATTCTCTGACCCTATGTCACCTCTTTCTAAATTTGTAATTCCATCTCTTACCAACAGAGCCACACCACCGTCTCTGCCTTCCTGCCTGTCCTTTTGATACAAAGTATATCCTGTGATGTTAAGCTCCCAAATATGGCCTTCTTTCAGCCACGACTCAGTGATGACCATGAACGTCATACTGACCAATCTCTAATCGCACCATGAGTTCATCCACCTTATTCTGAATGCTATGTGCATGCAAATACTGCACCTTCAGTCCTGCATTCTTTGCCCTTTTGAATTTTGCCTCTGTGGTACAATTTAACTCTTTGCTGTGTCTGCGTTTGTACCCAATCACTGGCTTCTCCTTCCTTACATTCATGTTACACCCATCATCTACTTGTAAACCTGCTGACTCATCCTCAGCTCTATCATACTGGTTCCCATCCCCCTACCATATTAGTTTAAACCACTGCCAACAGCTCTAGTAAACCTGTCTGCGAGATTATTGGTTCCCCTCGAATTCAAGTGCAACTTATCCCTTTGTTACGTGTCCCATCGGCCCCAGAAGAGATTGTAATTATCCAGAAATCTGAATTCCTGCTGCCTTCTCCAATTCTTCAGCCATGCATTTACCTTCCACCTCATTTTAATCCTATCCTCACTGTCAATCTCCTGAGATTACTACCCTTGAGGTCCTGCTTCTCAACTTCCTTCCTAACTCCGTATTCTTCTTTCAGGTCCTCCTCCCTTTCTCTACCCATGTCATTGGTACCAATCTGTACCACGACTTCGGCTGCTCAGCCTCCCTTCTCAGGAGATTGTCGATACGTACAGAAACACTGCGGAACCTGGCACCCGGGAGGCAAACTACCATTCGTGTTTGCTTTTGGTGTTCACAGCATTGCCTATCTGTCCCCCTGACTATAGAGTCGCCTAATACTGCTGCCATCCTCTTCCGTTCCCTGCCATTCTGAGCTACAGTGCCAGAGGCACGGCTGCTACTGCTTGCCCCCCCCCCCCCCCCCCAACAGTACTCACTCAAAATGGAGTACTTATTGTTGAGGGGGACATCCACTATCTGACGTTCTCCCTTCCCTCTCCTGACAGTCACCCATTATCTGCCTCCTGTGGCCTTGAGGTGACTACCTCCCTGTAGCTCCTGTCTATCGCTGCCTCACTTACCCGAACAAGCCGAAGGTCATCGAGCTGCAAGCTCCAGTTCCCTAACTCTGTCTCTAAGGAGCTGCACCTCGATGCATAGGGTGCAGGTGCGTCCATTGTGGAGGCTGGGCATCTCCTGGAATTCCCACATCTGACACCCAGAACTGAACACTGGCTCTGTAGACATATCCCCTATTCTCTCAAGAGTTAAATAAGGAATGAACTCACCTACTTACCTTGCCTCTGCCTGTTCTTGCCGAAGCTTGTAAGCCAAAATCTTACTACTCTGAGGACCGTTCCCACAATGACAGAACTGTGAGGCAGTACCTCCCTTTGACAGAGACAGGGATTGTACAAGCTCTTTGTTGGAACTGCACAGAAATGCTCCTGTTGAGTCTGTGCAGTACTCCAGTTAATGACCTTGGATGCCGTATCCAATCAAGAACCTGTCAATCTCTGCCTTAAATACACCCAACGACCTGGCCTCCACAGCTGCCTGTGGCAACAAATTCCACAAATTCACCTCCATCTGGCTATTGAATTTCCTCCACATCTGTTTTAAATGGACCCCCTCTATCCTGAGGCTGTGCCCTCTTGTCCTAGACTCGCCCACCATTGGAAACGTCCTTTCCACATCCACTCTGTCTAGGCCTTTCAACATTCAAACGGTTTCAATAAGATTCTCTCTCCCCCTTCCCCCATCCTTGTGAATTCCATTGAGTACAGTTCCAGAGCCATCAAACGTTCCTCGTGTGATAACCCTTTCATTCCTGGAATCATCCTTGTGAAACTCCTCCGGATCCTCCTCCAGATCCTCTTCAATGCCAGCACATCTTTTCTTAGATGAGGGGCCTGAAACTGTCCAAAATACTCAAGATGAGGCCTCACCAGTGCCTTATAAAGCCTCAGCATCACATCCCTGCTGTTGTATTCTAGACCTCTTGAAATGAATGCTAACATGGCATTTGCCTTCCTCACCACTGACTCAACTTGCAAGTTAACGTTAAGGGTGTTCTGCACAAGGACTCCCAAGTCCCTCTGCATCACAGATTTTTGGATTTTCTCCCTGTTTATAAAATAGTCTGCACATTTATTTCTTCTTCCAAAGTGCATGACCATTGTACTTACTTCATTTGCCACTTTCTTGCCCATTCTCCTAATCTGTCTAAGTCCTTCTGCAGCCGACCTGTTTCCTCAGCACTACCTGTCCCGCCACCATTCTTTGTATCATCTGCAAATTTGGCAACAAAGCCATCTATTCCATTATCTATTCTAAATCATTGATATACAACATAAAAAGAAGTGGTCCCAACACTGAACCCTGTGGAACACCACTTTTCACTGACAGCCAACCAGAAAAGGATCCTTTTATTCCCAGTCGCTACCTCCTACCAATCAGCCAATGCTCCAACTATATCAGTAACTTTCCTGTAATACCATGGGCTCTTAACTTGGTAAGCAGCCTCATGTGTGGCACCTTGTCAAATCCAAATATACAACATCCACTGCATCCCCTACATCTATCGTACTTGTAATCTCCTCAAAGGATTCCAACAGGTACATCAGGCAAGATTTTCCCTGAAGGAAACCGTGCTGTCTTTGTCCTATCTTGTCTTGTAACCTCATCCTTAACAATTGACTCCAACATCTTCCCAACCACTGAGATCAGGCTAACTGGTCTATAATTTCCTTTCTGCTGCCTTCCTCCTTTCTTAAAGAGTGGAGTGACATTTGCAGTTTCCCAGTCCTCTGGCACCGTGCCAGAGTCCAATTATTTTTGAAAGATCATTACTAATACCTCCACAATCTCCACCGCTATCTCTTTCAGAACCCTAGGGTGCAGTTCATCTGGTCTGGGTGACTTATGTACCCTTAGGTTTTCAGGTCTTTGAGCACCTTCTCCCTTGTAATAGTGACTGCACTCACTTCTCTTCCCTTGCACATCAGGCATACTACTAGTCTCTTCCACAGTGAAGACTGATACAAAATACTCTTAGTTTATCTGCCTTCTCCTTTTCCCCTGTTATTATTTCTCCAGCCTCATTTTCTAGCAGTACTATATCCATACATACTTGAAAAAGCTTTTACTATCCACTTTGATATTATTTGCTAGCTTGTTTTCAAATTTCATTTTTTCCTTTCTAATATTTTTCTTAAGTTGCTCTCTGTAGGTTTTTAAAAACTTCCCAAAAAAAGCTGCCTTTTTTCTGCCTCTTCAGCCAGCTCTCTGGGGGCCCTCCTGAGCCTCGCTCCAGTCACTCCATATCACGGAGTAACCTTGTTGTCAATGCGCTGATGAAGCCCGGCATCCTACCTCCACAGGGTAATGATGGTCCTTCCTTACACTCAGCTGGCAGGTCTGAGTACTTCAGCCTCGTCCACTCGTGGGCAGCCTCCTCTCCTTCCTCCGTGGGTTGGAGCTCAATGACGAGGCCTGTCTTGGGGGCCGTGGACCACAGCACTCTGTCTGAGTGGAGAGGTGTGGGGGTGGTTTCTTTGGGGAATTGTGGCTATTTGTTGAGATCTGTGGGGGTGGTTCCTGTGGGGAATTGTAACTATTGTTCAGATCTGTCGGAGTGGAGAGGTGTGGGGGTGGTTTCCGTGGGGAATTGTAGCTATTTGTTGAGATCTGTGGGGGTGGTTCCTGTGGGGAATTGTAACTATTGTTCAGATCTGTCGGAGTGGAGAGGTGTGGGGGTGGTTTCCGTGGGGAATTGTAGCTATTGTTCAGATCTGTCGGAGTGGAGAGGTGTGGGGGTGGTTTCCGTGGGGAATTGTGGCTATTTGTTGAGATCTGTGGGGGTGGTTCCTGTGGGGAATTGTAACTATTGTAACTCAGATCTGTCGGAGTGGAGAGGTGTGGGGGTGGTTTCCGTGGGGAATTGTAGCTATTTGTTGAGATCTGCCCTTGTGTCCCACTCCTTGCCTATGGCGAGGATTCCTGAAGGAGCTCTAGACTGGGTGCATTCAGCACTCGTACCGGCCTTAACAAATGGGACGAGTTGTCGTCCTGCTGGGGAAAGGCAGCTTCTCCACCAGTTTCTTTAGGACCTGTTTGTTCTGCCATTTCTAGTGCCTTTGGGACAGTGCAGTCTTGCATCCTGCCAGGATGTGTTGGAGCTGGCATTGGTGCTATCGCACAGGGGTGGCCATCCTCACTACTGAACCACTGGTGAAGATTTTGAGGGCAGGGTAGGGTGTCATTGGTTGCCCTGATGAGGAAGTGGAGTCTGTCTTGTGGGATCTTCCATAGGCCAGACCAGGTGAATGACCTGTTAATGGTGGCCTTCCAGCTTCCCTGGCAGCCTTGTACCACTGCCTTCACCCTGTAGCACTCCTACTCTGTCCTTGTCACCTCTTTCTTCGAGGCCTTGGACCGGAAACGTGCTACCAGTCCAAGTCCTGCATATCCAGCCTGGACTCTGCCGACAACCCCTTGGCCAGCTTCTCTCTCGTACCTCCGTAATTCCTTTTACTCCACTGTATAGTGATACATCTGACTTAGCCTCTCTTACTCTCACAAAGTCCAGGGTGAAATGTGGTTCATTGCTTAACACCCAATCCAGAATTGCCTTTCCCCTAGTGGACTGAACCACAAGCTGTTCTTAATAGCCACCTTGTAGGCATTCTACAAATTCCCAGTCTTGGGATTCAGCAGCAACCTGGTTTTCCCAAGCTACCTGCATATTGAAATACCCCATGAGCATTGCGTCATTGCCCTTCCTACACAGCTTTTCTATCTCCTGTTGTATTTGCTATCCCGCCTCCTGGCTACTGTTCAGGGATCTGCATACAACTCCCATCAAGGTCTTTTTAGCCTTGCTGTTTCTTACCTCTATCTGTTTCTTATCAAATGGATTTTAGCAAGGCATTTGATAAGGTACCCCATGTAAGGCTCATTGAGAAAGTAAGGAGGCATGGGATCCAAGGGGACATTGCTTTGTGGATTCAGAACTGGCTTGCCCACAGAAGACAAAGAGTGGTTGTAGACGGGTCATATTCTGCATGGAGGTCGGTGACCAGTGGAGTGCCTCAGGGTCTGTTCTGGGACCCCTTCTCTTCGTGATTTATATAAATGACCTGGATAAGGAAGTGGAGGGATGGATTAGTAAATTTGTTTATGACACAAAGGTTGGGGGTGTTGTGGATTGTGTGGAGGGCTGTCAGAGGTTACAGCGGGACGTTGATAGGATGCAAAACTGAGCTGAGAAGTGGCAGATGGGGTTCAACCCAGATAAATGTGAGGTGGTTCATTTTGGTGGGTCAAATATGATGACAAAATATAACATTAATGGTAAGACTCTTGGCATTGTGGAGGATCAGAGGGATCTTGGGGTCTGAGTCCATAGGACACTCAAAGCTGCTGTGCAGGTTGACTCTGTGGTTATGAAGGCATACGGTGCATTGGCCTTCATCAATCGTGGGATTGAGTTTAAGAGCTGAGAGGTAATGTCACAGCTATATAGGACCCTGGTCAGACCCCACTTGGAGTACTGTGCTCAGTTCTGGTCGCCTCACTAGAGGAAGGACGTGGAAAACCATAGAAAGGATGCAGAGGAGATTTACAAGGATGTTGCCTGGATTGGGGAGCATGCCTTATGGGAATAGGTTGAGTGAACTCGGCCTTTTCTCCTTGGAGCGACGAAGGATGAGAGGTGACCCGATAGAGGTGTACAAGATAATGAGAGGCATTGATTGTGTGGATAGTCAGAGGCTTTTTCCCTGGGCTGAAATGGCTAGCACGAGAGGGCACAGTTTTAAGGTGCTTGGAAGAAGGTACAGGAGAGATATCAGGGGTAAGTTTTTTTTACTTAGAGAATGGTGAGTGTGTGGAATGGGCTGCCGGCAATGGTGGTGGAGGTGGAAACGATAGGGTCTTTCAAGAGATTCCTGGATTGGTACATGGAGCTTAGAAAAATAGAGGGCTATAGGTAAGTCTAGGTAGCTCTAAGGTAAGGACATGTTTGACACAGCTTTGTGGGCCGAAGGGCCTGTACTGTGCTGTAGGTTTTCTATGTTTCTATCCAGAGGGATTCTTCCAATCCTATGTCACCTCTTTCTAAGGATTTGATTTCAGTTTCTACTAACAAAGCCATGGCATCCCCTTAGCCTGCCTGCCTGTCCCTTCAAAACAATTCGTATCCTTGGATGTTTAGCGTCCAACTCTGATTTTCTTTCAGCCATGACTCAGTGATGCCCAGAACGTCATACCTGCCAATCTCCAGTTGCAGTACAAGGTCATCAGCCTCATTCCATACACTGTGTGCATTCAAATATAACACCTTCAGTCCTGTATTCATCGGTTTTCAATGTGCCTGTTCTTCCTCACAGTGTCACTGCAGACTGCCTCTGCTTGAATACCAACTGCTCCATCATCAGCCCTATTGTTCCGGTTCCCATGCCCCTGCAAAATCAGTTTAAACGCTCCCCAACAGTTGTAGCAAGCCTGCCCGCAAGGATAATAGTCCCCCTCATATTCAAGTGTAACCTGTCCTTTTTGTACAGGTCATACCTTCCCCAGAAGAGATCCCAATGATCCATAAATCTAAAAATTCCTCAGCTACATCCTCATATGTCAAATCATCCTATTCTTGCCCTCACTGGTGTGTGGCACAGGCAACAATCCAGAAATTACTACCCTGGCGGTCCTGTTTTTCCGCTTTTTACCTAACCCCCCTATATTCTCTCTTTCGGACCTCCTCCCTTTTCCTACTTGTGTTCTTGGTACCGATGTGTCCTACAACTTGTGGCTGCTCACCCATGATGTGGACCTGAAACATCCCCAAGCTTGGCACCAGCAAGGCAAAATTCCATCTGGATGTCTCTTTTATGTTCATCGACTCTCCTGTTGCTCCTTGAACTATGGAATCCCATATCATTACAGCTCCTCTTCTCCCCTCCCCTCCCCTCTGAGCCACAAAGCCAGACTCAGTGTGAGAGATCCAGCACTGGGGAAGTTGCTACTGCCCCTCACCCCACCCCCAACAGTATCCAAAGTGGTGTACTTGTTCTTGAGGGTGTGGCCACAGAGGTACACTGGTAGTTATCAGCGAGGCTGGCAGTCTCCCAGATTTCCCACATCTCGCACAGAGAATGTACCACTAACCCATGACCCATTCTCAGCACAATACATCAATAGACAAAAAGAGGGGGAAAAATAGTCATTAGAAACTCACTTAGAATCTCCGCTTGTGTTTGCCATGGCCTGCTTATGCAGAAGCCTGTTGAGCCAAAGGCTGCAGACCAGGCAGCATCTATGGAAAAGAGTACAGTTGATGTTTCAGTCCCGAAAGGTCACTGTAGTCTTTAACATAGATACTGCCTGGCCTGCTGTGTTCCACCAGCATTTTGTGTGTGTGTGTTGCTCGGATTTCCAGCATCTGCAGATTTTCTCGTTTGTGACCCAATGCTGATGACTCTAACACTGTCTACTACATGGCTGCTGTGCTTACAGCTGGCTTTTTTTTTAACTGGCCTTTGTCGAGTGCTGAGGAGATCGTTATGATTGCAGGAACTCAGCAGGCGAAGTAGGACCTATGGAAATGAATAATGGCTCCTGTCCTCCCCCCTGCCCCCCCCCTTAATTCTGGCATCTTCCCCATTCTTTCCCAGTCCTGAAGAAGAGTGTCAGCTGGAACTGTCATCTGTTTGACCTACTGTGTTCCTCCCACATTTTGTGTGAATTTGGGTTGGCATGGGTGAGATGGGCCGAAGGGCATGTTTCTCTGCTGTATGACTATGAACTGGCTTAACTGTTGCTTGATGGAAGGGTATAATCAGTGACCCCAAGCAGTAGCTTTAAGTAGCAACTGAGCTGAGCAGACTTGCAAGCTACGCATTTCCTGTTTTTGACTAAATGCTTTCTATTTTTAAAGTAACTCAGTTTCACTAGAGAGCATATGACATAAGAAATTTGCCTTTGAAGCCCCAGGCTGCAACGGAAAGCTTCAAAGAAACTTCCCACTGAAGGGGAGTGAGCAAACTGAAATGCAAACTCAAACATCACCCCGCTCCCTCCTCCAACGATGGGCACCCAGTCACGATGGAGAGGCTGCTGTTGCCACCTGGAGCTGAGCTCTGCTAGTCACCATGGTGGTAAGGTCAAGGGCGAGGTCCTAGCCAAAGAGTGTTGCAATCAGTGGAGCTGCTGGAAGATGACACATCACAGTGGTAGCAGTAAACGGTCCCCAGTCTTTTACTCTGTGCCACTGGACCCTGACCCTGATCTGTTGGGCTGATGCCTACCTGTGCATCAGCAACCCCCCTCTCCCCACGTTAAACTAAGTCTTGCACAAGTATTCTCCATTAAGGGAATCTGTCCTACCATCCCTGTTAACTGGATCTCAGTCGGCCTATATAGACCATCCTTTTGGAGAACATCATATTCAACTTGAGTGAGCCGCACGCCTTCAGCCAAGTACAGAGAAGTTATCAATGTGTGGATGTTTGTCCAGTGCCTGGAATTGGACACCCTATTTTAGAAACTCCCTTGTTCTAATGAAACTGATTTTTACCTCTATCTTTCTATGTTAACAGGTGGTTACAAGTGAAGATATCCAGCGATTCTTTGAGGAGCTTCAGTCAAAGAAGAGACGGCGAGTGGATGGGATGCAGTACTTTTGCAGTTAAACTACCATAACATTTAGTCAAAGATGTGCAAAATGTTTCCGTAAGAATGGCACTTTTAAAATTAACTGGTTGTCCCCTGTGTATTTTACTTTGCCTCCTGGGTGTAGTTCAAGCAGAAATGGTTTAGTGCAGAGGTCCCCAAGCCTTTTTTTGCGCTATGGACCCCCTACCATTAATGGGGGGGGGGGGGGGTCCATGGATGCTAGGTTGGGAACCCCTGGTTTAGTGAGAAGAGGCAACAGAGAATTCATAGCATCAGTAGGGGAAGAGTAGAAATGCAGAAATGATACTGTATGCACAGGTAACTCATGGTTGTAAGAAGCATTGGGACAAATGAGACCTTCAAAGGGACGGTGGCTCTAATACATCTACGCTGCCTTCATCCACCAACTAAATCCCCACATTTAACAAATCCTTATTTAACAGCAGTGTGCGGTAAATATTGAAATCAAGCCATACCTGTAGCCGAAAGTTCACTCTTGTTCACCTGCTTCTTTAAAACCAACTTCATCTAGCCAGAGGGGGCAAGTTCATAGCTTCAACTGTACACTTAAAACTGCAAATCAAGGAGCCAAGGTTCATATTGAGATTGCTAAGAAACTAGCCATCATTTGACAGAGAGGATCTTTAATTGACATTTGTTAACCTGAAACCATGTTCTACAAATAGCTTCATCTACAGCAAGTACAAGGAATATCTGTCTCAGTGTCACACCCTGTAATTTTTAATGTTGGACCTGAAATATGAAAGGCTGACTGACATGCTGAATCTGTTCTGTTACTAATGCTTTAATGTTCATGGGTTGGGGAGAAGAAGCCAATAAAAATTTAGTTACTTTCTCATGTGAGATGCTTTCTGAAATGTCACATCATCCATTTAAATATTTCTTTCTAGTCATGCAACAAGGCGGTCTTGTCAACAAGTTCTAATTTAGTTTTGTTCAACCAAATGTGTGAAACTCAGGTTGTGTTGGCTGTGTAAGTCTCGGGAAGACAATCTTTGTCCCTGCTAAGCATGAGATTGCGATGCAAAGCCTCCTGTTTGTGTGGATGCTGTGTGATGTGTTACCCTGGTACAAATCAGCACCACGAAATAACAAGACAGTACACCATATGCAATTAAACAATTTAGCTTTATAATTCTTAATTTGACTAAAGGGTTATGAAAGTAAAACAAAAAGGAAAGGGCCCATTTTAATGAAATAGTCTAATGTAGACATGGTTAGAGCTCACGGTTTCCCTTCTGCTGGTCCTCCATCGACTTTCCCTGGGCTTTGTCAACTCCTGGCCCCACTCCATCCTGGTGTCTCCAACCTCTCTTTTCTGGCATCTTCTCTCTTCATCTTCCACCAAACAAAAGACCCAGATCACCTCTGTCTCAGGCACACAAGAAAGAAAAACTCTTCATTGGACGGCATACATTCCAAAGCCCCTGTAGTCTCTAGCCATAACCCAAACACTGTGCTACAGAAAAACCATTACATTAGCAGTGAAACCTTTCCCAGGATGTGACACGTGCAACACAGCCAAACGAAACAGTGTGCACCTTGTCCAAGGAGAACCAACAGCCATGCACACCAGAGAAATACTGTTACAAAACATTTTTAAAGTATGTCATAGAGAAGTACAGCAGAGAAACGAGCTCTTTGGCCCAGATCATCCATGCCAAAACAATTTAAACTGCCTATTTCCATTGACCTACACTGGGACCATATCCCTACTATCCATTCACAAACGAGAGAAAATCTGCAGATGCTGGAATTCCAAGCAACCCACACAAAATGCTGGCGGAATCAGCAGGCCTGCTGAAGGATCTCTGCCTGAAATGTCGACAGTACTCTTTTCCATAGATAGATGCTGCCTGGCCTGTGTTCCTCACTATCCATGTACAAATCTGAACTTCTCCTGTGCTGGCAGCTCATTCCACATTCTCACAACCCTCTGAGTGGAGGTTTCCCTTCTCCCCAGACTTCATCTTTCACCCTTAACCCATGACCTGTGATCGTAGTCCCACTCGACCTCAGTGGAAGAAGCCTGCTTGCATTTACCTGATCCATACTCCTCATAATTTTGTATACTTCTAGCAAATCTCCTCTCACTTTCTATATTCCAACTAACAGAGTCCTAACCCTGCTAAATCTTTTCCTATAACTCAGGTCCTCCAGACATAGCAACATCCTTGTAAATTTTCTCTGCACTCTATCAACCTTGTGTATATCTTTCCTTTGGTAGGTGACCAAAACTTCATATAATACTCCAAATTTAACATCTTGTACAACTTCATAAATCAATGTATTGAGTACAGAAGATGAAGGACGATGTGCCAAAAGCTTTCTTTATGAGCCTAACTACCTGTGACACCACTTTCAATGAATTATGTACTTGTAATCCCAGATCCCTTTGTTCCTCAGTGCCCTAATGTAGCCCACATCCGTGAGACATGAGAAGAATTAGGCCACTGAGTCCACTCCATTGTTTCATCATGGCTGATCCCAGATTCCATTTAATACCATGCATACACCTGCCCTCTCACCATATCCTGACCCATCAGGAATCTATTCTGCTTTAAATATACCCACAGGCTTGGCCTCCACCACAATCTGTGGCAGAGCATTCCACAGATTCAACACTTTGGTTAAAAAAATTCCTCCTTACATCTGTTTTAAAAGATCACCCCTCAATTTTGAGGCTGTTCCCTCTAGTTCTGGATACCCCCACTAGAGGAAACATCTTCTCCACATCCACCTTACCCAGAACTTTCAACATTCAGATTTCTGAGAGATCCGCCGCATTCCTCTACAGGCTACAGCTGCTGGATGCTCCTCATTTGTTAACCCCTTTGTAATAGACTCCAACACTTTCCCAACTACTACCTATCGTTTCCTTTCTTTCATCTTCCTTTTTAGTTTTGCAATTTTCCAGTCCTCCAGGACCATGCCAGAATCAGGTGACTCTTGAAAGGTCATGACCGATGCATCGGTTATCACTTCAGCTCCCGAGTGTCATGGCCTGTGGGCTGGTGGTGCATGGATGTTGTCCTGGAGCCACGTTGCTGCAAGAACAGCCCACAGCAGTTGCTCACGTCATGCAATGCAGCTGCAGATGAAGGAATTCAATTTATCCCCTACCAAGTGAACAATAGAGGGCAACATTGATCGGAAGGGGCCAGCCTCCAACCTAGCACAGAATTCCTAAGCCAAGGCTTCAGAAGGTGCAGAAGCTGATAGAAATGCTAGTGTTTCTTTGCTATAAATTGGATGGGGCTGTCTTACCTCAGTTTATGGGTTCTGATGTAGCTAATCTGAACTGTAGTTTTCCAGAATAAGATCAAGTGATGGGTGGGAGGGTGAGCTCCATTCTCACTGACTTTAACATGGAACAATATTTCAGGAATCTGACATTAGACATGCAGAATATGACACGGCCATTTTACTCTAATAGGAGAACCAATGCTGCAGTTGCATACCACAGTGGCCACTCTATCAGGTACACCTGTACATCTCGCTAATGCAAATATCTCACCAGCCAATGCATCGAGAATTGCAGACTTGGTCTAGGAGGTTCAGTTGTTCAGGCCAAACATCAGAATCGGGAAGAAATGTGATCTAAGTGGCTTTGACCATGGAGTGATTGTTGGAGTGGTTTGACCATCTCAAAAACTGCTGATCTCCTGGGATTTTCATGCACAACAGTCTCTAAATTTTATAGACATTAGTGTGAAAAAAAAATCCCGTGAGCAGCAGTTCTGTGAGTGAAAATGCCTGTTAATGAGAGGTCAGAGGAGAATGTCCAGACTGGCTCAAGTTGACAGGAGGGTGATCAGTAACTCAAATAACCACACATTACAACAGAGGTGTGCAGAACAGCATCTGAATGCACAATGTGTCGAACCTTGAAGTGGATGGGCTACAGCAACAGATGACTGACATACACTGAATGGCCATTAGCTACAGGGTGGTACACAGGATAAATATACAAAGTTGAATTTGGGGACAATCAAGAACATGATGGGATAAATAAAGTGTATTCAGATTACATTCAGATCCTTCCACAGATGAAACCATCACCAACCATTGGAATGCCATTCCAGTTGGTCATATTTCCTCTTGCTCAAACAACGAAGGGACAGTCATTTCAAATGTGCTGTTTCATTTTAATAAAAATATGGATTAAATTCACAATCATAAGGAAACATTCTGTTGGCCATTTAATTAGAACACTAACTATGCCAGTTTAGAATCTGTTACATGCTTTTCCCTCCCCAGAAACGGTAGAAAAATAGATCAGACATTCTGTACAACTGCTACAGTACTCAATAGGGAAATGTCTTTCACTAAGCAACAACTTCCTTTTAAGATGCTAAAAAAAATAGTCATCTCTTTAAAAAACTTTATATACATTGAAGCATTGTAGAATCAATAGACAGTTATGCCATTTGTAGAAAATATTTGCATAGGATATTTGATCTAATTTACTGTTATTTGAGCCTTTAGCATTGAAGGCACTTTATCCCAGTAACAGTTTAGATCGTAAGCATCCAAAACAAATCATTAGAGAACTAAACACCAACAATGCAAGTTTTTAAAAAAAGCTTTTGCTACCAAGCACAAACTCATCTGAGTGACTTCCAATATTCTAATATAACCAAAATTAAATTGGTAAACAATTGCAGTTAAGCATCATGCAGGGGCATGTAGCCAAGAGAAAAAGGTACACCAACACAATTTGGAACAATATACAAGTAGCATCAAATCAGGCAACTTTCAAATGTTGTTTCTGTTATGTTTAGAAAGGGCTGCAGATCTGTGGCAATGCAGATAAATTTGCAGGCAGTTTTGACTACCTTCTTAATCTAGCTGTGGTAGAAAGCAAGCACTAATATATACTGATCAACAACCAACAGTGAAAACAATGTTAGAGTCATCGAACACTACAGCACAGAAACAGGCCCTTCGGCCTATCTAGTGTATACTACTGCTCTGCCTAGTCCCACTGCATTGGCAACTCGTTCCATACACTCACCGACCTCTGAGTGAAGAAGTTTCCCCTCATGTTCCCCTTAAACATTTCACTTTTCACCTTTAATCCATGACCTCTAGTTCTAGTCTCACCAAACCTTAGCTCCCAAGCTAACGTGTTAAACTTGGAAACAGCGCAGCTGCCCCCAGTACTCTCAAGAAACTGCACACACAACATCTTATCCACAAGGTGGCACTACAGCAACACTCAGTACAATACTGTACTGGTGCATTAGGCTAGATGATCTGGAGTGGAATTGGAACCAACTCTGTACAACCAAATGAAGCACAGCTAACATATCGGAATAAAGCAGGGTGCCAGAGTAACGCAGTGGTTAGCGTGATGCTATTACAGTTCAGGCTATGGCAGTTTGGAATTCAATTCCAATATCTTCGGTAAGGAGACTGTGTCCTTGCTGTGGCTGTTTTCTCTGGGTCCAAAGATGCACTGGGCAAGTTAATTGGTCATTGTAAATTGTCCCATGACGAGGTTAGGGGTAAACTGGGTATGCTAGGATGGCACAGCTCGAAGGCCAGAAGGGCCTATTTCCGCTTTGTATCGCTAAAATAAAATTCAACTTTAAAACATTTATTTCAATGGTTGCCACAAGGCCAAGAGTGGAAGTTTGTGTGTAGTCTTAGAATTCAGATTTTCAATTTAACACCAGTGCATCAGCTCTAGTACCCTGAAATGATTGATAAGATTGCACTGTAACACTGAACAACTGTAGGCTTTGCATCAGTATATTGCATCGGAAATCTGCACACAAAGCTTTTTGCTTTGAATTCTCCTTTCTCCTAACTTCAATCCTGACACAGCACCCAAACAGAAAATTAGTACACAACGCATGAATTCTCCTCAAACAACAGGAATTCTGCAGATGCTGGAAATTCAAGCAACACACATAAAAGTTGCTGGTGAACGCAGCAGGCCAGGCAGCATCTCTAGGAAGAGGTGCAGTCGACGTTTCAGGCCGAGACCCTTCGTCAGGACTAACTGAAGGAAGAGTGAGTAAGGGATTTGAAAGTTGGAGGGGGAGGGGGAGATCCAAAATGATAAGAGAAGACAGGAGGGGGAGGGATAGAGCCAAGAGCTGGACAGGTGATTGGCAAAAGGGATACGAGAGGATCATGGGACAGGAGGTCCGGAAAGAAAGACAAGGAGGTGGGGGGGGGGGGAACCCAGAGGATGGGCAAGGGGTATATTCAGAGGGACAGAGGGAGAAAAAGGAGAGTGAGAGAAAGAATGTGTGTATAAAAATAAGTAACAGATGGGGTACGAGGGGGAGGTGGGGCATTAGTGGAAGTTAGAGAAGTCGATGTACTTCTTTACCTGTCCAGCTCTTGGCTCCATCCCTCCCCCTCCTGTATTCTCCTATCATTTTGGATCTCCCCCTCCCCCTCCAACTTTCAAATCCCTTACTCACTCTTCCTTCAGTTAGTCCTGCCGAAGGGTCTCGGCCTGAAACGTCGACTGCACCTCTTCCTGGAGATGCTGCCTGGCCTGCTGCGTTCACCAGCAACTTTTATGTGTATTGCATGAATTCTCCTGTCTCCTAATGTCAATCCTGATGTGGCACCCAAACAGGAAACAGAACAAGATCTGAGAAGGAAAATCTGCACCAATACTTCAAATTAGTTTTATACTGTAGATCAGAATTAGTAAAATTTAAAACACCACTGAATTTAAATATACAACTCACAGATACAGGTTCAAGAGGAGAGAAATTTCTGCGAATTATTGTAGGACTTACATAGCTGGCAAAATACAGAACTAAAACAACTATAATCAATATTCCAAGTTCCCTAGGTATTCTACCTTGCCACCAAGATTGGATTAACAGGGTTAGTCTCTGCCTGGATTTAGCTGTTGCCAGGGAGGTGAACATGAGATCTGGCCATCAACAGAGTGCCGCAGAGAGGGAGCTATAGCATCTTAAACACAAGAGATTCTGTAGATGCTGGAAATCCAGAGTAACAAACACAAAGTGTTAGAGGAACTCAGCAGGTCAGGCAGCGTCTATGAGGGGAATAAAAACCTCTCCTTCCCTCCCCTACTTTCTTACTCTGGCTTCTTCCCCCTTCCTTTCCACTGATCACATCAACTGTTTATTCATTGCCATTGATGCTGCCTGACTTACTGAGTTCCTTCAGCATTTTGTGCACAGAACATCTTAAATATGTGCAATTGAGGAACCTACTTCGATACAGCAAAGGGGAAACAAGAGAATTTAAAAATCACATACAACATGCATTCTAGTTTCTCCCCTTCACAGAACTAATACTATTTTAAGTGTTGGAAACCATTTTGGAGACCAACATTAATCTATCCATGCAGAAATTTGAAAAGGAACTAACGAACTAAAAAAATGAGGGGAAAAGGCCGAGAAGTTTCATGTGTCCGACAGATCCATGATTAAGCAAACAATATGGTAGCAGCTTCATAGGGGACTCTAGCCGCTTTCTCCATGTTGCTAGTATTTCTGCCTTTGGGGTTTCAGCTTCTCATGATATATTAAAGCATTAATCCTATAAACCGATTGTCACAGCAATCTGATTGTCCCAAGATTAAGACTACAGCTTTAAACTGACGAGGATCTGTGCTCTGAATACAGGCAGCAGCCCAGGCGTTCTTCCCTTGCACATTTCCAATGCTGAGTACACTTGAAAAGAATACTGCCCAGTATTTTAAAGACTAAAAACTTTCTCGAAAATGAGAAAATATGCCAATGTGTACTGTATATCAGAGTACTTTTCACCATTAAATATTACACAATTGTTATTCAATGCACAAAAACACGGAACTGTTTTAAACAGACCTGAAAAAAGGAGGTAAAAGATCAGGCATTATTTTTAAATGGTGAACTTGATTAACGGACAATTTGCACATTAGAAAGGATGGCAATACTGCACATGACTTGGTTTCCCGAGATATTAAAAAAGTCATAGAAAATCACTTAGAAATTATCCTATTTAAGGTAGAAATGTTATGTACAAAACATCTATGAAAGCAAATTAACAAGAGTCATCTGCTGAAAAATCACAATGGATTACTGCTGTCATTAAAGAGCTGACTTTTTGTATGAGAGATCAGATCTGTTTGGCGACCTCCTTTCTCGGCTTAGTGTATCTTCCCTGTTGTTCCGGATGGTTCTGTGAGGCTGAGCACTGGGTCCTGGCTCCAGCACGTCACCGTCCAATGACCGTCTGCTGCAGTGAGCCTCGCTGTTCTCAGAGCTGTAGGGCACACTGAGAGTGTGGCTAGCGGTCAGGCCACAAGTCAGATCCGTCTCCATTAACCCCCTGCTCCTGGTATGTAAAGAGCCCCCACTACACTCCTGCTTCAGTGCCAAGTCCAACCTGTGTGGAGGCTGCTCCAGAAAATCGAAATACGGTGGGTCACTGGGTCTTGGTTGCTGGTCTTCAGGAGGCAGTAAATATTCTCTCCTTGACTCTACCGGCTTACTAGCAGATCCACTGCAAAGGGAAGTCATCTTGAAGCTCCCTGCTGCTGCAGGTCTATTGGGATTGTATAAATCTGGGCTGAAATATGTTGCCTGTGAAGGAGCCAATGTATGTCTGCTTGTTCCTGGAGTGTACGGCCGGTAAGATACAGTGGAGAAATCGTAGAGATCAGGGTACTCCTGGAAGCCTTGGCGAGATTCTGCCTTCAGGTCACTGGGCTTTCTCCTCACACCGTGTGTGCGTCTACTGTGTAAATATGGTGCAGGCCGTGGAAAGGAAGCAAAATCTGAAGCCATTTGGTTCACTTCAGTACTTAAAGCAAGTTCTGGAAACCTTCTGTCCTTAAGTGACAAGTTACTCAGAGATGTCACACCCATTGCAATGTCCGGCATCAGTTCGTTCAAGGCACCTTCAGCGCTCTAGAAGAAAACAAAATTGAACAACATCAAATTTGGATTTTCTACTCCGTGACTTTGGAAACCAAACTAACAAAGCAAAGACTATTATGTGAACACAACATCTGTAGATCCATATGATCACAGTAACTTTTCAAGTACAGCTGGTGAGCTCCATGCCGAACTATTAATTTACCCATACCCGGACCACAGCTCTCCATACCCTTTCCATCCACGTACCTGTCCAAATTTCTCTCAAATGCTGAAATCAAACCTGTCTCTACCACTTCCGCTGGCAGCCTGTTCCACACTCTCACCACCCTCTGAGTGAAGATGTTCCCCATAAATAGTTCATCTTTCACCCTTAATCTTAGACCTTTAGTCTCACCCAACCTCAGTGGAAAAAGCTTGCCTAAATTTACCTCATATATTTGTATACCTCTATCATATATACAGATATATACATCTTGACTGGACACAGCATGAAAGGTTATGGAGGGGAGGCAGGGGAGTGGGGTGAGGAGGGGAAAAAAGATCAGCCACAATTGAATAGCAGAGCAGACTTGATGGGCCAAATGGCTTAATTCTGCTCCTATGTTTTATGTGCTATGTGTGCTTTGTACTGTGTGCTGTTGGTACTGTGTTTTACACCTCAGCCCCTGAGGAACCCTGTACTATTTGGCTGTATTCATGAGCAGTTGAATGATAATTAAACTTCAATTTGGACTTGAAATCTCCCGTCACTCTTCTACACGCCAGGGAATAAAGTTGTAACCTATTCAACCTCTCCCTATAGTTCAGGCCCTCAAGTACAGCAGTATCATTACAAATTTTCTCTGCACTCTTTTAATCATATTGATACATTTTCTGTAGGTAGGTGATCAGAACTGTAAATTAGACCTCACCAATGAATGTTACTTTTGGAAAATTAAAGAGATAGTGCACAAAGTCTGAAAATGTGAAGCCTGATGAAACTAACTCACAATACTAACCAATATCCTCTTTTACCTCATCTTAGTTCCGTGCAGGAAAAAGGCATAATGAATGATGCATGTTGTTCCAACTGTTGAGTTAATATTCTCACAGCACCCTTTCGCTTATAAGCACATACTTAGTTTCAGGCCCAATTTTATTTATTTATTTCGCGCTCCATGGCAGAACAGGCCTTTCTGGCCCAACGAGCTGCCCTGCAACCCATTGATTTAACTCTAGCCTAATCACGACAATTTGCAAAGACCAATTTGGCTGTATTCATTTTACAGGTACCCAAACTGCTGATTTCCAAACCAGATGGTTTGATGTGCTTCCTTAAAAGGCTCCATGCCCTGAATAAAAATTAGCACACAAAAAGCATTTTTAATATTTTAACTAATACTTAATCAACAAATTAGAAAATGTTAATGTTGAATGTGGGAATAGACATTTGATAACCAAATCTGTTTAAGGACATTGGCCAAAGATGGATATGCAGAGTTGAGTCATGGATTAACCACGTAATCGAAACCATGTAACCATGAGGTCGAAATAGAACAGGCTTGTGTGCTGGACAATGTGGAGATTAAAGAATGAGTGTTGGATCTTCTGAAACAGATCAAGATTGATAAGTCCCCAGGGCCAGACGTGATATACCCCAGGTTGCTGTGGAAAGTGAGAGAAGAGATCGCTGGATCAGTGGCTATGATCTTTGAATCCTCTTTGGCTGCAGGGGAGGTGCCGGAAGATGTAGTTCCCTTGTTTAAAAAAGGTAATAGGGAGAATCCTGGGAACTATAGACCGGTGAGTCTTACGTTGGTGGTCTGCAAACTATTGGAAAAGGTTCTTAAGAATAGGATCTATGAGCACTTGGAGAGGTACAGTCTACTCAAGGATAGTCAACATGGCTTTGTGAAGGGAAGGTCATGCCTCACAAGCCTAACTGAGTTTTTTGAAGAGGTACCAAAAGAAATTGATGAGGGTAGGGCGGTAGATGTGGTCTACGTGGATTTCAGCAAGGCATTTGACAAGGTCCCCCATGAGAGACTCATCTAGAAAGTCATGAGGCATGGAATTAGTGGTACCTTGGCTGTTTGGATAAAAAATTGGCTTAAAGGAAGAAAGCAGAGGGTAGTAGTGGAAGGAAAGTATTCTGCTTGGAGGTCGGTGACTAGTGGAGTGCTGCAAGGATCTGTTCTGGGACCCCTGCTCTTTGTGATTTTTATAAATGACCTGGGTGGAGAGGCAGAAGGATGGGTGAGTAAGTTTGCAGATGACACGAAGATTGAAGGAGTTGTGGATGGAGCTGTAGGTTGTCAAAGGTTACAAGAGGATATGGACAGGATGCAAAGTTGGGCAGAAAAGTGGCAGATGGAGTTCAATCCAGATAAGTGTGAGGTGATGTATTTTGGAAGGACAAACCAGAAGGCTGATGGTCAGTTACTTAAGAGTGTGGATGAACAGAGGGACCTTGGGGTTCAAATCCATACATCCCTCAAGGTCGCTGCACAGGTTGATAGGATAGTTAAGAAGGCCTCTGGGATGCTAGGCTTCATTAATAGGGGGATTGAGTTCAAGAGTAGAGGGGTCATGTTGCAACTCTACAAATCTCTAGTGAGACCACAATTAGAGTATTGTGTTCAGTTCTGGTCACCTCATTATAGGAAGGATGTGGAAGCTATGGAGAGCGGCAGGGGAGATTTACCAGGATGTTGCCTGGATTGGAAAACAAGTCTTACGAGGCAAGGTTAGCACAGCTGGGACTTTTCTCTTTGGAGCGTAGAAGGATGAGAAGGGACTTGACAGAGGTCTACAAGATTATGAGAGGCAGAGATAGGGTGGATAGCCAGTATCTGTTTCCCAGGGCACGAATAACAAACACCAGAGGGCATATGCACAAAGTTAAAGGAGGGAAGTTTAGGGGAGGCATCAGGGGTAAGTTTTTTTTACACAGAGGGTTGTGGGTGCCTGGATTGACTTGCCAGGGATGGTGGTGGAGGCTAAGACATTTTAAGAGCCTCTTGGATAGGCACATGGATGAAAGAAAAATAGAGGGTTACGGGGTAGTGTGGGTTTAGTACGTGTTTTTTTAAGGCATATATGGGTCGGCACAACATCGAGGGCTGAAAGACCTGTACTGTGCTGTAGTATTCTAGTGTCTAGTAATCACTGAATACCTTAAGGGGCCAAATAACCTACTTCCATTCTTAAGATCCAATGACAGCCCATGCAGAAGTCAGTAAAGCAGATTTACAATACTATAGAGCTTTGAGAAATCAGAAGAATTAGTATAGGATGTGATGCATTGAGATCTCCTATGGCAATAGGTCTTTATTCTTCAAGGTTCAAAAAGTTCAAAGTTCCAAGTACATTTATTATAGATGTATACTATATGTAACCTTGAGATTCATCTTTTTGCAAAAAGCCATAAAACAAAGAAACACAATAGAATCCACAAAAAAACTGTCAAATGTCAATAAAAGGACAAACTCTGCAACCAATAAAAAATAAAACAAACAGTACACAGAATATTAACTGCAGAGTCTCCAGAAGTTACTCCACGGCTGTGGAGCCAGTTCACCGCTGAGACGAGCGAAGCCAGCCCAGGAGCCCGGCGGCTGCAGAGCAACACCACTCTCAAAGCTGGCTGTGTGGGATATCAAGAATTCTGCATCTCCCGCAGACAATAGTAGGGAGACAAGAGGGAGTCTTGTCAAACTCAGGCAGACAAGATAGAGTCAGGTGGGAGATCTTGGCTGACATGGAAAACTGAGCAGAACACCAGATACTTAGAAATAAAATAGTTAATATAACATTTTAAGCCCCGTCAATCACCAATGAGGCCACATGATTCAGAAAGGCACGTGGATATTTTGTTTCCAAATTCATTACCACTGATCTGACATTTAGAAGTCAAAACTTACCCCTATATCTGTTTGCATCTGGACCAGTCTGGCAGAATTGGTGCAGTTGGGAGGCATTTGTTTACCACCAGATGTATAAATAGGTCTGGTGGTCAGTCCAGAATAATGTAAAGAACGATTACACGGGTAGGATAAGGATCGGGATGACAGCTGACCAGGCAGCCTCTGCTTCCCATCGGTTTTGTGCTTCTCATGCGTCAGCGCTGTCGGTGGGTGATACGGTGGTGGAGGTGGTGGCAAAGGTGGGCGGAAAGCTGCAAAGGGCTCAGTGTCACCGCGTTGTCCAGCCGGTGAACTGTTCATCCTGCAGTGAGCATGCTGACGAACAGCTAGCACCGGACTCTCATCACCAAACCGCTCATGAGGAAAGAACTTAAGAGGATTCTGTGGAAAGCAATAGATAATCATTAGATTAGCAGAGCTACATTCCTTAGCCCAAGTCAATTGTCACTGAAGTTTTCACATATCTTAATAATTCAAATATTTTAAGTCAGCTGGCTTGTGAACTGGAAGAAAGGATTTTGAACTGTGGGTTACTCATGTCCGTTGGAGGGTGCAGAAGAGGTTTACCAGGATGTTGCCTGGTTTAGAGGCCATGGGCTATAACGAGAGGCTGGTCAAACTTGGGTTGTTTTCTCTGGAGCGGTGGAGGCTGAGGGGAAATCTGATGAAGGTTTATAAGATTATGAGGGGCATAGATAAAATAGCCAGAATATTTTTCCCAGGGTTGAGATGTCTAATACCAGAGGACATGCATTTAAGGTGAGGTGGGGTATTTCAAAGGAGATATGAATTTTAAAAAATTATTATTACTATTATTTTAGTTATTTATTTATTTTTACACAGAGAGCGGAATGCACTGCCTGGGGTGGTGGTAGATGCAGCTACATTAGGCACTTTTAAGAGATGGACATGGTGGAGGATTACAAATACCTGGGGATACGAATTGACAATAAACTGGACTGGTCAAAGAACACTGAGGTTGTCTACAAGAAGGGTCAGAGCCGTCTCTATTTCCTGAGGAGACTGAGGTCCTTTAACATCTGCTGGACGATGCTGAGGATGTTCTACGAGTCTGTGGTGGCCAGTGCTAACATGTTTGCTGTTGTGTGCTGGGGCAGCAGGCTGAGGGTAGCAGACACCAACAGAATCAACAAACTCACTCGTAAGGCCAGTGATGTTGTGGGGATGGAACTGGACTCTCTGACGGTGGTGTCTGAAAAGAGGATGCTGCCCAAGTTGCATGCCACCTTGGACAATGTCTCCCATCCACTACATAATGTACTGGTTGGGCACAGGAGTACATTCAGCCAGAGACTCATTCTACCGAGATGCAGCACAGAGCGTCATAGGAAGTCATTCCTGCCTATGGCCATCAAACTTTACAACTCCTCCCTTGGAGGGTCAGACACCCTGAGCCAATCGGCTGGTCCTGGACTTATTTCATAATTTACTGGCATAATTTACATATTACAATTTAACTATTCATGGTTCTATTACTATTTATTATTTATGGAGCAACTGTAACGAAAACCAATTTCCCCCGGGATCAATAAAGTATGACTGTGACTATGACTAAGGGATGTTTAGATAGGCAGGTGAAAGTGAAGAAAGCGGAGGGACATGGACGTCATGTAGGCAGAAGTCAACCACTTGATTATTAATTTATTTGGGTCGGCACGACATTGTGGGATAAAGGGCCTGATGCTGTGCTGTACTGTTCTAAGTTCTATGAAGCTGCATCATTTCCAAAGTAGTTTAAAAAATGGTGATTAACAAGCTAATTGTAGCAAACCTCTTTGCCCAATACTGCAGCTAAAGATATCAATATTTATGAAAATTCATTTGCAATTATTTTGATCGTTTAGGCTGGTCAATGTCATAATGTTACAGACACATTTCCCATACCTGAAGCAGTTCAACAGCAGCATCTGGGAGGTTAAATTCTCTCAGCACCCGGATCTGAATTTCGTAGCTTACGGTTGCTCCTTCCCCACAGTTCAACGCGTATGCTCGCTGCACCTGATCCGTATGTCTAAGTTCCTGAAGGCGCCTGATCATATCTTTTACCATTTTCAAGGGGGGGACTGAAAAGTAATATTTATTTAGTAACGCTTTTGCACAGTAACTGCATTTGAACTCAGTTATATTGGGAGGAAAACACAAGACAGAGGAGTAAAACGAGGCCATTCCGCACATCAATCCTACTCTGCCTCTGTTGACTTACTATCCATTAAGTGGTAACTTTTAGTGATTTATTGTAATATGGGTGAGATTCTAACTAAAAAGCAATACATACAAAATGCTGGAGGAACTCAGCAGGTCACAAAGCAATTATGGAGGAGAAAGGAGAGTCAACATTTTGGTCTGCGACCCTGGACCAGGACTAACTGAGGTGGTAATTTTTAATGTATTAGTCTGACCAGTGGAGTGATAACAGGCCATGTAGCTGTTTAAATAGTCAGGTTTGTACCAGTTACTTTCTTTGGGTGGGGGGGGAGGAGGGGAAGAACTTCTGTTGCTCCCTCACTTTCAGGGAATTTAACTCCCATTATCCTCTGTCCACTAGCTGAATAACAGTAATGGACTTAATCATACTGCCTTGTAATCCAAATCAACATGTAATGCAATCCCTACAAATCAAGAGCACAAGAAACTATAACAAAACACAGTCATATCTAAGTAGAGTGGAACGACGCTCTTTAAGAGAAAAGCAATCTGAGAAAGGCAATGAATTAGCCCTCCAGAGCTAACAGGTACAAGTGTTATCATGAGAGAGCAGCCACACCCCGGTACGCTGCCTCGATGGGCAAGCTAAACCAGGTGAGAGTAGCCAGCAGGCCTCGTACCAGGTGAGATAGGGTCACGCCTGCCCTGGCATGTGCAGTCAGCACCAGTGGACTGGAGATGTACCGTGAGATCCAATGGCCAAGGCGGCAGTTCTGCAACACTCCATGGAGCACGAAGTGCTTGACATGGGACAGAAGTAGTCGTGGTCATGCACTGCAACCTGGAGCCCGGATGTGATGACTTACTAGCACATGACCCAGACCTCAGAGGCCCAGAGAGCAGAGCTGCCCTGTGCAATGGCTTGTACACTTCAAAAATTCTCCTGCACAGCTCTCCTATCACTGTTGGATACAATGTCAAGAGACCTGTCCAGGACAACCAACAGGTTTTCAGGGCTCAACATCTGAGCACAACTTTTTAATGGTATAAACGGAAGGCAGTGAGTGACCCCTCCATTGTGGAAACCATTCCAAAATTCCCCAGCTGAAGTGCAACCATTTACGTGATTTGAGGGGGTGGTATGAGGCAGAGAGGTGGGACAAAGATCATGGGTGAGGGTGTGAGGGTGAAAGGTGAAACATTTAAGGGGAATCTGGGAAGGTTATGGTCCAGGTGCAGGTCAATGGGACTAGGCAGACTCACAGTTCGGCATGGACTAGATGGCACCTGTTTCTGTGCTGTAGCTCTCCATAATGCCAAATACAGAACTGGGAATGAATAGCTAATTTCAGCACTGGAATAATACTTACCAGGAATTTCATTGGCAATGATTGAAGGAGGGTTAGATGGTGCGCCTATCGGCTGGTGATTCATTAAGTGACAGCATTGTGGAACAGCACTATTCACCATGTATAGTGTGTCTGGTACATTGGACATACGGACCATTCGCAGCCGGACAAGATCTGTCTGCTCCACCATCATCTCGTCCAATACAGTCTGCAAACAGAAATCAACACACACAGGAGCTGCAATTACATAATGGCTTGAAAGAAGAGAAGTTACTTCTTACAACTACTAGAAATTGTTAAGCTTGTTAGAATCAAAGATGAGTTATAACAATTAAACTACTTCATTGCCAGCTCCATATGGTCACTACCTCCCCGTCATTGAGGACACCTTCAAAAGGCAATGCCTCAAATAGGATCCAGCACTTATGAGCTAAAATCAGATTATCGGTATTACAGTGGAGTAAGGGGAGTTACAGAGGCTTGAAAGAGGAGTAGGCCGGAACTAATTGGAAAAGAACACAGGCAGGTATGACAGCAGAGCAGCAATGGCTGGAATTTCCTGAAGCAATTTGGAAAGCACAGGATATCTACATCCCAAAGAGAACGGAGTATTCTAAAGGAAAGATGACACAAACCGCAGCTGACAAGAGAAGTCAAAGCCAACATAAAAGCCAAAGAGAAGGCATATAATGGAGTAAAAATTAATGAGAAATTAGAGGATTGGGAAACTTTTATAAACCAACAGAAGGCAACTAAAAAAGTAATTAAAAAGGTAAAGATGGAATATGAAAGTAAGGTAGCCAATAATATTAAACAGGATACCAAAAGTGTCTTCAGATACATAAAGTGTAAAAGAGAGGAGAGAGTGGATATTGGACTGCTGGAAAACAATGCTAGAGGGGTTGTAATGGAGGACAACAAAAACGCTGACAAACTGGATAAGTACTTTCATTAGTATTCACTGTGGAAGACACTAGCGGTATGGTGGAAGTTCCAGGTTTCAGGGAGCATGAAGTGTGCGAAGTTACCTTAGTTAGAGAGATGAGGAAGAACTTTTTTGCCACGGGCAGCTGTGGAGGTCAAGTAGTCAGGGCATGAAGGGATGTGGGGAGGAGGCAGGAGGCAGGAGCTGAGCGGAAAACTGGATCAGCCATGATGAAATGGCAGAGCAGACTCGATGGGCTAAATGGCCTAATTCTGCTCCTATATCTTATGGTCTTATTAAGGCCTCCATCACTCAGGACTGCCCGTTTTCATTGCTACCATCAAGGAGGAGATACATGAGCCTGAAGACACATACTCAATGCTTCAGGAACAGCTTCTTACCCTCTGCCCTCAGATTTCTGAATGGATAGTGAACCCACAAACACAAACTCATTTGTTTTTCTCTCTCTTTTTGCAATACTTAATCTAAATTTTAAAAATATATTTCTTATTGCAATTTATAGCTTTTTATGATTATGTATTTCATTGCACATTGAACAGCACTGAATTAGAGAGACTGTAAGCCTGAGAAGCCAGGGTTCATTCAGTTTCACCGACTGAGGAGAAAAGGCAGTGACTCGTGGCAATTGGGAGCTTTGTGCAGCAGTTAACCAGCGTTCGGGATTGATTGGCAAAAACAAATTAAAATGGGGCATCAGCGAGTGGAGCAACCATTGTTGGAGCGGACAGCGATAGAGCGGGGATTTTGTGGCTTTAACTCTTCAAGACTTCCGCAAGGAGAGGCTTTAGTGAGGGAAGGCAAAAAAGCTGTAGGTAGAAATTCACCCACAATTTATTGGTCTTCCTTCATTACATTTGCTCAGTTAGAACAATAGGGATGCCGGCCAGATAGTTGAATGCTCCTCTTACGGGATGTGGGAAGTCAGGGAGATGTGGGAATGCCCTTGATAACTACAGCTGTGAGAAGTGCATCCAACTACAGCTTCTACCAGTCCACACAATGGAGTCAGAGCTGAAACTGGATGAACTCTGGATCAGTCACAGATAGCACATATAGAGAGGTAGTTACGCCCCAGGTGCAGGACACAGGAAACTCGGTGTTAGTCAGGAAGGGGAAAGGGTTTAAACAGTCAGTGCAGAGTAGCCTGTGGCCATCTCCCTCAACAACAGGTATATCACTTTGGATGCTGTGGTGGGGGCTGAGCTAACAGAGGAAGGTCACATTAGTCAGCTCTCTGGCACTGTGTCTGAATCTGCAGCTCAGAAGGGAAAGGGAGAAGAGGCAATCTGTGGTGATAGAGGATTCGTTAGTTAGGGAAGTTCTGTGGGCAAGAACAAGATTCCCGAATGCTATGCTGCCTTCCGGGTGCCAGGGTCAGGGACATCTCAGATTGAGTCCTCAGCATTCTTAAGTGGGAGGATTAAGGACCAGAGGTCGTGGCCCATGCAGATACCAATGCCATAGTTAGGACGAGTGAGGAGGCTCTGCAAAAAGTACGGCAGTTAGGTGCCAAATTAAATGGCAGGACCAGGGATGTGACCTCAAGGATGTAACTGTGCTACATGCTAGTGAGGCCAGACCTAGGAAGATTATACAGTTTAATTCATGGCTAAGGAGTTGGTGTAGGAGGGAGGGCATAAGATTTTTGGATCATTGGGCTCTCTTCCAGGGAAGGTGGGACCTGTACCGAGGAGAAGATTTGCACCTGAATTGGTAGGGAACTAATATCCAAGCAGGAAGGTTTACTAGTGCTGCACGGTGGGGTTTAGAGCTGCAGGGAGATGGAAACCACAGTGGCAGAACAGTTAGTGAAGAGGTTGTGGAGACATGTATTGTTAAGACTTCAGACAAAGTCAAGAACCAAAAGGGTGAGCATGGTGCGACTAATGCCCTGAACTGCATATACTTCCATGCAAATAGTATCATGGGAAAAACGGATGAGCTCAGGCTGGATCAACACATGGAATTATATTGTAGCCAAGGTGAGACTTGGTTGCAGGAGGGGCAGGACTGGCAGCTCAATATTCTGGGGTTCCGTTGTTTTGGATGCGACAGAGTAGGAAGAATTAAAGGCGAAGGGGTGGTATTACTAGTCAGCAAAATGTCACGGCAGTGTTCCATCAGGAGACTGGAGAACTTGTCTAGTGAGTTGTTGAGTGGAACTGAGAAGTACGGAAAGTATGACCACATTAATGGGGCTATATTCCAGACCACCCAACGATGCGAGGCACATTACTTACATTACATTTACATTACTTCCAAAGTAAAGTAAATTTTCAGATATCTCTACAGTTTCAAGAAACATAAGGTTGCTATAGTGGGTGATTTTAACTTTCCACATATTGACTGGGAATCGCATACTGTAAAATGTCTAAATGGGATAGAGTTTGTCCAATGTATCCAGGAAATTTTACTTCATCAGTATGCAGAAGCCCCAATGAGAGAGTGCGCAATATTTGATCTTCTATCTGGGAATGAAACAGGGCAGGAGACAAAGTGTAGGGGAACACTTTGCATCTAGTGATCACAACGCCAGTAGTTTCAATGTAAGTATGCAAAGAGATAGGTCTGGTCTGTGGGTTGAGATCCTAAATTGAAGAGGGCTTATTTGGATGGCAAGTGTGAACTGGGACAGGCTGTTTTCTGGCAAAGGTGTACTTGGTAAGTAGGAGGCCTTCAAATACAAAATTTTGGGAGTACAAAGCTTGTATGTGCTTGTCAGAATAAAAGGTAAAGCTAACAAGTACAGGGAATCTTGTTTTTCTAAGGGCATTGAGGCCCTGGTTCAGAGACAAAAGGAGGTGCATAGCAGGTATAAGCAGGTAGGAACAAATGAGGAGCTTATGGAAGACAAGACGTGCAAGAGAACACTTCAGTGCAGAAATTGCTGGGGCCTTAGCAGAGATATTTAAAACATCCTTAGCGACAGGAGAGGTACCAGGGGATTGGAGGGTAGCCAAAGTTGTTCTGCTGTTTAATAAAGGCTCTAAGTATTATCAAGGAAATTATAGGCCAATGAACCTGATATCAGTTGTGGGAAAGTTACTGGAGGGTATTCAGAGGGACCGGACCTGTAAGTATTTGGATAGACAGGGACTGATTAAGTCAACATGGCTTCGTCTGTGGTAGGTCATATCTAACCAATTTTATAAAGTTTTCTGAGGAAGTTACATGGAAAATTGATGGATGTTGTCTACATGGACTTCAGTAAGGCACCTGACAAGGTCCCACATGGGAGGCTTGCCAAGAAGGTTCAGCTGCTTGACATTCAAGATGAGGTAGTAAACTGGATTAGACATTTGCTTTGTGGAAGAAGCCAAAGAATGGTAGTAGACAGTTGCCTAGATCCCGGAAGAAAATCCAAGAACTTCCAAAGTAATGTAAATGTACTGGAAAAATATCAAGATTTAATTTCTTATTGACATTAAATTGAAAGCGATGCATGTAGAAACTCCGCCATGGACGGTCCCCAGCCTAGCTATGAAAGGAGGAGGATTGGGCATAGGGTTAGCAACCCCATCCTGTAAAGACCCAGAGCTACAAAAACATCATCAGAAGCTCCAAAGACCTTGTTCCTGGGAGAGGAACAATCTGCAATGGGCTACATGTAGAGACAACGTGAAAGCCTGGCCCAGGACGCAGGACTCTGGCATGCTGCAGTCGGCAGCCTATACCCCATGCAGAATGATGATAGAAACTAAATGAAACTTTATAACTTTAGACTGAACGTGCCTGGATGCAAGGTACTAAACCTGACATAATATCCAAGACTTGAATATTAGTTAGCATTTGTAAACTGAAAAATGCTAGTATTTTAAACAGTGACTATTACTTTAAGTATACACCCAACTCGGGTGCAAATGTTTAATGTAGTTTACTAATCTTTCCTTTTTCAGCATCATAAATACAGTGGATTCTGGTTAATTGAGCCATCAGTTAACCTAGGCAGCCACTTATTTGGATAACTCTTAAAGAACAAAAACTAATTGAGAAAATAGCTGAGATTCCATTTGTTTATTTGGAACACTATGCTGCTTACTTGGGACAGGAACCTGTTGCAGAACAGTTTCTAACTAGCATCAGTCACGAGCACTTGTGTGGTCATTAGACACCACACCGTGCATAGAATGAACAGTTTTTAAACAGAGTCTATTATGCGTGCTTGTGTTGTTATCCATTTGGGCCAATGGACGCCGATTCAAAAAGCAGTGATTTTTGATAATTTTGCTTATAAGGCAGTTCACTTTCTGCATTAGGTGTCTGAACTGATTTTGTTCATTTACAGTCAAAAGAATATGCTTGTGTATGCTATATGAATTCCTCTGTCAAGAACTATTAGGAACATAAACAGTTTTATAGTACTGTAGTAGTACTGGTCATGTTCTGCATTTTAGACCGTAAGACATAGGAGCAGAATTAGGCCGTTTGGCCCATCGAGCCTGCTCCATCATTCAATCATGGCTGATCCTTTTTCCCCCTCCTCAGCCCCACTCCCCGTAACCTTTGATGCCGTGACCAATCAAGAACTTATCAAGCTCTGCCTTAAATACACCCAATGACCTGGCCTCCACAGCTGTTGAGGTAACAAATTCCACAAATTCATCACCCTATGGCTAAAGAAGTTTCTCCACATCTGTGTTTTAAATAGATGCCCCTCTAACCTGAGGCCGTGCTATCTTGTCCCCCACCATGGGAAGCATCCTTTTTATTCAAACACATAATTTGTTACTCGGTTAAATGGCCGTTTGTCTATATATATATATATATGAAAACTGATGCAAAAAAAAAACTGCTACAGATTTCCCCTGCCATCGGAAGGTAAAGCGTTCCTATGAAACGGTTCGTAAGCCGGAATGTCGTAAAGTAAAAGAAGCAATTACCATTTATTTATATGGGAAAAATTTGTGAGTGTTCGCAGACCCAAAAAATAACCTACCAAATCATGCCAAATAACACATAAAACCTAAAATAACAGTAACATATAGTAAAAGCAGGATTGATATGATAAATACACAGCCTATATAAAGTAGAAATACTTCTCTACAATCATTGCCGCACTGTCCACCGTAGCGTAAATCTCACGCAAATGCTCTCAGCAGAAACTCTCTCCAGTAACCTTTAAGCTATGAAGCTGCCAAATCATACCAAATAACACATAAAAATACACAGCCTATATAAAGTACAAATAATGTATGTACAGTGTAGTATCACTTACGGGAATCAGGAAGATAGCGCTGAGCACAATGATGATAGTGTGTTAGGCTGAGTCGTCGGAGGTTGGGGTGGTGCAGTGGTCCCCAACCTCCGGGCTGCAGACCGATACTGATCCGTGAAGAATGCAGTGGTGCAGCAGTAGCTGGGAAACACACAGCACATCTTTAAGTAAAAAGCCGAAATAAACAAGCTAATTAATTAGGTGCCGCCCGGCATGTAAATGTCAGCAATTGCCTCTGATCTGGTCCGGCATTTACCTGCCGGGCGGCACCTAATTAATTAGCTTGTTTATTTGGCTTTTTTCTTAAAGATGTGCTGGGTGCATCCTGGCTACAGCTGCATTCTTCGCAGCCCGGTATCGGTCCACAGGCCGGATGTTGAGGTGGTGGGACACTGGGGGAGGTGTCATCTCATCGTTGTCTGTTTCCATCAGGGCAGGCAGGTCATCTTCATGTCTGCCTGTCCCGATATCAAAGGCCCAAGTTCGTCCTCTGCTGTGGCTGATGTGGAAGGCTTGAAAAACGACAGTATGCTTGACTTCTTAGCCTCGCACATTTTTCTATCATACAGTTCTTTGTAAGCACTCAAACCGTCCTGCAAATATGCCCTAAACCTACGTACCCTTTCAAAATTAAAGTCGTACTTTTCTGCAATCATTGCAGCGAAAATCTCATGCAGTTGCTTCACGTTCAGTTCCTGGACAACTTCACTTTCGGTCCGTTCGCTACTACATTTGGTTTCAATTGTTTGTTATTCTTTCCTCTTCCAATTGCATCAGCTCTTCGTCTATCAGTTCTTGGTTATGGGATGCCAAAACCTCTTCAACATCATCTTTGTCAACTTCCACAAGCCAAACTCACTTTGTCCTTACTTCATTCACCACGATGGTAATGCTTCATTATGTCTAGTTTTACGCTAAGTGTAACACCCTTACGAGCTCTTTTAGGCTTTTCCGATACCTTAGAACTCATCTTGCAAATGGATGCTCAGAATAAATCAACATAAAGCACAGATGCTCACAGGCACGTGTTTAAGCAATGCCGGCTAGAATGCAGTTCCGGAGGAGGAGCTTGGCTGCTCGGGGCGCGCGCTGCCTTTTCGTAACAGTGAAAACACCTTCTGTTAGCGAAAACAGGTAACTAATGTAGGTCTTTTGTAACAGCGAGGTTTCGTAAAGCGAATGTTCGAAAAGCAGGGGACACCTGTATTCCAAAAATTATATTCAAACATTACTTTTATGGATTTGTTTTTTTTTTCCTTGTTCAATCCTTTGAGACATTTATTTCACGTTGCCCTTATCAAGATCCTTCAATGTCACAACTGACAGACAGCAAATCTTTTCAACTTTCTTGTGCATCAAACACTTGGCCAGCAACACTGACTGATATGCCCAGTTACAAGCAGAAATATCAACTTCATTCATCTTCACTTGCTCCACCACTGAACTGTTCCCAGAATCTATGGACTCACTTTCAAGGATTCTTCATCTCATGTTCTCCATATTTATTGCTTATTTATTATTATTTTTCTCTTTTGCATTTGCACAGTGTGTTATCTTTTGCACATTGATTGTTTCTTCATCCTGTTCGTGCAGTATTTCATTGATTCTATTATCATTCTTGAATTTACTGAGTGTGCCCAGAAGGCAACAAATCTCAGGGTTGTACATGGTGACATATATGTTCAAATTTACTTATCCAAATTGTCAAACTTAATGTATAAAACTTATTAATAAAGGCATCTGTTAGTCTTGCGAGACCATGGATCTGTGCCTGGAAAGTCTTCACTCTCCAGGGCGCAGGCCTGGGCAAGGTTGTATGGAAGACCAGCAGTCGCCCATGCTGCGAGTCTCCCCTCTCCACGACACCAATGTTGTCCAAGGGAAGGGCATTAGGACCCATACAGCTTGGCACCGGTGTTGTCGCAGAGCAATGTCTGGTTAAGTGCCTTGCTTAATCATACAACATGTTCCCTCGGCTGGGGCTCGAACTCACGACCTTCAGGTCACTAGTCCAATGCCTTAACCACTTGGCCATGTGCCCACTATTAATAATATACTTATAATAAACTTATTAATAATAACAGTTGATAACTCAGATGTTAAATTGTGAAGCATATTGAATTTAATCCATATTTACATCCAAGCTTGGAACACAATCTACTTTGTACAAAGGTACCTTTGCCTCCTCCACATATGGTGCAAATAATCGAGGTTTCACATAGATCCCAGAATTTTTCTGACGCAGCCAAGCATGAGACTTTCCACCTTCTGCTGTTGGGAGCATATCTGATGGTGGTGTGCTAATCAGTCCTCTCTTCATCTAAATTCAAAGAAATGAAAGTGTTGAATAGTATCATTTTTTCACTAGTTTACAATTCAGTTTCTCACATCTTCTTCACAGGGTTGAAATGTCTAATACTGAAAGACATGCATTTAAGATGAGGGGTGGGTACCTGGAATGTGCTACCATGTGGTGGTAGAGGCAGATACATTAGGGGCTTTTAAGATTCATTTGGAGAGGCACATGAACGTGAGGAAAATGGAAGGATATGGACATTGTGTAGGCAGAAGGGATTAGTTTAGTTGGCCATTTCATTCCTAACTTAATTGGTTCGACACAACATTGTGGGCCAAAGGGTCTGTTCCTTGCTGTGTTCTGAACTACCAGGATATTATATGACCCAGTGGGTTCAGTAAACTCTAAGTATTCCCCACAGCCCTAATCCATTTCTGTGTAATTGATTCCTTCTCACTTGCACCCTGATGTTAGACATAGTGATTTATAGTAGTCAATTAACCAACCGCCTTTTGTAGATCTGGGAGAAAATCAGAGGAGCCAGGGAAAAGCCACATCATCACATGGAGTAAGTGAAAATTCCACAGAGACCTCCTCAACCTCAACAAAATGCAACAATTTTTAAACGTGCATTTATATTGTAGTCTTGGGTTTATGTTATTAATATTGCAGCTTTAAAAATATTATTTTTGAACCTTTATTGATGGGAGAATAGTTCTGCCACGGTAGCACAGCGATGATGCTATTACAGTCTAGGGTGTTCTGGAGTTGGAGTTCAATTCCAGCACCTTCGTTAAGAAGCCTCTGTACATCCTCCCTGTGGAATGTGTGGGTTTTCACCGAGTCCTCCCGTTTCTTCCCACAGGCCAAATAGGTTAACTGGTCGTTGTATATTGGATTAAATTGGGGTTGTCGGGGGTTGCTGGGGTGTGCGGCTCCAAGAGCCGGAAGGGCCTATTCCGTGCTGTACCTCTAAATAAAAAAAAATAAATGAACTGGAGTCATTTCTGTCTTTACTAAAATTGCCATATCTTACATGACTATCATCTGTCAACCACTCAAATTTTAATAAATAATAACAATAACAACTTATTTATAGTGCACTTTTCATTCAAATGATGTAAACAGCACATGCCTGGAATTTATTGATTTATTGACCATAAGATATCAGAGCAGAATTAGGCCTTTTGGCCCATCGAGTCTGCTCTGCCATTTCATCATGCTGCATTCATTTTCCCTCTCAGCCCCAACCTCCTGCCTTCTCCCCGTATCCCTTTGTGCCCTGACTAATTAAGATTAAAAGATCAGTTGCCACTGGTGAGTTAGAAGTTGCCAGGTGTCAGTACTACCAAAAGATGGGAAGGCAAAAATACATAAGACATAACTTATGATACCCTAACTAATCAAGAATCTATCAACCTCCTGCATATTCAATGACACAGCCTCCAGAGCCAAGGCAAATGAGTCAGGAAGAACCAAAGGTGTAAATGTGAGACTAGAGATGGCCACTTGCACATCTAACTGCAGGGAGTTACAGCAAATTATCACAAACAGCAACAGGCCAGAGATCACCTAGCTTTCTCACCCGTGAAATCTGGCAGCAATCTCATCTTAATGATGAATGATCCTGGGAATGAAAGGATTAAGATATGAGGAGCACCTGATGGCTCTGGGCCTGTACTCACTGGAGTTTAGAAGTGAATCTCATTGCAACCTACCGAATATTGAAAGAGTTAGATAGAGTAGATGTGAAGAGGATGTTTCCTTCCTATAGTGGGTGAGTCTAGGAAATGATTCCCAGTGGGGGCGGTAAGTGTCGTAAGGGGGCATTAGGGGAAATAAAAGCTGTTGGGGTGTTCGGGATTCTTGGGGGGGGAGGGGGGCAGTAAGTGGCACTAACTTGAGACGTGAAACCTGACCGACTGTTAGAGCAGACGCTTCTAAAAAAAAAGAACGAGGCACTGGAACACAGGAAGAGCCATAGCTCTGCAGGCAGTGGGCACCCGTCATCACAACGCATCTGAAACTTGACAATCTCAACTGAACTTATCAACACACAGACATCATTGCTGGTGGACAAATTAGCAGTCAGGGTGCCCAAAAGTTCCCTTTCACCCGCAGCACAGAACAAGTTCATGCAACTTAACAGTTAGTAAATCAAGAACATCCCCTCAACTTTCTCTACAGACACCAAAGGGTGAACCAGCCTACCCCGAGGATTACCAACGAGGTGTTCAAAGTGAACTCAGATTCATATGTGCGGTCAAGAACCATCTTTGGGGATTATGAGACCTTATATGATTGATCAAGCATGTTAACTGGAATAATATAAAGGCAGCTTGCTGAACACCAGCACTATCCAGACTAACATTCAGATTCTAATCTGAATCCTTGTCAACGTAATTTTTGCTGTTGCGATTGTCTCATCTTCGCTTAGCCATTCCTTTGCATACCACTACCATCGTCTCATCTGTGTCAACTTGCTAATGTTGTCAACATCCAATAGACGTTCCCAGTTTGTGATCATTTTTTATTTCAATTTCACCCCATTAATGATGGATAAATACGTATGGCACGATCTCTATGAGCCTGAAGATGGTGAAGCTTTGAATTCTAGCCCTGGTGAGAAACAGAAACTACAGGAAGTGCATCCATACACATACCTGGAGTATGGTTTTATTCTGTTCCCATCAGATCACAATGTCTTATATGTTATACTGTACTGTCTATTGAAACGATCAAGATTGCAGGAACACTTCTGTAAAAGACACCCTGAAAAAGCTGCTTATATTTGAAAAGTGTTGCACATTTGAGTCATTTGCCAAGAAAGCTAAAAATAACCTTGATAGTGGTCTCATTCATTTTGTACAGTCCTAACTTAGATAATCATTTTTTTTAAAAAGGTATTTGCTTTACTGCCTGATTTAAATGAATATATGTTGATAATGGGTGGGGATTTTAAGTGTTGTTTAAATCCTTTGATTGACAAGAGTTCAACCAATCAGCGACTTCCAAATCACTCCGCGTCACTTATTAATTCCTCTGACTGATTTTGGATTGATTGAATTATGGAGGTAGCTGCACCCTGATAACAGAGAATATCCTTTCTTTTCACATGTTTATAAAAAATATTCGAGAATCAATTATATTATAATGGATCCTCGCTTCTTGCCTAGTGTTGAAAATTGTGAATATGATGCTATTGCTATATCTGATCATGCGCCTTTGAGTTTGTCTTTTGAATTTAATAATGTCATTCTTGCTTGTCCACCATGGCTCATGTCTCAGACACTATTGCAAAACTCTGACTTTGTCAGTTTTATTGAAACTCAGATAAAAGATTTTTTTCTTTTTAATGATATAGGGGGTACGTCTAAATTAAGCATATGGGATACATTTAAAGCATTTTTACGTGGTCAGATCATTTCTTATTCAGCTAAGCTTAAAAAACAGACAAGTAGAATTAGGTAAGATTTCAGAACAAATTAAAGACTTAGATAATATTTATGCAATTTCCCCTAATATTGATTTATTCAAAGGGTGGAACCTCAATCACAATATAATCTATTATTAACTCATCCTATTGAAGGCTATTTGCTTAAGTTAAAGAGCCAATTTTATATGTTTAGAGATAAAAATAATAAACTGCTTGCATCTCAAATAAAAACAGCTAGAGCCAAAAGACAAATTTTGAAAATCCGTAGCAAAGATGGCACCCTGGCTTGGGAATATGAAGAAATTAATAAGATTTTTATACTGAACTTTATAAATCTCAATGTCCAGTAGATTCCTCTAAAATGAATGCTTTCTTACGAAAGACTGCTTTTCCTAAAATTTCTGTTGAGGATCAAAAAACTCTTGATGCCCAAATTACTGAAGCCGAAATTCATAAAGCTATTTTTTCAATGCAATCTGGTAAGACCCCTGGACTTGACAGCTATCCTGTAGAATTTTATAAAAAATTTGGAAAATTGCTTTCTCCAGTCGTGCATGCAGCCTGTTACAGCCGCTCCGACTAGTTTCCTTACTTTTTTAACTTACGTTATTTGTTGTATTTTTTTCCCACGGTAACACGTTGAAGCTGCACCCTAACATGCTAGTGGAGAGAGATTTATTTGGGTTTTTAGCGCTGGAAATAGTTATATTTGGACACGTCTCATTAGCGAGGCAGCAGTATGGTGGCATTGTTTATTCCGGGGACCAGCTGATTGTGCTTATGCCGGCCGGTTTAGCGAGCAGAGCGGCGGACACCCCGGCTGAAATCTGGAGGAAAACATACAGAGGATGCAGAGGGGGATCAAAAAGGCGAGGAAAGAGGACCGGGTCAAGACAACACAGACTTATGGAGAAGAGAAGTTATAAGCCGCGTCTTCCCTCTCTCATTATGGGCAATGTGAGATCGCTGGGTAATAAAATGGACAAGTTCACAGCGCTAGTCGGGAGTCAGAAAACATTTCCGGAGAGCAGTGTTATGTGTTTCACTGAAACGTGGCTGCATGAGGACATACCCGACCAAAACGTTTCCATGGAGGGTCGGGCTGACGGGAAGTGCACTGAGAACGGTAAATGTAAAGGAGGGGGGGCTTGCTGTTCTGGTTAACAACAGATGGTGCAATCCTTGATCGTCATATTACGATCAAGGAACATGTTTGTAGCCCGGCTATTGAACATTTTGCTGTTGGACTCTGGCCATATTCCACCAAGATGCAACACTGGGCGGCATGGGAGGTTATTTCTGTCTGTGGCCATCGAACTTTGCAGCTCCTCCCGTGAGGGTCAGACACCCTGAGCCAATAGGCTGGTCCTGGACTTATTTCCATCTGGCATAGTTTGCACATTGTTGTTTGATTGTTTGTGATTTTGTGTTGCTATATTTATGCTCTATTCTTGGTTGGTGCAGCTGTAACGAAACCCAATTTCCCTTGGGATCAATAAAGTATGTCCATCTATCTATGTTGGAAATAATTAAGGATTCTTTTGTGAAAGGTGATTTATCCTCTACCTTTTAATGAGGCTTCAATTTCTTTAATTCTTAAAAAGGAGACAGATCCTACTGATTGGGCCTCTTATAGACTTATTTCATTATTGAATGTCGATGCTAAGATTCTGTCAAAGATAATGGCCAATCGGTTGGAGAATATTTTGGGTAAAATTATTTTTAAAGATCAAACAGGCTTTATTAAGGGCAGTTACTCTTTTTCAAATGTTCGGAGATTATTTAACATTATATATTCGTCTTCTTTTAAAACTCCACAATGTGTCGTATCTTTGGATGGTGTAAAAGCATTGGATCCAGTTGAATGGAAATATTTATTTAATGTTTTACAGAAATTTGGCTTTGGTGTTAATTTTATTAATTAGATTAGAATGATATATAAAACTCCTATTGCTACTGTTATTACTAATAACTGTAGGTCTCCTTTTTCTCAGTTTTCACAGGGGACAAGACAAGGTTGTCCGTTAACTCCTTTGTTATTTAATTTAATATTAGAACCCCTTGCTATTGCTCTTTGTGAAGCTAAAGATATTTATGGGAATTTTGTAAATGAGACCATTCATAAAATTTCTCTTTACACTGACAATTTATTGGTTTATATATCCAATCCCGAGGAATCTATTCTTGCCTTGCTAAAATTATTTAATGAATTTAGAGATTTTTCAGGATATAAAAAATAAATTTTAGTAAAGTGAACTGTTTCCTTTAAATGAATCTGTTTCTATTTATGATAATACTCCTTTCAAAGTCATGGATTCTTTTAGATATTTAGGTGTTATAATCACTAAAAAAAATAAGGATCTTTATAAAGTTAATTTTGTTTCCTTGGTAGATTCTAGGAAGTATTTATTAAGATGATGGAGTCCACTTACATTTTCACTTGTTGGACGCATCCATATAGTCAAAATGATGATTTTACCAAAATTTTTATATTTATTTCAGAATATCCCTGTTTTTTTGACTGAGAAGCTTTTTGATCGGATTGATTCTATTATTTTATCTTATTTGAAATTTTATCTTATTTGGAATAATAAAAGACCAAAAGTTGAAAAAGGATGGAGGTCTCACTTTGCCTAATTTAAGAGTGTATTACTGGGCTGTTAATGTGTGATACATGTCCTTTTGGTTACATTGGGTTGATAAGAATGATCGGCCAGTTTGGGTAGACTTGGAATTGAAAGCTGTGAAACAGTTTTATTTAACCTTGTTATTGGGAGCTGCTTTACCTATACAATTAGCTAAAGTAACTAACTTAAATTTATACCGCGATTAAGCATTCTTCACTAAATTGGCTCCAGTTCTGCGATTTTTTTTATCTTAAAAAAATTTAAACTTTGTAGTTTAATTTACCGAAATTACTTTTTTAAACCTTCTCTGACTGATCCAACTTTTTACTTTGGAGAAATAAAGGTATTAATTCTTTTTTGGATTTAAAGAAGATAGACTAATGTCTTTTGACCAATTAGTTTATAAATATTCTCTTTCTTACTCACACTTTCTACAATACCTTCAAGTTAGACATTTCTTACAAAAATATTTAAGTAATTTTCCTTACATATTGGATGCTGACCTGTTAGATACTATCATGAGTATGAACCCTTCGATGAAGGATTCCATTGGAAGAATTTATAATTTACTATTACAATGGGATAAGTGTCCTTTATTTAAGATTAAACAAGACTGGGAAAAGGAAATTAACTTGACTTCTAGGACGGAGCATTGGTTAACTCTTCTTCAATCTGTGCTCGTCATTCACTGATTCAATTTTAAATTGTACATCGTTACCATTTGACGAAGGAGAGATCGTCAAAAATATTCCCTAACGTTGATAGTTAATGTGATAAAACTGAGATGGCTACACTGACACACATTTTGGTTTTATTCTAAACTAGAACAGTTCCGGAAGTCAGTTTTTTTGACAATTTCTAAAGCATTTAAAATTAATTTACAACCTAACAAATTAACTGTGCTTTTGGGAATAATTCCTCAAAATACCCATGGTATTTCTTTGTCTGACCAACATGTTATTGCATTTGTTACATTGATAGCTAGGAGGGCCATTTTGTTGAAGTGGAAGGATACACCGGCTCCCACTTTGTCACAATGGTTCTCTCATGTGATGCTATGTCTTAGCTTGGTGAAAATTAGAAGTCGAACCTTTGAACCTATGTTTGATTTTGAGAAAAGATGGGGTTCATTCGCTCGTTATTGTCATTTGAGTTAATTGATAGATTTCCTTCACGATCTAATTGTAAATTTTTGGTACTTTTTTTTGCTGACAGTTTGATGTTTATCTTTAGAAGCTTTTCTATGACACATGGCTCCGGGGTTGAACACCTCACCTTTTCTTGCTCGGTAGGGGTTTTTTTTCTTTATCACCAAAAATTTTTTCAATCTTTATAATAATGATTTTTTCTTGAGACATTTTAAGTGTTGTTTTCTTTGATGTACTCTTGTAAATTCTGGATAATAATAAAAAGATTTGAAAAGATAGTGGTTTCATTGCTTCTTAGAACATTTCCAAAATAATAGCAAGTATGGAAAATCTGACACAACTGCTGAAAGATTAATAATGTCTGCTGTATCAGAAGTGATCACCACTATTCTCAAAATGAATAGCAGTATTTTAAAATCAAACCCTGTAGCTCGTCATACTGACAAAATGAGTGAAGACATTGAGTATCAACTATGCACAGAGGTACAAAAAACTGGATGAATCAATTGTGCAAGATAACGAGGCATTGCTAATGGCATATATACAATTTATCAAAAATGGGAAAGATTTATGGAGATCCTGTTTTGGAAAATTTTAAAACAAATATCAAGCTCAAAATGTATATTGAGGATCAAAGTACTCTGATTAGGAACATGATTTCTTGTGCAACAGATGGAGCAATATATATGACAGGTCATCATGCTGGTTTAGTGGCATTTATGAAGAAATAAACAAGTCATAACACATTGTGTAATTCATCATCAACATCTCGCAGCCAAAAACTTCAGCCAGTGACTTTTTTTCAAACATGACTCTTGTAGTATCTGCAGTCAACAAAAGCTCATCCATTAAATAGCAGAATATTTTGCCAGTTATGCCAAGATAATGATAAAGATTTTGTATGCTTGCTTCTTCACACTGAAGTGCATTGGCTGTCAAAAGGCCACTGCTCAAGAAGTCTCCTTGATCCTTTTGGCACTGTGGTTGAATTGAATTTTTGCTCAAAGTCGACAAGAGCTTGGGAAACAAGATTGAACTTCGATGTGGAGATGTGGCAAACCTAGCTGATCTGTATGAAAAATGAACATTTTAAATATTAAACTGTAAGGTGAAAATTTCAATTTAATCCAGGCAGAAACTGCAGTGTCCACTTTTATCAGAAAATTGGAAATATAGTGCCTATAAAAAATATTCAACCCCTCGGAAGTTTTCGTATTTTATTGAATCACTGTGGATTTGATTTGGAATTTTTGACACTGATCAACAGAAAAAGACTTTTTCATGACAAAGTGAAAACAGCTGTCTACAAAGTGAGCTAAATTAATTACAAACATGAAACTCAAAGTAATTGATTGCATAAGTATTCACACCCTTTAAGTCAGTATTAAGTAGATGCACCTTTGGCAGCAGTTACAGCCTCGAGTCTGTGTGGATAGGTCTCTATCAGCTTTGCACTGCTGGACACAATTTTTCTCCATTCTTCTTTACAAAACTGCTCAAACTCCGTCAGATTGCATATGGATCATAAGTGAACAGCTCTTTTCAAGTCCAGCCTCAAATTCCAAATTGGATTGAGGTCTGGACTATGACTAGACAACTCCAGGACATTAACTTTGTTGTTTTTAAGCCATTCCTGCGTAGCTTTGGCTTTATGCTTAGGGTGACTGACTTGGGAGAAGATTTGTTTTCTAGCAAGACACAGTTCTCTTGCAGACTGCACCAGGTTTTCCTCCAGGATTTCTCTGTATTTTGCTGCATTCATCTTACCCTCTATCTTCCAGGGCCAGCTGCAGTGAAGCACCCCCACAGCATCATGCAGCCACCACCATGCTTCATGACAGAGATGGTGTGTTTTTGACGGTGTGCAGTGTTTGGCTTACTCCAAACATAATGCTTAGTCTGATGGCCAAAAAGCTCAACCCTCTACCATCTGACTTCAGACTCTCCCACGTCTTCTGGCACATTCTAGCCAAGGTTTCATGTGAGTATTGTTTTTGAACAGTGGCTTCCTCTTTGCCACTCTTCCATAAAGCTGTGATTGGTGAAGCAGTGGGGCAACAATTGTTATACGTGCAGTGTCTCCCATCTCAGCTACTGAAGCTTGCAACTCCTCACAGCTGTCCACAGGTTTCTTGATGGTCTCCCTCACTTTTTGAGGAAAGCCTGCTCGAGGCAAATTTACAGCTGAGCTATATTCTTACGATTTCTTGTATCCATCTCCTGACTTGTGCTTTTCAATAACCTTTTTGCAGAGTCACTTGGAGTGTTCTTTTTGTCTTCATGGTATAGTTTCTGCCAGGTTAGAAATGTAGAAAACCTACAGCACAATACAGGCCCTTCAGCCCACAACACTGTGCCAAACATGTCCTTACTGTAGAGATTACCAAGGGTTACCCATAGCCCTCCATTTTTCTAAGCTCCATGTACCTATCCAGGAGTCTCTTAAAAGACCCTATGGTATCTGCCTCCACCACCGTTGCTGGCAGCCCATTACATACACTCACCGCTGTCTGCGTAAAAAACATACCGCTGATATCTCCTCTGTACCTACTTCCAAGCACCTTAAAACTGTGCCCTCTCGTGTTAGCTATTTCAGCCTGGGAAAAAGCCTCTGATTATCCACAAGAACAATGCCTCTCATCATCTTATACACCTCTATCAGGTCACCTCATCCTCCGTTGCTCCAAGGAGAAAAGGCCGAGTTCACTCAACCTATTCTCATAAGGCATGCTCCCCAATCCAGGCAACATCCTTGCAAATCTCCTCTGCACCCTTTCTATAGTTTCCACATCCTTCCTGTAGTGAGGTGACCACAGCTGAGCATAGTACTCCAAGTGGGGTTTGACCAGGGTCCTATATATCTTTAACATTATCTCTCAGCTCTTGAACTCTATCCCATGGTTGATGAAGGCCAATACACCGTATGCCTTCTTAACCACAGAGTCAACCTGCGTAGCAGCTTTGAGTGTTTTATGGACTCAGACCCCAAGATCCCTCTGATCCTCCACACTGCCAAGAGTCTGACTATATTCTATATAATACTATATTCTGCCATCACATTTGACCTACCAAAATTAACCACCTCACATTTATCTGGGTTGAATTCCATCTGCCACTTCTCAGCCCGGTTTTGCATCCTATTGATGTCTGGCTGTAACCTCTGCCAGCCCTCCACACTATCCATAACACCCCCAACCTTTGTGTCATCAGCAAATTGACTAATCCATCCTCCTTCTTCCTCATCCAGGTCATTTAAAAAAAAGAATCACGAAGAGAAGGGGTCCCAGAACAGATCCCTGAGACACACCACTGGTCACCGGCCTCCATGCAGAGTGACCTGTCTACAACCACTCTTTGCCTTCCGTGGGCAAGCCAGTTCTGGATCCACAAAGCAATGTCCCCTTGGATCCCATGCCTCCTTACTTTCTCAATAAGCCTTGCATGGGGTACCTTATCAAATGCCTTGCTGAAATCCATATACACTACATCTAACAACACACATCAAAGTTGCTGGTGAACGCAGCAGGCCAGGCAGCATCTCTAGGAAGAGGTACAGTCGACGTTTCAGGCCGAGACCCTTCGTCAGGACTAGATCTACTGCTCTACTTTCATCAATGTGTTTAGACACATCCTCAAAAAATTCAATCAGGCTCGTAAGGCACAAACTCCCTTTGACAAAGCCATATAACCATATAACAATTACAGCATGGAAACAGGCCATCTTGGCCCTTCTAGTCCGTGCCAAACGCTTACTCTCACCCAGTCCCACCAACCTGCACTCAGCCCATAACCCTCTGTTCCTTACCTGTCCATATACCTATCCAATTTTACTTTAAATGACAATATCGAACCTGCCTCTACCACTTCTGCTGGAAGCTCATTCCACACAGCTACTACTCTCTGAGTAAAGTTCCCCCTCATGTTACCCCTAAACTTTTGCCCCCTAACTCTCAACTCATGTCCTCTTGTTTGAATCTCCTTCACTCTCAATGGAAAAAGCCTATCCATGTCAACTCTATCCATCCCCCTCATAATTTTAAATACCTCTATCAAGTACCCCCTCAACCTTCTACGCACCAAAGAGTAAAGACCCAAACTGTTCAACCTTTCTCTGTAACTTAGGTGATGAAACCCAGGTAACATTCTAGTAAATCTTCTCTGTACTCTCTCAATTTTATTGACACCTTTCCTATAATTCAGTGACCAGAACTGTACACAATACTCCAAGTTTGGCCTTACCAATGCCTTGTACAATTTCAACATTACATCCCAACTCCTATGCTCAATGCTCTGATTTATAAAGGCCAGCATACCAAAAGCTTTCTTTACCACCCTATCCACATGAGATTCCACCTTCAGGGAACTATGCACCATTATTCCTAGATCTCTCTGTTCTACTGCATTCTTCAATACCCTAATATTTACCATGTATGTCCTATTTTGATTAGTCCTACCAAAATGTAGCACCTCACATTTATCAGCATTATACTCCGTCTGCCATCTTTCAGCCCACTCTTCTAACTGGCCTAAATCTCTCTGCAAGCTTTGAAAACCTACTTCATTATCCACAACGCCACCTATCTTAGTATCATCTGCAAACTTACTAATCCAATTTACTATCCCATCATCCAGATCATTAATGCATATGGCAAACAACAATGGGCCCAGTACAGATCCCTGAGTAACACCACTATTCACCGGCCTCCAATCTGACAAACAGTTGTCCAGAAACTGCTGGAGTCAGTTATCAAAGATGTGATAACAGCACATTTGGAAAGCGGTGAAATCATCGGACAAAGTCAGCATGGATTTGTGAAAGGAAAATCATGTCTGACGAATCTCATAGAATTTTTTGAGGATCTAACTAGTAGAGTGGATAGGGGAGAACCAGTGGATGTGGTATATTTGGATTTTCAAAAGGCCTTTGACAAGGTCCCACACAGGAGATTAGTGTGCAAACTTAAAGCACATGGTATTGGGGGTAAGGTATTGATGTGGATAGAGAATTGATTAGCAGACAGGAAGCAAAGAGTGGGAATAAACGGGACCTTTTCAGAATGGCAGGCAGTGACTAGTAGGGTACCGCAAGGCTCAGTGCTGGGACCCCAGTTGTTTACAATATATATTAATGACTTGGATGAGGGAATTAAATGCAGCATCTCCAAGTTTGTGGATGACATGAAGCTGGGCGGCAGTGTTAGCTGTGAGGAGGATGCTAAGAGGATGCAGAGTGACTTGGATAGGTTGGGTGAGTGGGCAAATTCATGGCAGATGCAATTTAATGTGGATAAATGTGAAGTTATCCACTTTGGTGGCAAAAATAGGAAAACAGATTATTATCTGAATGGTGGCCGATTAGGAAAAGGGGAGGTGCAACGAGACCTGGGTGTCATTATACACCAGTCATTGAAAGTGGGCATGCAGGTACAGTAGGCGGTGAAAAAGGCGAATGGTATGCTGGCATTTATAGCGAGACGATTCGAGTACAGGAGCAGGGAGGTACTACTGCAGTTGTACAAGGCCTTGGTGAGACCACACCTGGAGTATTGTGTGCAGTTTTGGTCCCCTAATCTGAGGAAAGACATCCTTGCCATAGAGGGAGTACAAAGAAGGTTCACCAGATTGATTCCTGGGATGGCAGGACTTTCATATGAAGAAAGACTGGATGAACTAGGCTTGTACTCGTTGGAATTTAGAAGATTGAGGGGGGATCTGATTGAAACGTATAAAATCCTAAAGGGATTGGACAGACTAGATGCAGGAAGATTGTTCCTGATGTTGGGGAAGTCCAGAACGAGGGGTCACAGTTTGAGGATAAAGGGGAAGCCTTTTAGGACTGAGATTAGGAAAAACTTCTTCACACAGAGAGTGGTGAACCTGTGGAATTCTCTGCCACAGGAAACAGTTGAGGCCAGTTCATTGGCTATATTTAAGAGGGAGTTAGATATGGCCCTTGTGGCTACGGGCATCAGGGGGTATGGAGGGAAGGCTGGTGCAGGGTTCTGAGTTGGATGATCAGCCATGATCATAATAAATCGCGATGCAGGCTCAAAGGGCCGAATGGCCTACTCTTGCACCTATTTTCTATGTTTCTATCACTACTCTCTGGCGTCTCCCATCCAGCCACTGCTGAATCCATTTTACTATTTCGACATTAATACCTAACGATTGAACCTTCCTAACTAACCTTCCGCGTGGAACCTTGTCAAAGGCCTTACTGAAGTCCATATAGATAATATCCACCGCTTTACCCTCGTCAACATTCCTAGTAACCTCTTCAGAAAATTCAATAAGATTTGTTAAACATGACCTTCCACGCACAAATCCATGTTGACTGTTCCTAATCAGACTCTGTCTATCCAGATGATTATATATACACCATCTCTAAGAATACTTTCCATCAATTTACTCATCACCGACGTCAAACTCACAGGCCGATAATAGCTAGGTTTACTCTTAGAACCCTTTTTAAACAATGGAACAACATGAGCAATGCGCCAATCCTCTGGCACTATCCCCGTTTTTAATGACATTTGAAATATTTCTGTCAGAGCCCCTGCTAATTCTACACTAACTTCCCTCAAGGTCCTAGGGAATATCCTGTCAGGACCCGGAGACTTAACCACTTTTATATTCCTTAAAAGCGCCAGTACTTCCTCTTCTTTAATCATCATAGTTTCCATAACTTCCCTACCTTACCTAACACAATTCAATATCCTTCTCCTTAGTGAATACCGAAGAAAAGAAATTGTTCAAAATCTCCCCTAATTCTTTTGGTTCCACACATAGCTGTCCACTCTGATTCTGTAAGGGACCAATTTTATCCCTCACTAGCCTTTTGCTATTAATAAAACTGTAGAAACCCTGTGAATTTATTTTCACTTTACTTGCCAAAGCAACTTTGTATCTTCTTTTAGCTTTTCTCATTTATTTCTTAAGATTCTTTTTACATTCTTTATAGTCCTCGAGCACCTCATTTACTCCATGCTCTCTATATTGATTGTAGATATCTCTCTTTTTCCGAACCAAGTTTCCAATATCCCTTGAAAACCATGGCTCTCTCAAACTTTTAACCTTTCCTTTCAACCTAACAGGAACATAAAGATTCTGTACCATCAAAATTTCATCTTTAAATGACCTCTATTTCTCTATTACATCCTTCCCATAAAACAATTCGTCCCAATCCACTCCTTCTAAATCCTTTCGCATCTCCTCAAAGTTAGCCTTTCTCCAATCAAAAATCTCAACCCTGGGTCCAGACTTATCCTTCTCCATAATTATAATGAAACTAATGGTATTGTGATCACTGGACCCGAAGTGCTTCCCAAAACGTACCTCCGTCACCTGACCTATCTCATTCCCTAACAGGAGATCCAACACTGCCCCTTCTCTAGTTGGTACCTCTATGTATTGCTGCAAAAAACTATCCTGCACACATTTTACAAACTCCAAACCATCCAGCCCTTTTACAGTATGGGCTTCCCAGTCAATGTGTGGAAGATTAAAATCTCCCACAATCACAACCTTGTGCTTACTACAAATATCTGCTATCTCCTTACAAATTTGCTCCTCCACTTCTCACTCCCCATTAGGTGGTCTATAATACACCCCTATAAGTATTATTACACCATGCCCATTCCTCAATTCCACCCAAATAGCCTCCCTAGACAAGCCCTCTAATCTATCCTGCCAGAGCACTGCTGTAATATTTTCTCTGACAAGCAATGCAACACCTCCCCCTAGTGTCCCTTCGATTCTATCACACCTGAAGCAACGAAATCCAGGAATATTTAGTTGCTAATCACACCCCTCCTGCAACCATGTTTCACTAATAGATACCATATCATACTTCCAGGTATTAATCCATGCTTTCAGCTCATCCACCTTTCTTATAATGCTCCTAGCATTAAAATGAATACATTTAAGAAATTTTCCACCTCTTACTCTCTGTTTATCACTAACGGTGCAAACAACTTTACTATTTTGTTTTTCTTCCTTCTCCCTTAAATCCACTGGAGCCTCTCTAGCAAACCTACCTGCAAGAATATTTGTCCCCCTCCAGTTCAGATGTAAACTGCCCCACCAGAACAGGTCCCACCTTCCCTGGAAAAATGTCCAATTATCTATAAATCTAAAGCCCTCCCTCCTGCACCATGTCTTCAGCCACGTGTTGATCTGCGCTATCTTACTATTTCTAAATCCGCCTGCATGTGGCACTGGTAGCAATCCTGAGATTGCTATCCTGGTTCCTTTACTTTGGCGCCTAGCTCCCTAAACTCACCTTTCAGGACCTCCTCACTGTTCCTACCCACATCATTGGTCCCAACATGGACCACGATATCCGGCTGCTCACTCTCCCTCTTGAGAATACTGAGAACTCGATCCGAGATATTGCGGACCTTGGCACCAGGGAGGCAACAGACCATCCGGGATTCTCAATCTCTTCCACAGAACCTCTCATCTGTCCCCCTAACTATCGAATGTCCTATCACTACTGCTCTCCTCTTTTCCCTCCTTCCCTTCAGAGCTGATGGTCCCGTCTCAGAGCCAGAGACGCAACCACTGCAACTTGTCCCTGGTAGGTCGTCCCCATCAACAGTATCCAAAATGATGTACTTATTGGTGGAACGGCCACAGGGGTGCTCTGCTCATTCTGTCTATTCCCCTTCCCTCTCCTGACAGTCACCCAGCTACCTGTTTCCTGACTTTTAGGGGTGACTATCTCCCTGTAACTCCTGTTTATTTCTGCCTCAGGAATGATCTGAAGTTCATCCAGCTCCAGCTCCCTAACTCGGTTTGTCAAGAGCTGCAGCTGGATGCACCTTTTACAGGTGTAGTCACATACTGCAAACGGAGCACTCAACTGCCCTAACTGCTGCCTCCATTACCTACTCCTAAGGTAATTAGATTTATTAAAGGACTCATATTATGCCTGTCCAAATGTTCATAAATCCTGTGTCTCAGGATCTTCTCCATCAACTTATCAACTACTGAAGTAAGACTAACTGGTCTGTAATTTCCTGGGCTATCTCTACTCCTTGTATAAAGGAACAACATCTGCAACCGTCCAATACTCCAGATCATTGCCAGAGGCTCAGCAATCTCCTCCCTCGCCTCCCACAGTAGCCAGGGGTACATCTCATCCCGTCCCGGAGACTTATCTAACTTGATGTCTTTCCAAAAGCTCCAGCTCATCCTCTTTCTTAACGTCTATATGCTCAAGCTTTTCAATCTGCTGCAAGTCATCTGTACCATCGCCAAGATCCTTTTCCATAGTGAATAATGAAGCAAAGAATACATTAAGTATCTCCTCCGGTTCCATACACACTTTTCCACTGTCACACTGGATTGGTCCTTTTCTTTCACATCTTATCCTCTTGCTCTTCACCTACCTGTAGAATGTCTTGATATTTTCTTTAATCCTGTTCGCCAAGGCCTTCTCATGGCCCCTTCTGGCTCTCCCAATTTCATTCTTAAGCTCCTTCCTGCTAGCCTTATAATCTTCTAGATCTCTATCATTACCTAGTTTTTTCTGAATCTTTCGTAGGCTTTTCTTTTCTCCTTGACGAGATTTTCAACAGCCTTTGTACACCATGGTTCCTGTACCCTACCATCCTTTCCGTCTCACTGGAACGTACCTATGCAAAATGCCAGGCAAATATCTCCTGAACATCTGCCACATTTCTGCTGTACATTTCCCTGAGAACATCTGCTCCCAATTTATGCTTCCAAGTTCCTGCCTGATAGCTTCATATTTCCCCTTACTCCAATTAAACATTTTCCTAACTTGTCTGTTCCTGTCCCCCTCCAATACTATGGTAAAGGAGATAGAATTGTGATCACCATCTCCAAAATGCTCTCCCACTGAGAGATCTGACACCTGACCAGGTTCATTTCCCAATACCAGATCAGGTACAGCTGCTCCTCTTGTCCACTTATCTACATATTGTGTCAAGAAATCTTCCTGAACACACCTAACAAACTCCACCCCATCTAAACCCCTTGCTCTAGGGAGTTGCCAATCAATACTTGGGAAATTAACATCACCCACCACAACCCTGTTATTATTACACCTTTCCAGAATCCGTCTCCCTACCTGCTCCTTGATATCCCTGTTACTATTAGGTGGTCTATAAAAAACACCCAGTAGCGTTATTGACCCCTTCCTGTTTCTAACTTCCACCCACAGAGACTCAATAGACAATCATTCCATGACTTCCTGTATTTCTGCAGCCATGACACTATCTCTGATCAGCACTGCCATGCCCTCACCTCTTTTGCCCACCCCCCCCTTTCTAAAACATCTAAAACCTGGCACTCTAAGTAACCATTCCTGCCTCTGAGCCATCCAAGTCTCTGTAATGGCCACAACATCATAGCTCAAAGTACTGATCCACGCTCTAAGCTCATCCGCTTTGTTCATGATGCTTTTTTCATTAAAGCAGACACATCTCAAACCATCGGTCTGACCGCATCCCTTCCCTATCACCTGCCTATCCTCCCTCTCGCACTGTCTACAAGCTTCCTCTATTTGTGAGCCAACCACCCCTTCCTTCCGTCTCTTCAGTTCGGTTCCCACCCCCCCCAGCGATTCTAATTTAAACTCTCTCTCCCCAACAGTCTTAGCAAAACTCCCTGCCAGGGTACTGGTCCCCCTCATATTCAAGTGCCAACTGTCCTTTTTGTACAGGTCACGCCTGCCCCAAAAGAGGTCCCAATGACCTAGAAATCTGAATACCTGCCTCCACTCCAATCCCTCAGCCACGCATTTATCCTCCACCTCACTCTATTCCTGTACCCATTATTGCGTAGCACAGGCAGTAATCAACTTTCTTCCTAACTAACCCTCTGTGGTCTGTTTTCAGGACCTTCTCCCTTTTCCTACCTATGCCGTTGGTACCAATATGTACCATGACCTCTGGCTGTTCGCTTTCCCACTTCAGGATGCGATCAGAAACATCCTGGACCCTGGCACCTGGGAGGCAAACTACCATCCGTGTTCCTTTCCTGCATCCACAGAATCGCCTGTCTGACCCCCTAACTATAGAGTCCCCTATCACTACTGCCTTCCTCTTCCTTTCCCTACCCTTCTGAGCCACAGTGCCAGAGGCGCAGCCACTGTGGCTTTCCCCCAGGGAGGCCGCCCCCTCCCCACTCCCAACAGTACTCAAGCAGGAGTACTTATTGTTAAGGGGGTCAGCCAGAGGGATACTCTCTAGTATCTGACTCTTGCCCTTCTCTCTCCTGTTACCCACTTATTTGTCTCCTGAGGCCCAATGAGGCCTATAGCTTCTCTCTTATCACCTCCTCACTTTCTCTGACCAGACGAAGGTCATCCAGCTGCATCTCCAGTTCCTTAATGCGGTCCCTAAGGAGCTGCAGCTTGACACACCTGGCACAGATGTGGCCGTCCGGGAGGCTGGGAGTCTCCCGGACACCCCACACCTGACACCTAGTACAGAACACCAGCCTCACAGACATACTTCCAGTTCTATTCTTCACAGGTAACTTACCTCGCTTCGACCCATTTATTGCCTAAGCCCTGTTGAGCCAAAGCCCTCCTACTCTGTCTCCCTATACTCTGTTGCCTGCTCTATAATGCTGTCTCCTTTTAAACTCTTCCCGTTGGTCTAACTTGCTGACATCCACATGCTTGCACAGTTGTGCCTCGATCAAACCGCTAAAGAAAAAATACTGACCTTCCAGATACAGGTTAATTTTTACTACAATCAAGTAAGCACCTTGACTGCATGGTGATCTCCATTTAACTTTTAAAACCAGTTGGCTGCACCAGTGATAATTGGGTGTGTCATATTAAAGGGGATGATTACTTGTGCAATCAATTATTTTGTGTTTTATATTTGCAATTAGATCACTTTGTAGGGATCAGTTTTCACTTTGACTCTCAAGTCTTTTTCTGATCAGTACCAAAAAAAGCCAAATTAAATCCACTGTCATTCAACACTGTACAGGTTTCCCCCGCCATCCGAAGGTAGAGCGTTCCTATGAAACGGTTCGTAAGCCGGAATGTCATAAAGTGAAGAAGCAATTACCATTTACTTATATGGGAAAAATTTGTGGGCATTCACAGACCCAAAAGTAACCTACCAAATCATGCCAAATAACACATAAAACCTAAAATAACAGTAACATATAGTAAAAGCAGGAATGATATGATAAGTACACAGCCTATATAAAGTAGAAATACTTTTCTACAATCATTGCCTCACTGTTCTCCGTAGCGAAAATCTCACGCAAGCGCTCTCAGCAGAAACACTCTCTCCAGTAACCTTTAAGCTATGAAGCTGCCAAATCATACCAAATAACGCATAAAAATACACAGCCTATATAAAGTAGAAATAATGTATGTACAGTGTAGTATCACTTACCAGAATCGGGAAGACAGCGCTGAACACACTGATGATGGTGTGTTAGGCTGAGTCGTCGGAGTTTGGGGTGGTGCAGTGGATCACAACCTCCAGGCCGCCGACCGATACCGATCCACGAAGCATGCAGGGGTACAGCGGTGGCTGGGACGCACCCGGCACATCATTAAGAAAAAAGCCGAAATAAACAAGCTAGTTAATTAGGTGCCACCCGGCAATTGCCTCTGATCTGGGCCGATAATTACGTGCCAAGCAGCACCTAATTAATTAGCTTGTTTATTTCAGCTTTTTTTTCTTAAAGATGTGCTGGATGTGTCCTGGCTACCGCTGCATTCTCCGCGGCAATGTATCGGTCCGTGGCCCGGGGGTTGGGATGGTGGGACACTGGGGTGTCATCTCATCGTCGTCTATCTCCATCAGGGCAGGCAGGTCATTTTCTTCTGTGTCTGCTGCCTCCATGTCGAAGGTCGAGGTTCGTCGTCTGCTGTGGCTGATGTGGAAGGCTTGAAAAACGACAGTATGCTTGACTGCTTAGCCTCACGTATTTTTCTATCATACAGTTCTTTGTAAGCACTCGAACTATCCTGCAAATATGCCCTAAACCTATGTACCCTTTCAAAATTAAAGTGGTACTTTTCTGCAATCATCGAAGCAAAAATCTTATGCAGTTGCTTCACATTCAGTTCCTGGACGACTTCACTTTCGGTCTGTTCGCTACTGCATTCGGTTTCAATTGTTATCCTTTCCTCTTCCAACTGCATCAGCTCTTCGTTTATCAGTTCTTGGTCATGGGATGCCAAAACCTCTTCAATATCATCTTCGTCCACTTCCACAAGCCAAGCTCAGTTTGTCCTTACTTCCTTCACCACGATCGAAACGCTTAATTATGCCTATTTTTACGCTATGTGTAACACCCTTACGAGCTCTTTTAGGCTTTTCCAATACCTTAGAAATCATCTTGCTAACGGCTGCTCACAGGCACGTGTTTAAGCAATGCCGGCTAGAATGCAGTTCCGGGGAGGAGCTTGCTGCTCGGGGCGCGCGCTGCCTTTTTTCATAACAGTGAAAACACCTTCTGTTAGTGAAAACAGGTAACTAATGTAGGTTTTTCGTAAGAGCGAGGTTTCGTAAAGCGAACGTTCGAAAAGCGGGGGACACCTGTAAAACAATAAAACATGAAAACTTCTGGGGTGGGGGGAGGTGATGAATATTTTTTATGGGCACTGTATACAAGCAAAACATTGGGTGAAGAGTGTTCTCAGTATCCCTGCATGGAAAGTATGACACTTGCTTTCGCAGACAATAATTTGGAACAGTACTGCTTATAGTCACTGAAGAAGGATTTTCAGAATCGACTCAAGGATTTGAAACAATATAGAAATTCTGAATTGGGCAGATAACCTATTTCTTTGCAAGGTGAAGCTTGCAAAAATAAATTATTGGAATTCAGAATGATAAAGAAGCAAAAAATGCTTCTCAAAAATATTGGCTTTTGTGGTATTTGGCTACCATGACATACAAAATTTCCTGGTCTTTGGAGAAGAGCCAAATTGCTCATCATTGTATTTCCATCCTACTACCTTGTTGAAAGAAGTTTTAGTGCAGTGAACCACAAACTCACAAAAACCGCTTAGACATTTTTTACACGTGGAGATGCAGAGCTTTTGCTGTCAAAACTTGAACCAGATATTTCAACTCTTACTAAAAGCCATCAAGCTCAAATATCACTTTGATATTGAAGCTGCTGTAAAGTGCGCAGGTACTGTGTAAGTTCGGTTTAAAGACAAGTAAAAATTTAAAGCAGAATAATTTTTCTCATGTTAGCATACGGTAGATACTGTGCCTAAGAGGGGTGCTGGCAAGGTTGAAGATCCTTTAGGAGCAAGTTGGCAAATATGAAACTGGTTTGGGTGTGGGGGGGGGGGGGGGAGGGGAGTGTTGGGCTAAAAGAAAAGGTTGGGAAACACTGGTCTAGGACAAGAGACACACCCTCAGGATAGAGGGACATCTAATTAAAACAGAGATGAGATGGAATTTCTTTAGTCAGAGAGTAGTGAATCTGTGAATTTATTGTCACAGATGGTTGTGGAAATCAAGTCATCGGGCATATTTAAAGCAGAAGCTGATAAGTTTTTGATTAGCCTGGATGTCAAAGGTTATGGGGAGAAGGCTAGATAATGGGATTGAGAGACATAATAATTGGCCATGATGGAATGGCGGAGCAGACTTGATGGACTGAACGGCCTAATTCTACTCCTATGTCTTATGTTCCATTACATCCACATCCGATAGAATGGAAAGTCTGTGCAGTCCTCGGTGTGCAGGACTAATGGAGTTGTACTATACTGTACCAACACACATTAATGATACTTAACGTGATCTCATTGTTGGTGATCTGCCAGGTATACCGGTGGTTGTGAGTCTGATGTTGAGTGACTGAGAGCACTGATTGCTTTTCAGCATCTCAGTACCGTTTCTCCCACCCCCATTCTGCTCCAATGTCTTATGTTCTTATGGTGTTAAACCTGAGCAAAATTAAGAGACAAAATGAAATCAACCTACAGCATCATTAAGAACCTCACTGTTAGTCGGAAGGATGTGATCTATGCGAATATGAGGCAGAACTGGAGACAAAATCTCTTTTAGTTCTTCTATGTCCAGATCACGTCGTTTTACACCTCTTTTGTTGACACTGTGTGCAGTTCCACTCAGTAGGTTCGGCTCTGAAACAAAACACAAACTAATACAAAATCATGCAACATTATGCTCTTGGATGAGCAGAGTGAGAAAGCCTTACATTTACATAACTGTTTCTTTTATATCAGAGTAAAGATGTCCTGAGACACATTCAGGCAGCATTGTCAGGTATCAAGTCAATAAAGGAAGCTTTAAGACAAGTGACCAAAAGCCCTTTCAAAGAGATTGGTTTTTAAGATTCAAGGTTGTTTAATGTCACCTCCAGCACACAAGTGTAAAGGAGAACAAAATACTTGTTACCCCAGATCAGATGCAGCACAAAAAAGACAATAAGGTAAAGAATACAATAAAAAAACACAATAAATATAAATACATAAGATAGCTTATATAAACAGATTGATTGTATGTCCATAAAGTGATGCTAGGGAGAGGAGCATCTATATGTAAGTGGACTGACACTAAACGACACAGTAATGGTGGAGGGGTGGGTTAATGGGTAGAGGTGTTGATCAGCCTTACTGCTCGGGGAAAGGAACTGTTTTCGCGTCTGGTGGTCCTGGTGTGGATGCTACGTAACCCCCTCTCTGTTGGCAGTGGGACTGACAGTAATGAGTAGGATGGGTGGGGTGCTTCCTTATGTTATTGTACCTTTCTGTATACATGCCTTTGATGATGAATAGGCTGGTGCCAGTGATGTGCTGGGCAGTGTTAACTACCTGCTGTAGAGTCCTGATTGGTGGAGTGACTAAGGCTATTGTCATACTGATGAGCCAAGATAGATACATGAACGTCGATTTCTCGAGCTTCTAGTAATGGCCTTCTCCGTTTCCCATCCCCGCTTTCCCTCTCATCTTATCCCTTTGCCTGCCCATCACCTCCCTCTGGTGCTCCTCCCCCCCACCCCCCCTTTCTTCCATGGCATTCTGTCCTCTCCTATCAGACAGCCCTTCTCCAGCCCTGTACCTCTTTCAGCAATCAACTTCCCAGCTCTTTACTTCATCCCTCCCCCTCCCGGTTTCACCTGTCACCTGTTCCTCCGTCCCCTCCCCCAACCTTTTAACTCTGCTCATCTTTGTCTCTCCAGTCCTGCCAAAGGGTCTCGGCCCGAAACGCTGACTGTACTCTTTTCCATAGATGCTGCCTGGCCTGCTGAGTTCCTCTAGCATTGTGTGTGTGCATTGCCAGGCTCACCATATTATTCTTTTCTCTCTTCTTTATTCTTAGCCACTGGACCTCAACTTCTTCCTATTGCTAATTCTCTTTGTTCTATTAACACTTAATAAAACGATTGTGAAGCAACGAGTTCTGTGCCTCTTCACTTCTGAAAGAAGCTTGGATCAAAAGCATCAGAATCCAACAATTGTCATTCAGTAAGTTTACGGATGACCTTGTACCATGCTGCCACCTTTCCGCACGAACATCACAACCTTACTGCAAGTAAAACCGCCTGCTCCTTCACTGGTCTGTGAGCATACTGATTTAGAAAACCATCTCCAAATGCTCATACTCTGCACTACTGCTAGTTGTGTGCTCAATAAGTTCAGTGTGGTAGCTTCAATCCAAATTATACAAATTACAAATGTGCTGATTAAAAATAAACTCCATAAAAAATTCTTATAGGATTTGTCAGGTCTGTATAAGTGCATCAAGGATGTGAGATTCATATTAGGAAAATTCTTATATAAATACCATCTCAAAACAAGAGCTACATGTTGGTAGAGATGAAAATTTGCATCAAAAGGTATTGTAGAATGTTGTGAATAAAACATGCAAGATTCGTTTTATGTGCTTAACAAAAGCTGTAGCTCTTTACTTACATTACAAACTAAAAGCATGTCAGACACCACCTCTTAAAGTGAACACAACAACTCAATGGTGGTGTTTGTGAATTATATAGAACAGTTTCTATTATGAACAATGTGTCATCTGTCAATCATTACCCTACAGTATGACATAAAACAGCAACATTCATTTTCAATTCGGTTACTTCAGGAGGTCTGTTGTAACCTGTGTTGAACCAGAGACCACAATTTAAAAAGTAATGTAAAATTTAACTAGGAATTCCTCACCTCTCTCTGCCATCTGTTTAATGAGCTGATGTTCTCCCCACTTGTTCATGTATTTCAGGATATCTTGCTCACTAGCCTTAAATAAATAAATGCCTTAAATAAATAAATTGTTAATTTATTTAGCGAAGGGTAAAAAAAAATGAAAATGAAATTGATATTGTTTTGAAGATTTAAACTATATCCACTATTGTTTAAGTTAACCCTTTCCTTCCCATCTAAAGCATGCATTAACAAAAAAAAAAAGAATCAATTAATATTACCATTTCCTTCACCCCAATTACCTTGTTCAGAATCTCAGTCCTGGATTTTTGCTTGCTGGATGCATAATCAGACAATATGTTTACTTTGGACATTTATATAATCGTCTGTTTCTATGGATTATGAAGCACAAATATAAACCAATTTGTGCACAAACTGCATAAAAAAGAATGGTATTTACACTGACCACACACATTCAATGAGCTTAAGTTCTACTTTCTCCTCCAAGGATGGACAATTTTTTAAAAATAAAATAGGAAACTAGAGAACAAATAAGATAGTTAGCCAGCACCACCTTGGCAAGAAAATGAATCTCTGGGTGGAATATGGTGATATATATGTAATTTGATAATAAATTTACATTGAACTTTGAGCTATATGTTATATTTCAACTCCTGACCCAAAAATTTGTCAGAGAATGTAAAGACAAACTATCAGAATTAATTCTTAAACATGAGAAATTCTGCAGATGTTGGAAATCCAGAGCAACCCACACAAAATGCTGGATGAACTCAGGTCAGGCATCATCTGAAATGAATAAACACTCAATGTGTTGGGCCGAGGCCCTGCATCAGGACTCAATTCATTAATTGAAACAAATTCTTTCTCTGCCGTGTTCCAATCTAGAATCCTTCCCCACTAAAAAGTATCTGCTTATGATTTTACAGTCTGAATGAATCCTTCCATAAAGAACCATTCCAAACAAGCTTGTGTTAATCTCATGAAACTGCACATATATTAAAAAAATAAGGATTCTAATGTTTGATATTGAAATTTTCAGGAAGCATATTCAAATTTCTTTGAGCACAGGTGAGCACATTCTACAGACATCCTAATAAAGGGTCTCAGCCCAAAACATCGACTGTTTATTCATTTCGATAGATGCTATCTGACCTGCTGAGTTCTTCCAGCATTTTGCGTGCAAGTTGCTCAAATTTCTTTGAAATAATTCACCATTTAAGCTACTTAAGCAATTTTTCACTTAAAATATTACAAGTGCTTTGAATATCACCTGCACTTGAAGACATCTTCCCTCTGTTAAATGTGGGACAATGATAAGTAGAGGTATTCCTGAAAATATCATTAATTTATTAACGTTTGCTCAAGATGAGATGCATCAATTCTAGCAAGCAAAGTTCAGCTCCACATTTGACAGAGACATGGGATCTGACTGTTTAATTCTTAGATTAAACTGTTCAATTGTAATTTTCTTTGCCGTTTAACAATTAATTATCTGTTTGTCTTTTATGCAAGTTTAATCTGCCTCTAGTGGCGATACAAAGTATAATTCCAGAAAGCTCTGGAAACATTTTTCTGCATTAAGATAATAAGTGCTTTCTCACTGGTTAACTTGGTACTGCAGTATTTGAATGAGTACTTTCTAATTAGTTGTCCCTCATCTACAGATGTTGGGCAAGTGGCCAAGTGGTTAAGGTGTTCGTCTAGTGATCTCTAGTGTCTGTGCAAGGAGTGGCGCCCCACACAGACTTCCAATCTGCGCCTTGTAAGGCATGAAAATGCCCGACGCAGGCCTCTCATGGTCTGAGTCAACGTTCCCTCCTTTCCCTCCCTATCTACAGATGTGAATGGAATTTTTCTTATCACAGCAGTATAAAAATAGCTGTTTTTTACTTGGTGCCATCTGTCTGTTTCAATTTCTCTTTGTTCTATCAACTCTTAATAAAACAAACATGAAGCAACAGGTTATGTGCCTCTTTCCTGGCTGCTAAAAGAACCTTGGATCAAAACATCAAGAACTAAATTTTCTACTTTCTATACCACCATTTCTATACCCAAAGTTGTAAATTTATTTTCAGATTTCATGAATTTGTTACAATTTTTCTACTCCATTAGCTCTGTACAACTAACTTTGCTGAATTATGACTCCACTGAAAAACCAGATTATCTTAGCTTGTGTCAAAATACAGTAAATGAAAACTAATACCTGCAAATAGTCTGACTGAAGTACAGCAGACAAATAGTCCATGCTGAGCTCAAAGAACACATCAGAGATCATGACTGAAGTGAATTCCTCACACAGAAAATTAATTGCCTGTCGGTAAACCCACTTAGAGCCGTAAGGCTGCGAACTCCAGCTCAGAATGGAAATCAGCGTGTCGAGGGAGATGCTCTCCGCCACAATATCTTCACATCCTGCAAATATTTATGTTTTCATATGTATTTAGAGCTACACAGACCACCAGACTCAAAAACAGTTACTTTCCCCAAGTAGTAACCTCACCCATTAACCCACCCCTCCACACCCCCAACCACCACCACTCTATCATCTCCTGTCAGAGGCACCTTATGTCATCACTCCTGCGCCCAGCGTCACTTTATGAGCATACAATTAACCCATGTACAGTACTGTGCAAAGGTCCTGGACACATATATGACTATAACTAGAGTGTCCAAGGCTTTTGCACAGTATTGTAGAAATTTTATGTATTGCACTGTACTGTTGCAGACAAAAAAAATCGTGATTTATGTGAGTGATGATAAACCTGATTCCGATATGGGTCTCTGTTGTGGACTGAGAGTGGGAAGGGGGCAGGAATCAGGATTAGGTTTAATACCACCGGCAAATGTCATGATATTTGTTAACCTAGTGACAACAGTACAATGCAGTACATGATAAATAAGTAAACTGAAGCCAGTATATACAGTATATGTATATTAAACAGTTAAATTAAGAATAGTAGTGCAAAAACAGAAATAATAAAAGTGAGGTAGTGTCCAAGGGTTCAATGTCCATTCAGAAATCAGATGGCAGAGGGGAAGAAGCTGTTCCTGAATCACTGAGTGCGTGCCTTCAGGCTTCTATACCTCCTACCTAATGGTAACAGTGAGAAGAGGGCATGCCCTGGGTGGTGGGGGTCCGTAATGATGGATGTCGCCTTTCTGAGGCACTGCTCCTTGAAGATGTCTTGGATACTATGGAGGCTAGTACCCATGATGGGAGCTGACTAATTTTACAACTCTCTGTAGCTTCTTTCGATCTTGTACAGCAACAACCACTCCCCTCCCCATACCAGATGGTGATGCAGCCAGTAAGAATGCTCTACAGAGTACATCTGTAGAAGTTTGAGTGTTTTAGATAACAAACTAAGTCTCCTCAAACTCCTGATGAAATATAGCTGTTGTCTTGCTTTCTGCATCGATGTGTTGGGACCAGGTTAAATCCTCAGAGATCTTGACCCCAGGAACTTGAAACGGTAAACTCTCTCCACATCTGATCCCTCTATGAGGATTGGCATGTGCTCCTTCGCCTTACCTTTCCTGAAGTTCACAATCACCTCTTTCTTCTTACTGGCACTGAGTGTAAGGTTGTTCCTATGACCCCCAGCTAGTTGGTATACCTTGCTCCTGCACGCCCTCTCATCTCCATCTGAGATTCTACCAGCAATGGTTGTATCAACAGCAAATTTATAGATGGTATTTGAGCTATGTCTAGCCACACAGTTATGTGTATATAGAGAGTAGAGCAGTGGCTAAGCACACTCCCGAGATGTACCAGTGTTGATCGTCAGTGAGGAGGAGATATCATTACCAATCTACACAGATTGTGGTCTTCTGGTCATGAAGCCGAGGATCCAATTGCAGAGGGAAGTACAGAGGTCCAGGTTCTGTAGCTTTTCAATCAAGACTGTAGGAATGATGGTGTTTAACACTGAGCTATAGTCAACAAATAGCATTCTGACATACACACAAGAAATGCTGGAGGAACTCAGCAGGCCAGGCAGCACCTATGGAAAAAATTACAGTCAACATTTTGGGCCGAAACCCTTCTCCAGTATGCTGAAGGGTTTTGGCCCGAAACATCGACTGTACCTATTTTCCCCATAGATGCTGCCTGGCCTGCTGAGTTACTCCAGCATTTTGTGTGTGTTGCTCATATTTCCAGCATCTGCAGATTTTTTCTTGTTTGTGAGCATTCTAACATAAGTGTTAGTATTGTCCAGATGGTCTAAGGCCGTGAGAAGAGCTATTGAGATCGCATCTGCTGTAGACCTATTGTGTCGATAGCAGACTGAAGTGGGTCCAGGTCCTTGCTGAGGCAGGGATTCATTCGAGCCATGACCAACCTCTCAAAGCATTTCATCACTGCAACTGTGAGTGTTACTGAATGACAGTTTGTTAAGGAAGCTCACAATGCTCTTCTTGAGCACTGGTGTAGTGGTTGCCCTTTTGAAGCAGGTACGAAATTCCAACTGTAGCAGTGAGAGATTGAAAATGTCTTTGAGTACACCTGACAGCTGGTTAGCACAAGTTTTCAGATTGTTACCAGGTACTCCATCAGGGCCAGCCATCTTGCGAGGGTTCACCCTCCTAAAAGAAAGCCTGATATCGGCCTCAGAGACAGAGCTTTTTGTTTTGGAAATGTATAGCAAGTCTTTGTAGGCACATACTCATCCACACAGGTTTTAATGAAGTCAGTAACAACTGCGGCCTACTCAGACTCGAAGATGAATCTCTGAATACAGTCCAGATCAGTGATTCAAAGCAGTCCTGTAAGTGCTCCTGTGCTTCCCTTGTCCATTATCTTCTTGGTCCTCACTACTGGTGCTGCAGTCTTCAGTCTCTGCCTATACTCAGGGCGTAGAAATACAGCCAGATGATCAAACTTTCCAAAGTGTGGGTGTGGAATAGCACGGTAAGTGCACTTGATGGTGGTGTAACAGTGCTCCAATGTGTTGTTTCCTCTGTTACTACATGATGATAATTTATTTAGTGACTTTTTCAAGCTAGCCTGGTTAAAATTCCCCAAAATAGTGGGGACGACATCAGGGTGTGCTGTTTGATGCCTGTTGATCACATCGCTCAAATAGTCTACAGCCCAAGGGGCTCATAGTTTGGGAAACATGACTGGGAAGAGGGAAAGGAAGAGGAGAAGGAGCGGGAAGCACCAGAGAGGCATCTTGTAATGATCAATAAACCAATTGTTTGGAATCAAATGACCTTGTCTGATGTCTCAGGGCTGGGTGTGTCTACACATGCATCACCCCTGCCCATGCCAATCCTCCTCTGACACCTTTCCCACACCCGTTCTGTGGCGCTCCACCCTTGCCATTCGCAACATCTTTTGCTCATGCCAGATTTACAAACTTGCTCTCTGCTCCACATTGACAAATACATTACTGTGCAAAAGGTTTGGCATCCAAGCTTTATGTGCCTATGACCTTTGCACAGTACTGTATATATAATTCTTATATATTCACTGAGTTTTTTTTTTATTGTGTTCTTTATCTTACTGTGTTTCTTTGTCCTGCAGTACATTCTGAATAACCTTCCTTTCTCCTATGGTCCACTCTCCTCTCTCATCAGATTCTTTCTTCTCCAGTCCTTTCCCACCCACCTGGCTTCACCTATCACTTTCCAGCTAGCCTCCTTCCCTTTTGTCCACCTTTTTATTTTGGCATCTTCCCCCTTTCCTTCTCAGCCCGAAACGTCAACTGCTTACTTTTTCCCCATGGATGCTGTCTGACCTGCTGAGTTCCTCCAGCATTGTGTGTGTGTGTTGATTCGGAGTAACAATCATTTTGTTCTCCTTTACGTTTGTGTACTAGAAATAACATTAAACAATGAATCTACAAAACTATTTTTTGATAAAAGCCATGGCTATCGAAGATCATGATCAGCTATTCATAAACACTATGCACCAGGGATCATTTGGATGTGGAAGAGCTATTTATTCTTCTGCTCTTTCCCATAGCCATGTCCTGGTAGTTCCATCAAAAGTTTGTCCAAATCTCCAAACTGCTGCTGAATCTGCTTCCAATACCCTTTCTGGCAGAACATTCTTGATTTTGAAAGACATTAAGTCTCTATTCTCCACCTGTCATTCCCTCTGCGACTGAAAATGCTTTTTATTGAGATAAACTACACTGATGCTGAACATCTGCATATCTCTCAGCTTTGTTCTGACTAGAATAACCATTCTTCTGTCAGTTTTCTTGATCATACCATATTAAATTTGCACCACAAAACACAGGAGCAGAATTAGGCTATTCAGCCCATCAAATCTGCTCCACCTTTCCATCATGTTTGATTTATTAACCCTCTCAACCCCATTCTTCTGCCTTTGCCCTGTAACCTTTGATACTCTGGCCTATCAACCTCTGCTTTAAACATACTCAATGACTTGGCCTCCACAGCCATCTGTAGCAATGAGTTCCACAGATTCCCCACTGTTGGGCTACAGAAATTCATCCTCATCTCTGTTCCCAAGGAACATCCTTCTATTCTGAGGCTGCGCCCTCTGGTCCTAGACACCCCAGCTGCAGGAAACATCCTCTCCATGTCTACTATCCAGGCTTTTCAATATACCACAGGTTTTAGTTACTATAAAGTACATGTTAAGTACATTAAAGTCTTCAACAGTGCAGAGAAAATTTCACATGGAATGATTGATCAAGAAAATTCAAGGTGGATCACAGCACTCCAAAGGCCTACACATTGATCAAAGATACAAATAGCTCCACATTCTACAACTCTCAAATTTCTACAGAAGTACCGTGAAAAACATTCTAACTGGTTGTGTCAACGTCTGGTATGGAGGGGCCACTGCACAGGATCCCAATATACTGAAGAAAGTTACAAACTCCGCCAGCTTCATCATAAGTAGTAGCTCCCCCAGCATCCAGGACATCTTCAAAAGGTGATGCCTCAAAATGCCAGCACCCGTTATGAAAGACACCCTCCCCCCACCACCCAGGACATGCCCTCTTTGATACCATCACAGCGGAGATACAGGAGCCTGAAGACACACACTTAATAGTTTAGAAACAGCTTCTTCCCCTCCACCATCAGATTTCTAAACGGATAATGAACCCATGAACATTGCCTCAGTATTTTTCCCCTCTCTTTTTGTACTACTTGTTTAATTTTCTTTTTTTTAAATGTGTATATACTCCTTATTGTGATTGATAGTATTATGTATTGCAATACACCTCATTTCACAGCATATTAAACCTGATTCTGATTCACGATATACTCCATGTGATATACTCACAGTGGATTAAAGTGGACAAATCAAAGCGCTTGTGACTGCCTATAAAAGTATTGATCAGTCTACCAAAATAAAGTAACAGCTCGCCCACTCACTACCATGGTGAAATTTTACTAGATTTAATATTTCACACTTCTAATGTCAGCCTCAGATTAACAAATGAAAGATAGATATTGTCAGAGAAGTACACAGCAACTAGATTTATCATTATGAACAGCTTTAAGTTCCTCGGCATCCACATCACCGAGGGCCTCACAGGGTCTGTACACACCAGGTGTATGGTGAAAAAAGCACAACAGCACCTCTTTCACCTCAGACAGTTGTGGAAATTTAGTATGGGCCCCCAAATCCCAAGAACTCTCTACAAGGGCACAATTGAGAGCTTCCTGACTGGCTGCATCACTGCCTGGTATGGGAACTGTACCTCCCTCAATTGCAGGACTCTGCAGAGAGTGGTGCGGATAGCCCAGCGCATCTGTATTGAATTGAGTTGACTTTATTTCTTACATCCTTCGCATACATGAGACGTAAAAATCTTTGTTACGTCTCCATCTAAATGTGCCATGTGCAATCATAGTAATTTATAGTAAATAGAACAGTCAATGTAATATAGAGTACACTCAAATTAATGCGAGTTCATCAGTCTGATGGTCTGGTGGAAGAAGCCTGTTAGTCCTGGCTTTTATGCTGCAGTACCGTTTCCCAGATGGTAGCCGCAGGAATAGATTGTGTTTGGGGTGACTGGGGTCCCCAATGACCCTACGGGCCCTTTTTACACACCTGTCCTTGTTGCTTTGGGGCAGCGGTATAGTGCAAAGAAATAATTATAAATTTAAAAATAAATAGAGCAAAGAAAGTAATATTCAGTCATGTTCATGGACTATCTAATGGAGGAAGGGAAAAAGCTGAGTGTCTTCAGGTTCCTGCACCTCCTCCCTGATGACTGTACAAGAAGAGGCCATGTCCTTCGTGATAGATGCTGTCTTGAGGTTATTTTCTAGACAGGGAGACGATTCAAAAATCAGAGGTACAAAGGGACTTAGGAGTCCTTATGCAGGATTCCCCGAAGGTTAACTTGCAGGCTGAGTCTGTAGTGAGGAAGGCAAGTGCAATGTTAACATTCATTTTGAGAGAATGGGAAGATAAGAGCAAGGATATAATGCTGAGGCTTTATAAGGCACTGGTCAGACCACACTTGGAGTATTTAAGTAGTTTTGGCCCCTTATCAAAGAAAAGATATGCTGGCTTTGGAAGGTGTCCAGGGGAGGTTCATAAGAATGATTCTGGAATGAAAGGGTTAGCTTATGAGGAACATTTGATGGCTTTGGGCACATACTCATTGGAGTTTAGAAGAATAAGCGGGAGACGTCATTGAAACCTATTGAATCAAGTAAAGTTACTTTTTATTGTCATTTCGACCATAACTGCTGGTACAGTACACAGTAAAAACAAGAATGTTTTTCAGGAACATGGTGCTACATGAACAATACAAAAACTACACTGAACTACATAAAACAACACAAAACTACACTAGACTACACACCTACCCAGGACTGCAAAAAGTGCACAAAACAGTGCAGGCATGACAATATATAATAAACAAGACAATAGGCACAGTAGAGGGCAGCAGGTTGGTGTCAGTCCAGGCTCTGGGTATAGAGGAGTCTGATGGCTTGGGGGAAGAAACTGTTACATAGTCTGGTCGGAAGAAACTGTTACATAGTCTGGTCGTGAGAGACCTAATGCTTCGGTGCCTTTTTCCAGATGGCAGGAGGGAGAAGAGTTTGTATGAGGGATGCATGGGGTCCTTCATAATGCTGTTTGCTTTACGGATGCAGTGTGTTGTGTAAATGTCTGTAATGGCAGGAAGAGAGATCCCGATGATCTTCTCAGCTGACCTCACTATCCACTGCAGGGTCTTGCGATCCGAGATGGTACAATTTCCGAACCAGGCAGTGATGCAGCTGCTCGGGATGTTCTCAATACAACCTCTGTGGAATGTGGTGAGGATGGGGGGTGGGGGGGTGGACTTTTCTCAGCCTTCACAGAAAGTAGAGACGCTGCTGGGCTTTCTCTGCTATGCAGCTGGTGTTGAGGGACCAGGTGAGATTCTCTGCCAGGTGAACACCAAGAAATTTGGTGCTCTTAACGATCTGTACGGAGGAGATGTCGATGTTCAGTGGAGAGTGGTCATTCCGTGTCCTCCTGAAGTCAACAACCATCTCTTTTGTTCACATTCAGAGACAGGCTGTTGGCTCTGCACCAGTCCGTTAACCGCTGCATCTCCTCTCTGTATGCTGACTCATTGTTCTTGCTGATGAGACCCACCACGGTCGTGTCATCGGCAAACTTGATGATGTGGTTCGAGCTGTGTGTTGCAGCAGTCATGGGTCAGCAGAGTGAACAGCAGTGGACTGAGCACACAGCCCCGGGGAGCCCCCATGCTCAATGTGATGGTGTTGGAGATGCTGCTTCCAATATTGAAAGAAAAAAATCCAAGCAACACATCTGTCTCAGCCTGAAACTTGTGTACTTTTTCCCCCATAGATGCTGTCTGGCCTGCTGAGTTCCTCCAGCATTTTGTGTGTGTTGCTTGAATATTGAAAGACCTAGATAGAGTGGATTTGGAGAGGATGTTTCCTACAGTGGGTCAGTCTAGGACCAGAGGGATGAGGAGGACTTTCTTCAGCCAGAGGGTAGAGAATCTCAAGAATTCTTGGAGGTGGAGCGGAGTGATGATGGCGCAGAACAGCGAATCCTTCGCTTGCATCTTCGGAAACAGCTCTATTTCCATGTTTAATACCTTATTTTTCCCTTTCAGGGATCTTTTGAAGACCCTGACCTGGAGTTACATACTGACTACGGTCCTTTGCGGGAATGGGACCCACTCTCAGGGTTTCAAAACTGGTCGTTGTTCGGCACGCCAAGGGCTCGGCCTAAGAGTTCAGCTCTGCTTTGGAGGCCTAGGATCTCGGGGCTCTGGATCAAGGTCGGTGTCATAGCAAGACACCCATGTGTCGTCAGGGAGTCGGAATATCTACGGCTGTGTGCCCAGAGACTTGAGATCTTTGGGCACTGAGCTCTAAAAAAGCAACGTAACGGACTTTTATCATCATAAACCAGCGAGTTGTTTGTTATGTCTCCCTGCTCGCTGTGAAACGGAGACACCTCTTTCTCCCTTATTAGGGATAGAGAGAGCCTGTGGTATGTCAAATACTGGGTGAACACTGCAGTCTTTGGAGTACTGCAAGTCTGTGTCTTCACTGTTGCTTTGTTCACGCTTGAGTGCTCGGTGGCGGGTGCCGATGCTTTTTTTTTGCTGATGGGGGGGTGGAATGTTGCTTGCTGTCGCTTACGCACAGGAGGGAGAGGGGAGCTAGAGTGGAACTTTGGGGCACTCCTCTGTTTTTGTGGATGGTTGTGAAGAAAAAGCATTCAGGATGTATACTGTATACATTTCTGACGTTAAGTGTACCTCTGAAACCTTTGAATTCATTGCCACAGTCAGCTGTGGAGACCAAGTCATTGACCAAGTAAGGTTGAAGCTGTAGATCTTGGTGAGGCCTAGTTTGGAGTATTGTGTGCAGTTTTTGTCACCTACCTACAGGGAAGATGTAAATAAGCTTGAAAAAGTACAGAGACAAGAAAATTTACAAGGATGTTGCCAGGACCGGAGGATTGAGATGTAAGGAAAGATTGAACAGGGTGGAACCTTATTGCCTGGAATGTGAAGATTGAAAGGTGATTTGATGGAGGTATACCCCTCATACATTTGTATACCTCTATCAAATCTCCTCTCAATCTTCTACAATCTAACAAATAAAGCCCCTCTCTCAGCCAATGGCCACAACACATTACTTCCACATACTGATCAATGCTCTAAATTTGCAACTTAGATTTTTATTATTTAAAACAGAGAACAATCCACAGCTAAGTTTGCTCCAATTGAAAGCAATATTTTAAAACCAATCAATTTTTTTTGCTTTAAAAAACCTGATATTTCAATCTTTATCAAAAGATCTACTGCACAAATGCAAAGTTAGAGAAGAAAAATTGACAAATACATAATTGAAGTTCTTGAAAGATTAAAACTTAACTTTTGCTTTTCATGGAACACACATTTACTTTAGCATTTAGCTACACTCAAGCTCCCTTATGCACTTGAAGTGTGAAAATAAATGATACACACACACACACACACACTTAACAGGTGTATCTCAGGCTTAGACCACACAGGATCAGAAAAAGCTGCAGAAAGTTGTAAACTCAGTCAGCTCCATCTGGGCACTACCCTCCCAGCATTGAGAACAAAATGGCAGCATCCATCATTAAGGACCCCCATCATCCAGGGTATGCTCTCTTCTCATTGTTGCCATCGAGAAGGGATACAGGAGTCTGAAGAGACACACTCAATGTTTCAGGAACAGCTTCTTCCCCACCATCAGATTTCTGAATGGACTATGAACACACGTACACTACATCACTATTTTTGCATTGTATATTAATTTAATTTAAAAAAAATATATTCCTTATTGTAATTTAAATTATTATGCATTATAATGTACTGCTTCCTCAAAACAAATTTCATGAGATATGCATGTGATATTAAACCCGATTCTAATTATTGTAAACCTACCTTGGGCGAGCATATTGAATTCCAGAAAGAGAGCTATGTGGTAAAGTTCCATCGCTTCTTCCGCTCTCGACATGTTGCCTTTCCCTGCTACCATTGCTTGGACTTCACTTAGGCTCCCCACAGATGGATTGCAGTGCAATACAAGAGACAAGTCCACAAGATCAGTATACATACAATGTAAAATTACTTTTGCATATTTCTTTGGAATGATAGACTCATCAAGTATGATTCTAGTTGGTGTCTGCAGAGTTCGATCTGTTATTTCTTCACCAGTCCTTATACGTCTTTGGAGAAGATTCCTGAAAAATGGCGAACGTGCAGATAGAACAGCCTTATGCCCACGGAGTTCCTCACCCAAATAACCTGAACCTCTTCCAAATGCTTCCACAAATCCTGAATCGGATGAAAAGCCAAGAATAGCATCATAGTAACACATGTTATCGAAAAGTTCTCGCATATCCACATCCAGAGAATTCGGTGTTCCAAATTCTTCAGTGAGCTGTAACAGGATGTCAACACTTTGGAACCTGGAGTCCTCTATTCCAAACTCTCCAGTGTACAGGTAGTGTAACAGTGCTGAAAACATAGGCAAATCTATGCCAGCTGTGTTTATGTCCATCATAATCTCAGCACCATATTCAGGTGATGATGAAAGCAACGTCTTAAAAAAGGGACATCGCGCTGCAAGAATGGCACGATGTACTGGAAAGCAAGTGTCTTGGAATATTAAATCTACATCAGTGCAGTACTTGTATTCATAAAGATCTGCTAGATCTCTTTGCAAGGTCCGTGCATCTGGTCGCGCCAAAATTCCTTGCAATGAAAGTTCCTTTAAAGCTGCAGTGCCTTCATATTCTTCCACTAAAGCATTCACATCCCTTACATCCCACCCAGAAAGAAGCTCACGCATCTGCTTTGCGTGATCGGCAGAGCGATTAGATTTGCGCCTTTTTATAAATTTCCTCTTCAGTGTCGCAAGGCCAGAACTCTTTTTCTTTTTGTCTTGTGGTTTCTCGTGGCTATGTTCAAGGCTATATAATTTCGAATCACATCCATATCCGTGATGTAGGTAGGAAGATGTTCCTGAGCAATGAAAACAAAAATACATTTTGTGTTTAGTGTGTCTGATACCAACAATCTCTTCCTTTAAATTAGTAAGTTACTTTGTAATCTGCTAAATACATGAAAACAGAGTACTTGCTGATAAAATCAAAGTTGATTTCACTGTAGCTTTCTTTACAGTTAATTGAGAAATGACACATCTCCACATTGTATTACGATTCCCTCTACCTATTTCTCAGGACTTGCAGACCCTGAATTGTTTCTTCGTGGGACATACTTCAAGATAATTGGTTCAGCACAACATTATGGGCCGAAGGGCTGGCTCCTGTGCTGTACTGTTCTACTCCATTGCAGTCTGCTATCTCACCCTCTGTAGTGTATTCTTAGACAGCATTTTAAACCAGTAGGCTTTTCAAGCTGTGCCAAGTACCTTTCACACACATACCTTCAAGTACTTCCATTCTTTTGTCAAAAGGTGACCAATCCAGGAATGCCTCTTATAATGCCTCTCACAATACCTGGAGTATTGTGTGCAGTTTTGGTCCCCTAATCTGAGGAAAGACATTCTTGCCATAGAGGGAGAACAAAGAAGGTTCACCAGATTGATTCCTGGGATGGCAGGACTTTCATATGATGAAAGACTGGATCAACTAGGCTTATACTGGCTGGAATTTAGAAGACAGAGCGGGGGGATCTTCTTGAAACGTATAAAATTCTCAACAGATTGGACAGGCTCGATGCAGGAAGATTGTTCCCGATGTTGGGGAAGTCCAGAACGAGGGGTCACAGTTTAAGGATAAAGGAGAAGCCTTTTAGGACCGAGATGAGGAAAAACTTCTTCACACAGAGAGTGGTGAATCTGTGGAATTCTCTGCCACAGGAAACAGTTGAGGCCAGTTCATTGGCTATATTTAAGAGGGAGTTAGATAAGGCCCTTGTGGCTACGGGGATCAGGGGGTATGGAGAGAAGGCAGGTACAGGGTTCTGAGTTGGATGATAAGCCATGATCATACTAAATGGCAGTGCAGGCTCGAAGGGCCAAATGGCCTACTCTTGCACCTATTTTCTATGCTTCTATGTTTATTTCCATAGTTGACTGAAACATCCTAGTCATTTAACCATAATCTTCCCATTTCCAAGATACCATAAATTCCGGTGAATACGCCGAGAATCTGGCCCTAAATTTTGGTCCTAAAATAGGGAGTTGGCTTATACAGAGGGTGCCAACTCTATAAAAACGAATACATGGAAGACAGGTCGTGTTTATTGGCTGTTTTTAAGTCAAATACAAAAGAAAATACAAACGCATATGAAATCTACACAAAAGATCTACAAAATACATTCTGTTTCTCAATTTACTTGCACACACTGTTGTCGTCAAACGTTCAGAGATTGAAACTCTCACACTCTTCATTATCTGACTCTCCAAAAATCGCGTCCCATTCTTCAGCAGTCACCATATCATTGTAAGGATTGTTAATTTCTGCTTCGACATCGCCATTTGCAGCTTTACTGGCTGCCAAATCTCCACTGTCTTCTTCCCAAAGCAAATGATTTTCAGTGCCATCCAAAGCATTGCTGATGCTGCACTTCCTGAAGGCCTTCACAATGCACTCGGCCTTCATCTCCTCCCACGACTGCGCTACCCACTCGCAAACTGTAGCTAGAGATGCGGCCATCATATTTCCCACTGGAGTGAATGACGGATTTCCAGGCATCATCCATTCGTTCCACTGTCGAAGCATGAACTCTTAGAATGGTTTGTTTAAACTCACATCTAGTGGCTGGAGCACAGACGTCAAACCACCGGGGATGATGCAATATCTGTATTTTCAGCTTTCAGTGTTGTTTTTGTCTCACCTGACAAGTGTACTTTGAACGTGTCCCAGACAAGTAGCGACTTTTCCTTCCTGAAACCTTCTGGACGTTGACGCCACACCTCTTTAACCCACTTCAAGCAACCTGCTTCGTCCATCCAGCCGCGTTCTTGAACGTAAACAACACCCCGTGGGAATTTTTCTTTCTTTGGGAATGTTTTCCTCTTAAAAATCAGCATCGGTGGTAGTTTGGTCCCATCAGCCATACACGTTAACACAACAGTAAAATGTTGCTTCTCATGTCCAGTTGGTTTGACAAGGACTGTTTTCTCCTCCTTCTGATTGACAGTGCGGTTGCCAGCAAAATCAAAGAACATTGGTGTCTCGTCCATGTTACCAATCAGTGAGAGCAGGTAAGAATGTGCCTTTCTATGCTTGATTACAAATGATTGGAAGGCTGTAATCGTATTCTCAAAGTCGCTTAGCAACTTCTGAGCAATCTTTGTTTTTTGTCTCAACACAAGATCACGTCTATTCACAAATCGGGTGCACCAACTTCACGTAGCTTTGAAATTTTCGCTGACCTCACGGTGCTTTTCGGCCCATTTCAACTCTTGATCTCGAATCATTTCTCTGGTAGCAACGTATCCAGACGGTCGCTGGTGATTCACCCACTCTAAAACTTTTTCTTCCAGTTCTGGCCACTGGCATGTTTTCCTGCGGTTTGCACATTTCATCTTTGGCATTTCTCTCAGCGTGTCCTCTGCCTTTCTCCACTCTCTCACTTGCTTCTCACTTACACTAAACTTCTTAGCAGCTGCACAATTATTCGTTCCTTTAGCAAAATCAACAACCTTCAGCTTGAAGCCAGCATCATATCACATTCGTTTTAATCTTTTGTACATGGTGGTCGCAAACTCAATACTGAGTACATGTACTGATCCCATCACCCTGTGTAATGTTTTAACGAGATTACGATGGGCACTAAATGGTTTCACGGGGGTTACATTTCAGAGGATTCTTTACCATTGGAGACCTCATCCAAAACTTCCCTCCCTGATTTATTTATTAAGAATTTGCTTATAATGCTCTGCAATGTGTAGGCCTATTTTCCTAGCGGGTACTGGTACACAAAATTTCCAGGTTCTGGATCCGGCGAAGCTGAGTACCAGCATGTGAGATCTTGTGATCTTTTCTGGTTAAATCAAAAACCTCTACAAAAGGGGTCGGCTTATACAAAGGTAACATGAAAAAGTCACTTTTTTAACCTTGAAGATGGGGCGGGGGGGGGGGGTTGACTTATACACCGGAATTTATGGGACGTTTTTAAATTAACTTATCACAAATACATAACGGAATACTAAAACTTCCTGACTTCCATTATTATAAAGAGCAAAATAACCACCAAATATAACTCATAGGAGTAGAATTAGGCCACCATGGCTTTAAATTTTCCCAATGACCTGGTCTCCACAGCTGCCTTTGGAAAAGAACTCCAGGTTTGCTTCCCTCTGACACAGAAATTCTTCCTCAAATCTGTTCTAAATGGTTGTCCCTCTGAAGTAGTTCAAAGGGATGGCCAAAATATTTAAGGTAACTGGGAATAGGGAACACTTTATGCTTAGCACTACACTCTACATCTCCAGCATCAAACCGTCATTCAGACACCAGAAGACAGAAATCAGAACAGTTAGCGTGACGCTTTTACAGCTCGGGGCGTTGGAAGTTCAGAGTTCAATACCATTGAACTCTGTAAGGAGTTTGTGCGCCCTCCCCGTGGAATGCCCACGTGCTCCAGTTTCCTCCCACAGTTCAAAACCGTACAGGTTAGCAGGTTATTTTGGTCATTGTAAATTGTCCTGTGATTAAGCTAGGGTTAAATCGAGGGTTGCTGGGCAGTGCGGCTCGAATGGCCTATTTCACGCTCTACCTCTAAATAAATAAAAATAAACATCAACCAAATCTACAGTACATACTAAACTCATAAAGATCACAAATCAGCACCTTGGATCAAGAAAGCACAACTTACCAATGAATGTCTGCTGAGCCTGTGAGTTTCCTCCTACCCTCTGAGAGAAAGAGTGAGGGTAGTTCGAAGCATTAACGCCCATTTTCAGGTCAAACCATGCGGCATGCTGGCAGCCAAGTCATCCGCTACAATCTCCAACAGTGGATGCTGGACATCACTTTTAGATCTGCCCTCTTTGAATTTTGTTCAGCCATTTCTGAAAACAACCAAAACAAATTATCGGCAGCTGTTTAAACAAGATGAAAATTGATTGTTAAAAAGCAAAGTAACCCAGAAGACTCGTACTGTGAAGGAACATCACAGAATCACTTTCGTTTTATAATCCTACTCAAGCTCTCAGGTCTTCTTCCACTGGTCTCTCAAATTTAAACCATCATCTTCATGATCATCATTATGTGCCGTGTCATATAACATGGGCATCACAGTCCCATGATCAAGATTGTTCTCGGCAAATTTTTTTGCAGAAGTGGTTTGCCATTGCCTTCTTCTGGGCAGTGTCTTTACAAGATGGGAAACCCCAGCCATTATCAATACTCTTCAGAGATTATCTGCCTGGCATCATAACCAGGACTTGTGATATATGCCACCATCTGCTCCCATGGCTTCACGTGACCCTGATCAGGGGCTAAGTGGGTGCTACACCCTGCCTAAGGGTGCCCTGCAGGCTAGCAAACGGAAGAAGCATCTTACATCTCATTTGGTAGAGACGCATCTCCACATGCCACTCTAAAATTTAAATCATCTCCCCCAAAAGATAATTGGTAAAACTATAAGGGATGCAGACTCAACTGACACTTAAATGACAGCTCAAAACCTATTTATTTAACCTTGCTTTCAACTGTAACGCCCTGGGAAAGTTTTCACTGCTAATGTAATGGTTTTTCTATAGCAGTAGTGTTTGGGTAATGGCTAGAGATAACGGGGGCTTTGGAATGTGTGCCGTCCAATGAAGGGAGTGTTTTTATCTTGTGGTGTGCCTGACAACGAGGTAATCTGGGTCTTTTGTTCGGCGAGAGATGGAGAGAAGACGCCAGAGAAGAGAGGTCATAGACAGCAGGATGGAGTGGAATTGGGGTGGGCTGGGAGTCGACGAAGCCCAGGGAAATCAATGGAGGTCTTCTGTCCGTGGACTCACTTTACACCGCACGCTGTCGGAGCAGTGCTGCCAGTTTAATCAAGGACACGACCCACCCGGCCAACACACTTTTCACCCATCTTCCCTCCGGGAGAAGGCTCAAGAGCTTGAAGACTCGTATGGCCAGATTTGGGAACAGCTTCTTTGCAACTGTGATAAGACTGCTGAACGGATCCTGACCCGGATCTGGGCCTTACCCTCCAAATATCCGGACATGCATCTCGGTTTTTTTGCACTACCTTACTTTCCATTTTTCTATTTTCTATTTATGATTTATAATTTAAATTTTAATTTTTACTAATTTTAACTATTTTAATATTTTTAATCCAGGGAGTGTGAAGTGCAGAATCAAATATCACTGTGATGATTGTACGTTCTAGTACCAATTGTTGGCGACAATAAAGTATAAAGTGAGCTCCAACTTGCACATTGGACTGTTTCATTAAAATGGGCCCTTTTCTTTTTGTTTTTCTTTACTAAACCTTTAGTCAAATTAAGAATTAAAGAGCTAAATTGTTTAATTGCAAATGGTATACTTTGTTATTTCCTGGTACTGATTTGTATCGGGGGAAACAGATCACACAGCATCCACACAAACAAGAGGTTTTGCACCTCAGATTTCACACGTTTGGCGGGGCTAGAGATCATCTTCCCTAGACTAATGCCGCCCGCCGAACCTGAGGGTTACACAACTAACACCTTTTTATCTTATATTTTCATGTTTGTACTTTATCCCATTGTAAAGCACTTCGAACTACGTCGTCTGTATGAAAAGTGCTCTATAAGTAAGATATTGTTATTAACTCAGATGAAATGCACACAGATGGCAATCTCAGAAATCAGAAGAGCAGTGGGATCTGTGATGCTTGGGGCTGGTTTCTCCATTCAATACTGAATATTCTGATCTTACATTCAACTCCACTTTTGTGTCATCTCTTTAACCACAATGTCCTCCAAAGTTGAAAAATCTATATTGGCATTGAGTGTACTTAATGAATCCGTGTCCACAACTCATTGGCAGAGACAAGTTACAAACATTTTACAACCCTTTCTTGCACTGAAATGGACACCGCTTTCCCTGAAAAAAATACTAATATTTCAGATGCTTCACTGTACACTCCATCCATTCCAGTTTTATTTTCCCCCTTTTAAAGTATCCAAGGTAGATGTCAGAAAGATTTAAGGTGAACACTTGATCACATTAACTCAACCAGGGCAGCAGTGAACTCAGACACTGAACAAGGCCTAGGATCAAATTTATAAATCCAAAAATTAAACAATGTAGCATTATAAAAAATGACCAATGTTCCCTTCATTTGCCTGGATTTGAGCACTTTAGTCGTGGGATAGGAAAACTACCAAGAGGATCACCAGGGTCTCCCTTCCCCTGCGCCCCCCCCATACTATCATTTACTGGGACCATTGTATAGGAAGGGGCCGAAACATTGTTCAGAATCCCCACAATCTCTTCAATCCGTCCAGGTACAGGAGTACCAGGCCTACGACTGCCACTCTGGGTAACAGCTTCTTCCCTCAGGCAGGGGGAATTGCAGTTAGTCATCTTTTGCACATTGGTTGCTTGTCTGTCTTGTATGCAGTTTTACATTGATTCTATTGTGTTTGCTTGTATTTACTGTGAATGAAAATGAATTTCAGGGAGCATCCACACTTTACATCTTCCAATGCAGGCAGTGATGGATGAAGTATCCGAATCTTGCCCCAGAGAAATCCTGTAGCCATGTTCCAGGGTTCAGATACTTGTTCTCCAACAATCACAGCCATCTTCTGTTGCATAAAGTATGCCTGGCCATGGGGAATTTTCCCTTGCTTCCCTTTATCTGTACATTTCAGAAAGGTGTTGTAATCCAGAACGTTCTTATTTTGATCTAATGCTATATTCAGATCTGGAACCTAGCAGTACTGGCAAAATACAATCATAATTAAGTTTAATATCACTGGTATATGTCATGTTGTTGAGCAGCTCCATTCCATCTGCCTAAATCAGAACCTCCCAGTGGCCAAACATTTTAATTCCAATTCCCATTCCCATTCTGACATGTGTCAAGATGAGGCCACCATCAAGGTGGAGGAACAACATCTTGTGCTATCTGGATAGCCTCCAACTTAATGGCACGAATACTAATTTCTCCTTCTGATAAAAAAAATCCTTCCCCCCTACCCTCTTCATCTATTCCCTACTCTGGCCTCTTGTCTCTTCTCACCTGGCCATCACCTCCCACTGGGTCCTCCCCTCCTTTCCTTCTCCTTTGGTGATCTCTCCTCTCCCATCAGATTCCTTCTTCTCCAACCCTTTACCTTTCCTACCCACCTGGTTTCAGCTTTCACCTTATAGCTACCCTCCATACCAGACGGTGATGTAACCAATTGGAATTCTCCCCACAGTACATCTGCAGGAATTTGCAAGTCAGAATAGTGGTAAGTGCTGTACCATCAAGAACATCTTCCATATCAGAGTAAACCGAATGAGTAGCATTTCACCCAGTTTAAATAGACCTGCCTTTTGTGACTATGATGTAGCTGGGAAACTTCACATTTTTTAAATCAATGGCAGTGCAGTAATTTTACTTGAACTGTAACTGCTCTGAGTGCACTTTCATCATTATCAGGGTGTTCCTTGGTCCCATTTTAAGACCAGAAGACACAGAAATAGAAGTAGGCCATTCAATTTATTGAATCTGCACCATTTCATCATGGCTAATTTATTATCCCTCTCAATCCCATTCTCCTGCCTTCTCCCCACAACATTTGACACCCTGACTAATCAAGAATCTATCAACCTCCACTTTAGCCATCTGCAACAATGAATTCCATAGATTCACCACTCTCTGCCTAAAGAAATTCATCCTCATCTATTCTAAAGGGATGTTCCTCTATTCTGAAGCTGTGTGCTCTGGTCCTAGACACTCCTTTGTTATATTCAGAGCTTTCATACATGTCTTGATAGCAGGTCATCTCAGGGACCACAGAGAAGTAAAGATGGGTTATTTGCAATCCTGATAAGAGTTTTGCACATTCTTCAGCCTTATGGGCCACTGCAGTGGGGAACGACTGTACCATAGTGGTTCTTACGACACTATCACAGCACAGGGCATCCTCTGTAAACAAGTTTGTACGTTCCTGCCCACGTGCATGTGGGTTTCCTTCGTTAGTAGGTTAAGTGATCATTGTGATTCGGTTAGAGTTAAATAGGCGTGCTGCTGGGGGGCACGGCAGGGTGGGCCAGAAGGGTCTGTTCCATGCTGTATCTCGGAATAAAATAATAATGCTCGGGACTTGCATGATTGTGGAGGATGGGATCTCAGTGCCTCTTCTTCCCAATGTCCAGCACCATTCCTCACCAAGTATAGGAGCTCTGTCGATTGTGATATTATCTAATTGTATTTACTGCAGATTGCCTTGTATGTTGAGCATTTCAGTCCTGTGCTGCAGCTTTACCGGGCTGCGACTCATTTCTAGGTACAAACAAGTGAAAATCTGCAGATGCTGGAAATCCAAGCAACACACACAAAATGCTGGGGGAACTCAGCAGGCCAGGTAGCTTCTATGGAAAAGAGTACAGTCGACATTTTGGCCTGAAACCCTTATGCAGGACTGGAGAAAAAAAGATGAGTAGATTGAAAAGGTGGACAGGGGAGAGAGAAACACAAGGTGATAGGTGAAACTGGGAAAAGGGGGGGGGGCAAAGTAAAGCACTGGGAAGTTGATTGGTGAAAGAAATACAGGGCTGGAGAAAGGGGAATCTAATAGAAGACAGAAGGCCATGGAAGAAAGGGGGAAGGATCACCGCAGGGAGGCAATGGGTAGGCAAGGAGATAAGGTGAGAGGGGAAAAGGGGATGGGCCAGGGCATGAAGGGGTATGGGGAGAGGGGAAAGGGGAAAATGGATCAGTCATGATGAACTAATGGAACAGACTTGATGGCCTAATTCTGCTTCTATATCTTATGGCATTGTATGCTCTTCTGTACCTGCTGACGAGATTCCACCCCCCCCCAACCGCCCAACATACTCTCACTTGAGCAGGCCCCAACAATCACAGACTGTGTGAAATTCATGTCTACTGCTGCTCATGACCCAGTGCCTCAACTGTGAATTGGAGTATTTGCTCTCAGTATCCTATTTTGCATATTCGTAATTACAAACATAATGGAGGATTTTGTCTCTTATAATAGGGCAGCACCTTAGCATTGCTTTTTAATCTCCAAGTTCAGTTCCCGCAGTTCTCCCGTCACCGCATAGGCTTCCTCTGGGCGTTCCAGTTCCTCCCACAATCCAAAGGTGTACTGCCTAGGAGGTTCACATAGGTAAAATCTGGGGGAGTAGGTTCATTGGGCCAGAAGGGCCTGTTACTTACTTGTACCTCTAAATTAAATTAAATATTAATTTATGGAGCACTTTTCATACAGATGATGTAGTTTAAAGTGCTTTACAACGGGATAAAGTACAAAGTAAAACAAAAAATGAGTATGAAAATGCAAGGCAAAATATCACTTAAAAGCCAGGTTAAATAAATACATTTTGAGTCTGCATCCCTTATAGTTTTAGGTTTTGAATTCCACAGTTTAGGAGCATAGTTCAAAAAAAAATCTGACCTTCCAATTTTATTTTGAGGGAGATTGTTTAAATACAAGAGACCAGCAGATGAACAGCTGACAGCCCAAGCAGGATTATAAAACAAGAGTGATTCTGTGAGGTGTTCTGGTGCCGCACCATTGTGAACTTTAAAAACAAGTGAACTTTAAAAAATCAATTCTAAAACATACAGGAAGCCAATGCAGAGTAGCTAGGATGGGAGTGATAGGTTCCTGCATCCTGGTTTTAGCAGCAGCAGCATGCTGAATGAGTTGAAGTTTGTCAACAGATTGCTTCAGAAGGCCAGTAGAAAGTGCATTGCAGTAATCTAAGCTATTCAATATAACTGTTCAATATCAATACTGTTACAGAGAGATGCATTTTTACCAGAGATCTCATCACAGATGGTCCAGTAGGTTTATATTGTGTGTTGGTTCTTTCACCACCTGCTACAGGCTCAATCTGATAGACATCTCCTACAAGTCGTGAATTAATCACTCTTAATTACAGACACCCAGAGTATTATTCAATGCCCAAAATACTGATTCATCACATGGAGGATTAGTGGGTGGGGATCAGCAGTCTTCCTTTCTCAATAAAAGATCTGGTATGAGGAGATTTCATGGCAGCCACAGACAACGCCATGAGGTACAAGAGCAGAATTAGGTCATTTGGCCATCAAATTGCTCCACCATTTTGTCATGGCTGATCCATTTTTCCTTTCAGCCCCAATCTCCTGCCTTCGCCCCATATCCCCTCAGGCTCTGACCAATGAAGAGAATATCAAGCTCTGCCTTAAATATACATACAGACTTGTCTCCACAGCTGCTTGTGGCAAAAAATTCCACAGACTCACCACTTTACTTAGACTCTCCCACCATAGATGAGAGGACACTGCCTCCGAATAGAGGGGCTTCTTTTTAGACGGAGATGAAGGAGGAATGTCTTCAGCCAGCATGGCAAATCTATGGAATTCTTTGCTATAGGATCACTATCTGTGGTGGATATGTCTGGTCACTGAAACAGGAAACATACAAATAAAACCAAGTTCAAAAAACGCTCCTCCCTCCAGTTCCAGGCTTCATTTACTTATAAAACCCCCTTTTCATCTCACCTCATACCTTTTGCATATTCACTTGGTCCAGGAGATCACAGGTTTTTTAGAACCATTTCAAACAATCTGTGGACCATGTCATCCTGAGGCAGCCATTCAACCAGTTACTATAAAAACCAGGTCAGAGTAGTAGAGCACAGAAGCAGGCCCTTCAACCCATCTCGTTCATGCCAAGCTATTAATCTGCCTAGTCCCATTGACCGACACTCAGACCACAGCCCTCCATGCCCCTCTCAGGCACGTTTTCCATTCTGTGAATAAAACAGGCAAGAGTCGCTTTCTGTGCTTAATAATAGGCGCAGCTCTTTACTTCCATTACCAACAAACCAAAAGCAGTCGCCTTATACTGCCATTATTATGTCAGACGTTATCTCTCAAAGTGAACACAACAACTCAATGACGGTGTTTGTGTACACAGAACAGTTTCTATCATCAACAATTTGTCATCCGTCACCCTTTACACTACCCTACACAGGCCCGTGCAGAATTAACCAAAACCAGCATTGTGAAGCTGTCTTGTCCAGGCAAGGGTGTGCTGACATGCACATGGTCATGTCATGATGCAGTGAGTACAGTAGTGGAATGATCCAGGTCTTGGTGGGTCAGTTTAGAAACACAGAAAATAGGTGCAGGAGTAGGCCATTCGGCCCTTTGAGCCTGCACCGCCATTTATTATGATCATGGCTGATCATCCAACTCAGAACCCCGCCCCAGACTTCCCTCCATACCCCCTGATCCCCATAGCCACAAGGGCCATATCTAACTCCCTCTTAAATATAGCCAATGTACTGGCCTCAACTGCTTCCTGTGGCAGAGAATTCCACAGATTCACCACTCTCTGAGTGAAGAAGTTTTTCCTAATCTCGGTCCTAAAAGGCTTCCCCTTTATCCTCAAACTGTGACCCCTTGTTCTGGACTTCCCCAACATCGGGAACAATCTTCCTGCATCTAGCCTGTCCAATCCCTTTAGAATTTTATACGTTTCAATCAGATCCCCTCTCAATCTTCTAAATTCCAACGAGTACAAGCCCAGTTCATCCAGTCTTTCTTCATATGAAAGTCCTGCCATCCCAGGAATCAATCTGGTGAACCTTCTTTGTACTCCCTCTATGGCAAGGATGTCTTTCCTCAGATTAGGGGACCAAAACTGCACACAATACTCCAGGTGTGGTCTCACCAAGGCCTTGTACAACTGCAGTAGTACCTCCCTGCTCCTGTACTCGAATCCTCTCGCTATAAATGCCAGCATACCATTCGCCTTTTTCACCGCCTGCTGTACCTGCACGCCCACTTTCAATGACTGGTGTATAATGACACCCAGGTCTCGTTGCACCTCCCCTTTTCCTAATCGGCCACCATTCAGATAATAATCTGTTTTCCTATTTTTGCCACCAAAGTGGATAACTTCACATTTATCCACATTAAATTGCATCTGCCATGAATTTGCCCACTCACCCAACCTATCCAAGTCACTCTGCATCCTCTTAGCATCCTCCTCACAGCTAACACTGCCGCCCAGCTTCGTGTCATCCGCAAACTTGGAGATGCTGCATTTAATTCCCTCATCCAAGTCATTAATATATATTGTAAACAACTGGGGTCCCAGCACTGAGCCTTGCGGTACCCCACTAGTCACTGCCTGCCATTCTGAAAAGGTCCCGTTTATTCCCACTCTTTGCTTCCTGTCTGCTAACCAATTCTCCATCCACATCAATACCTTACCCCCAATACCATGTGCTTTAAGTTTGCACACTAATCTCCTGTGTGGGACCTTGTCAAAAGCCTTTTGAAAATCCAAATATACCACATCCACTGGTTCTCCCCTATCCACTCTACTAGTTACATCCTCAAAAAATTCTATGAGATTCGTCAGACATGATTTTCCTTTCACAAATCCATGTTGACTTTGTCCGATCATTTCACCGCTTTCCAAATGTGCTGTTATCACATCTTTGATAACTGACTCCAGCAGTTTCCCCACCACCGACGTTAGGCTAACCGGTCTATAATTCCCCGGTTTCTCTCTCCCTCCTTTTTTAAAAAGTGGGGTTACATTAGCCACCCTCCAATCCTCAGGAACTAGTCCAGAATCTAACGAGTTTTGAAAAATTATCACTAATGCATCCACTATTTCTTGGGCTACTTCCTTAAGCACTCTAGGATGCAGACCATCTGGCCCTGGAGATTTATCTGCCTTTAATCCCTTCAATTTACCTAACACCACTTCCCTACTAACAAGTATTTCGCTCAGTTCCTCCATCTCACTGGACCCTCTGTCCCCTACTATTTCTGGAAGATTATTTATGTCCTCCTTAGTGAAGACAGAACCAAAGTAATTATTCAATTGGTCTGCCATGTCCTTGCTCCCCATAATCAATTCACCTGTTTCTGTCTGTGGGGGACCTACATTTGTCTTTACCAGTCTTTTCCTTTTTACATACCTATAAAAGCTATTAAGGCAATAAACATGTAATACCCTGATTTAAAACCATACTTTATTGTATTACTAGTTATGCTATTTTAGTTTCTGCAGATTTTCTCAAAATGCAATGTGTTCCTTCAATTACATTATACAATTGTTTTTTTCCATCTTTTTTGCTGTTTAAAATAATAATGCAGTTGGTTAAGTTAGGCTTGTTGTAATGGGGAGGGAGGGCAAAGGTGCCAAGGGGGCCCCACCTCCAGCTTTCTTGGTCTTGAGGCCACATGCTTTGATCATAGCCTCCAGGCCTCCTGGAATGCCCTTAGAGACTATATGCCAGAACGCTCAAACTGCTGGATTAACACACCATCAAACTGTAGATTATAGGCTTCAACAGTGGCAGAATCAAACTTGAAAGAAAACAATGTAAAATAGTGAAATATATAGTTTCATGACCTGCCTGGAGAATGTCACTCTTGGTCGCGTTGTTCGCTGGTACCATTGTCACCTACCCTCCATGGTATATTGGTAGTAATTTGCAAAAGTCTTTGATGCCATACCAATTTCCCTCAAACTCCAAATGAAATCCAACTGTTGCCGTGACTTCTTTGTAATTGCATCAATATGTTGGGACCACGATAGATCTTCAGAGAGGTTGACAATTAGGAACTTGCAACTGTTCACTCTTTCCGCTGCTGATTCCTCGATGAGAACTGCTGTGTTCCTCCTCAATAACTCACTCCTGAAGTCCTCAATCAATTTCTTGGTCTTACTGACATTGAGCGCAAGGTGCCCAGGAGCGTCTGCGCAGCATCACTGTACAGGTAATAGCACTATGGCTGTAGTCTCCATCTCCAATGACCCAGGTTCAATACCGACCTCTGGTCCTCTGAATGGGCTTTGCATGTTTGTGATATGACCAAGTGGGCTTCTTCCAAATTCTCCAATGACCTCCTGTATCAAAGGTGTCCTTGTTGATTGGTTAACTGTCAAGAGCAAGTTGTCACACATGTCCAGAAGCCTGATAGAATCTGGGAATTTGGTGGAAATGAGGGAGAATAAATTGCAAGTTGTATAGAATTAGCACAGAAGTTGATTAATAGTCAGTAGAAATCTCATCAGTTTTTTTCTTCAGTCCTGCCAAAGGGTTTCCGCTGGAAATGTCAACTGTACCCTTTTCCAAGATGCTGCCTGGCCTGCTGAGTTCCTCCAGCTTTGTGCGGTGCGTGCCTCTGTGAGTGCGTGGCATGCGCGTTCTGCGTGTGTGCGCAGTATGCGTGCTGTGGGTGTTGAATGTTACAATAGTCATGGGGGACTTCAATATGCAGGTAGATTGGGAAAATCTGGCTGATGGTGGATTATACGATGGGGAATTTCTAGAGTGCTTAGGAGATTGCTTTTTAGAGCAGCTCGTGGTTGAGCCCACTAGAGGATCAGCTATTCTGAATTGGGTGCTGCACAATGAACCAGATTTGATTAGGGACCTTAAGGTAAAAGAACCCTTAGGAGCAAGTGATCATATGATCGAATTCACCCTGAAATTGAGAAGGAGAAGCTAGTTAAATGTATCAGTATTACAGTGGAGTAAAGAGAATTTCAGAGACCCAATTTCCCTCAGGATCAATAAAGTATATCTATCTATGAGAGAGGAGTTGGCCAGAATTAATTGGAAAAGGATACTGGCAGGGATGAGAGCAGAGCAGCAATGGCTGGAATTTTTGGAAGCAATTCAGAAGGCACAGGATACATACATCACAAAGAGGAAGTAGTATTCTTTAGGAAAGTTGATACAACCATGGCTAATAAGAGAAGAAAAAGCCAGCATAAAAGCCAAAGAGAGAACATATAATAGAGCAAAAAGTCAATCAGAAGTTAGAGAATTGGGAAGCTTTTAAGTACCAACAGCAGGCAACTAAAAAAGTTATGAAGGTGGTAAAGATGGAATACAAAAGTAAACTCGCCAATAATATTAAAGAGGAGACCAAAAGTTTTTTCAGATACATAAAGTGTAAAGAGAAACCCCAGAAAACGATGCTGGGGAGGTTGTTGTTTTGTAAGGCAGGTTTTTTTCTCTTCACACCTCTAATCGTTTTTTGTCATGCCACTCCTCCAGTTCTGACCGCAGCAAGGCCGTCCTAGATCTTGGTGAGAGGGCATCTTTGGACCAGATGAAAGACGTCCTGGGTTGAGGCACCATAGAGGCAAGCTGGGGTTTGTCAGGCCATTGGTATAGTGTCTGCGCTGTTTTTGCATGTCAACATCCGAGTCTATTTGTGGTTGCCCAGTTTTTTCTGGGAGCTGTAGTATAGCCCAGGAGGAGCGAGATGGGGGTTGTCGATCAGATCTCCGACAGGGGGTGGGGAAAAGGGTCTTGGTGTACTTGTATTGGCGCCATTTAGTGTGTCCGTCACAGGAGTTCAGCTTTTTCAAGTTGTAGAAAGGTTTTTGAGATTTGAGTCAGGACGTTGAAACGGCATTTTCAATGAGTTTACAAACTGGTATGTTGTTGAGCATATTTTGGTTACACATGTAGAATTTTGCTGGAGCTGCTCTTCTACGGATCTCCGGGGTGCTGCTACTCCACTCATTGCTGGGAGCCACTGGATAGGTGTGGATTTTAGGGCTCCTGAGATTATTCTCAAAGTAGTATGGAGCTGTGCATTGATGATGTTTGTGTGAGCATTCTCTCCTAGGTGGGTGCTCAATATTCAGCAACTGAGAGATATAGTGCCAGGCTAGATGTTCATAGGACTGACTGGTTAGCACCCATTTAGTTCCCGCAATCTTACTGATTGTGGCTGCTCTGGATTTTAACATTTTCAAAATGGATCTTGTATGAGAGCGCTTGATCAAGTGTGGCTCCCAAGTACTTTGGATGTGGATTGTTGAGTAGCTGTTTGTTATTTAGTTTGATATTAAGTTTAAGTTTAGTTAGTTGGTTGTCCAGATGAAATATGGAAGTTACTGTTTTATTGACATTCATATTTAGGTACTACTTCTGAAAGTAGTTGGATAGGGAGTTGGGAGTTGATATCTTGGGCAAGGTTCCCCGCACCCCCCCCTCCCCCCGCCAATGGATTTGACATTGTTCGATTAGAAGGCTATGGCTCATTAATCAGCGTATCCAAATTTAGCGGATTTGGTCTCAGGGAGTTCACTGAGGTACACACTGACCAAAGTTGGAGACAGACTGACCGTTGGGGGACACCATTACGGAATTTCATAATGTGACTAGTGCCACTAGCAGGTGAAGGAAGAACAGGTGCCTGTCATTCTGTGGAGGAGACAAGAGATCTTTTTTACATGGGATAATTCGGGTTAGTTTTAACATTAACCATTGGTTTCAAACAATGTCGTACTCATTGGACAAATCAATAAAAGTTGCTCCGGTTTTCTGATTTGATGTACAATGTGAGTACGTGAACTTGTTCACTGGTATTGTGGTGTTGTCTGAAGTCTGTTCGATTGGTATGCAAGGATCTATCAGAGCTGATACTCGGGTTAAGATAATGTGCTCAAGAAGTTTGCAGGTACAACAGAGGAGAGAAGTTGGACAGCAACTTGCTGGATCCTCCATGACCTGGATCAACACGTGTGGAGGGTTGCGTGCTTCAAGGACTCTATCAGGTGATGCCAACTCAGAGCCACTCATGTTGGGACGGTTGTGGCTGAGATGCCAGATGAAGATTGATCCAACCTGGCTCCCGAACGGACAGATACGCATCTGTCCCTCCTAGGCTACACTTCATCATAAATCAAGCTGGGGAGGTAGTAATGGGGGGGGACAACAAAATGACAGATGAACCAAGTATTTTGCATCAGACTTCATGGTGGAAGTTCCAAGTTTCAGGGGCATGAAGTGTGTCAAATTAACATAACTAAGGAGAAGGTTCTTGAGAAACTGAAAGGTCTGAAGGTAGATAACTCACGTGGGCCAGATGGTGTACACCCCAGAATTCTGAAAGAGGTGGCTGAAGATATAACGGAGGCATTAGTAATGACCTTTCAAGAATCACTAGATTTTGGAACGGCTCCGGAAGACTGGAAGATTGCAAATGTCACTGCACTCTTCAAGAAGGAAGAGAGGGAGAAGAAAGGAAACTATAGACTAGTTAGTCTGACCTCAGTGGTAGGGAAGATGTCGGAGTTCATTATTAAGGATGAGATCTCAGGGTACTTGGAGGCACATGATAAAATTGGCCGTAGTCAGCATGGTTTCCTCAAGGGAAAATCTTGCCTGACAAATCTATTGGAATTCTTTGAATAAATAACAAGCAGGATAGACAAAGGAGAATTGGTTGATGTTGTGTAATTGGATTTTCAGAAGGACTTTGTCGAGGTGCCACACATGAGGCTGCTCAACAAGCTAAGAGCCCATGGTATTACAGGAAATATTCTAGCATAAAGAAAGCAGTGGCTGATTAGCAGGAGGAAAAGAGTGGGTTGGTTGCCGGTGACTAGAGGTGTTTCACAGGGGGACTGTGTTGGAAGTGATTCTTTTTACGTTACATGTCAACGATCTGGATGATGGAATTGATGGCTTTGTTGAAAAGTTTGCAGATGATTTGAAGATGGGTGGAAGGATAGGTAATTTTGAGAAAGAAGAGGGGCTACAAAAGGACTTAGATTAGGAGAATGGATAAAGAAATGGCAGATGGAACACAGTGGTGGGAAGTGTATGGTCATGCACTCTGGTAGAAGAAATTAATGGGTTGACTATTGTCTAAATGGCAATACAAAAAGAGCTGAGTTGCAAAGGGACTTGGGAGTCCTTGTGGAGGATTCCCTTAAAGTTAATTTGCAGGTTGCGTCTGTGGTGAGGAAGGCAAATGCAATGTAATTCATTCCAAGAGGACTAGAATATAAAAGTAAGGATGTAAAATTGAAACTTTATAAAAGGTGAGGCCTTACCTGGAGTATTCTCAGCAGTTTTGGGCCCTTATCTCAGTAAGGATGCGCTGAAAGTGCATAGGGTTTAAAGGAGATTCACAAAAATGATTCCAGGATCGAATGGCTTGCCATATGAAGAGCATTTGATGGCCCGTCCTATATTTGCGGGAATTCAGAAGAATGAGGGGTGACTTCATTTAAACCTATTGATTGGTAAAAGGTCTTGACAGAATGGATGTGGAAAATTAGATCAGACATGATAAAATGGTAGAGCAGACTTGATGGGCCAAATGGCCCAATTTTGCTCCTGTATCCTATGGTCTTACACAAAGAGGTATAGGTGGCATAAGTCTATACTACACATCTGTGAAGATAGGAATAGAATGAGGTGGCAGATAAATGCATGGCTGAAGAATTGGAGTAGGGGACAGGGATTCAGATTTCTGGATAATTGGGACCAATTCTGGGGCAGGTGGGACCTGTACAAAAAGAGACTTTTGCGGGTAGAGTTACAAGAGCTGCTGGGAGTGGTTTAAACTAATATGGCAGGGGGATGGGAACCAGAATAATAGAGCTGAGGATGAGCCAGCAGGTTTGCAAGCAGATGTTGGGTAGAACATGAATGGTCAGGAAGGACAAGCCAATGACTGGGTCATTGCAGACAGAGGCAAAATTCAAAAGGGCGAAAATGGAGGACTGGAGATGCTGTATTTAAAATGTGCGTAGTATTTGGAATAAGGTGGACAAACTACTGGCGTAATTAGAGACTGGTTGGTATGACGTTGTGGGAGGCATCACTGAGTCGAGGCTGAAAGAAGACCATTGTTGGGAGTTCAACATCAAAGGATATAATTTGATGTTAGGACAGGCAGGAAGGCATAGGTGGTGGTGTGGCTCTGTTGACACGAGATAGAATTACATCTTTTAGAAAGAGGTGACGTAGGGTCAGGGAACGTTGAATTTTTGTGGGTGGAGTTTAGGGTAATGTCACAAATGATGTAATGGGGTCTTCAATATGGGAAGGTATTGGGAAAATCAGGTTGATGTCAGATCACAAGAGAGAGAATTTGTTGAATGCCCATGAGATGGCTTTTTAGAGGAGCTTATGGTTGAGCCTACTTGGGGAAAGGCCATCTTGAACTGGCTATTTGGAACCAGCTTGAAACCCTGAAGAGGCAGTGATCAGAATATATTGAATTCATACTGCAAGTTGAGAGGGAGAAGCACAAATCACATCAGTATTGCAAAGGAATAAAGGAATTAGAGGCAAGAGAGAGGAGTTTGCCCAGGTGGATTGAAGGAGGGTACTGGCGGGGATGATTGCACAGCAGAGATAGCTGAAGTTTCTGGGGATAGTTCAGAAGGTGCAGGATAGATATATCTCACAGATGAAGTAGTTCTCAAAAGGCAGAGGTAGGCGACCATGGCAGACTCGGGAAGGTGAGGACTGCATAAAAGCCAAGGAAAGGGCATATGAGGTAGCAAAAGTGAGTGGAAAGTTGGATAATTGGGAAGTTTTTAAAATCCAACAAAAGCCAACTTTAAAAAAAAAGCTCTAAGAAGGAAAGAGATGAAATAAGACGGCAAACCTGCCAATATTATAAAGCAGGATACTAAAAGATTTTTCAGTTTATATAAAGAATAAAAAGGAAGTGGGTATTGATATTGGGCCACTGTAAAATGATGCTGGTGAGGTAGGAATGTGTACCAAAGAAATGGCAGGTAAATATAATGGGTACTTTGCATCAGTCTTCACAGTGGAAGATACTAGCAGTGCACCAGAGGTCCCCAAGTGTCAAGGAGCAGTGAGTGCCATTGCTATTACAAAAAAAGTGCTAGGCAAACTCAAAGGTCTTAAAGAGGGTGTGGGATATGTCACCTGGACAAGATGAACTGCATCCCAGAGTCCCGAGAGAGGTTGCTGAAGAGGTAACAGATGCACTGGTCATGATCTTTTAAGAATCACTTGATTCCAGAGGACTGGAAAATTGCAAATCACTCCACTTTTTAAGAAGGGAGAAAGGCAAAAGAAAGGAAATTATAGGCCAGTTAGCCTAATCTCATTGGTTGGGAAAGTGTTGGAGTTTACTATGAAGGATGAGGTTTTGGGGTACTTGGAGACTAATGATAAAATAAGTCAAAGTCAACATGGTTTCTATCAAGGGAAATCTTGCCTGACAAACCTGTTCAGTTCTTCAAGGAAGTAACAAGCAGGATGGACAAAGGAGAGGCAGTGGATGTCATTTACGTGGATTTTCAGAAGGCATTTGATAAGGTGCCACTCAAGGCTGTTTAACAAGTAAAAAATCCTATGGCATTACGGAATAGATACTGGCAAGGGTAGGGGAATAGCTGAAAGGCAGGAGGCAGTGAGTGAAAATAAAGGGGGCCTTTTCTGGTTGGCTGTCAGTGACTAGTGGTGTTCCTCAGGGGTCGGTATTGGGACCACTACTTTTCACATTGTTTGTCACTGATTTAGATAATGGAATTGATGGCTTTGTGGCAAGGTCTGTGGATGATATTATGATGGGTGGAGGGGTAGGGTGCTGAAGAAGCAATGTGATTGCAGCAGGACTTAGACAAATTGGAAGAACGGGCAAAAAAAGTGGCAGATGGAATAGTGGTGGGAAATGTATGATAATGCATTTTGATAAAAAGAACAATAGTGAAGACTTACCTAAATGGGGAGAAAATTCAAATATCAGAGGTGCAGAGAGACTTAGCAGTCCTCGTGCAAGGCTCCCAGAAGGTTAATTTACAAGTCGAGTCTATGGTAAAGAATGCAAACACAATGTTGGCATTTATTTCAAGGGGATTAGAATATAAAAACAAGGAGATAATGCTCAGCCTTTAAGACAATACTCAGGCCGCACTTGTCAACAGTTTACTGCCCCATATCTCAGAAAGGATGTGTTGTCAGTGGAGAGACGTACAACCATGGAGTGGCTTCTAATGAAGAAAACTGATGTTCTTGAACTGCCCAGCAGCTTGACCTTAATCCAATTGCACATTTCCGGTGAGACCTCAAGATTCCTGTCCACCACCGCTCCCCAAATAACCTGGCACAGCTCAAGCCATTTTGCAAGGAGGATGAGGCAAATCTAGCTCCATCATATTATGCAAAGATAATGGAAACTTATCCAAAAAGACCACTGGCAGCTGCAAGAGGTGGTTCAACTAAGTACTGAGGAAAGGGGGATGAACTGGTGACATTTCAATTTTCAAATTTTAGTTTTTCATGCTTTACAATTGTTTTTTTTTGGACTCCACTGTGAAAAAAGGAGCATGTGATTCACAAATAAAAATTCTCAGTTAAATTGATCAAAATCCCTGGTTGTAATACTCGCTCATATGAACAATGGGCTGGGGGCTGAATCATTTTTCAAGGCACTATCAACTGACTGTATGTCCATAAAGTGATACTAGGCACAGGAGTGTCTGTAAATAAACTGACTGACAGGAAATATTAAAGTAGTGGTGGTTGGGGATGTGGAGGGGTGAGTTAGTGGGTGGAGGTGTTGACCCCCTTACTGCTTGGGGAAAGTAACTGTTTTTGAGTCTGATGATTCTGGTGTGGAAGTTATGTAGCCTCTTTACTGAGGGGAGTGGGACAAAAAGTCCATGATTAGGAACTCCATATTTGATTCTACCAACTCCAGCAACACAATTTAGCAACGTACCCATCAAAACTCCTGTTGAACTCCTTAAATACATGCTCTCTTGAATTTGATATTCTCGTTACCTGCAAAAACAGTTCACTTATCTACCCGATCTCTGCCTCACATAATATTAACCATAAAAATGCAGTAACGTGGGTACTTTGTTTTTTGCAACTTGGGAAAAACACCAATTTAAATATGTTAATTATCTGTAGATCAGCCAACAAATGCATGTACAATTGTATTTACTGTAGTTTTTGGTCCTGATGGAAAAAATTTACATATTTTTCCCCTCAGTGACATAATGGAATTAATTATTTTAGTATTATTCAAGCCACAAAAACAAGCAGCTGTACCACAGTTTAACAAAATAGCAAAGACCTTTAAGAATACAAGCTGGCTGAAAATTTTCCACTGTCAAAGAAAAAGCAGCTTACTTAATCTTTTTTCAGCCATTCACGGATCAGATAAAGCAGTTATAAAATCACCAAGAGGTTCCAGGAAGAAATCATACAGCAAGAGCTGAACACTACTTCACCAAATGGAATTGCTGCCTTGAGAGACATCTTCAAAATTATTGCAACAATATGCCTCCTTATAACACTGAGGGAAAATTCAGCTGGATGATAGGATTATCTATCTTGATTTTTTTTTAAAATAAAGAAGAATGAACCTTGTATCCTTTTCCCCATCTATGTACTTGACAAAGACACTGTCAGCCACCTGACTGCTCTGGGAATTGAAGAGGCAGTGCAGAAAGTAAGCAGGTAAAGGACAGTTGAGAGAGCAAACTAGCTTTTGTCCGGATCAGATTTTCACACCTGAAGTAGCACTCCAACCCACTACAGATTCCGATGTGCCCACAGGTACCTTTGCTCTCTCAAACCATGCTTCATCTCCTCTCTTGGGCAGCTGCAATAAGTGATCACGTAGCACGAGGGCCACACAAGTCCCCTGCTGTCAGTCTCACCAGCGAACCAGGCTGCAAGTATCCAACATCACCAATGTGTAACAGGGTCTTGAAATTACAATTAAACCGTCCAAGACAATAATTTGCACCTTCTGTTGGATTGTGCCCTAGCTCTGCGCCTTATGCAACGATCCAGGTAACAACACAGTACACAGTTTCATCACTATCGAGCTACTCAGTGAAGGGGTAGACCCACATTACACCTGATGTTTTTAATATCCAGCCACGTCTTGCCATCATAAAGACAATGGATGATCAATCACACCTTTGGTTGGACCTGGAGAGGCCGCTGTGCCTGTGCACACCACCATAAGACCACAAGACAAAGGAGCAGAATGAGGCCATTCAGCCCATTGAGTCTGCTCTGCCACTCCATCATGGCTGATCCTGGATCTCACTCAACCCCATACACCTGCCTTCCTGCCTTATCCTTTGATGACCTGACTGATCAGGAAAAAAATAATTTCCTTCTTAAATATACCCACGGACTTGGCCTCCACCACAGTCTGTAGCACAGCATTCCACAGATTCACTACTCTCTGGCAAAAAAAAATTCCTCCTTACTTCTGCTCTAAAAGGTCGCCCCTCAGTTTGAGGCTGTGCCCTCTGGATACTCCCACCATAGAAAACATCCTTTCCACATCCACCCTATCTAGTCCTTTCAACATTTAATAGGTTTCAATGAGATCGCCTAGCATTCTTCTAAATTCCAGCGAGAACAGGCCCAAAGCTGCCAAACTTTCCTCACATGTTAACCCCATTAACTCCTGGAATTATCCTTGTGAACCTCATTCTATTTCACAGAATTTTCACACCAGGAATAGAGTGTTGGGGAAGCTATAGCTACCCATCTCACTATGCAAATTGTTAAATCAGATCCACAGTACACACATGCTCTCTAACACGATTATGATAATTCTGCAGCCACCTAAGGGCAAACATTTCCAAATACAAGCTGCAAACCATCTACACCTTGCACAAATTCACATCAACAAAACACGCTAAAAACTGGAGGAACTCAGCAGGTCAGGAGGGAAGGGGAATAAACTGTCATGTTTCCGGCCGAGACAGATTCACATCACCATGTTACAGTGACGGAAGAACAACACACATGTAACACACAGGACTTTGACTTCCTATTTACTATTATAGTCAAAACATTTTGATAAATAGACCTTGCAGGTAAACCTTTTAAGTACAAAACTAACACACGATTACTGTAAATAGTTAGATTTCAGCACAGTTGTTAAGGTACCAGACCAGGTTTGTGTACGCCAAAATTATCATTGTGTCATTTTGTTGATTCTTTTGTCTTCACCCAACGGTCCCAATAGATTTCTGAGGTGAAGAGCCAGTCAACATAACCCTTTTATTATGACCACAAAACTGAAATTCTTACAAGTCTTACAGTGACCCTCAAAAATTTACTTTCAGATTATTCAGAAACTTTGTTTGATATTGTTCACCAATATATGGCCAGTTTATTTTAGAAACATAGAAAACCTACAGCACAATACAGGCCCTTCGGCCCACAAAGCTGTGCCAAACATGTCCTTACCTCAGAAATTACCTAGGGTTACCCATAGCCCTCTATTTTTCTAAGCTCCATGTACCTATCCAAAAGTCTCTTAAAAGACCCTATCGTATCCTCCTCCACCACTGTCGCTAGCAGCCCATTCCACGCACTCACCACTCTGCGTAAAAAACTTACTCCTGACATCTCCTCTGTACCACTTCCAAGCACATTAAAAAAGGGCCCTCTCGTGTTAGCCATTTCAGCCCTGGGAAAAAGCCTTTGACTATCTACACGATCAATGCTTCTCATCTTATACACCTCGATCAGCTCACCTCTCATCCTCCACTGCTCCAAGGAGAAAAGGCTGAGTTCACTCAATCTGTTCGCATAAGGCATGCTCCCCAATCCAAGCAACATCCTTGTAAATATCCTCTGCACTCTCTCTATAGTACCACATCCTTCCTGTAGTGAGGTGACCAGAACTGAATTTTATGTCAAGATACAGCATGGAACAGGCCCTCCCAGCCCAATGAGCTACACCGCACAGCACAGCAATCCACTTCATCTAACCCAAGCCTAATCACAGGACAATTTACAACGACCAATTAAACTACAAACTGGTATGTCTTTGGGCTGAGGGGGGGAAACCGGGGCACCTGGAGGAAACCCACATGGTCACAGGGAAAACACACAAACTCCTTACAATTGGCACTGGAATTGAAGTCAAACTGCAAGCTTTTTAGTAAAGTTGTGCTACTGTGTCATTATTTATATCACAGTAATGATTTTGATCAACAGTGAACAGCACAGACTATAAAATGCAGAAGATAAATATGAAACTATGACTTTTGACCTGAAGTTAAATATTCAATGGGATAATCTTAAAACAATCATCCCTTTATGGGTCAAATGATCACACCCTTCAGACTGTACTATATTTACCAAGGATAACAGTATCCAATATGTAGTGAAAAGAAATTGGTGTACAAGCACAAATATCTATGCAAGAGAATGAAGTATGATAAACACACTGTCTCAAAAATAACATTAGGGACTTAAAATTCCTGTACACAAACGACAGGGAAGAAAAAAAATGATTTGATGGTAATTATGGCAGGAGGAAGAAGATATCCAAGACACCAAATACAGACCCAATTTGGTGAGAGTTAAACATTTTTTTTCACTGAATACTATGATAAAGGAGAAACCCAAAAGAGAAAGAACAGGAATTGTAGAGTGAATAAATGCTCCTTTGTTAAAACAAATGGCAAAACAAAGTTTGCTAACTAATCACAGTAAAAAGCTTCAGACACAAGGATAATAACTTCAGTGCAAGAACAGCAAGGCAACAGACCCCGATGGAGTACCTAAGACAACTCTGGAAATCTGTGCCAACCAATTGGGGTGAGTGCTCGAAGATATTTTCAATCTCTCATTGCTATAATTGGAAGTTCCCATTTGCTTCAAAAGGGCAACAATTAAACTAGTGCCCAAGAGCAGGGTGAGCTACCTTAATGACTATTGTCTGGTTGTACTCACACCTACTGTGATGAAGTGCTTTGAGAGGTTGGTTACAGTAAGAATCAACTCCTGCCACTGCAATTTGTCTATCATTTTAGAGCTCCAAAACCTGGTCCTCTGTATCTCCCTCTGCGACAGGATCCTCGATTTCCTCCCCATAAGACCACTGTCTGTGCAGATCAGAAGTAGCATCTCCTTCTCGCTGATAATCAACATTGGCACACCTCAAGGATATGTGCTTAGCCCTGCTCTCTCAACACCCATGAGTGTGTGGCAAGGCACAGCTCAAATGCCATCTATAAATTTACTGATGACACAACTATTATTGGCAGAATCACAAACAAGGGAAAATCTGCAGATGCTGGAAAACCAAGCAACACACACAAAATGCTGGAGGAACAAGCAGCATCGATGAAAAAGAATAAACTGTCGACATTTTGGGCCAGTACTCAGCCCGAAACATGGACAGTTTACTCTTTTCCACAGATATCCACTGGCCTTCTGAATTCCTCCAGCGGTTGTGTGTTGCCATTACTGGTAGAACTTCAGATGGCAATGAGAAGGTGTAGCGGAGTGAGACTGATCAGCTGGTTGAGTGGTTTCCTAACAGCAACCTTGCACTCAACGTTAGTAAGATCAAAGAACTGATTGTGGCCTGCAGAAAAGGTAGACTAGAGAACACACACCAATCCTCAGAGGGATCAGAAGTGCAAAGGGTGAGCAATTTCACGTTCCTGGCTGTCAATACCGAAGGATCTATCCTGGGCCCAACATATTGATGTAGTTGTAAAGGCAGCACAACAGCAGCTATATTTCTTAAGGAGTTTGAGGAGATTTGGTACATCACCAAAGACCCTTGCAAATTCCTACAGATGTACCGTGGAGAGCATTCTAACTGACGATGCCTCAAAAACATGTCATCCATCACTAAGGATCCCCATCACCCAGGATGATAAAGTTTAAGGGAATGGGGGATTCTCAGATTCCTGTAAACAATGGATCAGTACTGACTATGTCTGTGACTGCAGTGTGTTTGAATAATGTCTCACAGCTGCTTTCTTTGGAGCAAGACAAGGATTAAAGTTCGCCCAGATCCACATAAGATGTCTGGGCTTTTCACACCTCTTGATTTTGACAAAAAGCAGCACCTAATGGAAATTAGACAGAACATTCCTTTCTTAATTAAAGCATAAATTTAATGGATGTTCTTATCTTTGTAATTAAGTTGTGGCTCCAGCAAACCAGGTAGGACATTTCTTTCTTTAATTAAGGTGGCTGGAGTGTCTTAACAAATTGATGGTACTTTTGTATCAATAGTCCATTGACTTGGCTGGAATGGTTATCAAACTGATTGTTCTTTGTATCAATAGTCCATTGACTTGGCCGGAATGGTTATCAGACTGATTGTTCTTTTGTATCGGTGGCCTTATAACTTCTGACAATTCTGACATCAGGCAGTGAACTTGTTGAACCGCTGGGGAGATGAGAAAGGGTCTCTCCCTGATGTCGGGTCCAAGTTCACTCGCCGGCTGAGCTTGAAGAAATAAACGGGTGGAAAGATAAGTAACGATCTTTTTGTACCGTCGTTATTTGATCCAGCATACTTACGTTTACAAGGACATGCCCTCTTCTGATTGTTGCCATCAGGGAGGAGGTACAAAAAGATAAAGGGACACACAATGATGCCAGGTAAAGATTCTTTCCCTCTGCCATCAGACATCTGAATGAACAATGAACCCATGAACACGACCTCACTGCTTTCCCCCCAACTGTTTAATTTTTATTATGTACTGCAATGTACTACCGTCACGTAACAGATTTCATGACAGATGCCAGTGATATTAAACCTGCTTCTGAGTTTGTTGGTTTTATGTTAATGAACCACAACCTCAGTATAAAATGGACACACAAGCCCAGCCTTGCCCAAATCGCTGACTGTAACTCCACTTTAGGACAAGAGTACAAGCAGAAATCACTGAAGCATAGGATCACTGTAATAAGAAGATAAAGAAATAGGAGCAGAAGTAGGCCATCCGGCTCATCGAGCCTGCCCGCCATTCAATAAGATCATGGCTGTTCTGTCCATAACCTCAGCTCCAACTACCTGCCTTTTCCCCATAACCCTTGATTTCCTTACTATGTAAAAATCTGTCTAACTGTTTGTTAAGTATATTTAGTGAGGAAGCCACAACTGCTTCCCTGGGCAGAGAATTCCACAGATTCGCCATTCTCTGGGAAAAACAGTTTCTCCTAATCTCCGTCCTAAATCTTCTCCCATGAATCTTGAGGCAATGTCGCCTAGTTCTAGTCTCACCTACCAATGGAAACAACTTTCCTATTTCTATCTTATCTACACCTTTCAAAATTTTGTATGTTTCTATAAGATCCCCTCTCATTCTTCTGAATTCCAGAGAGTATAGTCCCAGGCGACTCAATCTCTCCTCACCTTCACCTCTGAAATCAACCTGGTGAACCTCCTCTGCACTGCCTCCAAAGCCAGTATATCCTTCCTCAAGTGTGGAGACCAGAACTGCACACAATACTCCAGGTGCGGCCTCACCAGTACCCTGTATAGTTGCAGCATGACCTCCCTGCTCTTGAATTCAATCCCTCTAGCAATGAAGGCCAACATTCCGTTTGCCTTCTTAATAACCTGTTGTACCTGCAAGCCAACTTTTTGCGATTCATGAACAAGTCCCTCTGCACAACAGCATGCTGCAAGCTTTCACCATTTAAATAATAATCTACTCTTCTAATATTCCTCCCAAAGTGGATGATCTCGTATTTACCAACATTGTATTCCATCTGCCAGACCTTGGCCCACTCACTTAACCTATCTATATCCCTCTGCAGACTCTCCACATCCTCTGTACAATTTGCTTTTCCACTCAGTTTAGTGTCATCAGCAAATTTTGCTACGCTACACTCAGTCCCCTCTTCCAAATCATCGATGTAAACAGTAAACAGCTGCGGGCCCAGCACCAACCCCTGTGGCACCCCACTCACCACTGACTGCCAACCAGAGAAACACCCATTTATACCAACTCTCTGCCTTCTATTGGTTAACCAATCCACTATCCATGCCAATACACTTCGTCCGACTCCATGCATTCGTATCTTATTTAAGTCTCTTGTGCGGCACCTTACAGATAGATAGATAGATATACTTTATTGATCGAAAGGGAAATTTGGTTTCGTTACAGCCGCACCAACTAAGAGTAGAGCGTAAATATAGCAATACAAAAAACCCCATCGAACACCTTCTGGAAATCCAAGTATATGACACCCACCTGTTCCCCTCTATCCACTGCATCCATTACGTCCTCAAAGAACTCCGGTAAGTTTGTCAAACAGGACCTGCCCTTTCTGAATCCATGCTGTGCCTGTCTAATGGAACCACTCCTTTCTAAATGTTTCGCTATTTCTTCCTTAATGACAGCTTCAAGCATTTTCCTGACGTGGCGTAACATTTGCTCTCTTCCAATCCATTGAGATCTGCCCACAGTCTAGATAAATGATTACCAAATTGTCTACTATAACCTCCACCAATTCCCTCAGCACCCTGGGACGCATCCCATCAGGACCAGGGGACTTATCTACCTTCAGGCTCTCTAGTTTGCTCATCACTATCTCCTTAGTGACAGTGATTTTAATCGAGGTCCTCACTTCCCATTTAATCCATAACATCCTTCTTTGGCGTATTAAATGTGTCCTCCACTGCGAAGACTGACACAAAATAGTTGTTCAATGCCTCAGCCATTTCCTTATCACCCAATATCAATCTCCCTTTCTCGTCTTCCAGGGGACCTACGTTGACTTTAGCCACCCTCTTCCGCTTTATATATTTATAAAAACTTTTGCTTTATCTGTTTTTATATTTTGTGCTAATTTACTTTCATACTCTATCTTCCCTTTCCTTATTTCTTGTTTAGTTGTTCATTGTTGCTTTTTAAAGTTTTCTCAATCCTCCAGTCTCCCACTACTCTTTACGACTTTGCACACATCTCCAAGTTGCAATATTTCTAACCAAGTCACAAACCAACATTCATCCCAACTGGCACCATTTGACAATTCTGTCAAACAATCCTCCTTGTGCTGCTGTGCAGACCCCACTGGCTGCCTAGGGAGTTCACAGCAGTGTACATTCTGCCACAGGCTGACACTGACCTGGCTCTCAAGGAACTGTACGAGTCTATCAACACGCTGGAGACTGCACACCCAGAGGCTACCTTCATCGTCACTGGTGAACTTAATCAAGCGTTGCTGATGAAGTTCTCTCTGAAGTTTTGTCACACATCCAGGTGGGCACTAGTGGAGATAACACACTTGACCGCTGCTACACTCCCTTCCACAACGCTTACAAAGCTCTCCTTCGCCCAGCTTCTGGAAAATCGAATCACTCTTCGATCCTGCTTTTGCCAACGTACAGGCAGAAGCTGAAACAATTGGTGGCCATAGTTAAAACCGTCCACTGTTGGTCTGACCAATCGGCCTCCATGCTGCAGGACTGCTTCAATGATGTCGACTGGAATGTCTACCATGATGAGGATGTCTCCAAGTTCACTGATGGAATCACATGCTTCATCCGGAAGTGCTTCAATGCCGTTGTCCCCCAGAAGTCGGTCAGGATCTTCCCAAATTGGAACCCTGGATCAACAGTTCCATACAAGCAGCACTTACAGCGTGACATTCAGCTCACATCGCTGGCGATCAACTAGAGCTCAAGAAAAGCAGCTATGATCTGCACAAAGTTATTAAGGCTGTGAAACAACAATATAGGGACAAGATTAAGTCAAGATTCACAACGAATAGCACACGTGACTTGTGGCAAGGGCTGCATACCATCGCAGACTTCAAAGTCAAACGTTGTGGTGCCGCCAACATCGCGGCTTCTCTCCCAGATGAGCTCAATCACTTGTATGTTGCTAACTCTGAGCCTCCAAGGAAAGCCACAGCTACAACTTGCAACCCGGTCATCGCTGAGGCACACAGATGTTTCCAACGAGTGGACAGTCGCAAGGCTGTGGGACCAGACAGCATCCCAGACCGAGTTCTCAGGATGTGCGTAGCACAACTGGCAGGTGTGTTTACTGACAATTTTAATCTTTCTCCCTCTCCTCCCACCCCAATGTAGAGTGTCCCCCGCTTCAAATTATCCACCATTGTCCCTGTACCCAAAAAAGACCAAAGTAACATGCCTGAATGATTGACATTCTGTCGCATTCACCTCAATAATAAGCAAGTGCTTTGAGAGGCTGGTCAAGGATTATATCTGCAGCTTGCTACCACCCAAACTGGACCCCCTACAATTCACCTACCGACACAACTGATCGACAGATGATGCAATAGCCACTGCTCTATATACCGTCCTTATACATCTGGAGAAGGATGCTTATGTGAGAATGCTGTTCTTGGACTACTGTTCAGCATTCAACACCATAGTTCCATCCAGGCTCAACAAGAAGCTCAGAGACGTTGGCCTTGACCCTGCCTTGCGGACATCGAGCCTCGGGACTCCAGCCTCCAACCTGTCAGATCGCCAGCAGGTTGTAAGGGTGGGTTCCCTCACCTCCAACCCTCTGACTCTCAAGACAGGAGCCCCTCAGGGCTGCATACCGAGTCCCCTCCTTTACTCACTGTATACCCATGACTGTATTGCCACCCACAGCTCTAATCTGCTGATTAAATTTGCTGACAACACTACATTCATTGGCATAATCTCAAACAATAATGAGGAGGCCTACAGGGAAGAAGTCATCTTTCTGACATAGGTTATCAAGAAAACAACCTTGCCCCCTGTCGCGAAAACAAAGGAGCTGGTTGTGGATTACAGGAGGAATGGAGACGGGCTATACTCTATTGCCATCAATGGATCTGGGGTGAGAGGGTAAACAGCTTTAAGTTCCTCGGCATCCACATCACCGAGGACCTCACATGGTCTGTACACACTAGCTGTGTGGTGAAAAAGGCACAACAGTGCCTCTTTCACCTCAGGCAGTTGAGGAAGTTTGGTATGGGCCCCCAAATCCTAAGAAATTTCTATAGGGGCACAATTGAGAGCATCCTGACTCGCTGTATCACTGCCTGGTATGGGAACTGTATTTCCCTCAATCGCAGGACTCTGCAGAGAGTGGTGCGGACAGCCCAGCACATCTATAGTTGTGAACTTCCCATGATTCAGGTCATTTACAAGGACAGGTGTGTAAAAAGGGCCTGTAGGATCATTGGGGACCCGAGTCACCCCAGCCACAATCTATTCCAGCTGCTACCATCCGGGAAATGGTACTGCAGCATAAAAGCCAGGACCAACAGGCTCCGGGACAGCTTCTTCCACCAGGCCATCAGACTGATGAACTCACACGGATTTGAGTGTACTCTATATTACATTGACTGTCCTATTTATCATAAATTATAAATTACTATAATTGCACATTTAGACAGAGATGTAACGTGAAGATTTTTTTTTACACCTCATATGTGAAGGATGTAAGAAATAAAGTCAATTCAATTCATATTCATTGATCCTTTATCTGATTTGACTTTTGGTACTTGACAAACTTGGCAAACAATTCTGAACCTCATTTGGTTACACCCAAGGATCCGGTTCCAGGACCATCCACAACCACGTCATACAGAAGTACAGCACAGAAACAGGCTCTTTGGTGCATCGAGTCCACGCTGAAACCATTTAAACTGCCTACTCCCAATGACCCGAACCATAGCCTCCATATCCTCGCTATCCATGTACCTATCCAAACTTCTCTTAAACGTTGAAATCAAGTTCGCGTGCCCCACTTGAGTTGGCAGCTCATTCCACACTGTCATGACCCTCTGAGTGAAGAGGTTTCCCTCATGTTCCCCTTAAACTTTTCATCTTTCACCCAAAACCTCCAGTTAGTGTTCTACCCAATCTCAGTGGAAAAAGCATTTACCCCATCTATACCCCTCACAATTTTGTATACCGCTATCAAATCTCCTCTCAATCTTCTTCATTCTACCGAATACAGTTCTAACCTATAGAATCTTTCCTTATAACCCAGGTCTTCCAGACCCAGCAACAACCTTGTCAATTTTCTCTGCACCCTCTTAACCTTGTTTACATCTTTAATGTAGGCTGGTGACCAAAACTGCACACAATACTCCAAATTAAGCCTCACCAGCATCTTAGACAACTTCAACATAACATCTGTAATTAACACATTGACTTACGAAGGCCAATGTGCCAAAAGCTTTCTTTATGATCCTATCTACCTGTGACACCACTTTCAATGAAATGTACAAATGTACTTGTATTCTCAGAACCCTTTGTTCAACCACATGCCTTTCTGCCCTATCATTCACTGATTGGTCCTACCAAAGTGCAAAACCTCACACTTGTTTACATTAAATTCCACCTGCCATTTTCAGCCCATTTTTCCAGTTGATGCAGATCCTTCTGCAAGCCATGATAGCCTTCCTCACTGTCTACCACATCCCCAATCTTGGTGTCATCAGTAAATTTGCCGATCCAGTTAACCACGTTATCATCCAGATCATTGATATAAATGACAAATAACAAAGAACAGAGCTACAAACCCTGAAGCACACCACTAGTCACAGGCCTCCAGTCAGAAAGGCAACCCCCCACTACCACTGTCTGGCCTCTTCCACAGAGCCAATGACAAATCCAATTTAAATGCTGAGCGACTGAACCTTCTTGACCAGCCTCCCATGCGGCAATTGTCAAAGGCCTTGCTGAAGTCCATTTAGACACCATCTAATGCCTTGCCTTCACCAAATTTCCAGGTAACTTCCTTGAAAAACTATAAAATTGGTTAAACATGACCTACTATGCATGAAGCCATGCTGACTATCCTTAATCGGTCAATGTCTAAATAAATTCTCATATAACCGGTCCCTTCGAATACCTTCCAATAACTTTCCCACAACTGATGATGCAGGTGGATCCTTTCCTGGTGTCATGGATTCTTGATTACCTGACTGGCAGATCACAGTACGTGTGCTTGCAACACTGTGTGTCCGACAGAGTGATCAGCAGCACTGGGGCTCCATAGGGGACTGTCTTATCTCCCTTTCTCTTCACCGTTTACACCTCGGACTTCAACTACTGCACAGAGTCTTGTCATCTTCAGAAGTTTTCGGATGACTCTGCCATAGTTGGATGCATCAGCAAGGGAGATGAGGCTGAGTACAGGGCTACGGTAGGAAACTTTGTCACATGGTGTGAGCAGAATTATCTCCAGCTTAATATGAAAAAGACTAAGGAGCTAGTGGTAGACCTGAGGAGAGCTAAGGTACCGGTGACCCCTGTTTCCATCCAGGGGGTCAGTGTGGACATGGTGGAGGATTACAAATACCTGGGGATACGAATTGACAATAAACTGGACTGGTCAAAGAACACTGAGGCTGTCTACAAGAAGGGTCAGAGCCGTCTCTATTTCCTGAGGAGACTGAGGTCTTTTAACATCTGCTGGACAATGCTGAGGATGTTCTACGAGTCTGTGGTGGCCAGTGCTATCATGTTTGCTGTTGTGTGCTGGGGCAGCAGGCTGAGGGTGGCAGACACCAACAGAATAGACAAACTCATTCGTAAGGCCAGTGATGTTGTGGGGATGGAACTGGACTCTCTCACGGTGGTGAATGAAAAGAGGATGCTGTCTAAGTTGCATGCCATCTTGGTCAATGTCTCCCATCCACTACATAATGGACTGGTTGGGCACAGGAGTACATTCAGCCAGAGACTCATTCCATCGAGATGCAGCACTGAGCGTCATAGGAAGTCATTCTTGCCTGTGGCCATCAAACTTTACAACCCCTCCCTTGGAGGGTCAGACATCCTGAGCCAATAGGCTGGTCCTGGACTTGTTTCATAATTTACTGGCATAATTTACATATTACTATTTAACTATTTATGGTTCTATTACTATTTATTATTTATGGAGCAACTGTAATGAAAACAAATTTCCCCCGGGATCAATAAAGTATGACTATGACTACGTCAGACTCATTGGCCAAAAATTTCCTAGTTTACATTTACAGCCTTTTTAGACAAAATTGGTTATCCTTCAATTCTTTGGTACCTCTCCTGTCGCCAAGGATGATTTAAATTTCTCTGCTTGGGCCCTGGCAATTTCTACACTTGCCTCCCATAAGGTCAGAGGGAACACCTTATCAGGCTCTGGGGATTTATCCACTCTGATTTACCTCTGGGTAGCAAACACCTCCTCCTCTGTAATCTGTACAGGCTCCATGAAGTTAGACCATAAGACAAAGGAGCAGAAGTAGGCCATTCGGCCCATCGAGTCTGCTCCGCCATTTTATCATGAGCTGATCCATTTTATCCTATTTAGTCCCACTGCCCCGCCTTCTCCCCATAACCTTTGATGCCCTGGCTACTCAGATACCTATCTTTGCCTCACCTGAGGCTACTTTGCCTCACCTCTATAGACTCTGTATCCATCTCCCGAGTAAATACAGGTGCAAAGAATTCATTTAAGATCTCTCCCTCAGATCTCCTTTGAACTTTTGCCCCCTCTCACCTTAAATTCATGTCCTCTACTATTAGATATTTCAACCCTAGGAAGCATATACTGTCTGTGTACTCTATCTCCTTACATATATTACCATTCTGATCTTCTGGAGGACCAATTTTCTGCCTTGTAATCCTTTTGCTCTCAACATACCTGCAGAATCCCTTTGGATTCTCCTTCACCTTGTCTGCTAGGCAACTTCATGCCTTCTTTTAGCCATCCTGATTTCTTTCTTAAGTGTTCTCTTTCATTTCATATACTCCATAACCACCTCATTTCTTCCTACCTGCCTATACCTGCTCTGCACCTCCTTTTTCCTCTAAACCAGGCCTCAATATCTCTTGAAAACCAAGGTCCCCTACACCTGTTATCTTTACCTTTTATTCTGACAAGTTTTGTACTCTCAAAATTTCATCTTTGAAGGCCTCCCATTTTCCAAGTACGTCTTTGCCAGAAAACAGCCTGTCCCAATCCACACTTGCCAGATCATTTCTGATACCAACAAAATTAGCCTTTCTCCAATTAAGAATCTCAACCTGTGGACCAGACCGCTCTTTCCATATTTACTTTGAAACTAATGGTCACTGGATGCGAAGTGTTTCCCTACACAAACTTCTATTACCTGCCTTGTCTCATTCCCGAATAGCAGATCCAGTATCGCAAGCTCTTTCATTGGGACTTTGATGTACTGATGAAGGAAGCTATCCTGAACACATTTGACAAACTTTATCCCATTGAGTCGTTTTACATTATGGGATTCCCAGTCAATATGTGGAATGTTAAAATCACTTACTATCACATCTTTATGTTTCTTGCAACGGTCTGTGATCTCTTCACAAATTTGTTCTTCTAAATCTCTGGGACTGTTGGGTGGTCTGTAATATAGCCCTACTAACAAGGCCATACCGTTCTTATTTCTCAGTTCCACCCATAATGCCTCACTAGTTGAGTTCTCTAGTCTGTCCTGAAAGAGCAGGCGTGACATTTTCCCTGACAAGTAAGGGGATATTTATGGTAATTACCTGTAAATTTCTAAGCTTTCACCATAGAGTGCATCAATCCAATGAGATCAGAAGAACATGATGAAAATTTAAATAACAGCTTAATAAACAAATAAAATTTAGTTAACGCTGCTTTACAGGTTTAACTCAAGTTTAGCCGCATCCACGGTTCTGATCGCCCTACTGCAGGATGGATGCTGTGGCTTCACAGACGTGGCAGAAGAGGCTTACCAGGTTGCTGCCTGGATTAGATGGCACGAGCTATAACGAGAGGTTGGACAAACCTGGGTTGTTTTCTGTGGAGTGCCAGAGGCTGAAGGGTGATCTGATAGAGGTTTATAAGAATTTGAGAAGCTCAGATAGAGTACACAGACAGTATATGTTTCCTAGGGTTGAAATATCTAATAGTAGAGGACATGAATTTAAGGTGAGAGGGGGCAAAAGTTCAAAGGAGATCTGACGCAAGATTTTCTTAAAAACAGAGTAGTGGGTGTCAAGGGTGGTGGTAAAGGACGAAACACTGGAGAATTTTCAGAGATGTTTTCTTAGGCATATGAATGTGAGGAAAGTGGAAGGATATGGACATTGTGTAGGCAGAAAGGATTAGTTTGATTACTAATCTAACTGGGTCAGCACAACGTTGTGGGCCAAAGGGTCTGTTCCTGTGCTGCACTACTCGGTTTTATGTTTACACTTGCCAGATGTTGCATTACCATATTTACAACAAATAATTTCAATAGGAATTGGGCTAAAATTAAATAGTTTAAAAAGAACACAAGGTCTATGCTGCATTTTTTATTGGGAAAAGTGGAAGAGAGGAAGGAGTTTCATAGAAAAAAAACATAGAAACATAGAAAACCTGGAGCACAATACAGGCCCTTCGGCCCACAAAGTTGTGCCAAACATGTACTTATCTTAGAAATTACTAGGGTTACCCATAGCCCTCTATTTTTCTAAGCTTCATGTACCTACCCAGGAGTCTCTTAAAAGACCCTATTGTATCCGCCTCCACCACCGTTGCCGGCAGCCCATTCCACGCACTCATCACTGTGTAAAAAAAACTTACCCCTGACATCTCCTCTGTATCTACTTCCAAGCACCGTAAAACTGTGCCCTCTCGTGCTAGACATTTCATCCCTGGGAAAAAGCCTCTGACTATCCACACGATCAATGACTGTCATCATCTTATACACCTCTATCAGGTCACCTCTCATCCTTCGCCGCTCCAAGGAGAAAAGGCCGAGTTCACTCAACCTGCTTTCATGAAACATGCTCCCCAATCCAGGCAACATCCTTGTAATTCTCCTCTGCACCCTTTCTATGGTTTCCACATCCTTCCTGTAGTGAGGTGACCAGAACTGAGCACAGTACTCCAAGTGGAGTCTGACCAGGGTCCTATAAAACTGTAGCATTACCTCTAGGCTCTTAAACTCAATCCCATGATTGACGAAGGCCAATGCAGCATATGCCTTCTGAACCACAGAGTCAACCTGCACAGCAGCTTTGAGGGTCCTATGGACTCAGACCCCAAAATCCCTCTGATCCTCCACACTACCAAGAGTCTTACCATTAATACTATATTCTGCCATATTTGACCTACCAAAATGAACCACCTCACACTTATCAGGGTTGAACTCCATCTGCCACTTCTCAGCCCAGTCTAGCATCCTATCAATGTCCCGCTGTAACCTCTGACAGCCCTCCACACTATCCACAACACCTCCAACCTCCGTGTCATCAGCAAATTTACTAAACCATCACTTCGTCATCCAGGTCATTTATAAAAATCACAAAGAGTAGGGGTCCCAGAACAGATCCCTGAGGCACACCTCTGGTCACCAACCTCCATGCAGAATATGACCCGTCTACAACTACTCTTTGCCTTCTGTGGGCAAGCCAGTTATGGATCCACAAAGGAATGTCCCCTTGGATCCCAAGCCTCCTTATTTTCTCGATAAGCCTTTCCTGCCATTACGTGTTAAATATCAGTCTACACAATAGTGGGGAGATGAGATGAGATGAGATGAGATTCAGAATTTGATCTCCACTTCCATGCCCAGTTGTTGTACAGGAGTACAAAAAAAACTCAAGGATATAGCAATACAGCAATGACAAAAGAGGATGTTTCCTATTGTGTGGTGTCCAGGACAGAGGGTACATCCTCAGAATAGAGGAAAAAGACAAAATGACACAGGAGCAGAATCAGGCCATTCAGCCCAATGAGTCTGCTCCACCATTCCATCATTTTTTTATCCGAATCCCACTCAACCCCATACACGTGCCTTCTTGGAGTGACATTTGCAATCTTCCAGTCTCCAGGACCATGCCAGAATCAAGTAATTCTTGAAAGATTATGACCAATGCATCTGTTATCTCTTCAGCAACCTCTCTCAGGACTCTGGGATGTAGTCCATCTGGTCCAGGTGACTTATCCACCTTAAGACCTTTGAGTTTGCCTTGCACTTTTTCCTTTGTAATAGCAAAGACACTCACTCCTGCTCCCTGAACTCATGGACTTCTGGCACACTGCTGGTGTCTCCCACCCCACAGTGAGGACAGATGCAAAGTGCCCATTCAGTTTAACTGCCATTTCTCCCCCGTCCCCATTACTACCTCACCAGCATAATTTTCCAATGGTCCAATATCAACTCTCAGCTCCCTTTTACCCTTTATAACTTTTGGAATCCTGCTTTATATTATTGCCTAGTCTGCCCTCATATTTCAACTTTTTTTAATAGCTTTTTTAGTGGCCTTTTGTTGGATTCTAAAAGCTTCCCAATCATCCAACTTCCCACTCACTTTTGCTTCCTTACATACCCTTTCCTTGGGTTTTATGCAGTCCTAACTTCATTTGTCAGCCACAGTTGCGTATGTCTGCCATCTGAGAACTTCTTCCTTGCATATATCTATCCTGCACCTTGTGAACTATTCCCAGAAACTTCAGCCATCTCTGCTCTGCCATCATCCCCACCAGTACCCTCCTTCAATCCACCTGGGCAAACTCCTCTCTCATGCCTCTGTAAATCCCTTATTCCATTGCAATACCGATACATATGACTTGCCCTTCTCCCTCTCAAATAGCAGTATGAATTCAATCACGTTATGATCACTGCCTAAGGCCTCCTGTATGTTAAGCTCCCTAATAAGATCTGGGTTACTACACAACACCCAATCTAAGATAGTCTTTCCCCGAATAGGCTCAAGCACAAACTCCTCTAAAAAGCCATCTCATAGGCATTCAACAAATTCTCTCTCGTGATCCGACATCAACCTGATTTTCCCAATCAGGTTTCCCAATCCCCTTGCATATTGCAGTCCCCCATTACAATTGTATTATTACCTAAGCCTTTTCCAGCTCCCTTTGCAATCTCGACCCCACATCTTGATTACTATTGGAAGCCTATATGTGATTCCCATGATTTTTTTTTTACCCTTGCAGTTTCTTAATTCCGCCCACAAAGATTCGACATTCTCTGACCCTATGTCACTTCTTTCTAAAGATGTAATTCCATCTCTTACCAACAGAGCCACACCACCACCTATGCCTTCTTGCCTCTCTTTTCAATAGAAAGTATACCCTTTGATGTCAAGCTCCCAACAATGGCCTTCTTTTGGCCACGACTCAGTGATGCCCACAATGTCATACCGACCAATCTATTTGTGCCCCGAATTCATCCACCCTTATTCTGAATGCTAAGCTTAAATACTGCACCTTCAGTCCTGCATTATTTGTCCTTCTGAATTTTGCCTCTGTGGTACAATTTAACTCTTTGCTCTGTCTGCATTCATACCCAATCATTGCCTTGTCCTTCCTTACATTTATGTTACACCCATCATCTACTTGTAAACCTGCTGGCTCATCCTCAGCTCTATCATACTGGTTCCCTGGAATGTCCATTTAGAACAGAGATGAGCAGGAATTTCTTTAACCAGAGGATGGTGAATCTGTGGAATTCATTAACACAATTGGCTGTGCAGGTCAAGTCATTGAATATATTTAAAGTGAAGAGATGGAGTTGCTAGCTCGACGCTCAACGCAGCACGGATGGAAAGTGTGCCAGCGGAGCCAGCTGGATTCGAACTCGGGAGCCTTCACTCTGAAGTCCGGCACTGATACCACTACGCCACCAGCGGCATGCAATCATCTGTCTGAACTTCTTCCATCTGGCAGATGTTATAAGATTTTCTATGCCTGCACTTCCAGACTGAAAAATAGCTTTTCCCCCCCCCCCAAGAGCTATAATTGCTCTGAACCAATCAATCAAGCATCATCCATAAATCTGTTACATTGCTACTTTAATACTGGTTTTATGGCTCTCATGCATCTGAGTTGTGCTTTTGTACTGCTGGACAATGCTTGTACTGGCTGGTTACTTGATTTTATTTATTGTTTATTTATTTTATTTGTTGTTTTATGGCATTGAGTACGAGAGTTGCAAACTCATTTTCACATGACAAATTGTACTATGCAAGGACAATAAAGGTATTTCATTTTCATTTCTTAATTAGCCAGGTCATCAATGGTTACAGAGCGAAGGTAAGAGAATGGGATTCAGAGGCAATATAAGTCAGCCATGATGGAACGGTGAAACGGACTTGATGGGCTGAATGGCCTAATTCTACTCCTGTGTCTTATGTTCTTTAAAGATATCCAGCAGTTATTTAGAGTGGGTGAGAAATGAGCCAGAATAATTGTATCCTTCCCTTTCCCCCATAAAACAAAGTATTTCCCAGTATGTGACAATGTAAAATCACTTCTAATTAAATCCCACTGTTTTAACTAGAATGCATACTACTCAAATATCCTGCATTGGCAAAACAATATTTTAATACCGCAATGAAACTACAAGATAATGACATTTCATTAAGCCACTGCTCTGGATGGTTTCAAATGATTTAGAAATGGTATACAAGATTTAATCAAAAACCACAGCCTCCTTGAGAAATTTACACAAACTGAAAAAAAATGAAGTTTCCATTTACAGATAACATTAATGTCCTATTTGTTGTATAAAGAAAATGATAAAATTCTGGAAATATGCGTGACACTAATACATGCATCAGTTTGCGGTACATTTTTTTTTAAAAACAGGAAACCTATATAGAGCATCGTGTAAAAAAGAGTTCCATGGAGCTGTTTAGAAACTATTTTCCAAGGATGCTATTACACAGGTTTTATGAATGTTATCATAAATTAAAAAGCACTTACCATAAAATCAAGCTTCTTAATGGCTGTGTTTCCAATCCCTAGTGAATCTGTGACTGTAATGTATTGTTTAAGATAAGCAGTACACTTTCAGAACACTGCGTCTTTGAAGCAGGGAGAGAGTCATAGAACACTACAGCACAGAAATAGGTCCTTCTGCTCATCTAGTCCACACCAACCTTATTTTATGTCTATTCCCAACTATCTGCACCTGGGACAGATTCCTCCAAACTCCTCTTCACGTTACAAAATCGGCATGGTAGTGTAGTCGTTAGCACGATGCTTTACAGTACAGATGACCCAGGTTCAATTCCTGCCACTGCCTTCAAGGAGTTTGTACGTTCTCCGTGTGACCACGTGGGTTTCAAGGGCCTACGTGTTGGTAGGTGAATTAGTCATCCTAAATTGTCCCATATTCGGCTCAGATGAAATTGGGGTTTGCACGGTGTGGCTTAAAGGGCCTATTCTTCACTGTAGCTCAATCAATAATAAATCAACAATTGAACCCACTTCCACTCACAGCATAAACAACAGGAATTCTGCAGATGCTGGAAATTAAAGCAACACACATAAAAGTTGCTGGTGAACACAGCAGGCCAGGCAGCATCTCTAGGAAGAGGTGCAGTCAACATTTCAGGCCGAGACCCTTCGTCAGGACCACTCGCAGCATGTTCTGCATCTTCTCCTCAGATGAGGAGGAAGTTCTTTCACCAGAGGGTGGTAAATCTGTGGAATTCATTGCCACAGACTAACACTCCTCACCTGCCTCGCACAACTGGGGAAATAATTTTTAGTGAATTGACACAGTTCTTTCAGAAGAATGGCTTGGATGTGAGCAAAATTGTGTCCGTTGTCACCGATGGGGCTCCATCGATGGTGGGACAACACAAAGGCTTGGTAAGCAGGTTTGCTGCTGCTAACCCAGCATTCTTGGCATTTCCATAAGAGCACAAGACAAAGGAGCAGAAGTCGGCCATTCAGCACATCGAGTCTACTCCACCATTTTATCATGAACTGATCCGTTCTCCCATTTAGTCCCACTCCCCTGCCTTTTTACCATAACCTTTGATAGGTATCTGAGTAGCCAGGGCATCAATCTCTGCCTTAAGTACACCCAATGACTTGGCCTCCACTGCCGTGCGTGGCAACAAATTCCATAGATTCACCATTTCATAGATCTCATTGCATTATTCACAAATCAGTGTTGTGCGCTAAACTGTTGGGAAATGAAAGAGGCAATGGATACTGTGACAAGACTGCTAAATTTCGTTCGTGAGAGCTGTAGTCTGCATCATCGCTTTTTCAGAGCATTGCTGGAGGAAATGTCAGCGGAACACAAAGATCTTTTCCTGCATAACACTGACTAAGCAAAGGCCGTGTGTTGGAGAGGGTGTGCGACCTGCGCGATGAGCTTGGGTCATTTTTATCCAGCCTGCAGAGCCAAAAAACCCAAGGATTTAAGAGGTTTTTAACTGACAACAAAGTGATGGCACATGTTCTTTTTTTTTGTGTGACATCATGTCTCATCTAAATCAACTTAATCTGCAATTACAAGGCAACAACCACACTGTTGCGGACATGTACGAGGTGACTGAAGCTTTCCGGTCAAAGCTGAACCTTTTGGAGAGATACATTCACGGGAGAAAGTTGCACTTTCCACGTCTGCGGGAGCATTGCGAGAAGAACGAAATGCGGGAGGATCCAGTGATGAAGGATATCGTGAGGAGCCTGGCAGAAAACATCAGGGAATGATTTGAAAGCTCCCCTAAACTCTCAGGTGACATCCTCCTCTTCTTGAGACAGCCGTTCTCCATTTCAGCTGACAGCCAGTGGACTGCAGAGGCCAAAAGGCTGGTGCCTTCCATAGATGAGGCAACTCTTCAGATGGAGGTCTTGGAAATGGGAACATCTGACTTGCTCAAAGCACAACACAAGAACGTTGGGGTGAGTGACTTTTGGATCAACGTGGTTCCCCAAGCTCAATTCAAAAACACGAGAGCTACTGCAATGCTCCAACTCACACTGTTCCCCTCCACGTACATATGTGAGTCATCGTTTCCTTCAATGAACTCTATCAAGAACCAGGACAGAAACAGACTCTCCCATGCACATCTTGGCCAGTGCCTCGGGATTGCCACAACAGAATACAGGCCCGACATCAGAAGGATTGCCTCATCCCGTCACTGTCACTTCTCTCACTGATTGGTGAGTGAATCAATTTATTTTTGTCCATTTGTCAATCTTATTGTGGTATAATAATATGACAATAATACTGATTTCATTTATAGCTACACTTCATATGCTACATAGCTTAATTAAAGAGAAATGGATTAAATGAGAGAACAGAAACAGTGGAAAAGGCAGTACTACTAAAACTCTGTGTGTGGAAGAGAAGTGGTGAAGACTACAAGAGAGAGAGCGAGAGCAAGAAAGTGTACGTGCGCGTGTATTTTAAGTCCCAGATGAGTTCTCAATGTGACATCTGACAGTTGTGACAGCTAGAGTCATAATTAAATAGTTGGTTTTGGACTTATTTTGTTTCAAGAGTGCATTTTTTTTTCTTGTGTGACCCAAAACACAGGCTTTGAGAATCCTAGGCCTAAATTATTACTACTACCACTAATAATAATAATGGTATAGCAGCAACAACAACATCTGCCCATAAAACTTACTGGCGCAATGAAAAAAAACCCCTGGACGTTCTGGCTCTTGGCTTGGCATACTTGACATAATTTGGCCCTTGTGGAAAACTAATTGGGGAATCCTGCTGTACACCAAGGGAGATTCAATGACTTGGAAATTTTCATGTATCCTATCCTGACCTATGCTTTTCAGTCACCTTTTTTGCGGAGTTGCTTGGAGTATTCTTTTGTCTTCATGGTGTAGTTTTTGCCAGGATACTAACTCATCAGTAGTTGGACCTGCCAGATACTGGCGTATTTTTACTACAATCAATTGAAACACCATGACTGCACAGTGATCTCCATTTAAATAATTATATGACTTCTAAAACCAATTGGCTGCACTTGCGATTTGCTGTGTCATATTAAAGGGGGTGAATACTTATGCAATTATTTTGTGTTTTATATTTTTAATTAACTTGGATCACTTTGTAGAGATCTGTTTTCACTTTGACAGGGAAGTTTTTTTCTGTTGATCGGTGCCAAAAATGCCAAATTAAATCCATTCTGATTCAATGTTGTAAAATAATAAAACATAAAAACTTCGGTGAGGGGGGGTGAATACTTTTTATAGGCACTGTATAACCAAACCCCTCAGAATGCCTTCCAATAACTCTTCCACAGCTGATGTCAGACTCACCAGCCTATAATTTCCTTGCTTATATTCAGAGCCTTTTTTAAACAGCGGAACAACAACTTTGGCTGTCCTCCAATCCTCTAGTACCTCTCCTATCACCAAGGATGATTTAAATATCTCTGCCAGCACTTGCCTCTCGTAGGGTCCGAGGGAACACCTTGACAGGCCCTGGGGACTTATCCACCCTGATTTGCCCTTGGACTTCGGCCACATTCCACCGAGATACAACACTGGGCATCATGGGAGGTTGTTCCTGCCTGTGGCCATGGAACTTGCAGCTCCTCCCGTGGCGGGTCAGACACCCTGAGCCAATAGGCTGGTCCTGGACTTTTTTCCATCTGGCGTAGTTTGCATTTTGTTGTTTGATCATTTGTGGTTTTTGTATTGCTATATTTATGCTCTACTCTTGGTTGGTGCAGCTGCAACGAAACCCAATTTCCCTCGGGATAAATAAAGTATATCTATCTCAGAACAGCAAATACCTCCTTCTATGTAATCTGTACAGAATCCATGAAGTTCATACTGCTTTGCCTTACTTCTATAGACTCTGTATCCATCTCCCAAGTAATTACAGATGCAAGAAATTCACTTATCATTTCCCCCATCTCTTTTGGCTCCACACAACGATTTCCATTCTGATCTTCTAGAGGACCAATTTTGTCCCTTGCAATCCTTTTGCTCTTAACAAATCTGTAGAATTCCTCGGGATTCTCCTTGACCTTGCCTGCTAGGGGAACCTCATGCCTTTTTTTAGCCCTCAGGATTTCTTTAAGCATTCTCTTGCATTTCTTATATTTCATACGTACCTAATTTGTTCTTACCTGCCTGCACCTGCTCTTAAATCTACCCTTCAAACCTACTCCTCAGCGTTTTTTCTGTAGTCCTGCCTAACGGTTTCGCCTAAAACTTTGACTGTACTATTTTCCCAGACGCTACCTGGCCTGCTGAATTTGTCCAGCATTTTGCTTGCATGTTGTATCTGCTCTGCATCTTTTTTCTTAACTTGAGCCCTCAATATCTCTTGAAAACCAAGGTTCCCTGCACCTGTTATCTTTACCTTTTATTCTGACAGGCAAGCTTTGTACTCTGAAAATTTCACTTTTGAAGGCCTCTCACTTACCAAGGACACCTTTGCCAGAAAACAGCCTGCCCCAATTCACAAGTGCCAGATCATTTCTGACACCATCAAAATTGGCCAGTGTTTGACATGTATCATGTCAGAGTTCAAAGTTTATCAAAGTACATATATGTCACCATATCCTGAGATTCATTTTCTTGCAGGCATTTACAGCAAATACCAAGGCACATTTGAATAGTCATACCTTATTGATCCCGGGTGAAATTGGTTAATCAATGATAAACCTCAAAACAGACGGACAAAGAATCCATATGCAAAAGACAAACTGTATAAGTGCAAAGGAAAAAGTAGTAATAGATATCGAGAATAGAAGCTGTAGAGTTCTTAAAGGTGAGTGTGTAGATTCTGAATCAGTCTAGAGTTGAGGTGAGTGGAGTTATCCCCTCTGTTTTAAGAACCTGATGGTTGAGCGATAAAATTGGGATCTATTAAGTCTTTCCAGTTCAGGAATCAGGAATTCCACAAAACTGGTTAAAATCCAGTGGTAAAAAGCTAGCAAATACTGGAAAGCTATAACAAAATCAAAGCCAAGCTCATGCAAACACTTTCATTGCTTAATCAATGGTAATTCCCCCTCCACATTTACACAAATCAGCATTGCAGTGGACGGATGATAACCCAGTGACAATTAATAGCTCTATCCATGATGACTAACCAATTTACTTTGTCCAAGGTATTCCTGCAAGCAATCAAACTAGGAAAGACATGTAGGATTAAATTGTTGACAATTGGAATCCAACAGTAGAAAACAAACTTGCTTTCCATTGAACCAGTCAGTGGAAGACTGACAAGCTATCTCTGGGGTGGGATGGAAAATAAAACATTTGAACACAGACCTCAGTTTTTTAAAAAAAATCAGATGTCAATTTCAGGCCAGTTTCAAGGCACTGAGGAAATGTATCTGAACAGTGATGAGAGTTGCTGTCTGCAGTAGGAACATGATTTTTTCAGCACTGCTTCTAAAGCAGGAAGAGAGAGATCACACTCAGCACTTAAGCAAATCCATCACCAGAGACAACCTGCAATGGCTGTGCAATATCCAAGCTCACTGCACTGACACCTACAACCTTTCCCACTGCTTAGAATTGGTGCTCACTTCCTTGAAGCAGAGGCATTCCTGCAGAATAACGAGAGAGCATTTCATCTGACTACCATCTGGTCTAAGTGTGACCAGTTCTTCCTGGCCATTATCTGTCCAGCTGCAAATATTAAGGCCAAGAGATTTGGAGAGGTACTTTATGCACACACATTTCTGTTAATACCACAAACAGTTTTGTTTTGGAAAGCTGAATCATTGACTGTTCTGGTATTATATACACAAGATTATTTTCCTTTCCAGCGTAACTTTCCTAAGAGTATAACCAGAACAATTATAACCAGAAGCTAAATTCAATTTAAAATATATTGGTTCAAAATCTTCCTTTTTTTTAAAAAAGGGGATGTGTATAAAATTTCTAGTTTCTGCTGGCACATGAGAATTGGGCCAGAAAAAAAGGAGTCCTCATAACAGCTCAAACAAGAGGAAGTCTGCAGATGCTGGAAATCCGAACAACACAAAATGCTGGAGGAACTCAGCAGGCCAGGCAGCATTTTATGGAAAAGAGTACAGTCGACATTTTGGACCGAAACCCTTCGGCAGGACAGGAGAAAAAAAAAGCTGAGGAGCAGATTGAAAAGATGGTGGAGGGGAGAGAGAAACACAAGGTGATTGGTGAAATCAGGAAGGGGAGGAATGAAGTAAAGAGCAGGGAAGTTGATTGGTGAAAGAGACAGAAGGCCATTAAAGAAAGAAAGGGGGGGTAATGGGTGGGCAAGGAGATGGGAAATAGTGTAGGAGCGGGGGTAGAGGGCACTACTGGAAGCTAGAGAATTCTATGTTCATGCCATCAGGTTGGAGGCTACCCAAATGGAATGCCCAAGGTGCTGTTCCTCCAACCCAAGTATGTCTTCTTCATGAAAGTGGAGGAGGCCGTGGATGGACATATCAGAATGGGAAGTGGAATTAAAATGGATGGCAACTGGGAAATCCCATTTTTACCTGCCCCTGCACCATTCAGGGCCCTAAACAATCATTCCAAGTGAGGCGACACTTCACCTGTGAGTCTATTGGGCTCATATACTGATTCTGAGCTCCCGGTGTGACCTCCTATGTATCAGTGAGACCTGACGTAGATTGAGAGGCAGCTTGGCTAAGCACCTACACTCTGTCAGTCAGAAGAAGCAGGATCTCCCAGTAGCCATCCATTTTAATTCCATTTCCCATTCCGATAGATATGTCAATCCATGGCTGCCTCCAGTCATGATGAGGTCACACTCAGATTGCAGGAACAACACCTTATATTCCATCCGGGCAGCCTCCAACCTGATGGCATGAACATCGATTTCTCTAAATTCTGGTAATACCCTCAACCCCTCTCCTTCACCATTTCCCTCCCTCACCTCATCTCCTTGCCTGCTCATCACCTCCCTCTGGGTGCTCCTCCCCCCCCTTTGCTTTCTTCGATGGTGTTCTGTCTCTTTCAGCAATCAACCTCCCAGCTCATTACTTCATCCCTCCCCCTCCAGGTTTCACCAATCACCTTGTGTTTCTCTTCCCTCTCCCCTCCCCCATCTTTTAAATCTATTCCTCAGCTTTTGTTCCCCCAGTCCTGCCGAAGGGTCTCGGCCCGAAACATCGACTGTTTACTCTTTTCCATAGATGCTGCCTGGCCTGCTGAGTACCTCCAGCATTTTGTGTTCCTCATAACAGCGGTCAAATTTTGACAACAATCAGACGTTATTCTATCAGAACGCACCACAATTTCTTAAGACTAGAACTTGTTTTATAGTTTTGAATGCCTGGAAACCCACTGTCTTTCCAAGTTTTCTGTAAATGAATCAAACTTTATAAAATAAAAGAAATTAGGTTGCTGCAGAATCAATTAATGTTTTCAAAGCACTCTCAATCTGGTTTCATCTCTAAATACATCAATTAAAATAATTTAATCAATTACAGAGTAAACAAGTTGATTGTTTTGGCCTATTCATTTAAGGACTTAAAAATTGTCATCACACTGTTTGCTTTGTATATAGATGAACATTCAAAAGCAAAAGGGCAATTATTTAAACATTCTAATTAAAGAGTCTGAATTTGGAAACAACAAAATAACCTCACTACTTTGCCAACTAGCAGGTGTTCAAGGGAGTGCAGTATTTTGATGGAGAAATTATGAAAAATTGTTTCCAGTGTCAAAAGCGTTGATAACCAGAAGATTTAATTATGGCCATAGTTCCTAAGACTATTTAAGAAACTGCTTTACAGGGAAGGTTGTCACAATCTGAAATGCAACACCTGAAAGAAGGGTAGCAGCTCATTCAATTACATCTTTTCCATAAAATCAACAGACATAGGAGCAGAATTAGGCCATTCAGTCTGTTCCACCATTCCTATATTATCCCTCTCAACCTGATTCTCTTCCCTTCTCCTCATAATCTTTGACATCCTGAGTAATCAAGAACTTACCAATCTCTGTCTTAACTATGCTCATTGACTCTGCCTCCACAGCCGTCTGTGGCAATGAATTTCACAGATTCAAAACCCTCTGGCTTAGGAGTTTCTCATCTCTGTTCTATACTGAGGCTGTCCCCTCTGGTCCTAGATTTCCCATTATTGGAATCAGCCTCTCCACATGCACCCTAGGCCTTTCACTGGGCATTCCAACCCAGGAATAGTTCTAATTGCACCCAAGATGGTGTGCAATCAGCCTATCGACATCTAAACACGGTAGGTGTATACAGAGAGTATCCTCTCCTCATCCGCTCTATCTTGGCCTTTCAATAAAGTCAACCAAGGAAATTTATTTCCCTTCTGAAAGGGAATACTCGAAGAATATGATTACCAATAGCAAAAGGAAAGGAGAATGGAATTAATTCTCTCATTATGCACACAGCTACATGTGTGAACCAGATTGAGCCCTCTAACATTATCCTTTGGTGGCACGGTAGTATAGCAGTTAGGGCAATGCTATTACAGCTCAGGCTGTTTCGCAGTTCAATTCCAGCACCGTTCTGCAGGGAGTCATTGTATGTGGAATGTGTGGGTTCTCCCTGGGTGCCCCAGTTTTCCCCCCACAGTCCACAGATGTACCGGGTAGGTTAATTGGGCCATTGTAAGTTGCTCCGTAGTTAGGCTAGGTTTAAATTGGGGTTGTCAGGGGTTGCTGGGGCAGTAGGGCTGGCAGGTGTATCACAAAAATAAAAAAGTTTAGCTCGGAAGAAGAATGCAATTACACCGACAAGAATCTGATTCAGATTACACTGACAGAAGAACAAGATACTCTATGAATTGTGTACAGCTTTCATTGCAGTGTTGGAAGCCAGCTATATTTCATTAGGAGTTTGACTTGGTATGTCAAAGATCAGAACAAATTTCTACAGATGTACTGATATGCTTGTGAAGAGATGTGCAGCACCAATGATATTAAACCCAATTCGGATTCTGGGGTTGTAGATGAAAAGAAGCAGGAAGCAATCTTTCAAATGGTAAAATTAACTGATGTTGATAGTAGTATGGGCCAAACTCAAACAGACAATCAAATACACACAAATTGCTAGAGGAGCTCAGCAGGCCAGGCAGCATCTACGTAAAAGAGTACTGTTGATGTTTCAGGCCGAGTCCTGGTGAAGGGTCTCGGCGCGAAATATCAACTCTACTCTTTTCTATTGATGCTGCCTGGCCTACTGAGTTCCTCCAGCAATTTGTGTGTGTTGCTTGGATTTTCAGCATCTGCAGATTTTCTCTTGTTTGTGATCAGACAAACAACTGGGTTCTGTATTTCATGCATTCACCAGAACAAAAGCCAACTAAATGCTTAACATAATAAAGAATACAGCACTCTTGGAATTACTGTATGCAAATACAAAAAATAATTTAACTAGAAAATGCGTTGATGTTAGAAGATAACACTTTCTGTAAATTCAGAGACAAACAAGCATAAGGTTATCTAAAAACGATCAATTGTTAAACTACATAAACAGGAACCACAAGGATCCACCTTAAAACCCATAGTTTAATCATTGCCATCATTGGCTGATCAGTTTTAGAATAAGCAACAGTGTTTACTTAATTCGAACAAAGCCATTGTAAGATATAATACCGATAAGCACCACATTTTTAAAACCTCCAAGGCTATACTTTGAAAGCTTGATCCTAAACAAATTCCAAGTACTGAAACACGCAATTCTCGGGACTGTTAGTACCATTATTTCCAATGCCAAAAAAAGATCTCAGAATCCTTACAATTTATATTTTCTGATCTGTGCGCCAAAAGCACAGCTTTGACAGCAAAAATGTATATATCCTGCTCCATACAGAGGCCGATAAAAACATACCACCACCTTGAAGGACAGGGCTAAGGGTGAGGAGTGGTGGGAGTTATTAAGGGAGGTTAGAAGATGGAATTTTAAAAAAACGCCCATACAGGCATAATTCTCCCAGTGAAAATGCAAATGATCTGCGATGACACACTCATACTGCACCCTAGACAAGACAGAAACAGCCAGTTTGGATATGCAGAGGTTGAAATGCAACCGACAAGATGCATTTTTTCCTTTTCTCATAACTGTCGACGTTGAACTCTTACATAAAAAGTGACTGCACTGAGGAAACGTTGGAGCGCCTTTAAAAAAACGCCGGCGCCACTATATAAACTAGCATCAGTTGGGAAGAGGAGACGTGGGAAGGCGAAGGTCTCCCTCCCCATCTCCGTCTCAGCGGAATTAAGACGGGCGCCACGAACTCTCAAAGGCAACTGGGGGCCGGGGACGTGCGCGGAGAGGGCCTGGGCGAACACCCCCACCCCCTGCAGCCTGGTTCGGGGGTGTGGGCCCGGTGGGTCGCCCCTCCTCGATAGCCTGGGCCCAAGCCCCCTCTGTAGCCTGGACTGTCCTCCCCGAAACTTTCCCCCACCCACCCCCAGCGCCTGTAGCCACTCACCGCTCCTTCCAAAGGCAAGTTTCCCCGGGTTTAGTCCGAGCACTCCAGAGCCGGTCTCAGCCCGGTCTCGGTCCCGCTCCATCCCACCCCTGTACCAAGTAATCCTCAGTAACTCATCGCCGCACAGAGCAGACCGTCTCCTGCTGCCCCACTGCCCTCCAAGCCTCTTCCCCATTGAACGGCGACCAGCCAATCAGCAGCGGCATTGCTGAGGGAGGGGGCGGCTCCCTCCTCAGAGGAGAGGGACCGCCTCCGACCTGCGCCGAGTCTCCAGCGCCCTTGGGCTCGGATTTAAAACCGGGTGCCACGGATTGCTGTAGCTTAGCAACCCCGGCCGAGCAGAGGAGAAAATAAAACGTCTTGGGTTCGCACTGATGCAGGGATTTGTTCGGCATCATTGTGCGAGGTTAACTATTGTCCAAAGTAAATTTATTATCCAAGTACATGTGGGTCGCAGTATACAACCTTGTGCAACACACATCAAAGTTGATGGTGAACGCAGCAGGCCAGGCAGCATCTCTAGCAAGAGGTACAATCGACGTTTCAGGCCGAGACCCTTCGCCTGTCCTGACGTTCACCAGCAACTTTGATGTGTGTTGCTTGAATTTCCAGCATCTGCAGAATTCCTGTTGTTTGCGTTTTTAAATACAACCTTGTGATTTATTTTCTTGCGGGCAATAACAATAAATCCAAGAATCAATGAAAGCCTGCACCCAGCAGGACGGACAAACAATCTATGAATTGTACAAATACAGATAGGAATAATAATAATAAATAAGCAATATATATTGAGAACATGAGATGAGTCTTTGAAAGTGAGTCCCCAGGTTATGGCAACACACATCAAATTTGCTGGTGAACGCAGCAGGCCAGGCAGCATCTCTAGGAAGAGGGTGACAAAGGGTCTTGACCTGAAACATCGACTGTACCTCTTCCTAGAGATGCTGCCTGGCCTGCTGCATTCACCAGCAACTTTGATGTGTGTTGCTTGAATTTCCAGCATCTGCAGATTTCCTCATGTTTGCCCTAGGTTATGGGAACAGTTCAATGTTGGGGAGAAGGCAGGAGATTGGGACTGAGAGGGAAATGGATGGGCCATGATGAAATAGTGGAGCAGACATGATGGGCCAAATGGCCTGATTCTGCTCCTATACCTTATGATTTCTGGTTCAAGAACCTGATGTTTGAAGGGCAGTAACTGGTCCTAAACCTGGTGGCAGCAGTGAGGAGAGTCTGGCCTAGATGGTGGGTTCCATGAATCGGGATGCTGCTCTCTTGTGACAGCACTCCGTGTAGATGTGCTCAATGGTTAGTGTGGTTAGAAATGATTATTTAATTAATCCCAAATTAATCAGCCCTCAGTAGAGATAAAAAGATCTGCTTACTGATGGAGTACAGTGCTGGTAGATTCTAATTGGATTATAGATGATCTGTTTCACTACATTTTGCTACAGAAGTTCAGTTGAAAGTAGAAATAGAGCTAATGCAATTGAAACAACACACAAAAAGCTGGAGGAATGCAGCGGGTCATATTTACACTTACTTATTACACGTACATCATGATATGCAGTGTAATATGCTGTTCGCATTGACACCCAGGGATATGCTGGGGACAGTCTGCAAGTGTCGCACACACATTCCGATGCCAACATAGAATGGCCACAATGTTCAGCACAACAACACACAGTGCAGAACATACAAGCAGCAACATCGACACACTGTTTCCCACACACACAATCAACCCTGGGAACAGGCTGCCTCGCGTCCTTGGGTCTCCTACCAGACTTGACCTTCCGGTCTCTACCTCCAGACTCGTGACTTCAAACTTCGACCTTTCTGGCTTTCTACCACCGGCTCACTGAGTTTTGGACTTTGACTTTCGGCTTTGACCTCTGAACTTTGCCACCCTCTGGGTATTAACCCTAGGGCTTTCTGATCATGGGTTTGACCTTTGGACCTTGATCCCAGGACACGCCAATCACGCATTTAACCTTCAGAACAAAGAACATCAATCAGTACAGCACAGGAACAGGACATTTGGCCCACAGTGTTATTCTGAATCAATAAAATCAGGAATCAAATGGCCAATTTATCTAATCCCTTCTGCCTACACAATGTCCATATCCCTCCATTTTCCTCACATTCCTGTGCCTAGCTAAACACCTCTGAAAAGTCTCTAATGTATCTGACTCTACCACCACCCCAGGCAGCACATTCCAGACACCCACCATTTCCTGTGTAAACAAAACCTACCCCTCACATCTCCTTTGAAATTATCCTCTCTCACCTTAAATGCATGCCTTCGGATATTAGACATTCCAGCTCTGAGAAAAAGATACAGTGTGGCTACTCTATCTGTGCCTGTCATAATATAATGAACTTCTATCAGATCTCTCCTCAGCCTCTGCTGCTCCAGAGAAAACAACCCGTTTGTCCAGCCTCTCATTAAAGCACATGCCCTCTAATCCAGACAGCATCCTGATACACCTCTTCTGCACCCTCTCAAAACCCCGGACACCTTTTCTATAATGCGGCTCAATGGAACCAGCCTCCGGGATTGTTGATTTACAACCACAGAGTGCCTGGGTCAGACTGCATCTGTGGAGGGAACTGTAGAGTCATCGTTTCGACACAGATTTTTCACCTGGACTCCTCTGGCACTTTACAACCAGGTGGAATGAACACTGACTTTGTGTTCTTTCCTCTCCTCCATCACATGAACAGAAAGTAGTTTGATGGACTCACGAACACACACAAAGTGCAGCAACTCAGTGGGTCAGGCAGCATCTATGGAAAGGAATGATCAGTCGATATTTTGGGCCAAGACCCTTCATCAGGATTGGATAGGAAGGGAGAGGAAGGGCTCATTGTTGTGTGTGTTTTTTTTAACAACATGATCTTCCTTGAGCTATGATATCCTTATTTGTCTTGTAGACATTAGGCAGGTGTTCTTCCCACTTTAAATAAATTTATAATTTACACTATATATATTTAACTCCAACTTACAACATTAAATACACCCTATATTTCACTCAGAGTTTGAAGAGGTTTGGTATGTCACCAAAGATACTGACAAATCAAATTTCTACAGATGTACCATGGAGAGCATCCTAACTGTCACAGCACCAACTGGTATGGACGGGCTACTGTACAGGATTGAAATAAGCTGCAGAGAGTTATAAACTCAGTCAGCTCCAACATGGGCACTAGCCTCCATAGTATCCAGAAAATTTTCAAGGTGTGATGCTTCAAAAAGGCAGCATCCATCATTCAGGAACCCCCTCACCCAGGCCATGCCAGGTTCTCATTGCTACCATCAAAGAGCAGGTAAATACTCCTGAAGCCACACACTCAATGATCCAGGAACAGCTCCTTCTCCTCTGCCACTTTATTTCTGAATGGGCATTGAACCCATGAACACTACCTCACTACACTTCTATTTCTATTTTTACACTACTTCAGTGCCTACAAAAAGCATTCACCCCCTTGGAAGTTTTTATGTTTTATTGTTTTACAACATTGAATCACAGTGGATTTAATTGGGCAGTTTTGACACTGATCAACAGAAAAAGACACTTATGTGTCAAAGTGAAAACAGATCTCTACAAAGTGATCTAAATTAATTACAAATATAAAACACAAAATAATTGATTGCATAAGTATTCACCCCCTTTAAAATGATGCACCAAATCATCACTGGTGCAGCCAATTGGTTTTAGAAGTCACATAATTAGTTAAATGGAGATCACCATGAAGTCAATGTGTTTCAATTGATCGTAGTAAAATCTGGAAGGTCTAACTGCTGATTAAAGAAGGTTATATGATTGTTACTGAAATAGAGAAGGTTGAGTTACCGACTTGGTTATTTGCCGCAATTCGTAATCAAGATAATGAAGATAATGAAGTGAAGAGGCTAAACAATGTAGGATAAGATTCTAAGTGAATACCCTAATGGGTTGGAAGCCAGCTGTAGCAATGATAGTATTAGTGATGTTGTTTTCCTTGTGTGAATTTAAGAAAGCTATTAATAGTTCAGGTCAGATGGCTCCAGGAAGGGATGATATATGTTATTGTATGTTTAAACATATGGCTGACAACTCTCTTGCATCATATTTGGAGTTTAGGCCACCATGAATTTTTGAATCATGTTTAGAGTTTACACCATCATGAAAAATGGCAGTAGTAGTACCTATTGTAAAACTTGGGAGACCCCTGTTGGATTCTTCTAGTTATTGACCAGTATCATTAACGTCCCATTTCTGTAAACTCATGGAATGTATGGTAATACAGCGGTTGAATTATATTTTGGAAACAAGAGGTGATATAGCATTTTATCAGAGTGGATTTCAGAAGGGTAAAATAACATTGGATTCAGTTTTATATATGGAAGATGATATTAGTAAAGTGTAGGTAAATAAAGAAGTTGTAATCGCAGTATTCTTTGATATAGAAAAAGGATATGACATGTTATGCAGGGATATCTTCTGATTAAATTATGGAAATTAAGAGTGAGAGGAAGGCTATATGATTTTTTTCTGAATTTTTTATTTGGACACTCTATGCAGGTAAGGGTATGAAAGGTATATTCGGGCTTCTATGAGATAGAGAATGTATTTCACAAGGCAGTATTTGCAGCCCTTTATTGTTTAATATTATGATTAATGGTATTTTCTGTGAGATGGGCACTGGGGTACAGAAATCATCTTTTGCAGATGATGGAGGTTTATGGACCAGAGGAAAAAAATTCAATTTAACTATATATAGGATACAATTAGTGATTAATAAGGTTGAACAGTGGACAAATAGATGGAGTTTTAAGCTTTCTGTAGCTAAAATGCAAGTTATATACTTTACGAAGAGGATCAATAGACCTACACTTAATTTGAAATTAAATAGTCAAACTCCTGAAGAAGTGTCAGTGGTAAGAGTTCTTGGCGTGTGGCTGGATAATAAGGTGACATGGAAGCACCATATCAGTAAGATAACTGACAGATGTAAAGGGGCATTAAATATCCCTGGGTGTCTGTGTGGGTTTTCTTGGGGTGCTACACGAAGACCTCTGTGACCATTTCTATTTGTTTAATTAGATTGGTACTTGATTATGGTTGTGTGGCTTATGGATCAGCTTCTTCAAATTTAAAATGTTCGGATCTGACACAAACTCAGGCTTTAAGACGGCGTTGTGTTGTATCTGCTGTTTCAGCTTTACTGGTTACCCTTACAGTTGTGGAGGATGAAGTTGTTGTTAACATACTGGGTTAACTTGAGGGGGCAGAGGAATGATCACCCTGATAAAAGTGTGTTGGAAGACTATTGGGATCATCAAGAGAAGAATGTTTTTAGTTTTGGGTGACTGGGTTCTCATCACGCTAGGAATATAGGTTTGCTGGATTATGTAATTTGTTCCACTGTAGCTTTCTCAGTAATCACACTTCAGTTTTTTCCAATGGCCTTAGTTGATTTTAGGTTGCGTGATTTCACGAAATCCGAGGATCCTGATATGCCTGAGAGTCTGTTGGTTTATCAGTATGTTAAGGAAGATTATTGTGATCTGTTGACCATTTTTACTGATGGATCAAAAGATAATTTAACAGGGAATGTCAGTGTGGCCGTCTTTGCAGGTAACGATAAAGAAACGTCTTACTAGCTATCTATCAGTGTATACTGCAGAACTGGTTGCCATCATTTTGGGCTTGCAGTGGTGAAGAAAATCTGTCCTTGCAAAGTTATAATTTGTTCAGATTCTTTTTTGGTTTTGACTAGTCATAAAATAGGTCATTCTAGCAGTAGGACTGATTTACAGCTGGAAACTCTTCAAACTTTATTTCACATTCAAAGTATTGGTCTACATGTCCTCTTCTTATCGGTCCCTGCACACAGAGGTGTGGAGGGGAATGAGCGGGTTGATTATTTGGCCAAAAAAGCTGTTAAAAGTTCATCTGTGGATATAGACCTTCCAAGTCTCAAATCAGGAGCTAAGGGGTTGGTGGGGCTAACAATCGGGGAAATATGGCAAGACTTGTGGGAGAATGGGTATAAGGGGAGACACTTTTACAGAATGCACAGAACTGTTGGATTGCTGGGAGAAAGGGTAAGACCAGAAGGGATGGAATTATATTGATTTGACTTAGAATTGGGTATACTATTCCTTGTGTCTTGATGGAAAACATCACTTTGGGCTGTGTAGGTTTTGTCATCATTATGAAACAGTTGAACACATTCTTTTACACTTGAAGCATCTCAGGTTAAAAGAAAGCAAATGCAGGCTGCACTACTAGATTTGGGGCTTGACAGTATCCATTTAAAAAGTTTTACCAAGTTATGGGAGTGACCTTAATTTAATTCACAATATTGTCTTTCATTATTTAAAATCTAAAGGGCTTTCTGAGGTAATTTAGTTTTAAGTTGATAAAGAACTAGTAGGGGTTTTATTTCCCAACTCTCCAGTCCAGTTGGTGGCAGTAATGCACCTTTAAGTTGGACTGCCAACTGCCAACCGCCATTAAAATTCATTGTCATTGTGGTCGTCAGAAGAGGAAAGAGGTTCGTTCAGCTGCTGGTGAGTTAGTATCTTGGCTAAAACTACACCATGAAGACAAAAGAACACCCTAAACAACTCTGTGAAAAGGTTATGGAAAAGCACAAACCTGGAAATCCTGGAGGAAAACCAGATGCAGCCTGCAAGAGAACTGTGACTTGGGAGAAGATTTGTTTTTCAGAAAGACCATGACCCCAAGCATAAAGCCAAAGCTACGGAGGAATGGCTTAAAAACACAAAGTTAATGTCCTTGAGTGACCAAGTCAGAGTCCAGACCTCAATCCAATTGAGAATCTGTGTCTGGACTTGAAAAGGGCTGTTCACTCATGACCCTCATGCAATGTGACCGTGCTTGAGCAGTTTAGAAAAGAAGAATGGGGAAAACTGCAGTGTCCAGATGTGCAAAGCTGATAGAGACCTATCCACACAGACTCAAGTCTGTAATTAGTGCATACACTAAATAATGACTTGAAGCGGGTGACTAAACACATTGGTGAAGGTGGAGCAGTAGATGTCGTGTAAATGGATTTCAGCAAGGCATTTGATAAGGTACCCCATGCAAGGCTTATTGAGAAAGTAAGGAGGCATGGGATCCAAGGGGACATTGCTTTGTGGATCCAGAACTGGCTTGCCCACAGAAGGCAAAGTGTGGTTGTAGACGGGTCATATTCTGTATGGAGGCCAGTGACCAGTGGTGTGCCGAGGGGGGTCTGTTCTGTGACCCCAACTCTTTGTGATTTTTATAAATGACCTGGATGAAGTGGAGGGATGAGTTAGTAAATTTGCTGATGACACAAAGGTTGGAGGTGTTGTGGATAGTGTGGAGGGCAGTCAGAGGTTACAGCGGGACATTGATGGGATAAAAAAATGGACTGAGAGTTGACAGATGGAGTTCAATCCAGATAAGTGTGAGGTGGTTCATTTTGGTAGGTCAAATATGATGGCAAAATTTAGTATTTATGGTACGACTCTTGGCAATGTGGAGGATCGGAGGGATCTTGGGGTCCATGTCCATAGGACACTCAAAGCTGCTGTGCAGGTTGACTAAGAAGGCATTCGGTGCATTGGCCTTCATCAATCGTGGGATTGAGTTTAGGAATCGAGAGGTAATGCTGCAGCTATATAGGACCCTGGTCAGACCCCACTTGGAGTACTGTGCTCAGTTCTGGTCGCCTCACTAGAGGAAGGACGTGGAAACCATAAAAAGGGTGCAGAGGAGATTTACAAGGATGTTGCCTGGATTGGGGATCATGCTTTATGAGAATAGGTTGAGTGAACTCAGCCTTTTCTCCTTGGAGCGACAGAGGATGAGAGGTGACCTGATAGAGGTGTATAAGATGATGAGAGGCATTGATCGTGTGGATAGTCAGAGGCTTTTTCCCAGGGCTGAAATGGCTAGTACGAGAGGGCACAGTTTTAAGGTGCTTGGAAGGAGGTACAGAGGAGATGTCAGGGGTAAGTTTTTTTACACAGAGAGTGGTGAGTGTGCGTAATGGACTGCTGGCGGCAGTGGTGGAGGCGGATATAATAGGGTCTTTTAAGAGACTCCTGGACAGTTACAAGGGGTGATTGATAAGTTTGTGGCCTAAGGTAGAAGGAGTCAATTTTATCAAACCTAGCACATTTATTTTTCAACATAGTCCCCTCCTACATGTACACACCTAGTCCAGCGGTCGTGGAGCATACGGATCCCTTCTTTGTAGAAGTGGTCCACAGCAGGGGTGATTGATAAGTTTGTGGCCTAAGGTAGAAGAAGATGAGTTATACAGCTCTCGTTATGTGCACATGCAGTTCAACTCTCTGAGTGAAAATGCAGAAACTTTGAAGTTAATAACTCATCTCCTTCTACCTTAGGCCACAAACTTATCAATCACCCTGCTGTAGACCACTTTCCAGAGGTCCAAGACGCTGACTTCTACAAAGAAGGGATCCATATGCTCCACGATTGCTGGACTAAATGTGTAAATGTAGGAAAAACAAATGTGCTAGGTTTTCTAAAATTGACTCCTTGTACTGTACCTTAGGCCACGGACTTATCAATCACCCCTCGTCTATGGAGCTCATAAAAATAGAGGGCTATGGGTAACCCTCAGTAATTTCTCAGGTAAGGACATGTTTGGCACAGCTTTGTGGGCTGAAGGGCCTGTATTGTGTAGGTTTTCTCTGTTTTTATGTTTCTCTATGTTTCTAATTATGTAATCAATTATTTTGAGTTTAATAATTGCAATAAAGTTAGAACAATTTGTAGAAATTTCTTTGCACTTTGACACAAAAGATTACTTTCTGTTGGTCAGTGTATACTTCCTGTAATTCAGTTTTTTCAATTATTATATAATTTCATTGTACTGCTGCCACAAAGACCACCAATTGCACAACATATGCCAGTGATATTAAAGCAACACACATCAAAGTTGCTGGCGAACGCAGCAGAAAAAGGAGAGTGAGGGAAAGAATGTGTGCATAAAAATAAGTAACAGATGGGGTACGAGGGGGAGGTGGGGCATTAGCGGAAGTTAGAGAAGTCGATGTTCATGCCATCAGGTTGGAGGCTACCCAGACGGAATATAAGGTGTTGTTCCTCCAACCTGAGTGTGGCTTCATCTTTACAGTAGAGGAGGCCGTGGATAGACATGTCAGAATGGGAATGGGATGTGGAATCATTCTTTCTCTCACTCCCCTTTTTCTCCCTCTGTCCCTCTGATTGTACCCCTTGCCCATCCTCTGGGTTCCCCACCCCGTTGTCTTTCTTCGCAGACCTCCTGTCCCATGATCCTCTCGTATCCCCTTTTGCCTATCACCTGTCCAGCTCTTGGCTCCATCCCTCCCCCTCCTGTCTTCTCCTATCATTTTGGATCTCCCCCTCCCCCTCCAACTTTCAAATCCCTTATTCACTCTTCCTTCAGTTAGTCCTGACGAAGGGTCTCGGCCTGAAATGTCGACTGCACCTCTTCCTACAGATGCTGCCTGGCCTGCTGCGTTCACCAGCAACTTTGATGTGTGTTGCTTGAATTTCCAGCATCTGCAGAATTCCTGTTGTTTCCAGTGATATTAAACCTATTTCTGATTCAAATTCAAAGTACATTTATTCTCAAAGAACATATAAATTATACAAGTTTAAATTTGTTTACAGCTGTTGCAAAGCAAGGAACCCAAAAGAACTCAATTAAAAAAATAAAGACCAACACTCAATGCACGCAGAGAAAGAGGAAAGAAAACCAAAACAAGCAAACAATAGAAGCTAGTAACAACAACAGCTTTGCAAAGCAAATTGAGTCCTTGGATCCAAATTCCTGGAGTAGCCCAGAGTCGGGTTCAGTATTCAGTTCATCGTATCAGTGGGGTAAGTTGTCTCAAAGCTCACAGACATGAAGCCATTCTCAACCTCTTCAAATCAGCTTGGTGCCCGGAGTGATCTTCCCTTGCCCGACTCTCGACACCCTGGCTTTCCAGTCTATCTGGGCTGGTGTTTAGATTGTCAGACAGTGGGTTGTAGCTCGCATTAGGGCCTGGGATCTGCCACAGTGAATCACTACGAGCCTAGGACAAGCTGCACAACAATTTGCTCAGCTAATTCTGATTCTCCTTGTTCAATAACATTTACAGTCATCATTACTATATAATCAATCAGTGTATAATTTATTTTCTCAATGTATACATGTTGGTCCAGGGCCTCTTTTGTCAAGATGAGGCCTCTCTCAGGGTGCAGGAGCAACACCTCCTATTCTATCTAGATAACCTCCAATTGATGGCATGAACATTGATTTCACCAGCTTCTGGTAGTTTTTCCCCTCCTCCCTTTCCTCTTCTTCAATTCCCCACTCTGACCTATTCCTCTTCTCCTCACCTCCCTATCGCCACCCTCAGGGTCCCTGTCTCAAGAGTATCAGCTCTGCTTTGAGTTTTGCAGCCCTGTCTCAAGATTCCCAGGGCCATCAGTTGCCAGCCCTGGGGAGGGAGGTGCTATCATGAGCTATAGAGCGTGGGCTTCTCGGTTTCTTGTGTCTGTATTTACTTAACAAGAGTCTTAAGCCCTTGTGCTTTCTGTTTAATCTTGTCAAGTTATTTGTGACTGGCACGGGTTTTCAGCCATCCGTGATTATTTAAAGTGGACCCTCAATTAGCACTTATGGTGGGGTCCTAGTGATTGTGCGTTTTGAGAATGATTCATCATGCGTTGCTCAGTCAAGCCACTGCAGTTCAGCTGGAGTTCTGATGAATAAACTCTTGCTTCTGTCTCTACAGGGGAGCTTCCGTTCCTCCAAACCTGGGTTCAGTTTTCTGTCAGCACACACCATTTCCAACACACAAGTGTAAAGGAAGATGAAATAATTGTTACTCCAGATCCAATGCAGCACAAAATTACCAAAATAAGATAAAGAACACAATAATAAAAAAACACAATAAATATAAATACATCAGATAGCTTATAAAATAGATGTAGACCTGAAGTTGTTCTAAGATCAGATTGATTGGCTATTTCATGTATGTTACCATAGGCACAGTGTATAAGGGTATTTTATAAGGTACAAAATGAGGTCACAGAAGTATCACAAGAAGTATTCAGGTGAGAAAAGAATTTTGATGGAGAGAAATAAAGTGGTGGCCTACCAAGCACTGGCAGAATTAGATAAATAAAGTTCAATGCAGTTTGGAATTAGAAATGATTATAGCGACATGCTTTTAATGGCAGAAAAAGAGTCAAGAAGTTTAGGGTAATGGGAGGGCTTTGAGAGTCATTGCACCTGATGAGAGAAAATTAGCAGGGGAATGAGAAAACAATCTCTGAGAGACAATAATTCAATTAAAACTGAATTTTACTATCTTCAGCTTCCTTTTCCAACATGGCCCTATATTTGTGTCTACAGTGTACACACTTTATTTTCACATTTTTAAAAATTTTATCTAGAGATGCAGTGTGGTACAGGCACTTTCAGCCCAATGAGCTGCAGTCCCCAGCAACTTTCAGCCAATGAGCCGCACTCCCCAGCCACCTTCAGCCAATGAGCCGCACTCCCCAGCCACCTTCAGCCAATGAGCCGCACTCCCCAGCAACTTTCAGCCAATGAGCCGCACTCCCCAGCAACTTCCAGCCCAATGAGCCGCAGTCCTCAGCAACTCACCCATTTAACACAAACTGAATCACTGGACAATTTCCAACTCTTGTTCTCGAAGCTGGTTCCACACTCTCACCACCCTCTGAGTGAAGAATTTTCCCCTCACGTTACCCTTAAACATTTTACCTTTCACCCTTAACCCATGACCTCTAGTTCTAGTCTCACCCAACCTGAATGGAAAAAGCCTGCTTGCATTTGCTCTATCTATATCTCTCATAATTTTGTGCATCTTCGTCAATTGTAGAATACATCTTCTGGTGCTAAATGGACACGTCTTCAGTGATAAACCCGGGGTCATAGGGTGTTTCGGGTCTTTAATCATCAGATAACCTTGACCGGGCGACCCAGCCAGGGGTGATCAGCCCCCGACTTGTGTCCAAGTGGCGCACTAATCCGCGGATCCCCCTCCGGATCCACAGTCACCGCGGGGCCTTTTCAGCAGCCTCCAGAATGTTCTTGGTGGCTCTTCTGCTCTGCAGTCCTTTAACTCCAGGGAGTTTTAGAATGAATGGCCAGCAAAGCCCTGGCACCCAACTTCAACTGGCTCACAGCCAGCTCTCCAGCCATTGCTCCAGCATTCTGCAACAAGATCTGTGTATCTAGCCCTCTTGCACTCGTTGGTCTCTTCAATCCGGTCTTCCCAGGGGACAGTAAGTTCCAGAAGGACCACTTGCCTTGTACCGATATTAACACCATGTCTGGGCAGAGCATAGTAGCTGCGATGTTCTCTGGGAACTTGAGCTGCCTTCCTAGGTGGATTTGGAGCTGCCAGTCTCATGCAGTGGCAAGAAGCCATCCCAAGGAGCTGGGTCGATGTTGAGCCTTCTCCCCCGCTCTTATAAAGATGATGGACTGTTTGGGAGTGTGCTGACTTCTGCTGTCTTGAACCGCTGTGCTGATTGTGTCCGCCATAGACCTTAGGACTTGGTCATGATGCCAGCGATATCGCCCTTCCCCCAATGCCTTTGGGCAGCAACTTAGGATATGCTCCAAGGTGCCCCTCTTCTGGCACAGTTGGCATGCTGGAGTGTTTGCCATGCCCCACCTGTGCAGGTTGCCCGGGCTTGGGAGAACGTCATAGACTGATTGGATGAGAAACTTGATGTGCAATGGTTCGGCTCTCCAGAGCTCTGCCCAGGTGAACTTGTGAGGTTCCGCATGCTCCTGTCTAGTCCAGGCGCCTTGTTTGTACATGCCGGCCATCTTGCTGTATTGTTCTTCCTCCACTTCTGCTCGTATCTCCTTCTGAACCAGTTGACACTTCTCCTTTCCACGGGTTTTGTCATAGCGTGGTTTGGGAAACAGCCTGGTCCTGCCTGCCCACCGTCACAGTGCCCACCAAACTGTTGTGCCGCAGCCGTGCCTCCGCTCTGTCGACAGCTTCCTGTGCCTGTCACTTCCTGCCGGTCTTTACGCGGATTCCTGCTGAAGCGACTTTAACATCAGCGGAGTCTCCGTACATCATAACCTCCCTGGCACGAGTGACTCTGAATTCCTCTGATAGGCCGCTGATAGGGAGCTGCAGCTTGGTGGAATGCCCATACAGGTCAATGCTGCTTAAAGTCCGGGGCAGTGCCAACCACCTCCGGAGAAACTGACTGATGGTCTTCTCCAGAGCCTCCGCTGTTGACATTGGCACCTCGTAGACCAGAAGGGGCCAGAGTGGCATTGGCAGGACTCCGTGTTGGTACATCCAGGCTTTGAATTTTCCTGGAAGCCCCGATTTCTCAATCGCGGTGAGCCAGGTTATCAAGTCGCTCCTCGTTTGTTGAAGTGCGGCTGTGTCCTTCAGGGAACTGTTGAAGATCTTGCCCAGGCTCTTGACTGGTTTTCCTGTCACCATTGGAATCTGGATCCCTCCCAGGGTAAAGCGGAACTGGTTGGCCACTCTTCCCTCCTTCAGGACCAGAGACCTGGATTTGGCTGGTTTAAAGGTCATCCTTGCCCATGAGATGAGCCATTCCAGCCCTTGAAGGAGCCATCTGCACCCAGGGACAGACGTTACCAACACCGTCAGGTCGTCCATGAATGCTCTTATGGGGGCTGCTGAGTACTAGATCTAGACTTGGGGCCTCTACGTTCCACCTCCGCTGACTTGACAATCATGTTCATGACCAGTGAGAAGAGTGACACCGAGATTGTGCAGCCAGTGATTATGCCCTTCTCCAGCCGATGCCAGGCGGATGTTAGTGACCCTGAGGAGACTCTCAACCTGAAGTTGCTGTAATAGTCCAGAATGAGGTTTCATATCATCTCTGGAACATGGTGTCTTGTCAGTGCTGCTTCAATGAGCTTGTGTGGGATGGACCCATAGGCGTTGGTTCAGTCTAGCCAGAGTGCTGCAAGGTCTCCTCTGTTCTCCCTTGCCTCCCGGATCAGCTGGGTCACCACTCCTGTGTGCTCTAGGCATCCAGGTACTCCTGGGACTCCCCCCTTCCGTACTGAGGTGTCTGTGTGTCCATTCTTCAACAGGAATTCAGTTAAACATTGGGCCACAATCTTGAAGAAGATCTTCCCTTCAACACTAAACAGTGAGATAATATGAAACTGCTCGATGTTGCTTGAGTCCTCTTCTTTTGGTATCCAAACACTGTCCACGTGCCTCCACTGAACTACGACCTGTCCTCTCCGCCAGATCACCTTTAGGATCTTCCAGAGTCACACAAGGAGCCTTGGGCCCTGCTTGTAGACTTTGTAAGGCACTCCGCTGGGGCCGGGGCGGAACTTGCTCTTGCTGCTTTGACTGCTTCTTTGACCTCCTTCAGGGGGGGTTCAGAGATGCTGAACTGGGTCACCGGTTACATAGAACATAGAATAGTACAGCACAGTACAGGCCCTTTGGCCCACAATGTTGTGCTGACCCTCAAACCCTGCCTCCCATATAAGCCCCCACCTTAGATTCCTCCATATACCTGTCTAGTAGTCTCTTAAACTTCACTAGTGTATCTGCCTCCACCACTGACTCAGGCAGTGCATTCCACGCACCAACCACTCTCTGAGTAAAAAACCTTCCTCTAATATCCCCCTTGAACCTCCCACCCCATACCTTAAAGCCATATCCTCTTGTATTGAGCAGTGGTGCCCTGGGGAAGAGGCGCTGGCTATCCCTTCTATCTATTCCTCTTATTATCTTGTACACCTCTATCATGTCTCCTCTCATCCTCCTTCTCTCCAAAGAGTAAAGTCCTAGCTCCCTTAATCTCTGATCATAATGCATACTCCCTAGACCAGGCAGCATCCTGGTAAATCTCCTCTGTACCCTTTCCAATGCTTCCACATCCTTCCTATAGTGAGGTGACCAGAACTGGACACAAAACTCCAAGTGTGGCCTAACCAGACTTTTATAGAGCTTTTATAGAGCTGCATCATTACATCTTAAACTCTATCCCTCAACTTATGAAAGCTAACACCCCATAAGCTTTCTTAACTACCCTATCCACCTGTGACGCAACTTTCAGGGATCTGTGGACATGTACCCCGAGATCCCTCTGCTCCTCCACACTACCAAGTATCCTGCCATTTACTTTGTACTCTGCCTTGGAGTTTGTCCTTCCAAAGTGTACCACCTCACACTTCTCCGGGTTGAACTCCATCTGCCACTTCTCAGCCCACTCCTGCATCCTATCAATGTCTCTCTGCAATCTTTGAAAATCCTCTACACTATCTACAACACCACCAACCTTTGTGTCATCTGCAAACTTGCCAACACACCCTTCTACCCCCACATCCAGGTCGTTAATAAAAATCACGAAAAGTAGAGGTCCCAGAACAGATCCTTGTGGGACACCACTAGTCACAATTCTCCAATCTGAATGTACTCCCTCCACCACAACCCTCTGCCTTCTGCAGGCAAGCCAATTCTGAATCCACCTGGCCAAACTTCCCTGGATCCCATGCCTTCTAACTTTCTGAATAAGCCTACCATGTGGAACCTTGTCAAATGCCTTACTAAAATCCATATAGATCACATCCACTGCACTACCCTCATCTATATGCCTGGTCACCTCCTCAAAGAACTCTATCAGGCTTGTTAGACATGATCTGCCCTTCACAAAGTCATGCTGACTGTCCCTGATCAGACCATGATTCTCTAAATGCCTATAGATCCTATCTCTAAGAATCTTTTCCAACAGCTTTCCCACCACAGACATAAGGCTCACTGGTCTATAATTACTCGGACTATCCCTACTACCTTTTTTGAACAAGGGAACAACATTCGCCTCCCTCCAATCCTCCGGTACCATTCCCGTGCACAACGAGGACATAAAGATCCTAGCCAGAGGCTCAGCAATCTCTTCTCTTGCCTCGTGGAACAGCCTGGGGAATATTCCATCAGGCCCCGGGGACTTATCCGTCCTATTGTATTTTAACAACTCCAACACCTCCTCTCCCTTAATATCCACATGCTCCAGAACATCAACCTCACTCATATTGTCCTCACCATCATCAAGTTCCCTCTCATTGGTGAATACCGAAGAGAAGTATTCATTGAGGACCTCGCTCACTTCCACAGCCTCCAGGCACATCTTCCCACCTTTATCTCTAATCGGTCCTACCTTCACTCCTGTCATCCTTTTTTTCTTCACATAATTGAAGAATGCCTTGGGGGTTTCCTTTACCCTACTCGCCAAGGCCTTCTCATGCCCCCTTCTTGCTCTTCTCAGCCCCTTCTTAAGCTCCTTTCTTGCTTTCCTATATTCCTCAATAGACCCAGCTGATCCTTGCTTCCTAAACCTCATGTATGCTGCCTTCTTCCTCCTGACTAGATTTTCCACCTCACTTGTCACCCATGGTTCCTTCACCCTACCATTCTTTATCTTCCTCACCGGGACAAATTTATCCCTTACATCCCGCAAGAGATCTCTAAACATTGACCACATGTCCATAGTACATTTCCCTGCAAAAACATCATCCCAATTCACACCCGCAAGTTCTAGCCTTATAGCCTCATAATTTGCCTTTCCTCAATTAAAAATTTCCTGTCCTCTTTGATTCTATCCTTTTCCATGATAATTATAAAGGCCAGGGAGCGGTGGTCACTGTCCCCCAGATGCTCACCCACTGAGAGATCTGTGACCTGACCCGGTTCATTACCTAATACTAGATCTAGTATGGCATTCCCCCTGGTTGGTCTGTCCACATACTGTGACAGGAATCCATCCTGGACACACTTAACAAATTCTGCCCCATCTAAACCCTTGGAATTAATCAGGTGCCAATCAATATTAGGGAAGTTAAAGTCACCCATGATAACAACCCTGTTATTTTTGCACCTTTCCAAAATCTGCCTCCCAATCTGCTCCTCTGTATCTCTGCTGCTACCAGGAGGCCTATAGAATACCCCCAATAGAGTAACAGCTCCCTTCCTCTTCCTGACTTCCACCCATATTGACTCAAAAGAGGATCCTGCTACATTACCCACCCTTTCTGTAGCTGTAATAGTATCCCTGACCGGTAATACCACCCCTCCTCCCCTTTTTCCGCCCTCTCTATCCCTTTTAAAGCACTGAAATCCAGGAATATTGAGAATCCATTCCTGCCCTGGTGCCAGTCAAGTCTCTGTAATGGCCACTACATCATAATTCCATATATGTATCCAAGCTCTGAGTTCATCACCTTTGTTCCTGATGCTTCTTGCATTGAGGTACACACATTTCAGCCCTTCTACCTTACTGTCTTTACACCGTTTATTCTGCTTCTCTTTCCTCAAAGCCTCTCTGGAGGTGTCACCAGTGCCTCACACGGGCTGAGGTCCTGCTCTCTCGAGGTGTCACTGAAACTGATACTGACGTATCCCCCTGGCCAGCCTCAGGGTCGCTCGGCTCGCTGCCGTCCAGGGAAACAGCCCTCAGCCCCGCCAAACTGGATAGTTAGTTTGTGTGGATGCTGTGTGATGTACCCCACCCCGCCAAAATAACAGACAATACACCAGATACAATTAAATGAATTACAGTTTACAGATATTACTGGAACTATATAATTAATAGAGATAAAATATAAAAGGCACCACACTTATCAAAGTTCAATCTCTTTGTGCACAAACAGTTGGAGCTCGGGACCCTCCTTCTTCACCCTACGACCCCTCGGACCACCTCAACCTGCCACCTGGGACCAACAACAGTGGTCGACCAGACACTCCACACGAGTCCGTCTCCGTCTCCTCTCCTTGCCGAACACCCTGGACCTTGGACTCTCGCTCGGGGTCCGACCTCATTAGCCGACTCACAGCACCTTGTCCATCCTCTCTCTCTCTCTCTCCCGCCTTCTGCCCAAAAACCCGCGCATCACAATAACTTACAGACACACTAGAAAGAATAACATCTATCCCAATTGGTTCGTTCGCTCTATTATCACTAATCTAACCCAAACAAACTGCTAGCACCAGAACTTTCTCAGCAGTTAACATAACAAAGAAGCCATTTTAATTAGCCTATGCAGTAACATAAGAGACGAAACCCCTTTGCACTGAGGTGGTGGTTTATCTCCTCTGCAGAACAAGTGAGGTGGCCACTTTGCCTCTGCCCTAGTATCCTCTTGATGAAGTCCAAGGGATTGGTAATGAAAGCGCTGCGCTTTCGGGCCCTCTCCTTGCCCTTCCTTCGGTGCCACTCAGCCCACCTGAGTGTGATGAGCCGCCTCCTCATGATATCCATGAGGTCTGACAGGACAGTTTTCTCCTTCTCCTTGGCCAGCTTAAATTGATGCTTCAGAGATTTGAGTTCTCATCTCTGCTGGCTGATCTTCAGTTCCCGCCGGTTTGGTCTCGCTGGATTACTTGTTTCATGCTTTTCCTTGACGCCAAACTGTTCTGAGCCTATGCTCGTTATGAGGGTACACATAGTCCGGAGCTTCTGGTCAGCATTGCCCTTCGATATCGGCCCCAGAATCTTGTCTACATCCTCATCCAACTGGAGCCACTCCTTCTTGTTAGCGGCAGGCCACCTCACCTGACACTGTTCCGACTTTCTGCTTACTGGGGGAACTGGGAATAGTTCACAAGGTGTAGGATAGGTATGTTCCACGGATGAAAAAGTTCTCAAATGGCAGGGGTAGGCAACCGTGGCTGACAACAGAAGCTAAGGATGGCATAAAAGCCAAGGAAAGAGCATACAGTATAATGTAGCAAAAATGAGTGGGAAGTTGGATGATGGGGAAGCTTTTAACATCCAACAAAAAACAGCTAAAAAATCTATCAGAAGATGAAATATGAGGGCAGACTAGCCAATAATATAAAGCAAGATACCAGAAGTTTTTTTCAATTATATAAATAGTGGAAGGGAGGAGAGAGTTGATATTGGACCACTATGTTTCAATGAGTTTCAATGAGGTCGCCCCACATTCTTCCAAATTCCAGTGAGTACAGGCACAAAGCTGCTAAATCTGCTAATCACTCCTCTGGTGCTGGCTGTCCACTCTATCTATTCCTCGTAATGCAGGTTTCCCCCGACATCCGAAGGGAGAGCGTTCCTATGAAACGGTTCTTAAGCCGAAATGTTGTAAAGTGAAGAAGCAATTACCATTTATTTATATGGGGAAAATTTGTGAGCGTTCACAGACCCAAAAAATAACCTGCCAAATCATGCCAAATAACACATAAAACCTAAAATAACTGTAACATATAGTAAAAGCAGGAATGATATGATAAATACACAGCCTATGTAAAGTAGAAATTCTTTTCTGCAATCATTGCTGTATTGTCCACCACCGTTGCAAAAATCTCATGCAAGCACTTTCGGCAGAAACACTCTCTCCAGTAACCTTTAAGTTATGAAGCTGCCAAATCATACCAAATAACACATGAAAATACACAGCCTATATAAAGTAGAAATAATGTATGTACAGTGTAGTATCACTTACCGGAATCAGGAAGACAGCGAGCACACTGATGATGGTGTGTTAGGCTGAGTCGTCAGAAGTTGGGGTGGTGGGACACTCATTGTCGTCTGTTTCCATCAGGGCAGGCAGGTCATCTTCTTCTATGTCTGCCTGCCTCAATGTCGAAGGTTGAGGTTCGTCGTCTGCTGTGGCTGTTGTGGAAGGCTTGAGAAATGACAATCTGCTTGACTGCTTAGCCTCGTGCATTTTTCTATCATACAGTTCTTTGTAAGCACTCAAACCATCCTGCAAATATGCCCTAAATCAACGTACTTTTTCAAAATTAAAGTCGTACTTTATCATTGCAGCAAAAATCTCACACAGTTGCTTCACATTCAGTTCCTGGATGACTTTGCTTTCGGTCCGTTCGCTACTGCATTCGGTTTCGATTGTTATCCTTTCCTCTTCCAATTGCATCAGCCCTTCATCTATCAGTTCTTGGTCATGGGATGCCAAAACCTCTTCAACATCATCTTCGTCAACTTCCACAAGTCAAACTCACTTTGTCCTTACTTCGTTCACCGTGATTGAAATGCTTAATTGTGTCTAGTTTTACGCTAAGAGTAACATCATTTTGAGCTCTTTAGGCTTTTCCAATAGCATAGAACTCATCTTGCTAACAGATGCTCAAAATAAATCGACATAAAGCACAGGCACATGTTTAAGCAATGCCAGCTAGAATGCACTTCTGGGGGAGGAGCTTGGCCGCTCGGGGTGTGAACTGCCTTTTTTCACCCACTGCCTCTTATTGCATGCTGCTTTTTTTCGTAACAGTGAAAACACCTTTGTTAGCAAAAACAGGTAACTAATGTAGGTCTTTCGTAACAGTGAGGTGTCGTAAGGCGAACGTTCGAAAAGCGGGGGACACCTGTATTTTGTATACCTCTATCATGTCTCCTCTCATCCTCCTTCTCTCCAAAGAGTAAAGCCCTAGCTCCCTTAATCTCTGATCATAATCCATACTCTCTAAACCAGGCAGCATCCTGTTAAATCTCCTCTGTACCCTTTCCAATGCTTCCACATCCTTCCTATAGTGAGGCGACCAGAACTGGATACAGTACTCCAAGTGTGGCCTAACCAGGGTTTTATAGAGCTGCATCATTACCCCATGACTCTTAAACTCTATCCCTCGACTTATGAAAGCTAACACCACATAAGCTTTCTTAACTACCCTATCCACCTGTGAGGCAACTTTCAGGGATCTATCGACATGTACCCCCAGATCCCTCTGCTCCTCCACACTACCAAGTATCCTGCCATTTACTTTGTACTCTGCCTTGGAGTTTGTCCTTCCAAAGTGTACCACCTCACACTTCTCCGGGTTGGACTCCATCTGCCACTTGCCGCCAAAAAGTTCTATTTTCACTTCATCAGTCCACAGGACTTGCTTCCAAAATGCATCCAGCTTGTTTAGACGTTCCTTTGAACCTTTTGAATAGAACATTTTGGCTGCAATGAGCAAAGGTATGTTTGGAGAAAAAAGGGTGCAGAATTTCATGAAAAGAACCCCTCTCCAACTGTTAAGCATGGGGGTGGATCGATCATGCTTCAGGCTTGTGTTGCAGCCAGTGGCACGGGGAACATTTCACTGGTAGAGGGAAGAATGAATTCAATTAAATACCAGCAAATTCTGGAAGTAAACATCACACTGTCCATAAAAAAGCCGAAGATGAAAAGAGGATGGCTTCTACAACAGGATAATGATCCTAAACACACCTCAAAATCCACAATGGACTTCCTCAAGAGGCACAAGCTGAAGGTTTTGCCATGGCCCTCACAGTCCCCCGACCTAAACGTCATTGAAAATCTGTGGCTAGACCTCAAAAGAGCAGTGCATGCAAGACGGCCCAAGAATCTCACAGAACTAGAAGCCTTTTGCAAGGAAGAATGGGCAAAAATCCCCCAAGCAAAATTAAAAGACTCTTAGCTGGCTACAAAAAGCGTTTGCAAGCTGTGATACTTGCCAAAGGGGGTGTTACTAAGTACTGCCATGCAGGGTGCCCAAACTTTTGCTTCAGGCCCTTTTCCTTTTTTGTTATTTTGAAACAGTACAAGATGGAAATAAAGAAATTTTCTTGCTTAAAATGTTAAAGAAATGTGTCATCTTTAACCTTATCCTTTTGGAAATCAGTTCATCTTTTACTCGCTTAGCTATTCACAATAACAGAAATTTTGACCGGGGTGCCCAAACTTTTGCATGCCACTGTAAGACTTGGCCTCCACAGCTGCCTGTGGCAAAGAATTCCACAGATCCACCATTCTCTGACTAAAGAAATTCCTCCTCATTTCCGTTCTAAAAGGACACCCCTCTATTCTGAGGCTGGGTCCTCTGGTCTTAGGCTCTCCCACCATCGGAAACATTTTCTCCACATCCACTCTATCAAGAACTTTCACCATTCGATAGATTTTAATGAGGTCGACCCTCATTCTTCTGAATTCCAGTGAATACTGGCCCAGAGGCTCTCTAATGCTCTTCATATGACACACCATTCAATCCTGGAATCATTTTTGTGAACCTCCTTTGAACCCTCCCCAGTTTCAGCACATCCTTTCTAAGACAAGGTGCCCAAACCTGCTCACAATACTCCAAGTAAGGCCACACCAGTGCTTTATAAAGTTTCAACATTAAATCCTTGCTTTTTATATTCTTGTCCTCTTGAAAAGAATGCTAACATTGCATTTGGCTTCCTCACCACAGATTCAATCTACAAGTTAACCTTTAGGGAATCCTACGCAAGGATTTCCAAGTCTCTTTCCACCTCAGTTTTTTGTATTTTCTCTCCATTTAGAAAATGGTCAACCCATTTATTTCTTCATCTGAAGTGCATGACCATACACTTCCCAACACTGCAGGAGGCTGAAGATCTCGTCTGATGCTGCAAGGAGAAATGGACTAGGGCAAAGGAGACTTTGTAGGCCTCCACCCGGAAAAGCTAACTGCAAGAGAAGACAGGGACCAGCATTGCAGTTTGGGCAATAGATCTGGCTGTCTGCTGAGGATTTGCCTCTCTGGGTGGATTACACCTTGCAGCTCCCCAAGACCCTCAAAATCAATCGCACTTTCCACATTCCAAATTAAAACCTGTGAACACCAGTCCTTTAGCCCCACCAGCCTCAGTCTCACCACCACCCAGGTTTGTCTCTGCATTTCAGGTCTTCACCGTGAGAAGAGTTTTGGATTCATGATCTGTCCTGGGTGTTCAGCAGTTCCTCATGGACTGGGCAGGATTCGGACCCGAGGAACAGTGCTGGGTTCCTGAAAGGGTCATCTTGGATCCAGCTCCCATCCATGACTATCATCACCATCTATCTGAACAATCAGGGCCACCAGGAGTCGGCCGTAGGGGAGGGGGTCCAGTAACAATACCCACCCAACCACACCAGCTTCCAGGATTTAGACTCTCAAACTCTCTGAAATATGGGTAGCCGGCACGACCCCTTTAAGGGTTCAGGACGTCCCACTAATGTTTAATATTTGAGAAGCAGCTGAAGGGAGGTTCAGTGCTCAATCATCAGCTCTGTTTGGATTGTTGTCTAGTGTCTAGTTCAGTCCTCTGTTCTAATTTCAGTCTTGCATTGAGTCTCGATTCCAGCCTCGGATACACCAGCACTTGGGCCCAACCATCTCACCTGGGTCTCTCGTCACATATAAGGCATCAGACCACAAGACCCTATGAGAATTGTAAATACCGACAAGAGGATCATCGGAGTTTTCCTCCCCACTAGTTGTGCCATTTACCAGGACCGTTGTGGACGAAGGACCCGTAGCATTGTTGAGGATCTCTACCACCCACCCCACAGTCTCTTTGACACACTACCATCAGGAAGGAGGTACAGGAACACCAGGACTAGGACTATCAGACTGGGTTTACCACTATTTGTTGAATAGAGTTACAGTTCTTCCTGAATTTAATTCTTTCACTGCGAATTAATTCACTTTAAAAAAAAAAGACTCTGTTGGGTTAAGGGCGAAAGGTGAAAAGTTTAAGGGGAACATGAGGGGAAACTTCTTCACTCAGAAGGTGGTGAGAGTGTGGAACGAACTGCCAGCACAAGTGGCAACATTTCAACATTTTCAACATTTAAGAGAAATTTGGATAGGCATGTGGATGGGGGGTGGGGTGGTAGTATGGAGGGCTGTGGACCAGGTGGAGGTCTATTGGACAAGGCAGTTTAATGGTTTGGTACAGACTAGATGGGTCGAGGGTTTTTTTTTTGTGCTGTAGTGTTTTATGACTCTATGAATCTAATTTTTATTGTTTTCTCTCAGATTCATCACAAGAGAGAATCAGAATCAGGTTCATTATCACTGGCATGTGTTGTGAAAATTTGTTAACTTAGCAGCAGCAGTTCAATGTAATACACGACAATATCCAAAGAAAAAAATAAGTAAATATATGAGAATAAGTATATATATATATGTATATTGAAAAGATTAAAGAAGAGCAAAAACAGAAATAGTATATATTTTTTAAAAAGTAAGGCAATGTTCATGCGTTCAATGTCCATTTAGGAATTGGATGGCAGAGGGGAAGAAGCTGTACCTGAATGGCTGAGTGTGTGTCTTCAGGCTTCTGTATCTCCCAGTTGACGGCAGCATGTCCTGCATGCTGGGGATCCCTAATAATGGATGTTGCCTTTGAGGCATCACTCCTTGAAGATGTCTTGGGTATTACATAGGCTAGTGCCCAAGATGGAGCTGGCTAATTTTACAACATTCTGCAGCACTTTCAGTCCTGTGCAGCCAAATCTCTGAGTACACGTTATAAAGCAATTGCAACATTCCAATGAATGATAATAATAACTTTGCGCCTCTTTCCACTGTACTGGCTGGCTTGTCAATATTCCCACTGTACTGAAATAGTACTGGGAGATATGATGTGGTGGCCATTAAGGAGACTTGGATGGCTCAGGGACAGGAATGGTTACTCCAAGTGCCAGGTTTTAGATGTTTCAGAAAGGACAGGGAGGGAGACAAAAGAAGTGGGAGTGTGGCACTGTTGATCAGAGATAGTGTCACGGCTGCAGAAAAGGTGGACATCATGGAGGGATTGTCTACAGAGTCTCTGTGGGTGGAAGTTAGGAACAGCAAGGGGTCACAGCTATAAAGGAGGGTGGTGACACAGACCGCTTGGTATACGGCGACCTTTGTGGAGGGACGAAGGCTCCTGTTCTGAAAGACTCTACGCCGAAGTCTCCCAAAGGCAGCTGATGCCTGTTTAATGCGGCTCTGGGTGTCGTTGTCAATGCCGCTATCCTCAGAGAGAATGCTCCCCAGATATTTGTAAGACGGCACTACTGACAGCTTTTCATCACCAGCAGTGAAGGCAGGTAGAGCGGGTGGGACACTGGTACTTTATTGGCAAACCACTTTCTGTCTTGGTGGTATTGACAGTCAGCCCCATCCTGCTGTACGCTCTCACCGCCACAGCAAGGACAGTCTGAAGATCCTCCGGAGTGTGGGCCACAGAGCACAGTCGCCTGCATACTGCAGCTCCAGGACCTGCTCTCTATGGAGTTTGGTGGTTGCGTGGAGCCTCCTGATGTCAAAGAGGTTGCCATCTAATCTGACGTCCACTGCCACACCACTGCTGTCTTCAATCTCGTTCTGTGTACTACAACAAAGGTAAAATGGGCCCCATTATCCAAATGACACATCACTTTTCTACAGCCACATCTTTCTTCAGCTCGCTCTAAAGAGATGGTGCAGAAGCTCTTCTCTAATTGGTTGGTACAAGAGAGAATCGAGCACATTCTTGACCTGTTGGAAATACTTTCACAGTCATCACCAAGGCAACAGCATAAAGTCAGCAAATTCAACATCATGGTATCATAATCTTACTGAGCAGTAAAATTGCGAATGAAAGAAATATGGCTGATACATTAATCCTTGGAAACCAGAGGGAAAACTTTCAGTTCTAATTAAATGTTGCTGAGATTGGGCTGTTCAAAGTAAATTTATTATGGAAGTACGTATATGTCATCATTTTCTTGAGGGAATTCACAGTAAATATAAAGAAACATGATAGAATCAGTAAAAGACCACAACCAAGAGGACAACAGCTCAGGTGCAAAAGACGACAAACGGAGCAAATACATAAATAAATAAGCAATAAATATCGAGAATTTAAACTGTTGAGTACTTGAAAGTGAGTCCGTAGGTCGCGGTTGTCATCATCATAAGACGTAGAAACAGGTCCTTTGGCTCAAAGAATATGTGCCGACCATTTGCATTCATTTCTGCCACTAATCCATTTACAGAAGTCAAAAGCTGATAATCCTGCATGTTTTTTTTTTAAAAGATATTTGAGGAAACTGGGACATCCATCTGGTATGGAGGGGCCACTACACAACATCAGAAAAAGCTGCAGAAAGTTTTAAACTTAGACAGTTCCATCATGGGCACTCGGCTCTCCTGCGTTGAGGACATCTTCAAAAGGCAATGCCTCAAAAGAGGTAACATTCATCATGAAGGACCTACATCACTCAGGACATACCCTCTTTTCATTGCTACCATCAAGGAGCAGGTACAGGATCCTGAAGACACACACTCAATGTTTCAAGAAGATGTTTCTTCCCCTCACCATCAGATTTCTGAAGGGACAATGAACACTACCTCAATGCTTTTTTTTGCTCTCTCTGTAACACGGCATCATTGACTAGCTACATCAGCAAGTGCATCGATGACATCACTGTGTCCAAGACCATCACTACACGTGCTAACCAGAAGCCATGGATAACCGCGGAGGTGCGTGCGCTGCTGAGGACCCGTGACTCCGCCTTCAGAGCAGGTGACAAGGCAGCCCTAACAACAGCGAGGGCCAAATTGCCCCGGGCCATCAGAGAGGCAAAGCGTGCACACGCCCAGCGAATCCACAACCATTTCCAGGACAGTGGAGACACACGGCGCATGTGGAAGGGCATTCAGGACATCACCAACTACAAGACAACACCACCTGCCTGTGCTGGTGATACCTCCCTCCCAGATGCGTTGAATAACTTCTACGCTCGTTTTGAGGTGGAAAATGACGTGGCAGCGAGGAAGACCACCCCTCCTCCAAACGACCAGGTGCTGTGTCTTACCGTGGCCGATGTGAGGGGACCCTGTGCAGGGTCAACCCACGGAAGGCTGCTGGTCCAGACAATATTCCTGGCAGAGTGCTCAGAGGATGTGCAGACCAGCTAGCTGAGATTCTCACTGACATCTTCAACATCTCCCTGAGCAGTGCCGTTGTTCCAACGTGCTTCAAGGCTGCCACCATCGTCCCTGTGCCGAAGAAGTCTTCAGTGTCCTGCCTCAACGACTACCGTCCCATTCACTCACACCCATCATCATGAAGTGTTTCGAGAGGCTCGTCATGAGGCACATCAAGACCCTGCTGCCTCCCTCACTGGACCCCCTGCAGTTCGCGTACCGTCCCAACCGTTCAACAGACGACGCCATTGCCATCACCCTCCACCTGGCCCTCACCCACCTGGACAAAAAAAGATACGTTCGTTCAAATGCTGTTCATAGACTTCAGTTCAGTATTCAACACAATCATTCCTCAGAAACTGATTGGAAAGCTGAGCCTACTGGGCCTGAACACCTCCCTCTGCAACTGGATCCTAGACTTCCTGACTGGGAGACCTCAGTCAGTCCGGATTGGAAGCAGCATCTCCAACACCATCACACTGAGCACGGGGACCCCCAGGGCTGTGTGCTCAGTCCACTGCTGTTCACTCTGCTGACCCACGACTGTGCTGCAACACACAGCTCGAACCACAGCATCAAGTCCGCCGATGACACGACCGTGGTGGGTCTCATTAGCAAGATTGATGAGTCAGCATACAGAGAGGAGATGCAGCAGCTAACGGACTGGTGCAGAGCCAGCAACCTGTTTCTGAATGTGAACAAAACAAAAGAGATGGTTGTTGACTTCAGGAGGACACTGTGCGACCACTCTCCGCTGAACATCGATGACTCCTCCGTAGAGATCGTTAAGAGCACCAAATTTCTTGGTGTTCACCTGGCGGAGAATCTCACCTGGTCCCTCAACACCAGCTGCATAGCAAAGAAAGCCCAGCAGCGTCTCTACTTTCTGTGAAGGCTGAGAAAAGTGTGTTATAGTATTAATATTATTAAAAGTTAGGATGCAACGTGAGCGATGTGTAATGTGACAAATCTAACAAAGGAGGTGTAAGGTGCGCCTTCCCTCCGCCAGCCGGCAGCTCACCTTTGGACAAGGTGTAGCACCTGCTTAGACCCCCCTCCCAAATCAGGGTCACGTGAAGCCGTGGGAGCTGGGAGTTGGATGGTCGTATGAGCAGCTGGTTCATATCACAAGTCTGGTTATGCGACCACTGACTCCAGGCAAACAATCTCTGAGAGTATTGATAATGGCTGGAGTCACTAGTCTTGTAGAGACACTGCCCAGAAGAAGGTAATGGCAAACCATTTCTACAGAAAAAATTTCCAAGAACAATTATGGTCAAAGACAGATGGAAGTCCATGATCACCCATGTCACATGGGACAGTGATGACGATATGGGCGTAACAAGATTTTGAAGTTAACTTTTAAACATTTCTGAGAATAAACGCATAAATTTATCCAAAGGGAAACTAGAATATAGTGGAAATGCTTAGTAGATCAGGTAGCATCAAGTTCAAATTCAAAACTTATTGTCATCTGATTGTACTAATCAAACAAAGCAACTTTCATCCAGAACATGATACACCCACTAAACATATGCACCCTGGTTAAGATTTTACTGCTAATACAGTAGGGGATTTCATTCAGTAGCTTTCTGTAAAAGCAGTGTGTCCTGCTCGTAGAATGTTTGGACTTTGGCTAAAGATAAAGGGCTATGGTATTCGACATAGGAATATTGTGTCAGCTGATCAGGATGGTGGAATTGGGAGAAGGTTCTAGAGGAAGCTGAGTGGAGAGAGATTTGGGGCAGACACTGACTGGGGGGGGGTTCATGGGCTTTTTGGCAGGAGGTGCAGAGAGGAAAAGATCGGAAGAGACAGCCATAGGATTCAATCCGATGGGAAGACACGATTGCAAGGCTTGCTTCGCAAGAGGAAGGACTCTAGGATGGGAAGTTCTACCGGTGATGTGTGATGAGAATTCAGTGCCACGAGTAATGGCTATGCCCAGCTTCTGGACAATGGAAAGTCCAACGCATGGGCGCAGTTAGACTAACTTAATTGTAATGGTCTCTTTTATTTTTTCTTTTCTTTTTTTCCTCTTAATAACAGTTTGATAAAGCTGATATTAGTAACTATGTTTTCTTTATAATTGTATGCAGTGTATGATCTATTATTTCTTGCTGATGGATAATTGTGTATGGGCAGCATTTACGGATAATTGTGTATGGGCAGCATTTACACAGCATTTGCTCAATCTGTGCTTCTGTTAGTCAAAACATCCCAACTTTCCTTTTTGGTTGAACCCAAACCATACAGGCCCCAGATGTACATTGTTTAAGAAAGGTGGCCTGCTCGCACTGAGTCGAGTGGCTGTTAGCAGAGCTGGCTAACAAGCCAAGTTTGCATGTGAGCTTGGTGATCAGGAGTACATTTGTGGGGGCTTACCTGGGATTTTCTGAATGCTGTGTAAAGCTGTTTAAATTGATTAAGCAGTTTATGTATTTAAACCAGTGTCAGGGTAAGTGATTAAGGTATTCTATTATGGACACTGCAGGGATTAAGTTTTAGTGTGATTTAAAGAGATTACCCACAAATAATGCTGGGTACCTGCAGCCTTAATGAATTGCTAATTAGAATGCTAAATTCTGTGAAAGTATTGGGGAAAGTTACGTTGGTTGATTGGTGGTTTGATCAATCAGTGGGTAAGGGTTAGTCCAGACTAGTGGTGACGTGACTGAAGTTGTGCTGCCTGATAGGGTAGGGACATCTGGAGAGACAGGGCTACGGGCACTCCATAGTTTTAGAGAAAGGAGGCATGTAACTGAGGGTGAAGACATTAAAGACGAATTGTTTGTCGCTGTGGGTGAAGACTTTAAGGACAGATTGTTCTCGTTTCAGCGAAGTGAGGGGAGGAAGTTTTCTGGTGTGGAAGTTCCAATGGGTCTTCAGTGGATGGTGAAGATTCTGGGCTGGTTTCATCAATGACACCACCAGTAGATAAATGCCAATGAGCCAGCGGAGAGTCAAAGCTATCATTGGCTGAGAATGTTCTCAGGAGTGAAGCCCACCCCTGACGGGAGGAGGAATATGAGGCTTGGATGTAGCAGACGTCTCAGTTGCTGGATGAGTGGCAGTGCTCGGATAACATGAAAAGACAGCCGCTAGTAGAGAGCCTAAAGGTTCTGGCTGCTCCGGTGGTGAGGTCCTCAAAGGCAGAAACCCATTGGCTATGTCCATGGGCTACATGCAAGCATCAGAAAGCATTTTTGACATGACAGACAGCCCAGCGGAGCTCAGGGTGAGTACAGGCACGCATTCCAGGAGAAAGGGGAGACACTTTCTGGCCAGAGAGATGGCCGCATTGTTTGTTCGATGGGAAACCGGTCCCACTTGCAGGACTTATGAAGCAGAGGGCTGCTACTGACAGGGTCGCTTAACAAGCGAAGCAACCAGCACTTTTTTGTTACAACTGTGGAGAGGATGGAAGTTTCAAGTGGGAGTGTGAAGGACAGGAAAACCTTTGGAAAGCAACCCAACAGTTACTTAAACAGAAAAGGCAACATAGAAAACCTACATCACAATACAGGCCCTTCAGCCCACAAAGCTGTGCCGAACATGTCCTTACCTGAGAAATTACTAGGGTTACCCATAGCCCTCTATTTTTCTAAGCTCCATGTACCTATCCAGGAGTCTTTTAAAAGACCCTATCGTATCTGCCTCCACCACCGTTGCCGGCAGCCAATTCCACGCACTCACCACTCTCTGCATAATAAACGTACCCCTGACATCTCCACAACACGCTGGAGGAACTCAGCAGGTCGGGCAGCATCCGTAGAAATGAACAGTTGATGATTCGGGCCGAGGCCCTTCATCCTGAATGTCCTGCTGTAACCTCTGACAGCCCTCCGCACTATCCACAACACCTCCAACCTTTGTATCATGAGCAAATTTATGAACCCATCCCTTCACTTCTTCATCCAGGTCATTTATAAAAATCATGAAGAGTAGGGGTCCCAGAACAGATCCCTGAGGCACACCACTGGTCACCACCCTCCATGCAGAATATGACCCATCTACAACCACTCTTTGCCTTCTGTGGGCAAGCCAGATCTGGATCCACAAAGCAATGTCCCCTTGGATCCCATGCCTCCTTACTTTCTCAATAAGCCTTGCATGGAGTACCTTATCAAGTGCCTCGCTGAAATCCATATACACTACACCTACTCCTCTAACTAATGGTAAGGCAGGAGGAGAAGATGGTGGCACGCCTGCGCAGCCCTCTGGTGAAAAATGATATCGTATCTGTTAAATAGGGGCCGTGGACAATTCTGATTTGATAGAGAATGGGCGTGAAAGCACAGAGGAACATCTGGAGAAATTTCTGAAATGCCCGTTCGCTGCTGTTGTTACTGCGTGGTCAGGAATCTTTCGTAGGGTAGGCCTCAAAATCCCCGGCCTTGCCTGCTCTTGGCGACCGAGAAGGAGGTCGAATCTTTCAGACAGAGATGGCGCTCAGTACTCTGTGTCGGAGAGCTGATCAGAGCTCGAAGTTTTCGGCTGACTCAGAGTCGGATTCTGGTTGGCATGGCAGGGAGAGTTTTTCTTCCTTCTCCCGTCTGCGTGAGATGTGGGACATTTGAGAAACCTTGAACTTTACTGTGCTCATGGACTTCTTCATCAAGTTATGGTATCATTGCACTGTTTGTAACTATATGTTATAATTATGTGGTTTTGTCAGTTTTTTCAGTCTTGGTTTGTCCTGTGTTTTGTGATATCACACCGGAGGAAATAATGTATCATTTCTTAATGCATGCATTACTAAATGACAATAAAAGAGGACTACGTGTCTTCATAATCTAACATCATCAATGCGTTTAGTCACATCCTCAAAGTTGGGAAACTTTGGAGAGACCCAGTAAGGGAACAACCTGGCATCTTGTGGGGAACATGTTTCAACCAATGTAGCAGGGGAAACACTGAAGTGCAAAACCCTACTCTTGAAGGCTTGATGGGGCCAAGCTCCAGTGTATCACCATGGATCGGAGGCTATTTATGCTGGAGCCATACTTGACACGGGTCCTCAGGTTACTCTACTTTACAGATCTTTTGACAACAGATATTGACGCGTTTACCATTGATGCCACTCAGTGCCCAAGAAATTTGGCCCCTTAGTACTGATGATTGCCTTTATGGTGGTTACTTGTCATTGAAGTTTGGGTTTTCGGAAGCAGATATTGGAGTAGATGAGGCCCTTGATACATTACTGTTAATCAATGCGGACTCGGTTGAAAAGAGTGAAGCTTCCATTATTGTGGGAACAAATACTCCCATTGTGAGAAGGCTTTTTGGAACCTGCAAGGAGAGAAATGGAGAGAATTTTTTGAAAACCTTATTCATTCACCCAGGGTTTAGAGCTGTTTTTGAGGAAGTGAAAGTTCCTCCAAAGCAAGGTGAGCATAAACAAGGAACTGTGTGATACACCCACCGTGTCACATCCTGGTGAAGTAGCTAGAGTGACAGGAAAGCCCAAGTTCCCTGAAATGCCTGATGATGAGGCTCTCCTGGTGGATACTCCGGAGGACCCTGAAGAACGGTCATGCTTACCTGCCGGGTATTGGCGAGACCCTACACTGCAGAAACCTTCAGCTGTACATGTAAACAGGATGGCAGTGATTGGAGAGAGAGGTCAGCCTCAGACATGGGACGCCAATGGCACATCTTTTCTTGGTGACCGTAATGTCTAGTTTTCTGGTAAGAAAACCAGGAGAGAGACATTCTCCTGGATCAGGAAAGTTAATGGGAAAATATTTGAACCTTGATGACTCCCTGGTACCCAAGGGATGGAAAAGGAGACTATAGAGAAGATGTTGAAGTTTGAAGATGTCTTTTCTACTGACGAATTTCATGTGGATTGCTCTAAGAGTAATTGCCACACCATCCAAATGACAGAGGACACTCCTTTCAGAGAAAGGTCTCGGCGATTAGCACCAGCAAAAGTTGAAGATGATTGGCAGCATCTGCTGAAACCTCAATGAGTCAAGGAATCCCTAAGTGACACCCATAGTGGTGGTGAGGAAGAAGAATGGGAAGGTGTGAATGTGTGTTGACTACTGGACACTGAACCAACATACAGTCCCTGACCAATATACTGTTCCACGGATCGAGGATATTCCGGCCTGCCTGAGGAAAGTGTTACGTACCCCGTAACTGGGTTGCCAAACCAGCAGAAATGGATCACTCAGTTGGAGTCTGGATTACTAGAACTAAGAAAGTTTTATTAAAGAAACAAGCAACACAGTAATCGAAAGGATAATAAATGCAACAGTTCAGCAATGATAACCACACATGTGCACAAAATTAAGATAACAGCATCAATCAAGCTCTATCGTTGTCTAGGGGTAAATGACTAATTTCAAAGTGACACAAAGTTCAGTCCAATTTAGTAGTTCAGTTCGCAGATGGACAATGTGGGGGGGGGGGAGAGGAGGAGGGAGAGAGGGGGAGAGAGGGGGAGGGAGGGGGAGGGAGGGGGAGGGAGAGAGGGGGAGAGGGGGAGAGGGGGAGAGGGGGAGAGGGGGAGAGGGGGAGAGGGGGAGAGGGGGAGAGGGGGAGAGGGGGAGAGGGGGAGAGGGGGAGAGGGGGAGAGAGAGGGGGAGAGGGGGAGAGGGGGAGAGGGGGAGAGGGGGAGAGGGGGAGAGGGGGAGAGAGGGAGAGAGAGGGAGAGAGAGGGAGAGAGAGGGAGAGAGGGAGAGAGGGAGAGAGGGAGAGAGAGATAGATAGATAGAGAGATAGATAGAACAACTGATCATTCAGAAACGGCTTCCACTCACAGACCGGCGATAATTGCTCACAAGCAGGTTTTGGGCAGGTCCTTGGTGATGTCACCTGAGGTCACCAACTGTGACCCCTCCTCCAGATGCAGTCAATCCTCTGCAGAGAACTCGGCACCCAAGCAAGGGCGGACACACACCGGGTTCCCGATGATCGTACCTTTCCACCCTGTGCGTTGTCCGGTACTTCCCACCGACTCGTGAGAGGCGCACCGCTTCCAGGGTCTCGTTACCTCGGGTGTCGTGTGTGTCCTGCCTTAGCGAACCTGTCCCTTTTTATCCCCCTGCTGGGGTATCGCCTGTCCATCACTTCAAACAGTTCAGGGTTCAAAGGGGGAGCCGCTCCAGACAGCTCTCTCTCTCTCCCTCCCGTCCCTTCATTACACATCTCCAGATGCTGCTTCATTGTCCCTTATCTCTCCTTCCCCTGAGGACAGGTGGCAGACCAACTGCTGATCTCACAGGACAGCTAACATCTATGTGTATTCTCGTCACAAAAGGAAGTTGGGAGTGGGTATTATGAAGTGAATGAAATTGACAAAGAGAAGATATCATTTATATGTCCACTTGGATTCTTTCAGATTGAATGAATGCCCCAGAGCATATCAGGGGCACTGGCTACTTTACAATGTGTCATGGAGAAGGCTGTTTGAGTCATGAACTTGCTTGAGTTACAGGTGCATTTGGATGACTTCATAGAGTTTGCATTGTTGGCTATAAGAAAGGACAGTCTAATCAAGGACAAGAGAAGCAGACAAACCAGTTGTCTTTGTTTCCAATCACAAACAAGAGAAAATCTGCAGATGCTGGAAACCTGAGCAACACACACAAAATGCTGGAGGAACTCAGCAGGCCAGGCAGCATCTATGGAAAAGAGCACAGTCGATGTTTTGGGCAGAAACGTTTCAGCAAGTCCATCCACTTTGTGAACTTTGAACCAATTCTGGTTCTTGGATAATCTAATCAGAGCAATTGGATGTGGATACAAGTAGGTTTAGGTGATGACCTGCTAAACCTGAGACCATTCTTGGACAAGTAGTTATTTGTTATGTAAAGAGCATGGACTCTGAACCGATTCTTGCTCTGAGATAATCTAATCAGAGCAATTGAATGTGGACACAAACAGCTTCAGGTAATAGCCTGCTAAACTTGCTAAATTCTCAGATAAATAGCTACTTATTATGTAAAATGCCAGACCTACCAAAGAAACAATCTGCAATCTCATTAGACTCTGTCTGGGTCTATCCACACAAGCAAAGCCTCTCATCATCTTACACACATCTATCAGGTCACCTCTCATCCTCCCTCGCTCCAAAGAGAAAAGCCCAAGGACACTCAACCTATTCTCACAACGTACACCCGCCAATCCAGGCAACATCCTTGTAAATCTCCCCTGCACTTTCTGTATTGTATTCACATTCTTCCTGTGGTGAGGTGACCAGAACTGAGCACAGTACTCCAAGTGTAACTTACCTCATAGCTCTTGAACTCAATCCCATGGTTGATAAATGCCAACACACCATACGCCTTCTTAACAACATTGTCAACCTGCGCAGCAGCTTTGAGTGTCCTATGGACACAGACCCCAAGATCTTGCTGCTCCTTCACACTGCCAAGAGCTTTACCATTAATATTATGTTCTGTCTTCAAATTTGACATACAGAAACGAACCACTTCACACTTATCTTGGTTGAACTCTATCCACCACTTCTCAGCCCAGTTTTGCATCCTATCAATGTCCTGTTGTAACCACTGACAGCCCTCCAGACTATCCACAACACCCCCAACTTTTGTGTCATCAGCAAACTTACTAACCCACCCTTCTACATCTTCATGCTGGTCATTTATAAAAATCACAAAGAGAAGGGGTCCCAGAATAGATCCCTGCGGAACACTGTCCTCCATGCAGAATATGAACCATCCATCAACAGCATTTGTCTTCTGTGGGCAAGCCAATTCTAGATCCACAAAGCAAAGTATCCTTGGACCCCATGCCTCATTTCTTTCTGAATGAGCCTAGCATGGGGAACCTTATCAAGTGCCTTATTGGAATCCATATACACTACATCTACTGCTCTACCTTCATCAATGTGTTTTGTTACATCCTCAAAGAATTAAATCAGGTTCGTTAGGCATTACCTACCCTTGACAAAGCCATGATGACTATCCCTAATCAGATTATGTCTCTCCAAATGCACATAAATCCTGCCTCTCAGGATCTTCTCCAATGATTTGCCCCACCACTGAAGCAAGGCTCACCGGTCTATAATTTCCTGGGTTACCTCTACTCCCTTTTTTGATCAAGGGAACAACATTTGCAACCCTCCAATCCTCTGGAACTTCTCCCATCCCTATTAATGATGCAAAGATCACTGCCAGAGACTCAGCAATTTCTTCCCTTGCTTCCCACAGTAGCCTGGGGTATATCTTGTCCGGTCCCGGTGACTTATCTAACTTAATACTTTTCAAAAGCTCCATAGAAACCATAGCACAGAAACAGGCCTTTTGGCCCTTCTTGGCTGTGCCAAACCATTTTCTGCCTAGTCCCACTGACCTGCACACGGACCATATCCCTCCATACACCTCCCATCCATGTATCTGTCCAATTTATTCTTAAATGTTAAAAAAGAACCTGCATTTACCACCTCATCTGGCAGCTCATTCCATACTCCCACCACTCTCTGTGTGAAGAAGCCCCCGCTAATGTTCCCTTTAAACTTTTCCCCCCTTACCCTTAACCCATGTCCTCTGGTTTTTTTCTCCCCTTGCCTCAGGGGTAAAAGCCTGCTTGCATTCACTCTATCTATATCCATCATAATTTTATATACCTCTATCAAATCTCCCCTCATTCTTCTACGCTCCAGGGAATAAAGTCCAAACCTATTCAACCTTTCTCTGTAACTGAGTTTCTCAAGTCCTGGCAACATCCTTGTAAACCTTCTCTGCACTCTTTCAACCTTATTTATATCCTTCCTGTAATTTGGTGACCAAAACTGAACACAATACTCCAGATTCGGCCTCACCAATGCCTTATACAACCTCATCATAACATTCCAGCTCTTATACTCAATACTTTGATCAACAAAGGCCAATGTACCAAAAGCTCTCTTTACGACCCTATCAACCTGTGATGCCACTTTTAGGGAATTTTGTATCTGTATTCCCAGATCCCTCTGTTCTACTGGACTCCTCAGTGCCTTACCATTAACCTTGTATGTTCTACCTTGGTTTGTCCTTCCAACGTGCAATACCTCACACTTGTCTGTATTAAACACCATCTGCCATTTTTCAGTCCATTTTTCCAGCTGGTCCAAGTTCCTCTGCAGGCTCTGAAAATCTTCCTCACTGTCTACTACACCTCCAATCCTTGTATCATCAGCAAATTTGCTGATCCAATTTACCATATTATCATCCAGATCATTGATATAGATGACAAATAACAATGGATGCAGCACTGATCCCTGTGGCACACCACTAGTCACAGGCCTCCACTCAGAGAAGCAATTCTCTACCACCACTCTTTGGCTTCTACCATTGAGCCAATGTCTGATCCAATTTACCACCTCTCCATGTATACCTAGCGACTGAATTTTCCTAACTAACTTCCCATGAGGGACCTTGTCAAAGGCCTTACCGAAGTCCATGTAGACAATATCCACTGCCTTTCCTTCATCCACTTACCTGGTAACCTCCTCGAAAAACTCCAATGGATTGGTCAAACATGACCTACCACGCACAAAGCCATGTTGACTATCTCTAATAAGTCCCTGTCTATCCAAATGCTTGTAGATTCTGTCTCTTAGTACTCCCTCCAATAATTTACCTACTACCGACGTTAAACTCACCGGCCTATAATTTCCCGGATTACTTTTAGATCCTTTTTTAAACAACGGAACAACATGAGCCACTCTCCAATCCTCCGGCACCTCATCCGTAGACAGTGACATTTTAAATATTTCTGCCAGGGCCCCCGCAATTTCAACACTAGTCTCCTTCAAGGTCCGAGGGAACACCCTGTCAGGTCCCGGGGATTTATCCACTTTAATTTTCCTAAGACAGCAAGCACCTCCTCCTTTTCAATCTGCACAGTTTCCATGATCTCACTACTTGATTCCCTCAATTCCATAGACTTCATGCCAGTTTCCTTAGTAAATACAGACGCAAAAAACCTATTTAAGATCTCCCCCATTTCCTTTGGTTCTGCACATAGCCGACCACTCTGATCTTCAAGAGGACCAATTTTATCCCTTACAATCTTTTTGTTCTTAATATACCTGTAAAAGCTCTTTGGATTATCCTTCACTTTGACTGCCAAGGCAACCTCATGTCTTCTTTTTGCCCTCCTGATTACTTTCTTAAGTATTTTCTTGCACTTCTTATACTCCTCAAGCACCTGATTTACTCCTCGTTTCCTATACATTTCATACAGCTCCCTCTTCTTCTTTATCAGAGTTACAATATCCCTTGAGAACCAAGGTTCCTTATTCCTATTCAATTTGCCTTTAATCCTGACAGGAACATACAAACTCTGCACTCTCAAAATTTCCCCTTTGAAGGCTTCCCACCTACCAATCACATCTTTGCCAAACAATCTGTCCCAATCCACGCTTTTTAGATCCTTTCTCATTTCTTCAAATTTGGCCTTCTTCCAGTTCAGAACCTCAACCCTAGGACCAGATCTATCCTTGTCCATGATCAAATTGAAACTAATGGTGTTATGATCACTGGAACCAAAGTGCTCCCCTACACAGACTTCCGTCACTTGTCCTAACTCGTTTCCTAACAGGAGATCCAATATTGCATCCCCTCTAGTTGGTCCCTCTATATATTGATTTAGAAAACTTTCCTGAACACATTTTACAAACTCTAAACCATCTATACCCCTAACAGTATGGGAGTCCCAATCAATGTATGGAAAATTAAAATCCCCTACCACCACAATTTTATGTTTCCTGCAGTTGCCTGCTATCTCTCTGCAGATTTGCTCTTCCAAGTCTCGTTGACTATTGGGTGGTCTGTAATACAATCTCTTTGTAGCACATAACAGGAATTCTGCAGATGCTGGAAATTCAAGCAACACACATAAAAGTTGCTGGTGAACGCAGCAGGCCAGGCAGCATCTCTAGGAAGAGGTGCAGTCGACGTTTCAGGCCGAGACCCGGTCTCGGCCTGAAACGTCGACTGCACCTCTTCCTAGAGATGCTGCCTGGCCTGCTGCGTTCACCAGCAACTTTTATGTGTGTTCTTTGTAGCACATCCTCTTTCTTAATGTCTATACACACAAGCATTCAGTACGCTTTAAGCCATCCCCACAATTGCCAAGGTCCTTTTCACTGGTGAATACCGAAACAAAGTATTCATTAATTACCTCCTGTTAGAGTGGATTTTTTTGGGGTAGATGATTTGTTTACACTTAAATGACTGGCCACCAGACTTCTATTTTTAACTGTTTGACAAAGGACTGTGGATCGAGTCCACCACAATGGGCTTCCTAAAAGGTGTAAATATCAGATGCTTCTGGTGCCTGATGCTGTAGTTTCGAAGACAGTATTATCTATACATTATAAATATTAATTGTCTTCTATGTTAGCACATAAAATGCCAAATAAATGTATTGCGGATTGAACTAAAGGCTGTGGATACCAACCCAGACATGTTGGCGTCGGAAGGAAAGGATGAAATCCGAGGTGTGATGTTTGTATGTAACTTCAAAAAGAAGCATTGTCCATGCATTGTCTGAAGTAGCGATCGCCTTTGCGTTTAGCATATAAATATCGAGCCCTAATTCAGCTAGCAGAACTTTTTGCGGAAAGCGTCTCCGTCGGTTAAGATGCTTGCTGTGTCGAATAAAGAAGCTGCTTTGTACCTACCAGTGACTCTGCCTCTCTGGTGATTTCATCCACGCTACAACTCCTCCACTGCCTCCTCCAACTCCACTCTCCCTCCTGATTGGTTCTATTCTCACACAGCTCATCCTCTTGCCCTTCACATACTTGGGAGTTTCCTTAGTCCTGCTCACCAAGGCCTTCTCATGGCCCCTTCTAGCTCTCCTAATTTCATTCTTGAGCTCCTTCCTGGCACATTTGTAATTTTCTTGAGCTCTTGAACCTTTGAACTTTCATAAGCTTTCTTTTCTTCTGAACTAGATTCTTTGTACACCATGGTTCTTTTACCCTTCCATCCTTTCCCTAACTCGATGGAACATACCTATGCAGAACTCCATGCAAATGTTCCCTGAACATTTGCCACATTTCTGACGTGCATTTCCCTGAGAACACCTGCTCCCAATTTATGCTCCCAAGTTCCTGCTTAATAACATCATATTTCCCCTTACTCCAATTAAATGAGCTCCCAAATTTTCCGCTCCTATCCCTCTCCAGCGCTGTGGTAAAGGAGATAGAGTTGTGATCACTACCTCCAAAATGCTCTCCCACTAAGAGATCTGACACCTGACTTGGTTCATTTCCCAATACCAGATCAAGTACAGCCACTCCTCTAGTTGGCTTATCTACATATTGTGTCAGGAAACCTTCCTGAACACACCTAACAAACTCCACCCCATCTAAACCCTTTGCTCTAAGGAGATGGTCAATATTAGGAAAGTTAAAATCAGCCATCACAACAACCTTATTATTATTGCACCATTCCAGAATATGCCTCCCTACCTGCTCCTCGATGTCCCTGTTACTGTTGGGAGGGGGGGGGGGTCTATAAAAAACACCCAGTAGGGTTATTGCCCCTTTCCTGTTTCTGACTTCCACCCACACTGATTCAGTTGACAATCCCTCCATGACTTCCTCCTTTTCTACAGCCGTGACACCGTCCCTGAATAGCAAAGGCACGCCCCACCTCTTTTGTCATCCTCCCTGTCCTTTTTGAAACATCTAAAGTCCGGCACACTCAGCAACCATTCCTGCCCCTGAATCATCCAAGCCTCTGTAATGGTGCCAACATTATTGTTCCATGTATTGATCCACGCTGTAACTTCATTTGTGATCGATTATGAAGACACGCAGTCCTCTCTTATTATCATTTAGTAATGCATGCATTAAGAAATGATACAATATTTCCTCGGGTGTGATATCACAAAACACAGGACAGACCAAGACTGAAAAAAACTAACAAAACCACATAATTATAACATATACTTGCATTAAAATAGACACATCTCCAACCATCTGGCTGAATACTTCTTTGCTCTGTCATCTGCCTATCCTTTCTCTTCAACTTCTTTCAAGCTATCACTACTTGTCCACCAACCACCCCATCTTCTGCCTCTTCACTTCGGTTCCCACCCCCTTGCATCTCTAGTTTAAACCGTCCCCAACAGCACTAGTAAACCTCCCTCCCAGGATATTGGTTCCCTCCAGTTTGGGTGCAACCTGTCCCACTTGTACAGGTCACTCCTTCCCCAGAAAAGGTTCCAATGATCCAAGAACTTGAAACCCTGTCCCTGCACCATCTCCTCAGCCACTCATTCATCTGCGCTATCTTTCTGTACTGACCTCCACTAGCTCGTAGCACTGGGAGTAATCCGGAGATTATCACCATGAGGGTCCTGCTCTTCAGCCTCCTTCCCAACTCCCTAAACTTACTGCACAGGACCGCTACCCCTCTCCAGCCTTTGTCATCAGTATCAACATGTACTACGGCCTCTAGCTGCTCAGCCTACCCTTCAAAAATATTCTGCAACCCCTCAGGACCCTAGCATCTGGGAGGCAACACACTATCTTGGTGTTTCTTTTGCTGCTGCAGAATCTCCTATCTGTCCCCGTAACTATCGAGTCCCCTCTGACTATTGCTCCGCCTGACTTCCCCCTACCCTCTTGAGGCTCAGAGCCGACCACAGTGCTATTGGTCAGGCTGCTGCTGCCTTGCCCAGATAGGTCATCCCCCTCAACAGTAACCAAAAGGGTATACCTGTTGGTCAAGGGAATGGCCACAGTGGGACCCTGCACTGACTTCTTTCTCCCTTTACCTCACTCAGGGTTCACCCATCTACTCCCTGAACTCTGCACTCTATGTGTAACCACCTGCTCAACAGTCCTATTTATCAAATGCTCTGCCTCCTGGATGATCCTAAGTTCATCCAACTCCAGCTCCTTAATACTATCTTTCATGAGCTGGAGTTGGCTGCACTTCCTGCAGGAGTAGTTATCAGGGGGACTATTAGGTTCCATGAATTCCCACATCCTACAGGAGGAGCATTCCACTACCATATCTGCCATCCTGCCTGCATTGAACAATGGGTAACCAAGACCAAATCCTCTAACCTGTTTCTTTGGTGTCAGCCTCTTCTCATCAAAGTTCCTTGAGTCAAAGCCTGATGCTCCCACTCTCACCGCTGGCCCACTCCTGACAATGGCCATCCTGCTTGGGAGTGCAGTGTTATGTGTTTCACTGGAACGGGGCTGCATGAGGACATACCCAATCAAAACTTTTCCATGGACGGCTTCCAGAATGTTCGGGCTGACCGGAAGTGCACTGAGAGTGGTAAGTGTGAAGGAGTTGGGTGCTTACTGGTTCTGTTTAACAACGGATGGTGCAATCCGGGTCGTATTACGATCGAGGAACGTGTTTGTAGACCAGATATTGAACTTTTTACTGTAGGACTTCGGCCATATTCCACCGAGATACAACACTGGGCATCACGGGAGGTTGTTCCTGCCTGTGGCCATCGAACTTGCAGCTTCTCCCGTGGAGGGTCAGACACCCTGAGCCAATAGGCTGGTCCTGGACTTATTTTCCATCTGGCACAGTTTGCATTTTGTTGTTTGATAGTTTGTGGTTTTTGTATTGCTATATTTATGCTCTATTCTTGGTTGGTGGGGCTGTAACGAAACCCAATTTCCCTCGGGATCAATAAAGTATGTCTGTCTATCTATCTATCTTGCCCCTTCTCTACTTTTCTTTAATTCTTTGCAGTGCCCTGCTCCCGATGCTGACTGGTCCTCTGGAATGTCCGGACACATACTAAGCTCTTGTTTTATATAAGCTTTGCCAACCTGCGAGTAAATTCTTTGAAGTGCAAAACATCAAATTTTGCAAGGCATCAGTTAACTATGTTGGACACCACACACAAAAAAAATGCTGGTGAACGCAGCAGGTCAGGCAGCATCTATAGGAAGAGGTACAGTCAAAGTTTCGGGCCGAGAAGTGAGTCGGCTACACTTCACCTGTGAGTCGACTGGGGTGATATACTGCGTCCGGTGCTCCCGATGTGGCCTTCTATATACTGGTGAGACCTGACGCAGACTGGGAGATCGTTTTGCTGAACACCTACGCTCTGTCCTCCAGAGAAAGCAGGATCTCCCAGTGGCCACACATTTTAATTCCACCTCCCATTCCCATTCTGATATGTCAATCCATGGCCTCTACTGTCAAGATGAAGCCACACTCAGGTTGGAGGAACAACACCTGATATTCCATCTGGGTAGCCTCCAACCTGATGGTATGAACATTGACTTCTCTAACTTCCGCTAATGCCCCAACTTCCCCTCATACCCCATCCGTTATTTATTTAATATATTTTTTATTTTTCCCCCTTTTTTTCTCTTTTCTCCCTCTGTCCCTCTCACTATAACTCCTTGCCTCCCCTCCCCCCTTCTCTTTCTCCCCAGGTTTCTCCCTTCTCCAACTCTTGGCTCCATCCCTCCCCCTCCTGTCTTCTCCTATCATTTCGGATCTCCCCCTCCCCCTGCCACTTTCAAATCTCTTATTAGCTCTTCTTTCAGTTAGTTCTGACGAAGTGTCTCGGCCCGAAACGTCGACTGTACCTCTTCCTATAGATGCTGCCTGGCCTGCTGCGTTCACCAGCATTTTTTTTTGTGTGTGTTGTTTGAATTTCCAGCATCCGCAGATTTCCTCGTGTCTATGTTGGGCACATAGTCTCACAGCATGGAGTAGCTATTGATCCATCCAAGATAGAGGTGGTGACCACATGGCCAAGGCCTTACGCTCGTTCCTTGGATTCTGTGGGTACTAGCAGAGGTTTGTGAAGGATTTCTCTAACGAGTCACCCTTTGAATCAGCTTCTCCGTGGTTACCCACCCTTGGGGAAGAAAGGGAGGAGGACAAAAGGAGAAGGAGGTAAATCTTATCTTAGCCCTTTTGAGCCTTTCGAGGAAAGATGGAATACAAAATGTGAAGAGACCTTTCAGCTGCTGACTAAAGCAGCTGTGTTGGCCTTTGCAAACCCCCAGTTTCTACTGCATGCCGATGCTAGCCATGACGATACAGGGGGTGTTCTATATCAGGGACATGGCAAAGGCTTTAGACCTGTTACTTTCATCAGCTGGAGTCCATCACCCTCCGAGCAAAATTTCTCCATGCGCAAATTGGAGTTTCTGGCACTGAAATGGGCTGTGGTGGATGAGTTTAGTGATTATATGGTGTCAAGTTCAAGGTGAGGACTGACAACAATCCACTGACTTATATCTTGACCTTCTCGAATTTGGATGCCGCAGTCATTGTTGGTTGTCAGTGTTGTCTGGTTATGATTGCAGCCTGAATTATCTGCCGGCGAGCCAGAACATTGATGTGGATGTGCTGTCCTGACATTCGCATGAGGTGCTGGAAATGGACGGAGAACGGCGGAGTGTTCCTGCCTCTGGTGCCAGCTTTCCACCATGGCTGTGGAAGATAGAGCTGTGGATTATCTGGGAGTTTCTGGTTGCACCATTCCAGAAGCTTAATGCAACTTGACATCTCGATGTGAAGCAGTTACCTGCCTTGAGTCCTGCGGAACTGGCAGCAGCACAACGAGACAATGTTTGTATAGGTGCCATTTGGTCATCTGTTGCAAAGGGGGATATGGCTGAGTTGAAAAGATGAAACACCCTACCATACCCCTACTGATGAGAGAATGTAGCAGACTGGAGTTGAGGAACCAGGTTCTGTACAAGGTCACATCTCCTTCAGACAGGCCTCAGCATTCCCAGTTGGTTTTGGCTGAGAAACATCAGAGGATTGTGTTGCAGTCACTTCATGATGATTCAGGTCACTTGGGGTTTGACAAGACCTATGGATTAGTCTGAGATTGGTTCTACTGGTTCTTCCAGGGTGATCCCCAGTCTGAAAGATTCAACTGGACACTGTTAGACATGCTTTGAACCCTGGAGATCAGCAAGAAGAGCAAATGGAGTCAGCATATTGGGCATTTGGCACACTGCTACAACTGTACACCGAATGAAGCTACCGGATACCCGCTATACTATTTGATGTTCGGGTGTGGAGTGAGATTGCCTGTAGATCTCTGTATTGGGACTGGCGGTGAAGGCTTCCCACAGAAGACCTATCTTAAGTATATGTCTGACATGTGGAAAGAGATGGAAAAGACTTATGAGCAAGCAGCAGTGTCTGCTGCCAAACAAAGTCAATGAAACGAGAGGAAGTATGATCGAAAGATTAGGTTCTCTCAACTGATGCCTGGAGAGAGAGTTTTAATAAGGAATTTGGGGCCACCAGGGAAGCATAGGTTGTCTGACCACAGGACGTCTACGCCTTATGTCATGGACAGCCAGATGCCGAATATGCCAGTTTTCTGGCTGAAGCCAGGAGATGGGAATGGCCCGGTCAAAATTCTCCATCAGAATCACCTGTTACCCCGAGGGCATGAGGTACATGTTGACTCAGAACCTGACATGGAACATACACTTTTTAGGAGAACTCTGCATAGAAGGAGAAGAAAGGCAATCAGTGAAAAGACCTGAGTAGGACCCAACCACTGAATGCTGTGTGGACTCAGAGGATAAGGAAATAGGGATGTGATATACATTACCCTCTGCAAACTCCCCAAGCATTGATGAAGAGATTCCTGACTCTCCGGATCTGGACTCAGATGTAATGGGGCATAGGGAGGGGTGGGAGGGGGGGGACTAACAGTGGACAGGCAGACACGACACTAGACAGTGAAGGGAAACTGGGCTCTAATGTAATTTGGGAATGAAGCTGGGCTCAGTCAGGTGACGGGGGACCTGAGTTGCTGGAGGACATGAGTGATGGGCAGTGGGCGGCATTCCCAAGCGGACAGGAAAGGTCTCGAGGAGCGTCTGAGGCTGAAGATGAGATAGAAAATGTCTCAGAGTCAGGAACCCCCAGATTGGCTGGCATCTGAGAAACCAGGGAAACAAAGTGTTGTGTCTATCCCCATCGTGAGATATGTTACTAACATTTACAAATGGATTCGGGGTCCTGAAATCACAAAGTTAATTTGAATATTGTGTTATTACTAATGATTTGATAAATTTCAAAGTAATGAATATTTGTGGTTGGGGGAGAATGTAATGCCCTGGTTAAGATTTCTAATGCTAATGTGGTAGGGTATTTCAATTAGTAGCTTTTTGTTAAAACAGTGTGTCCTGCTAGTAGAATGTTCTGGCTTCGGCTAAAGATTAGGGGCTATGGTGTTGAATTTAGGAATGTTGTGTCAAACTGGGCGGAGGAAGATTTGTGATGGACACTGGGTGGGTTTGTGGCTTTTTGGCAAGAAATACAGAGAGGAGAAGATCGGGAGAGACGGCCACAGGATTCGATCCGATGGGAAGATGCAATTACAAGAGGTGCTTCATGAGACAAAAGAGTCCAAGATGGGAAGTTCTACCAGTGATTGGTGATGAGAATTCAGTGCCATAAGTAACAGTCATACCCAGCTTCTGGACAATACAAACTCCAATGATGTGCTCATTTAGACTGGTTTAATTGTAATGGGCCCTTTTATGTTTCCCCTCTTAATAACTGCTTGATAAAGCTGATATTAGTAAATATATTTCCTTTATAATTGTAAGCAGTGTACAATCTGTTATTTCTTGCCAATGGATAATTGTGTATGGATGGCATTTACGCAGCATTTGTTCAATTTGGGCTTCTGTTCATCAAAACATCCCAACTTTCCTTTTTGGTTGAACCCAAACCCTACAGGCCCCAGCTGTACATTGCTTAGGAAAGTTGGCCTGCTCGCACTGAGTCTGGTGGCTGTTAGCAGAGCTGGCTAATGAGCCAAGTTTGCATGTGAGCTCGGTGGAGGTGGGCGTGGGGTGGGTACACATATCACACACAGCACATAAAACTAAATATTACCACAGCACATAAACCACACAGTAACTGAAATGCTCTCGCGCACACAGCCAGAATTTTCTTTAACGTGTCATGCAGTTTTCAGGCTGTGTAAAAGTTTCCTGCTCAGAACAAGGGTTGGTCTGTGAAAAAAAATGAGACAGAACGTTGCTCTAAGGTGTAATGTCAAGGCATTGTTGTGTTCTTGTGTGTTAAAGATGAGATTGCTATGAGAAAGCCTGGGGGAATTGGATTACATTCAAATAATTTAAAATACATGAGGTGCGCAGCACATGCAAACAGTAAACAGCTCACTGTCCTGGTGATGAGGCCTCAGTGGTGGCAGGGTATTCATTAGTCTCAGCGCCTGAGAGAAAGCTGTTACCCAGTCTAGCAATGAGAGTCCTGATGCTCCTGTCCCTCCTCCCTGACAGTCATGGATCAGAGATTGTGGGTAGTGGGGATCCTCAACAACACTTCAGGCCCTTTGTATACAATGCTCCCAGTAAATAACAAAGTAGGGGAGAGGGAAACCCTGGTGATTCTCTCAACGGTTTTTACTATCCTCTATAGGGCCTTGTGGTGCAACTTCCTGCAGCTTCTGTGCCACACAATGATACAGCCAGACAGGACAGCCTCGATGATGCCCCTGTAGAGAGTTGTTAGAATGGAGACGGGGAAGCTCGCAGGCCTCAATCTCCTCAGGAACTATAGACACTGATGTGCCTTCTTGACTAATCAGGAGGTTTTGAGTGTTACGGCAAAGAAGTAGATGAAAGATTATTCATTGTAACTGAAAAGTGAGAAGTGGATTTTAATGTACAGAAGGATGAAAGCTTTTGGCACGTTGGCTTTCATAAATCAGTGTACTGAGTTCAGGAGACGGGATGTCATGTTGAAGTGAGGTCTAACTTGGAGTATTGTGTGCAGTTTTGGTTCACCTACCTACAGGAAAGATGTAAACAAGGTTGAAAGAGTACAGAGAAAATTTACAAGGATATTTACGAGGACCAGGCTTATAAGGAAAGATTGAAGAGGTTAGGACTGTATTCATTTGAACATAAAAAATTGAGAGGAGATTGATAGAGGTATACAAAATTGAGGGGTATGGATATGGTAAATGCAAGAAGGGTTTTTCCACTGAGGTTGAGTGGGACTATGACCAGAGGTCATGGCCTGAGGTGAAAGGTGAAAGGTGAAAGGTTTAAGGGAGCATGAGGGGAAACCTCTTCTCTTAGAGGGTCATAAGATTGTGAAATGAGTTGCCATTGCAAGTGGTACATGGATAGTAGGGGTATGGAGAGCTACGGTCCAGAATCAAGTCATTGGGAGTTGGCAGTTTAAATGGTTTTGGCATTGTCTAGATAAGCCGAAAGGCCTGTTTCTGTGAGTTATCTATCCCAGCATGTGAAGACAGACTCCGGCGGATTGAGCGGACGAGACCAATGGAAGGTCCAACGGTCAAGAAGGCGGTCTCTGCAAGCGTCGTGGAATGTGTAGAGCAGGACAAGAGACAGAAGACGTCCTGGTCATCCACTGCGCCTAGTCCCATCTCCAGCCGTCTAGACTCTGTCTTGCCACTGGATCCAGATGGGAATTGGGAAGACAGAGTGAGGCTGACGCTGCGCAACTCTCCCTCACTTAAATCCAAATCACGCGCTAGTCTCGACACCATCAATAATGGTGTCGAGATCCTCATCGACGTCAATGATGGATGAACAATCAAGAACATGAGATGAAGAGTCCTTCAAAGTGAGTCCATATGTTGTGAGAACAGTTCAGTGATAGGGTGAGTGAAGTTGAGTGAAGTTTTCCTCTTGTTCAAGAGCCTGATGGTTGAGGGTAATAATTGTCCCTGAACCTGCAGGTGCTGAGACACAAGGCTCCTTTGCTTTCTTCCTGATGGTAAAAGAAAGAAGAGAGCATGGCCTGGGTGGTGGGAGTTCCTGACAATGGATGCTGATTTTCTGTGACAACGCTCTGTGTAAATGTGTTCAATGGTGAGGAGGGATTTGCCCGTGATGGACTGGGCCATATCCACAACCTTTGTAGGAGTTTCTTTCCAATGCCACAGGTGTATTCATACCATGTCATGATGCCACCAGTCAAAATACTCTTCTCCACACAACATGGAGTTATAAAAAAGTACAGCGTGGAAACAGGCCATTTGGCTCATCTAGTCAGTGCTGCAGCCGTAAAATTGCCAACTCCCATTGACCTGCACTGGGACCATAACCCTCCATACCCCTTGTTAGAGTCAGTTTTTTTTGGGTAGATGATTTGTTTACACTTAAATGACTTTGGCCACCAGACTTCGATTTGACAAAGTACTGTGGATTGAGTCCACAAAAATGCGCTTCCTAAAAGGTGTGAATACCAGATGCTTCTGGAGCCGTAGCTTGACCAGGTGCTGTAGTTTCAAAGACAGTATTATTTATACATTATAAATATTAATCGTCTTCTATGTTAGCACATCAAATGCCAAATAAATGTATCATAGACTTAACTTACATTCCTAAAAGCTGTGGATATCAACTTAGACATGTTGGCGTCAGAAGGAAAGGAAGGTGTGATATTTTGTATGTAGCTTCAATAGGAAGCATTGTCTATGCATTGTCTGTAACTTTAAGTAGCGATTGCCTTTGTGTTTAGCATATAAATATCCAGCCCACATTGAGGTAGCAGACCTTTCTATCGAAAGCGTCTCCGTCCGTATGATGCCTGCTGTACCTTGTTGTGTCGAATAAAGAAGCTGCTTTGTATCTACCAGTGACTCTGTCTCTCGAATGATTTTGACCACGTTACAACACCCCTCACATCCACGTACCTATTGAAACTTCTGTTAAGCATTGCAATCAAGCTCACATGCACCACTTGAGCTGACAGTTCATTCCACACTCTGAAGACCCTCAGAGTAAAGAAGTTTCCCCTTATACATTTCCCCTTTCACCTTTAACCCATGGCCTCTGGTTATAGTCCCACCCAACCTCAGTGGAAAAAGCTTGCTTTCTTTATGACCCTATCTACCTGTAACACCACTTTCAATGAATTATGGACCGTTTTTCCCAGATCCATTTGTTCTATCACACTCCTCAGTGATCTACTGTTCACTGTGGTAAGACCTACTCTGGCTGGTTGTACTGAAGTGCAACATACTCACACTTGACTACGTTAAATTCCATCTGCTATTTTTCCAACTGGTCCAGATCCTGTCGCAAGCTCTTGTAGTCCTCCTCACTGTTTGCAGCACCCCCAATCTTGGTGTCATCCGCAAATTTGCTAATCGAGTTAACTACATTATGATCCAGATCATTGATATAGAAGACAAACAACAACCAACCCAGTACCAAAGCCTGTGGAACTCCACTAGTCACAGGCCTCCATCAGAGAGGCAACTATCTACTACCACTCTCTGGCTTTTTCCACAAAGCCAATGTCTTTTCTCTTTCTTTTTATTAGTTTCAACAATAAACACGTTACAAAAACTACATAATAATTGATAATAATTATTAAAGTTTACAGTCAGGTAGCACATAGTTACAAACATCCCAAAATCATGCAGATTAACAACAAAATATAAAAAGAGTATACATAAAATATAGTTTAAAAAAAAGGAAAAAAAATCCCCTAAAAAAAAAATCTACCCAAACTAAAGAAAACTATGGAAAAAAAGTAAAGGAAGGGCTATTATGATATCTCAGATAGAACCAATAGTGTGGCCACTTCCGCTCCTCTCCCCATATATTGAAATCACAAAGTGGATTGGCAAGGGACAAATTACATCATGTGGAAGTATTGAATAAATGGTCGCCAAGTCTCATCAAATTTAATAGATGGGTTAAAAATAGACTTCTAATTTTTTCCAGATTTAAACCAGATATAGTCTGAGAAAAAGCCAATGTCAAATCCAATTTACTATCTCATCTTGAACCTTCTTGACCAACCTCCCATGCGGTACCTTGTCAAATGCTTTGCCAAAGTCCATGTAGACAACATCCACGGTCTTATCTTCACCAACAAAGGAAAATCTGCAGATGCTGGAAATCCAGAGCAACACACACACAATATGCTGGAGGAACTCAGGTCAGGCAGCATCTAGTCGATGTTTTGGGCTGAGACCCTTCGGCAGGACTGGAGAAAAAAAAAGATGAGGAGTAGATTTAAAAGGTGAAGGGAGGGGAAAAGAGGGAGGAACACAAGGTGAGAGGTAAAACCGGGAGGGGGAGGGGTGAAATAAAGCTAGCAAGTTGATTGGTGAAAGATACAGGGCTGGAGAAGGGGGAATCTAATAGGAGAAGACAGAAGGCCATGGAAAGAAAAAAAAGGATGGAGGTGATGGGTAGGCAAGGAGATAAGGTGAGAGAGGGAAAGGGGAATGGCTTCTGTCCTCTCCTATTAGATTCCCCCTTCTCCAGCTCTGTATCTCCTTCGCCAATCAAATTCCCAGCTCTTCACTTCACACCTCCTTCTCCCGGTTTCACATATCACTTTGTGTTTCTTCCTCCCTCCACCTTTTAAATCTCCTCCTCATCTTATTTTCTCTAGTCCTGCTGAAGGGTTTCAGCCCGAAATGTCGACTGTACTTTTTTTCCACAGATGCTACCTGCCTGCTGAGTTCCTCCAGCATTTTGTGTGTATTGCTCGGATTTCCAATATCTGCAGATTTTCTCTTGTTTAAGACCTTGGAGTTTGCCTAGCAGTTTTTCCTTTGTTATATCAATGGAACGCTGTCCTGCTCTCTGAAACTCACGGAGCCCTGGCACACTGTGAGTGTCTTCCACAGTGAGGATGGATGCAAGGTTCATCTGCCATTTCTTTGTCCATCGTTACTACTGACCAGCATCTGCTGCAACTGTACAGGGTACCGGTGAGGCTGCACCTGCTGTACTGCGTGCAGTTCTGGTCTCCATACTTGAGGAAGGATATACCGGCTTTGGAGGCAGTGCAGAGGAGGTTCACCAGGTTGATTCCAGAGATGAAGGGGTTGACCTATGAGGAGAGATTGAGTCGCCTGGGACTGTACTCTCTGGAGTTCAGAAGAATGAGAGGAGATCTTATCGAAACAGTCTTAGATCCGCAGCAAGAAGGCTGCAAGTGGAATGGCTAAGTGGACCAGCCGCTGAGCGATGGGACCTGCACCGCGTGGTGAAGGTGGCCCAGCGAATTGTCAGGATGGAGCTCCCAGGACTGGACGCCATCTATTCCAGCAGACTCAGGAGGAAAGCAATCAGCATAACCAGAGACACCACACACCCCGGCCACTCCCTGTCTGACCCACTGCCGTCCAGCAAAAGGTTCAGGACAGTAAAAGCCAGAACAAATAGACTGAGGAACAGCTTCTATCCCAGAGCTGTGGCCTCCATCACACCACTCCCACAGAACAATGACTGAAACTGTGAGCACACACATGCACACACAGGGACTCAAATACTTGCACTAATGGCACTTTGTGCATTACTGTGATATTCTGGTGGTGCTGCAACTTATTTTCTGCTACCTATCTATTTAATACTGTTTTTCTATTACTGTCTTGTTCTTATCTACCTCTTTATTTAATTGCCTGAGAGGAAGCCAGACAGAGTTTCATTGTAACTATGTATAATGACAATAAAGATCATTCAATTAAATTCAATAAGGATTTCCAGAGCAAAGGCATTTTACTACTCGGGGTAAAAGAGAGGCAAGACTGTGCAGACATGTGACGTCTGCCAGTAGAGTGGGAAAAGTTTAAAAAAAAGACCGCCATATCCAGCAGGCAGCGGAGTGAGACGGTAGCAGAGTGATAGGGTTTTGGCTCAATGGGCTTAGGCGGTAACAGGACGAGGCGAGGTAGGTTTACCTGTGTTAATTGCGGAAAGGAAGAATGTGTGTGAGGCCGGTGTTCTGTGCTTGATGTCAGATGTGGGAGGTCCTGGAGACTCCCAGCCTCCTGGACGGCCATACCTGCACCAGGTGTGTCGAGCTGAGCTCCTAAGGGACCGCGTTAGGGAACTGGAGCTGCAGCTCGATGTCCTTCTTCTGCTCAGAGAGAGCGAGGAGGTGATAGAGAGGAGTTATAGGCAGGTAGTCACCCTGGAACCCCAGGAGACTGAGAAGTGGGTCACAGTCAGGAGAGGGAAGGGCAAGAAGCAGGTACTAGAGAGTACCCCTGTGGCTGTACTCCTTGACAATAAGTATTCCTCTTTGAGTACTGTTGGGGGGGGGGGGGGTGGGAGACAGCCTACCTAGGGGAAGTGACAGTGGTCGTGCCTCTGGCACAGACTCTGGCCCTGTGGCTCAGAAGGGTAGGGAAAGGAAGAGGAAGGCAGTAGTGACAGGGGACTCTATAGTTAGGGGGTCAGACAGGCGATTCTGTGGATGCAAGAAAGAAACACGGATGGTAGTTTGCCTCCCAGGTGCCAGGGTCCAGGATCCAGGATGTTTCAGATCACGTCCAAGATATCCTGAAGTGGGAAGGAGAACAGCCAGAGGTCATGGTACATATTGGTACTAATGACATAGGTAGGAAAAGGGAGGAGTTCCTGAAAACAGACTACAGGGAGTTAGGAAGGAAGTTGAGAAGCAGGACCGCAAAGGTGGTAATCTGGGGATTACTGCCTGTGCCATGTGACAGTGAGTACAGGAATAGAATGAGGTGGAGGATAAATGCGTGGCTGAGGAATTGGAGCAGGGGGCAGGGATTCAGATTTCTGGATCATTGGGACCTCTTTTGGGGCAGGTGTGACCACTACAAAAAGGATGGGTTGCACTTGAATCCGAGGCGGACCAATATCCTGGTGGGGAGGTTTGCTAAGGCTACTGGGGAGAGTTTAAACTAGAATTGCTGGGGGGTGGGAACCAAACTGAAGAGACTGGGGAAGAGGCAGTTGGCTCACAAATAGAGAAAGCTTGGAGACCGTGTGTGAGGGAGGATAGGCAGGTGATAGAGAAGGGTCGCTCTCAGACTGAAGGTTTGAAATGTGTCTATTTTAAAGCAAGGAGTATTGTGAACAAAGTGGATGAGTTTAGAGCATGTATCGGTACTTAGAGATAAGATCTGGTGGCCATTACAGAGACTTGGATGGCTCAGGGACAGGAATGGTTACTTCAAGTGCTGGGTTTTAGATGTTTCAGAAAGGACAGGGAGGGAGGCAAAAGAGGTGGGGGCATGGCACTGTTGATCAGAGATAGTGTCACGGCTGCAGAAAAGGTGGACGTCATGGAGGGATTGATCTGTTCTGGGACCCTAAATCTTTGTGATTTTTATAAATGGCCTGGATGAGGAAGTGGAGGGATGGGTTAATAAGTTTGCTGATGACAAAGGTTGGAGGTGTTGTGGAGGGATGTCAGAGGTTACAGTGGGACATTGATAGGATGCAAAACTGGGCTGAGAAGTGGCAGATGGAGTTCAACCCAGATAAGTGTGAAGTGGTTCATTTTGGTAGGTGAAATATGATGGCAGAATATAGTATTAAGGGTAAGACTCTTGGCAGTGTGGAGGATCAGAGGGATCTTGGGGTCCGAGTCCATAGGACGCTCAAAGCAGCTGCGCAGGTTGACTCTGTGGTTAAGAAAGCATACAATGTATTGGCCTTCGTCAATCATGGAATTGAATTAAGAGGCGAAGAGGTTATGTTGCAACTATATAGGACCCTGGTCAGACCCCACTTGGAGTACTGTGCTCAGTTCTGGTTGTCTCACTACAGGAAGGATGGGAAACCATAGAAAAAGTGCAGAGGAGATTTACAAGGATGTTGCCTGGATTTGGGAGCATGCTTTATGAAAACAGGTTGAGTGAACTCAGCCTTTTCTCATTTCATTTTAAAATATTTTTATTAATTATTTAAAATCAACAAAAAACAATACATTGAAGTAATTGAGTCAACATATTAATATGTACAATAAGAGTTAAACTATCAACCAAGCTAATCAATATATCAAGAATAATAAGAAAAAACAGAATTTTTTTTTGGAAATAAGAAACAAGGAAAAAGAACCCCTACTAACTAAATCAAAAAAACTCTACTAACAAACAAAAAAACAGAAACCCAGAGCTATACACCATACAAGCTTCCATAAAAAAACAACATCAGTCCTCCAACCAAATCCATTTACCCAAAAATCAGAAGGGGACCATCTTAACTAACTCAAATCAAATGATATTAGCAGGCAAAAGAGTCCCACCTTTTCTCAAAGTCAAATCGAGGATCAAAAGTTCAACTTCTAATTTTCTCCAAACTAAAACATAACATCACCTGAGAGAACCATTGTATCAAAGTGGGAGCAGAGGCATCTTTCCATTTCAGTAAAATAGCCCTTCTGGCCAATAATGTGACAGATGCAATTACATATTGGTCTGATATAGAAACACCGTGAATATATTGACGGATTATACCGAACAAAACTGTCAAATGTATTAGGTTATAAATTAATTTTTAAAGTTTTAGAAATTGTAGAAAAAATAGGTTTCCAAAACTGTTTCAATACAGAACATGACAAAAACATATGTGTCAATGTAGCTGTCTCAGTTTTACATCTATCACACTGACTATTAACATTAGGAAATATTTTAGACAGTCTCTCCTTTGTCAAATAATAATGATGTACAATTTTAAATTGAATTAGAGAGTGACTGGCACAAATCGAAGAAGAGTTAACCTTCAAAATTCGCAGCCAATCCTCTGTTATCAAGGTCATGTTAAGCTCTCTTTCCCAATCTTGCTTAATCTTAAGTAAAGGATATTTATCCTGTTGTAATAGTAAATAAGTTGAGTGAACTCTGCCTTTTCTCCTTGGAGCGACAGAGGATGAGAGGTGACCTGATAGTAGTGTATAAGATGTTGAGAGGCATTGATCATGTGGATGGCAAGAAGCTTTTTGCCAGGGCTGAAATGGCTGGCAACAAGAGGGTACAGGTTAAAGGTGCGTGTGTGTGTGTTTTTCCCCACGCAGAGTGTGCGTGGAATGGGCTGCTGGCAACGGTGGTGGAGGGGGATACAATAGGGTCTTTTAAGAGACTTTTGGATAGGTACATGGAGCTTAGAAAAATAGAGGGCTATGGGTAACCCTAGTAATTTCTAAGGTAGGGACATGTTCGGCACAACTTTGTGGGCTGAAGGGCCTGTATTGTGCGTAGGTTTTCTAAGTTTCTAAACATAAAAAATTTTGAAAGGAATAGATAAGATAGTAGGAAAGTTGTTTCCATTGGTAGGTGAGACTAGAACTAGGCGACATTGCCTCAAGATTCAGGGGAGAAGATTTAGGACGGAGATGAGGAGAAACTGTTTTTGCCAGAGAGTGGTGACTCTGTGGAATTCTCTGCCCAGGGAAGCAGTTGTGGCTTCCTCACTAAATATATTTAAGATACAGTTAGATAGTTTTTTTTACATAGTAAGGGAATTCAGGGTCATGGGGAAAAGGCAGGTAGATGGAGCTGAGTTTACAGACAGATCAGCCATGTTGGGGCAGGCTCGATGGGCCGAATGGCCTACTCCTCCTGCTCCTATATCTTATGTTCTTATCTCCAGTCCTGCTGAAGGGTCTCAGCCCGAAACGTTGACTGTACTCTTTTCTATAGATGCTGCCTGGCCTGCTGAGCTCCTCCAGCATTTTGTGTGTACTGCCTTATCTTCATCAACTTTCATTTTCAGATCTCCCCCATCTCTTTTGAATCCACACATGCATTACCTTCTGATTTTTCAGAGGACCAATTTTGTCCCTTGCCTGTACATGGTCCGTATCCCCGTTTCCTGTTCCTGTGCCTGTCTAAATGTTTAAACATTGCTATGAAATCTCTTTCCACCACCACCCCCGGTGTTCCAGCTACCTAACACTGTAAAATAAAACACTTGCTTTGTGCATTTCTCTTAAATTTATTCCCTTTCACCTTAAGCTTATGCCATCTAGTATTTGACATTTGCACGTAACATGTCTGTAGAATCCCTTTGGATTCCCCTTCACCGTGTCTGCTAGGGATACCCCATGCCTTCTTTTCGCCCTCCTGTTTTCTTTAAGTGTTCTTTCATTTCTTGTACTCCATAAGCACCTCATTTGTTCCTACTTGCCTATACCAGCTTCGTACCTCCTGTTTGCTCTTAACCAAGGCATCAGTATCTCTTGAAAACCAAGGTACCTTAAACCATGTAACCATATAACAATTACAGCATGGAAACAGGCCGTCTCAGCCCTTCTAGTCCATGCCAAACTCTTACTCTCACCTAGTCCCACCGACCTGCACTCAGCCCATAACCCTCCATTCCTTTCCTGTCCATATATCTATCCAATTTAACTTTAAATGACAACATCAAACCTGCCTCAACCACTTCTGCTGGAAGCTCGTTCCACACAGCTACCACTCTGAGTAAAGAAGTTCCCCCTCATGTTACCCCTAAACTTTTGCCCTTTAACTCTCAACTCATGTCCTCTTGTTTGAATCTCCCCCACTCTCAATGGAAAAAGCCTATCCACGTCAACTCTATCTGTCCCCCTCAATTTTAAATACCTCTATCAACTCCCCCCTCAACCTTCTACGTTCCAAAGAATAAAGACCCAACTTGTTCAACCTTTCTCTGTAACTTAGGTGAGGAAACCCAGGTAACATTCTAGTAAATCTAGTAAACATTCTAGTAAACCTGTTACCTTTACTTTTTATTCTGACAGGCAAACTTCATACTCTCAAATTTTCACTTTTGAAGGGGTCCCACTTACCAAGTACATCTTTGCCAGAAAACAGCCTGTCCCAGATCCTTTCTGAATCTATCAAAATTGGCCTTTTTCAAATTTAGAATTTCAACCTGCGGACCAGACCTATCTCCTTGCATATTCACTTTGAAACTAATGGCACTGTGGTCACTGGATGCAAAGAGTTGACCTACACAAACCTTTGTCACCTGCCCTGTCTCATTCCCTAATAGCAAATCCTGAACACATTTGACAAACTCTATCCCAACTAGTCCTCTTATAGTATGGGAATCCCAATCAATATGTGGAGGCTGCTCCTCTCTTTCACTTCACTAAACTGACAAGACAAGGCATCTAGTTCCTGCTTCTTTGACCCCGGTCGATAGGTCAGGATGAAATTGAAGTGGTTTAAAAAAAAAAAAAAAAAAGAGAGACCACCTGGTCGGCCTGGAATTCAGTCTTTAGGCCTCCTGGATATATCCCAGGTTCTTGTGATCTGATGACACAATAAATGGGTTCTTGACCCCTTCATACCAGTGACACCATTTCTCCCAAGCCAACTTGACTGTGAGCAGCTCTTTAGTTCCGATGTAACCTCAGCTGGGGATAGCGCCTGGAGAAGATTGCACATGGGTGCAGTTCATTGTCTGAAGGTGTCTGCTGAGACAACACTGCATCCACTCCAACGTCTGAGGCAATCCACCTCCGCGATGAAGGGAATGTCTGGCTTAGGTGAAACCAAAATGGGAGCCATCATGAACCACTGTAAGTTTTGCAAAAGCAGCCTCCGCTCTGGTTGTCCAAATAAAGGGGCCCATGGATCTCTTAGTTACTGCTATAAGCTGAGCCACCTCTGAGCTGAAATTCCTGATGAACTGATATGCTCCTTCACGTACTTTGAGAAGAATAGGATGTCCTCCAAGTCGATGAAGTCATACTTATGGAGAGCATTCCAAAGCATGTTGTTTCTAAAGGTCTGGAAAGGTGCTGACCCGTTCACAAGGCCAAAGTCATGACCAGTTACTCATAGTGCCCTGTTGGAGTGTTGAATGCAGTCATCGCCTCATCGCCTTTATGCAGACCAGATTGTACGCACTCCACAAGTCTAGCTTTGAGGGTGCTCTTGTCCCTTTGGAGAATCTCAGTGTTCATGAGTGGAAGGGGGTAATGATTTTTGGCCATTATGTGATTCAGCCCTCTATACTCAATGCATAGCCGCAGGCTCCCATACTTTTTCCTGCACGAAGAAGAAGCCTGCATCAACTGGTGAGGAGGACCAAATGAATTCCATGGCAAGAGCTCCTTTCCATGTGCTCGTCCATAGTGCTTCTCTCTGGGCCTGAGATTGCGTACAGTCGGCCCCACGGAGGACAAGTACCAGGTAGTTGCTCTCCAGCACGGTTGTAGGCTTGGTGTGGTGGAAGAGTCGAAGCCTTTCCCCTGCTGAAGGCCTCTTCCAAATCCTTGTAGATGGAAGGGATTGTGACCAGCTTGGGTGTTGCAACTATTCCTGAACCTCCTTCTGAGGATGACTCCCGAGGCTCCTGAGGTAGCGGGGCTGATTCAGAATTCCTCAGAGTCTCCTCCATAGGTTCACTAGAGTCTTTAGTTGAAACAGAGACCAAATCAGAGTCCAAATCCTCAGACAACAACAACAACAAAGTTCTACAAATGGTCTTTGTGCTCCTGGGACCCAGCTCCAAGGGTCTACATTTAGAAACCTTGTGCTTCGTTGGGGCCTGGTGCTTGGGCACCTCCTGGGCTTGCTCTTGAACTAGAGACCCTCACTCTCTAGACAGGGCCAGGATTCACACTGGAGCTAGCTTGGACTGGGTATCCCAAAGGCTCCAGGTTTACCCCAAACAAGAGTCTGCCCCCTCATCAGCTGCTGGTCTCAGAAGAGTCGGGGGGGGGCAGGGGGATGGAACTAAGCTGAAAACATACCCCTTGCAATGACTGGTTGATGCAATGATCCTCCCTTCCTTCCAGTTCACGCTAAGGTTACGCTGGGAATGCCAAGGGTGCCTGGGGATCGGGAGTACGTGAGGAGAATCTATGATGTGAAGACAACCATCCTCCACATGTTCCTCTACCCTCATCCGTGAAGCTGATGCCTGCTGTAGGATTCGCCCGGAACCAAGATGCAGGCATGGGCTGGCTCAACTTCTGCAGTGGTATGCCGAGTCGACCGGCTGTCCCCCAGACTGACTGCTCCAGAGTCCACAAAGGCGTTCGCCTCTCATTGGCTCTTACCCCAGGAGGTTTCCACCTTCAGCGAGACAGCAGAATCAGCAGGATTGGGAGTAATGGCTGCTATCACTGCAGTCCTGCGGACATTGGATGTTCTGATCAGTTTTCCAATGGCAGTAGCTTCAGACATTCAGAATCTGAATCAGGTTTATTATCACTGGCACATGATGTGAAATTTGTTAACTTAGCAGCAGCAGTTCAATGCAATACATAATATCATCATCATGTACCATACCCAGTCTGAGCTTTGACTGCCATGGCCCACACACTCCTGTTTCGGGTCAAGTGGATCAATTCATTGGTGTTCATTTCCAGTTCTCTGGCTGCTGTCTCCATCATCATTTGTCTTTGTCTTCCTCTTGCTTTCTTCCCTTCAGTATTTCCCATAATTGCTGTGCATTCTAACCTCCTCTTTCCTAATCACGTCCAATGAAGTTACGTTGCCTTTTCATGATCTCATACATTATTTCTCTTTTTGCGTTTGCTCTGTTCATGACATCCTCATTAGATATTCATTTCGTCCATGATATTCTTTGCATCCTTCTCAAAAACCACATCTTCGCTGCTACAATTCATTTCCTCACGTTACAAGATATTGTCCAACATTCTGAGCCATATAACATAACTGGATAAACGTAACATTTCAGTACTCTGAGGCGGGTTGTCATGCCTAGTTTAGTATTGGTCAGTATACTCTTCATTCTCGTAAAGGTGTCTTTGCCATCCCTATTCTTCTTTTGATGTCCGTATCGCACCTGCCATCTGATGTCACCCAGCTTCCTAAGTAGCAAAAGTTCTGTACTTGTTATATGTCTTCCCTGTTTATTCTCAGCCTGCATATAGGATTCTCCTCCTTTTTGGATATCACCATACATTGTCTTTTTGCAATTGATAGATAGACCCATTTTTGCACTTTCTTCAACAATTATATCATGCATAATATAAAGAAAAAATAAGTAAATTAATTACAGTATACATACATTGAATAGATTAAAATCATGCAAAAACAAAAAATAACATATATTTTAAAAAGTGAGGTAGCTTTCACGGGTTCAATGTCCATTTAGGAATTGGATGGCCGAAGGGAAGAAGCTGTTCCTGAATCACTGAGTGTGTGCCTTCAGGCTTCTGAATCTCCTACCTGATGGAAACAGTCAGAAAAGGGCATGCCCTGGGTGCTGGAGGTCCTTAATAATGGACATTGCCTTTCTGAGACACTGCTTTCTGAAGATGTCCTGGGCACTTTGCAGGCCAGTACCCAAGATGGAGTTGACTAAATTTACAACCCTCTGCAGCTTCTTTCGGTCCTGTGCAGTAGCTCCTCCCCACGCACCCTGCCTCCATACCAGACAGTGATGCAGCCTGTCAGAATGCTCTCCATGGTACAACTATAGAAGTTTTTGAGTGTATTTGTTGACATACCAAATCTCTTCAAACTTCTAATGAAGTACAGCCACTGCCTTGCCTTCTTTATAACTGCATCGATCTGTTGGGACCAGGTTAGATCCTCAGAGATCTTGACATCCAGGAACTTAAAACAGCTCACTCTCTCCTCTTCTGCTCACTCTATGATCCTTCATCTTACCCTTCCTGAAGTCCACAATCAGCTCTTTCATCTTACTGTGTCACAAGGGGTGCTGGGAACAGACCCAAATGCAAGACACAGACACTGAAGTACAAGGAACAGGACTTGACTAGAGTAAGGACGCGACAGGATTCAGGCAAGGAGCAGGGACAAGAACACAGACTTGGACCAGGGAAAGCGGGACCAGGACTAGGAACCATGGACTAGGAGACAAGGCTTGGACTCCGAGCCCGAGACTGGACAAGGACCCAGAACCTGGATCTTGCCTTGGGCTCGGACCCCAGAACCAGACAAGGACATGACATGGCTTGAGGCTTGGGTCTTGAGCTTGGCTTGGGATCCTCGAGGCTTGGGGTCTTGGGTCTTGAGCTTGGCTTGGGATCCTCGAGGCTTGGGGTCTTGGGTCTTGAGCTTGGCTTGGGATCCTCGAGGCTTGGGGTCTTGGGTCTTGAGCTTGGCTTGGGATCCTCGAGGCTTGGGGTCTTGGGTCTTGAGCTTGGCTTGGGATCCTCGAGGCTTGGGGTCTTGGGTCTTGAGCTTGGCTTGGGATCCTCGAGGCTTGGGGTCTTGGGTCTTGAGCTTGGCTTGGGATCCTCGAGGCTTGGGGTCTTGGGTCTTGAGCTTGGCTTGGGATCCTCGAGGCTTGGGGTCTTGGGTCTTGAGCTTGGCTTGGGATCCTCGAGGCTTGGGGTCTTGGGTCTTGAGCTTGGCTTGGGATCCTCGAGGCTTGGGGTCTTGGGTCTTGAGCTTGGCTTGGGATCCTCGAGGCTTGGGGTCTTGGGTCTTGAGCTTGGCTTGGGATCCTCGAGGCTTGGGGTCTTGGGTCTTGAGCTTGGCTTGGGATCCTCGAGGCTTGGGGTCTTGGGTCTTGAGCTTGGCTTGGGATCCTCGAGGCTTGGGGTCTTGGGTCTTGAGCTTGGCTTGGGATCCTCGAGGCTTGGGGTCTTGGGTCTTGAGCTTGGCTTGGGATCGAGGCTTGGGGTCTTGGGTCTTGAGCTTGGCCTGGGATCCTCGAGGCTTGGGGTCTTGGGTCTTGAGCTTGGCCTGGGATCCTGGGTCTTGAGCTTGGCTTGGGATCCTCGAGGTTTGGGGTCTTGGGTCTTGAGCTTGGCTACCAGCTGGGGTGTTGGGTCTTGAAATGCGGAGGCTGATAACTCAGAGACTGGAGCTGAGAGACAGACTGGGAACTGAACATCAACATAGAGCCGGGACTTATCCTTCAACAAGCCAGGACTCATCTTTAACACAACACAAACATGAGACAGGACAGGACATAGACAGAGCCAGGACTTATCCTACAACAAGCTGGGACTCAACTTCATCTCCACACCAAGGTAGGACAGGTCTGTCTGTCAGGTAACGGCAGAACAGCCTGGCTTACCCCACAGAGATGAGGACAAGAAGGGACAAACACCAAAAAATGACAGACAGTTCCATTTCTGCTCCGGGGAAGCTCAGAGTCTCAGTTCAGCCAGCAACCTTAGCTGGCTACAGAAACAGTTGGATCCCTACCTGGCTCAGAGTGGCTGGCAACCACTCAGCTGGCCCAAGAAACAGTCGAATTCATACCACAAAGACAGCTCCAGCTACTGACAGCAAGGCTCCATGAGGGGATGGTTCCCCAATGCAGCCTAGGGATGGCAATTGGCTGCTCCAGCCTTCCACCGGCAGGTTACTCCAAGGGGGACTGACAAGACAAACCAGCCACCCACACTCACTCCCAAGGCTACTTATATTGCAAGCCCAAAGATGGGAATCAGGTGCCTTTGATTTAGTTAAACAAGGGACAACTGGAAGACCCGGAGACCTGAGTCCATGGACTGGACCGTGAACCGGAATGCGGACTTCACGGACCAGACCATTGCATACTGATGTTGAGTGCCAGGTTGTTGTTGTGACACCACTCCACTAGTTGGCTTATCTCGCTCCTGTATGCCCTCTCATTACCATCTGAGAGTTTATCAACAATGGTTGTATCATCAGCAAATTTATAGTTGGTATTGAGCTATGTCTGGCCACACAGTCATGGGGATATAGAGAGTAGAGCAGTGGGCTAAGCACACACCCCTGAGGTGCGCCAGTGTTGATCGTCAGCGAGGAGGATATGTTATCACCAATCCGCACAGACTGTGGTCTTCCGGTTAGGAAGTCGAGGAACCCTTTGCAGTGGGAGGTACAGAGGCCCAGGTTCTGCAACTTCTCAATCAGGACTGTGGGAATGATGGTATTAAATGCTGAGCTATAGAGCTATGGAGGTCGTGTTTCTCCAGACTCTCCAGAAATGTTCTCTCTGTGGCTGGCCTCTGCATACGAGAGGCGCTGGAGCTCCACTGAGCATCCTGACATAACTGCTTGTGTTGTCCAGGTGGTTTAAAGCCATGTGAAGAGCCATTGAGATTGCATCTGCCATTGACCCATTGTGGCGATAGGCAAATTGCAGTGGTTCCAGGTCCTTGCTGAGGCAGGAATTCAGTCTACTCATGACCAACCTCTCAAAGCATTTCATCACTGTAGATGTGAGTGCTACTGGGCGATAGTCATTAAGGCAGCTCACATTATCCTTCTTAGGCACTGGTATAATTGTTGCCTTTTTGAAGCAAGTGGAATTTCTGCCCCTAGCAGTAAGAGGTTGAAAACGCCCTTGAATACTCCCGCTAGTTGGTTGGCACAGGTTTTCAGGGCCTTACCAGGTACTCCATCGGGACCTTCCGCCTTGCGAGGGTTCACTCTCTTTAAAGACAGCCTAACATCGGCCTCTGAGACAGACATCACAGTGTCATCAGGTACAGCAGGAATCTTCACAGTTGTGGTTGTGTTCTCCCTTTCAAAGTGGGCATAGAAGCTGTTGAGTTCATCTGGTAGTGAAGCATTGCTGCCATTCATGGTATTGGGTTTCGCTATTCGCCCCACAGGCGATCTGCTTCCACACAAGAATTGCAGCAACCTTAACACCGATGCCGGAGCCTCTCATCAGTGGGGAGTCTGGTGCAGCCGATTCGCATGGACTCAATGGGATCTTGAGCAGGGGATGCTGTCCGATTTAAGATGTGGAACTGCGATGCATTGAGGCCAGGCTCAGGCTAGCCCTCTTTAACATCTTGAGGTAGTCCCACTGTCGCTCCGCCAGGCAATTATTGAGGTGGTTGGATTGAACAATCAAAGCCTCTGGGTCCACTCCAGCTCTCCCAAGGCAAGGACATCCTTTAGTTCACCCCGGAGTCAGTGCCGGTACAATGTGGCCAAGGCCTCCCCATTTCAGCAACTCTCTTCCGCCAGAGTCTGAAATTCAATCTAGTAGTCGACTGTTGACCGACTATTCTGATGCACCGTCATCAGACGGTCCGAGGCTCGGTTTGCTCTGGCGAGATGAATTCTTCCGAATCCGATCAAATCTCCGATCTTTGCTCCCAATGCACGGTAGTCCAGGCCAGGGCTCTCCCGGTCGGGATAGGGATCATGAAGGCCACTTTTCTGGGACCAGGATGGCTGGAGTTCAAACGCCAACGAACATTGAGCGAGGAAGCGTTGGCAGGAGCCGGGTCACGGCTCAATCTCTCTGGGGTCGGAAGATGGACTGGCTCGCGGAACGAATGACAGCCTCACCCGAGCGACACTGGCTTCCTCCTTGCAATAGTTGGCACCCGGCGACCTGGAGGTCGTTTTTCTCCAGACTCTCCAGAACTGTACTCTCTGTGGCTGGCCTCTGCATACGAGAGGTGCTGCAGCTCCACTGGGTCCATGTTGGCCTGAATCGTACTGTGACGAGAGCCCCAGGTCAGGATGGTTAGGACCCAAGCGCTGGAGTATCTGAGAGCGGAACTGTATGTTCCTGTCAGGATTAACGGCAAAGTGAATAGGAATAAGGAACCTTGGTTCTCAAGGGATATTGCAACTCTGATAAAGAAGGAGAGGGAGTTGTATGACATGTATAGGAAGCAGGGAGTAAATAAGGTGCTTGAGGAGTATAAAAAGTGCAAGAAAATATTTAAGAAAGAAATCAGGAGGGCTAAAAGAAGACATGAGGTTACCTTGGCAGTCAAAGTGAAGGATAATCCAAAGAGCTTTTACAGGTATATTAAGAGCAAAAGGATTGTAAGGGATAAAATTGGTCCTCTTGAAGATCAGAGTGGTCGGTTATGTGCGGAACCAAAAGAAATTGGGGAGATCTTAAATGGGTTTTTTGCATCTGTATTTACTAGGGAAACTGGCATAAAGTCTATGGAATTAAGGGAAACAAGTAGTGAGATCATGGAAACTGTACAGATTGAAAAGAAGGAGGTGCTTGCTATCTTGAGGCAAATTAAAGCGGACAAATTCTTATGCCCTCCCTCCTACACTCACTCTTTAGCCAAGTGTTAAACTGTATAATCTTCCTATTTCTGGCCTCACTAGCATGTGGCACATGTAACAATCCTGAGATCACAACCCTGGAGGTCCTGCCTTTTAACATAGCACTGAATTCCCTGAACTCCCTATGCAGAACCTCATCACTCAGCCCACCCACATCATTGGTACCTGATGGACTATGAGCTCTGGCTGTTCACTCTCCCAATTAAGAACTTGAGCCAAAATATCCCAGGCTCTAGCACCCAGGAGGCAACATTCCCTCTGGGAATCTCGGTCTTATCCACTGATCCTCCTGTCTGTACCCCTAACTAATGAATCCCCTGTCACCACAGCATGCTCCCCCCTTCCCTTCTGAGTCACAGAGCCAGACTCAGTGCCAGAGTCCTGTCTTTCCTCTGCTAGGTCATTCCCCTCCCCCCTGCAACACTATCCAAACCTGTAGTTGAGGGGGATGGCCACAGGGGTACTCTGCACTGGCTCCTTAACCTTAACCTTCTTCTCCTTCCCGGCTGCCACCCAGTTTCCTGTGTCCTGCACCTTGGGTGTAACTACTTCTCTATGAGTCCCATCCATCACCCCCTCAGCCTCCCGAATGATCCAGAGTTCATCCAGTTCCAGCTCCGGCTCCTTAATGTAGATTGTTAGAAGCTGCAGCCGGATGCACTTCTCACAGTTGTAGTTGTCAGAAACACAAGGTCTCCCTGCCTTCCCACATCCCGCAACAGGACCATTCAACTCTCCTGCCTGACTTCTTTACTGCTCCTAACTGAGCAGATATAAAGAAGGAAAAACTGTAGGGGAGAAAAAATACTCAAGCTACAGCTTATTTTTTTGCCTTCTCTCATTCAAGCCTCCTCCTTGCTGAAGCCTCAACCCTCCACTCTAACTCTGACCACTCCAATGATGGCCGCTCCGCTTGCCCCTGACTTTCTTTAATTTGTTTCCGTCAATCAATCCCAAACATTGATGGACAGCTGCTCAAAGCACCAAATTGCTGCAGTCTCTTCTACTCAATGGGGAAACCTGAGTGAACTATATCTTCTCAGGTTTCCAATTCCTGATTTAGCACTGCTCAAAGCTGCAAACTGCTGCAAGTCGCTGCCTTTTCTACTCGATATGTACTGTACTGTGCACCTTGGTCTGGAGGAATGTTGCTTCATTTGGCAGTATGTGTGTAGACGAACCACAGCCACCACTCGCTCGTGTCCACACTGCACCAGAATATGTGGATCCTCAATTAGCCTCGACAGCCACGTGAGGAACCACCAACAGACAACTCCTCAGGTAAACATCACACTCAGCTCGAGTGACCACCCTATTACTAATATATGTGTGTGGTTGAATGATAATAAACTGAACTTTAACTTGAACTTCAAATTGAAGAGACCGTCTGAGAACTTGAACAGAACTTGCATCGGGAGAGAATTTTGTAAGGTTAATTTGAGCATGTTTGAATATTAGAGTTTTATTCAAAGTTAAAAGACTGCTGAAGAAAGGAAATTGGAAAACGGAACGGTGCTGGCTGGAAAGAGTTGAGGAAGAGGTCGGGAGGAGTTTGACTGGATGGAGTCTGATGCTTCTGGGTATTTGCCGTTGTCATGTTTGCATAATACAGGCCTGAAACTGATCTGGATCAGAGCGGGAAAAGATAATTGAGTGTGACACACAACTATCGGAGCCTTTACCCACGGCTGAGATACTCGAGTGCCCACGAGGGCGCATTGTCAGATCGAATCCATGCAAAAATCAAGGTTGTTTAATGTCATTTCCAGCCCACAAGTGCAGCGCTGCCTCTAATTTGTTTTTTCTAAAAATGCGCGGACCGACAATTGCTCTGAGCAAGAAATGGTTACATGGCCTGAAAACTGCGTTGCACTTTAATAAAATAATAAATAAAATCCCGGCTGCACGAAAACAAAGTCTATGTGCATGGGAGCACTTGAGTTACTGCATGACCGCGCACCCGCGCAGCTTAGATGCGAATCTTCACCAGTGTAAGGGAGAAAAGACACACACACACACACACACACACACACACACACACACACACACACACACTCACACTCACATTCACATTCACACACACAAACACATGCGCACACACACACACACAAAAACTCACACAAACACACACAGGCTCTCGCGCACACATACACACTCACACACAAGCACACACACACTCACATTGACACAAACATAACAAACGCGCGCACAAGCAAACACGCACAAACACATACACAAACACACACATGCTCGCGTACACACATACTCTTTCACACACATACACACATGCACACTCGCACGCACACACATTCTCTCTTTCACACACATACACGTTCACACACACAAACATACACAAACTCACACACACTGACACACACACACGCAAACACATACGCACACTGACAAACACACACACACACATAAACAATAAGATAAAGAACTCAATAATAAAAACACAATAAATATAACATATTATACAGTTTATATGCACATATTGATTATATGTCCATAAAGTGACGCTAGGCAAAGCACTGTCTGCAGAGTAATGAGACAATCATTTTGATGAAAGCGAAATTTTTAACTTTATTCTCATCCCTAAAGTTAGAGCACCAAACAAAACTTTGCATTCTATGGAGGCATTGGGATGTACTACCAATGTGAAAATCTGTATAAAAGTTCCATCAAATAGAATTTCCCAGCCCTGTTAATTATCCACAATTATTAATTTTAATAATAATAACCTATTTATAGAGCATTTTCCACACAGACGATGGAATTCAAAGTATTTTACAACGGGATAAAGTGCAAACATGAAAATTAAAAGAAGACAAAAAGATGTTGGTTAAAAGCAAGGTTAAATAAATAGGTTTTGATCTGATGTTTAAAAGTGTTAATTGAGTCTACATCCCTTATAGTTCTAGATGTTGAATTCCACAGTTTGGGGCGTAGTTCAGAAAAGCTGACATGCCAATTATCTTTTGAAGGAGATTGTTGAAATTTAAGAGACCGGTGGAAGAAGACGTGAGAGTTCGAGCAGGATCATAAAACAAAAACAATCTGTGATGTACTCCAGTCCCAGACCATTGAGAGCTTTAAAAGCAAGTAAATTAATTTTTAAATCAGTTCTAAAAGATGCAGGAAGCCAATGTCGATTAGTTAGGACAGCACTGAGATGTTCGCTCATCTGAATAAAGTGAGTTCGAATAATTTCAGCGTTGAATGTGATACTCAAAATTTCCGCACACTTTAAGACCTGGTAGCAGACGAGTGGACAACTGAATGGACGGTCTCAGTGGTCCTGCCTCTCTGGGACTGATTGCCAAATCACACAGCCCTCGTCAGCTTGGCGCTGACCGTGAGAAATCCAAGTCACAGTTTGAACCGCAGAGCGCCCACAGAAAAAGCAAAGACATGTCGGGAGTTCTCCGTGGGCCGTGTGGCTGCCGCTTGTCCGTGATGCAGTCTTTAATGCAAAAGGCGAACATTCACGTGAAACCGCCAAAAGAGAAAATCGGCCCTTTGGTAAGTTTGTAGCCACGGCACAGCCACGACTTCTCCAGTGAGTGCAACCTGATGACCGTCACGTACATCCAACAGAGTGGAAAAATTTGAATTTAGAAAAAAAAACTTTATTTTCAAAATTACTCAAAAATAGTGCTGCCCGAAGACCTGATTTTGTAAAATCCGAATTCGGAGTTACGAGCTCATCAAAGGTGACGGGAGAGGCAGGAGAGTGGGGGTTGAGAGGGAGAATGAATTAATCATGATGGATGGTGAAGCAGTCTCGATGGGCCGAATAGCCTAAATCTGCTCTTATGTTTCATGGTCTGATGGTCGCACGGAAATTTAGAGTTTTGCACACTTTATAAAAACTAAATGAACTTTGAAATCCACACTGTTACTTTGCTCGCTTTTTAACGGGTCTCTCTGGAATATATTTTTCCTTGCCTTACTTCATCAATGTATGTTGTTAAAACTGCTATTTATATAATTTATTCTCCTTTTCTTAAGGCAAAAATTGGGTTGCTAATGTTTTTGCCCCCTCTCTGTAAAATTTTAACACTTGACAGATTTTTTTTGGCACTGCACGGATTTCGGCATCTATAAAATGGTAACGCAGTGTTTCTCTCTGTTTCTTTGTGTGGTTTTTACAGAAGACAGTTCTGTGTCTGTCGGTTTTCGCATTGAGCCTGTTTGGACCAGCGGGTTGGATTCTGCATCGCCTGCCGGAATACCGTAAAAGAAATTAAAAGGAACAGGGAGGTTTTGTGGTCGACTGCATTCAGACCCCGGTTATATTTAGAATCTGAGGTTGAAAGAACATTTCGGGGATAACAATGTGCTCTCTGTTGCTGTAGTCTTTATCCCAGCTGTCTCCCGTGCCTTACAACGCGGGGAAGCGTTCCTTGCTGTTTCTGCATGTTAAATAAAAACATCCGTCAAGAGCTACGACAACCTTAGTCAGCCTTGTTTATTTATAAATTTTAATTTGCAGGCACTGCACCGGAGACTTCAACCTACTCAATCAGAACTAGATTTACTATCATCGGCATGTGTCGTGAAATTTGTTAACTTTATGAGCAGTATAATAGAACATGGAATAGTACAGCACAGTACAGGCCCTTCGGCCCACCATGTTGTGCCAACCCTCAACCCTGCCTCCCATATAAGCCCCCACCTTAAATTCCTCCATATACCTGTCTAGTAGTCTCTTAAACTTCATGAGTGTATCTGCCTCCACCACTGACTCAGGTAGTGCATTCCATGCACCAACCCACTCTCTGAGTAAAAAAGCTTCCTCTAATATCCTCCTTGAATTTCCCACCCCTTACCTTAAAGCCATGTCCTCTTGTATTAAGCAGTGGTGCCCTGGGGAAGAGGCGCTGGCTATCCACTCTATCTATCCCTCTTATTATCTTGTACACCTCTATCACGTCTCCTCTCATCCTCCCTCTCTCCAAAGAGTAAAGCCCTAATGAAATACATGACAAATAATTGAGAAAAAACTGAGTTATATTAAATACATACAGTATGTCTATTAAATAGTTAAGTTATAAAGCGTAGTACAAAATAACAGAAATAAAAAGTATTGAGGTAGTGTTCACGGGTTCAATGTCTATTCAGAAATCAGATCCTGAAACATTGAGTGTGTGCCTTCAAGGTTCTGTACCTCCTTCCCGACGGTATCATTGTGAATAGGGCATGTCCTGGCTGGTGGGGATCCTTAACGGTGGACGCCTCTTTCCTAAGCCTCATATTGCGCTCTTTGGAGCAGCATAGTTGTCTTAGTCTAAAAGTTCACCTCTGTTCAGCCAAGATGTCTTGCACACTACAGAGTCCAACTTAGATACTATTGTAGCACTGTAAGGTTTACTGCTGAAGTAATGGTTTATCTGTAGCAGCAATGTTTGGGTTATGGCTGGAGATAACAGGACTATGGGATGCATGTTAGCCAATCAGTATTATGTTGCCCTGTCTTGTGAATCTGGAAGCAGTTGATTTTGCGGGCTTTTGCCAGAGAGGGGGAGAGATGAAGAGAGAAGATGCGAATGGAGAGATTTGGTAGACCGCCAGACTGTCTGGACTCGGAGCGAGGGTCCGAAGGGTAGCAACGATCGGAGGTTGATGGGGACCGATCAGTCTATGAGTGAGCTCCAACTTTGCGCACAGACTGTTACTAAGATTTGGCCCTTTTTAATATATATTTCATTCCTTTACTAACCATACAGTCAAAGTAAGAGTTACAAAGTTTAATTGTTTAATTGCACATTGTGTACTGTTTGGTATTTTGGGGTACTGATTTGTAACAGGGGACACATCGCACAGCGTCCACCCAAACAAGAGTTCTTAAGTTTGGCCGGGCTGGGGGTTATCACCCCTTATATTAAGCTGCGAGGCGAAGCAAGTATCACACTATGATCCCACCTAGATCCTAGTTGATCCATATCATATTTCTTCTGGCGTCCCTCTTCTTTCCCTTTCTCCCATGGTCCACTTTCCTCTCCTATTAGATTCCTTTTTCTCCAGCCCTTTACCTTTTCCACCCATCACCTCCCACTTGTGCCGTTCCTCCTTCTCTTTCTCCCATGGTGACTCTCCTTACCTGTCAGATTCTTTCGTCTCCAGCCTCTTACCTTTTCTGCCTTTCACATCTCCCAGCTTCTTACTTTATCCCCCCATCCACCTGGCTTCACCTATCCCCTCGAGCTCGTCCACCTTCCCCCTGGGCACTTCTGTTCCGGCTTCCTCCCCTTTCCTCTCCAGTCCTGATGAAGGATCTTGGCTCAAAATGTAGAAGCTGCCTGATCTGCTGAGTTCTTCCAGCATTTTCATAACTTCCATAAACTGTCAGAGGTTACAGCGGGACATTGATAGGATGCAAAACTGGGCTGAGAAGTGGCAGATGGAGTTCAACCCAGATAAGTGTGAGGTGGTTCATTTTGGTTGGGCAAATATGATGGCAGAATACAGTATTAATGGTAAGACTCCTGGCAGTGTGGAGGATCAGAGGGATCTTGGGGTCCGAGTCCATAGGACACTCAAAGCTGCTGCGTAGGTTGACTCTGGTTAAGAAGGCATACGGTGCATTGGCCTTCATCAATCATAGAATTTAGGAGCCGAGAGGTAATGTTGCAGCTATACAGGACCCTGGTCAGACCCCACTTGGAGTACTGTGCTCAGTTCTGGTCGCCTCACTACAGGAAGGATGTGTAAACCATAGAAAGGGTGCAGAGGAGATTTACAAGGATGTTGCTTGGATTGGGGAGCATGTCTTCTGAGAATAGGTTGAGTGAACTCAGCCTTTTCTCCTTGGAGCGACGGAGGATGAGAGGTGACCTGATAGAGGTGTATAAGATGATGAGAGGCATTGATCGTGTGGATAGTCAGAGGCTTTTTCCCAGGGCTGAAATGGTTGCCACAAGAGGACACAGGTTTAAGGTGCTGGGGAGTAGGTACAGAGGAGATGTCAGGGGTAAGTGTTTTACTCAGACAGTGGTGAGTGCGTGGAATGGGCTGCTGGCAATGGTGGTGGAGGCGGATACGATAGGGTCTTTTAAGAGACTCCTGGATAGGTACATGGAGCTTAGAAAAATAGAGGGCTAAAGGTAAGTCTAGTAATTTCTAAGGTAGGGACATGTTCAGCACAATTCTGTGGGCTGAAGGGCCTGTATTGTGCTGTAGGTTTTCTATGTTTCTGTTTTGAGTGTATTGCTTTGGATTTCCAGCATCTGCAGAATCTCATGTTCATATTTCAGATTCATTTATTTATCACACATACATTGAGAAGTGAGGTGAAATGTTTCATTTGCATCAACAACCAACGCAGCCGGTGATACTCTGGGGCAGACACAAGTGTCGGCGTACGTTCAGCGGGGAAAGGTAACGTCAGACAGAGCAACGGTCGGGGAGATGGATGGCCAATCCTGTAGCCACGAAAGAGACGCCAGGGTAACGTGTCGCCTCCTGGATGCTCGGGTTCAGGACGTCTCAGAGCAACTGCAGAAAGTTCTCCAGAGGGCGTGTCAGCATCTAGAGGTTGTAGTGCACATTAGCACCAATGACATAGGTGGAAAGAGGAAGAGGTCCTGCACAGTGAGTTCAAGGAGTTAGGCAAGAGGCTGAAGAGCAGGACCTCCAAGATAGTAATCTCTGGATTACTCCCACTGACACATGCTGGTCAGGGCAGGAACAGGATGATTTGGCAGATGAAAGAGTGGCTAAGGAACTGGTGCAGGGGCCAGGGATTCGGATTTCTGAATCATTGGGATCTCTTCTGGGGAAGGTGTGACCTGTACAAAAGGGACAGGTTACCCCTGAGTCTGAGGGGAACCAATATCCTTGCAGGCAGGTTTGCTAGAGCTGTTGGGGAGGGTTTAAACTAAATTGGCAGAGAGATGGGAACCAGAGTGATAGGCCTGAGGATGGGGCCGTTGATAAACAACTAGGTAGATAGATAGATAGATACTTTATTGATCTCAAAGAAAATTACAGTGTCACAGTAGCATTACAAGTGCACAGAGGTACAAATATTGGAAGAGAAGTAAGAAAGAATAAAAGAAATAAGTTACTGTACCTCAAGCAGTCTAACAGGAGGAGGTCATCACTTTCCCCGGCTATAGGTTGACTCATTATAGAGCCTAATGGCCGAGGGTAAGAATGACCTCATACTCTTTGGAGCAGCACAGTTGTCTTAGTCTATTACTAAAAGTGCTCTTCTGTTCAGACAAGATGGCATGCAGAGGGTGAGAAACATTGTCCAGGATTGCCAAGGTTTTCTGTAGGGTACTTTGTTCCACATCAGCCTCCAGTGTGTCCAGTTTGACTCTTGTAACAATTCCATCTTTTCTAATCAGTTTATTGAGCCTGTTGGCATCACCCATGTTGATGCCATTGACCCCGCCCACCACTGCATAGAAGATTGTATTGGTGACAACAGACTGGTAAAAAATGTAAAGGAGAGGCCTGCATACTCCAAAGGACCTCAATCTCCTCTGGAAGTAGAGATGACTCTGGCCATTCTTGTACACCGTCTCAATATTGGTGCTTCACTGAAGTCTGTCATCCAGGTGCACCCCCAGGTACTTGTAGGTCCTCACCACATCCACGTCCTCACTATCAGTAGTAACAGGGAGCAGTGCAGGCTTAGTCTTCCTAAAGTCCGTCACCATCTCCTTTGTCTTACTGATGTTGATGCAGTGTATAGTGAGACTGTGAGTAAGGACAGGCAGATAATAGGACAGAATTGTAGTCAGTGGGATGCTTTGCCATATAACAGATTAAATTGAAAAGGGTGGTGAATGCAAGACTGAAGATGTAATATTTTAATGCACGCACTATAGGGAATAAGGTAGATGATCTCGTAGCGCAATTAGAGTTTGGCAGATATGATGTTATCAGCATCACTGAGTCATGGCTGAAAGAAAATTATAGTTGGGAGCTTAATATCCAAGGATACACATTGTATTGAAAGGACAGGCAGGTAGGCAGAGGGGGTGGTGTGGCTCTGTTGGCAAAAAGTGAAATCAAATCCTTAGAAAGAGGTGATATAGGATCAGAAGATGTAGAATCCTTGTGGGTAGAGATGAGACATTTTAAGGGTAAAGAGACCCTGATGGGAGTTATATACAGATTTCAAACAGCAGTAAAGATGAGGGCTACAAATTACAATGGGATATAGAAAAGGCATAAATATAGGCAATGTTACAATAATTATGGGGGATTTCAATTTGTAAGTAGATTGGGAAAATCAGGTTGGTGCTGGATCCCAAGAATGGGAATTTGTAGAGTGCCTATGAAATGGATTCTTAGAGCAGCTTGTGGTTGACCCCACTTAGGGGAAGACTATACTGGATTGGGTGTTAGTAATAACCCCGATTTGATTGGTGAGCTTAAGGTAAAGGAACCCTCAGGAGTCAGTGATCATAATACGATAGAATTCACCCTGCAGTTTGAGAGGATGAAGACAAAGTCTGATGTGTCTGTACTACAGTGGAGTAAAAGAAATTACAGAGGCATGAGAAGGGAGCTGGCCAAAGCTGATTGGAAGGTGACATGTGCAGGTATGATGGTAGAATAGCAATGGCTGGGGTTTCTGGGGGCAGTTCAGAAGACACTGAAAAGATACATCCCAAAGATGAAGGAATATTCTAAGGGGAGGATGGGGCAATCGTGGCTGACATGGGAAGTCAAAGACAGCATAAAAGCAAAGGAGAGGGCATATAATAGAGCAAAGATTAGTGGGAGGGTAAGCTTTTAAGGGAGCTAGAGCTTTACTCTTTGGAGTGAAGGAGGATGAGAGGAGACATGATAGAGGTATACAAGATAATAAGAGGAATAGGTAGAGTGGATAGCCAGCGCCTCTTCCCCAGGGTACCACTGCTCAATACAAGAGGACATGGCTTTTAGGTAAGGGGTGGGAAGTTCAAGGGGGATATTAGAGGAAGGTTTTTTACTCAGAGAGTGGTTGGTGCGTGGAATGCACTGCCTGAGTCAGTGGTGGAGGCAGATACACTAGTGAAGTTTAAGAGACTACTAGACAGGTATTTGGAGGAATTTAAGGTGGGGCTTATATGGGAGGCAGGGTTTGAGGGTTGGCACAACATTGTGGGCCGAAGGGCCCGTACTGTGCTGTACTATTCTATGTTCTCTGTTCCAAACCAACAGAAGGCAGCTAAGAAGACTGAAGGAGAGAAAAGATGAAATATGAAGGTCAGAGGTCAGCTAAAAGAGAATGTAAAATGTTTTTTCAAATATATAAAGAATAAAAGAAAGGGGAGAGTGATGCTGGGGGGGGGGGGGGAGTAGTAATGTCTTATCCCTGCCCACAATGTTCAGCTGAACACCACAAACAACAAAACAAGCCCCTTTGCTCCTTTCATCCACCCACTCTCACACAGACAGGACTCCAACCACAGAACACCCCAGCTGTAAAGATTGCCATTAGAACAGAAGACATGGGAGCAGAATTAGGCCATTCGGCCCATCGATTCTGCTCCGCCATTCCATCATGGCTGATTCATTATCCCTCTCAACACCATTCTCCTGCCTTCTCCCCAAAACTTTTTGGTGCCCTGACTGAACAAGAACCTATCAACCTTTACTTTAAATATACCCTGTGCATAGTTGTCTGTGGCAATGAATTCCATAGACTAACTGCACTCTGGCTAAAGAAATACCTCGTCATCTCTGTTAGAAGGGATGTCTCTCTGTTCTGAGGCTGTGACCTCTGGTCCTAGACTCCCTCACTACATGAAACATCCTCTCTGCATCCACTTTATCTTGGCCTTTCAATATCTGATAGATTTTAGTAAGATCCCCCTCATTCCTCCGAACTCCAGGGAGTACAGGCCTAGAGCCATCAAACACCGCTCATACATTAACTCTTTCAATCACAGAATCATTCTTGTGAACCTCCTTTGGATTCTCTCCAATGCCAGAACATCCTTTCTTAGATAAGGGGCCCAAAACTGCTCGCAATACTCTCAGTACGGTCTGACCAATGCCTTATAAAGACTCAATATTACATCCTTGCCTTTATATTCTAGTCCTTTTGAAATAAATGCTAACGTTGTACTTATCTTCCTCATCACCAGCTCAACCTTAGTTAACCTATAGAGAACCCTGCAGGAACGAGGACCCTCAAGTCCTGAGTGTCCAAACTCCGTTCTCTGGCCTGGACTCGCATACTTGCAGACATCAGGCCTCTGATTTTTGTACATGCTGACCTGGAGGCTTGGACTTCTGTCCTTGCTGATTTCAGTCTTCGACCTTTGGTATTGACCCCAGGACTCCCTGATCATGAGACTTTGACGTCTGGGCCTCAAACCCTGCACTTGCATGGACCTCCATCAGTGGAACTCGCTGACCCAGGGGAAGGGGTGTGGTTAGAAGCCCTCATGTCTCCTGCACGTATGGGCCTCAATACTGGAACCTGAAAACCTGGGAGAATTGCTGATTGGGAGGCTGGTTTCAGGCATCGCTGGCCAACGTCTCAGTGTCTGCTGATCTGACATCCATCCATGGGGATCACTGGCCTCTACCATGGAGCACTAAACCGGAGAGAGGCTCCTGCCCTGACTCTTCATGTGCTGCCTCTCACCTCAAACTGTCCCTTATCCCTAACCTGTCCCCTAACTCCACACACTGTCCCCAAATTCACTACCCTTCACCCCAGCTGACCTTTATCCCTAACCTGTCCCCTAACTCAACACACTGTCCCCAAATTCACTACCTTTCACCCCAACTGACCTTTATCCCTAACCTGTCCCCTAACTCCACACACTGTCCCCAAATTCACTACCCTTCACCCCTACTGACCTTTATCCCTAACCTGTCCTCTAACTCCACACACTGTCCCCAAATTCACTACCCTTCACCCCTACTGACCTTTAACCCTAACCTGTCCCCTAACTCCACACACTGTCCCCAAATTCACTACCCTTCACCCCTACTGACCTTTATCCCTAACCTGTCCCTCACTCCCAACATTGTCACAAATCCACTAACACTCACCTCCAACTGCACCTTATTCCTAACCAGTCTCCTAACTCCACACACTGTTCCCAAATTCACTACCCTTCACCCCAACTGACTTTTATCCCTAACCTGTCCTCTAACTCCACACACTGTCCCCAAATTCACTACCCTTCACCCCAACTGACCTTTATCCCTAACCTGTCCCCTAACTCCACACACTGTCCCCAATTTCACTATCCTTCACCCCAAATGACCTTTAATCCTAACCTGTTCCTTAACTCTCAACATTGTCACAAATCTACTACCCCTCACCTCAAACTGCATCTTATCCCTAACCTGTACCCTCACTCCCAACATTGTCACAGATCCACTAACCCCCACCTCAAACTCACCTTATCGCAAACCTGTACCCTCACTCCCAACATTGTCACAATTCTACTAACCCTCACCTCAAACTCACCTTATTCCTACCCTGTCCTCAAATTCACTACCCTCAGCTATAACTGTCCCTTATCCCTAACCTGTACCCTCACTCCCAACATTGTCACAAATCTACTAACCCCCACCTCAAACTCACCTTATCGCAAACCTGTACCCTCACTCCCAACATTGTCACAATTCTACTAACCCTCACCTCAAACTCACCTTATCGCAAACCTGTACCCTCACTCCCAACATTGTCACAAATCTACTACTCCTTACCTCTAACTGTCCTTATCCCTGACTCCCTGTGCTGTCCCCAAATCCATCCCAACTACTCCAAAAATTAACTAACTCTGAGTTATGATCTTGACAGACTTTGCAACTCAGTGGCCACCTTGACCTAAAGAAGTGATTGTAAGCCCATCCACCATCTTGGTTTTGCTATCCCCAAAACTCAATCTTCACTAAATCTATCAATGTCAGCTTTAAAATTGCTTTTGTTGGAGGGTGTGGGTAGGTGGTTGTGGGGGTAGTGGTATCAATGACAGGGAACAGTAGCTGGTAGTGAAATGTAGAATACATTTCCATTAGATTTGGGCAAAGAAGTTCTTCCTGACATTCTCCATACTGTATTTGTACTAGTTCCAACTATAAGATGCTCTTGACTGCACAATCAGAGAAAAGAGTTTACTCTAATTATTTTCCTTGATCCTTTCACCATCTGAAATATCTCAAGTAAATTATTTCTTAAACATCCAACCAAGGAAACACAAACCCCATTAAAGCAAACCATCATTTATTTACTCTTAAACTAAACTAAATGATATATAGCAAGTGCTATACATCATATTTATATATAATTATATAGTTAAACACACATTATTAGATGTGAAGTAATATATATGATATATTGGACCAATACATTTTGGCCCAATTAAGCAGCTGTCCCAATTCGTTAAAATTTCATTAAAATAGTTAAAAGGTATAAAAAGGATTATTTAACTGCTGAAAAATTATGTATTTATATGAAATACAGATCGATATAGAATACTACCAATACCTCTACAGTACTATAAACTGCATATTAGTTCCTAATATTTATCGACAGAGGAATTTATCCAGTGTACTCCGCCGTATTCTTTTGATTGATTGTAAATGAACAAAATCAGCACAGGCACCTAGTGCAGATAACAGACTGCCTTCACATAAAGCTTTCAAAGATTGCAACCTCCAAATCTTCATTTTCATTGTAGCATTCAATGATGAATGGCAATACTTTCAAATTCTTTGTAATTCCATAACTTGTCTCATTTTCGCTCTTGGCCATTTCTGGAGTCTGAATGCTTGAAACTGTGGTGAGAAAACAGTTCAGAATTGTCCTACCTGCTTATTTCTTGCCAGCTATCAATGACAAAAGTAACTGGATTTTTGCACACAAACACACAGAACTGACAAGCAATACCAATCAGGGTGGTGGGGTGGAGATACCTCTCTACCAAAGGAGGTGTGAGGTGCTCCTTCCTTCCGCTGGCCTGCAGTTCACCCCGGGCCAGGTGTAGCACCAGCTTAGCCTCCGATCAGGGTCATGTGAGGCCATGGCAGGACGTAGTGGATGGTTGTATGATCCTAGTTATGCGATACTGACGCCAGGTTGACAATCTCTGAAGAGTATTGATAATGGTTGGGGGGGGGGGGTGGGGGGAGGTTACCTGCCTGGTAAAGACACTGCCCAGAAGGCAATGAAAAATTTGCCAAGAGCAATCGTGGCCATGGAAAGACCACGATCACCCACATTATACGACACGCACATAATCATTGAAACAATACGTAAAATAAACCGTACGGAATCTTTGATTTTAGAATTAAAGGCTCAGTGCACTAAAGCAAGGAAGGTGTGCTAAATATTTAAAACTCACTTATTTCCCAGAACAAAATCTGTAACAAGGAGAAATGTTCAAAGTGAGAACTGCCAACAATATCGAGATATTCATATACTTACTTACCCTAAGCCGCTGGTATTTAGGGGAACAGTGAAAGCCCTCCATCTCCACCTGTCCTGGTCTTGGCAGTGCTGAGGGCTTCCTTCACTGTGCCAGTAACTTCCTCTCGGTTTTCACTCCTGTCAGCCATGCAAGTCCCAGGTGGAGACGAGTACGGTTGCACACACAAATGTGGAAAAGTTCTGCATTGCTGTTTCCATAACAGTTCTGTTTGATCAGTCAGGGCTGTTAGCGCTGAGATGAACCCCGAAAACTGGAGGACCAATGGACCACTCTTCGCCTGGCCTCTACCCTTTGACCTGTTTGGCAGGGGTGACTTTACCAAGAGACAAGCCATAAAGCCCTGGCCCCAGCCAGCACAGCGCTCTGGGCCTTTGAGGCACGCAAGCCTCTAGATCACAACAATGTTGTGGTTGTCTTAACTACAAGCTGCATTATCAAGTCTGGACAATGACTAGAGACACTGCATCGCATAAGCTAATTTTCTTGTGACAACACGAATCTTGTGTTGAATATTTATAATCAGTGAAGTTCTCAGGAATACTTGAACCTTCTTTGTAGAATTCACTAAAATAAATGAGCAGTGAGGAAGGTAATCAAAAGGTACAGGAGGACCTTGATCAGTTGAGTGTTTTGTTAAGTATTGTATTTGGAAAGTCAAGTCCAGTGAATGGCAGGGCCTTGGGGAGTGTTGTAGAACAGGGGGAGATTGGAGTACAAGTACATGGTTCCCTGAAAGTGGAGTCACAGGTAGAGAGGGTAGGGAAGAAGGCTTTAGCCAAACTGGCCTTAATCATCAGGACATTGAATATCGGGAATTCATGACATGGTTATACAGGAGGTGGAAAAGCTGCACTTGCAGGATTGTATTCAGCTTCGGTCACCATGCTTCAGGAAAGATGTTATTAAACTGGAAAGAATGCAGAGAAGATTTACAAGAATTTTGCCAAGACTTGAGCAACAAGCTATGGGGAGATGTTGGACAAGCTAGAACTTCTTTTTTCAGAATGTAGGAGACTGAGAGGTGATCATACAGAGGTACTACATATAAAATCATGAGGGGCAGAGGTAGGGTGAATGCAATTAAAGGTAGTATTTATTCCAGGATTGGCGAATGAAGGACAAGAGGGCATAGGGTTAAGATAAGTGGGGAAAGATTTAAGAGGAACTTGAGGGGAATATTTTTATACAAGGAATGGCATAGACTTGGAAGAGGTTGAGGCAGGTACAATGAGAACTTTGAGTGAGTGGGCCAGTGAAGGAGTGGAGCTTTAAGGCTTTGACTCGAGAGGTTTCGATGAGAAGAAGCGAAGGACAAGCTAGCTCACAGTTAGTCTTTACAATGCCTCCTGAGTCGGTAATGTGCCTCTCATGTGAGATGTGGCAGTCTTGGGGGAACTCCCCTCTCCCACAGAGTCACATCTGCCAGAAGTGCATACAGCTGGGCGATCTGGAAGACCGTGTAAGGAATCTGGAGCAGGAGCTGGATGATCTTCGATTCATAAGGGAGAATGAGGCAGTCATAGATGAGAGCTACAGGGAGGTAGTCACACCTAGGCTGTCGGAAGCAGGTCGTTGGGTGACAGTCAGAGGGGGGAAAGTGAAGGTGAGCAGACAGGTAGTGCAGAGCACCTGTGTAGCCATTCCCCTGAATAATAAGTTTACCGTCCTGGATACAGTTGGCGGGGACGACCGACCAGGTGTGAGCCACAGTGGCAGGGCCTCTGCCATTGAGTCTGACCCGGTGGTGCAGAAGGGTGGGACGGAGAAGAGGAGAGCTATCGTCATTGGAGACTCTATAGTCAGGGGAGCAGACAGGAGATTTTGTGGACGTGAGAAGGACACCCGCATGGTTTGTTGCCTCCTGGGTGCCAGGGTCCGGGATGTCTCTGACCGGGTGCACAACATCTTTGTACAAGAGGGAAAGCAACCAATAGTCGTGATACATGTTGGCACCAACGACATAGGCAGGAAGAGGGATGAGGTCTTGAAGTGTGAGTTTCGGGAACTAGGCAGAAGGCTGAAGAACAGGACCTCAAGGGTGGCGTTCTCAGGATTGCTGCCAGTGCTATGTGACAGTGATGGTAAGAATTGGAGGAGATGGCAGTTGAATGCGTGGCTGAGGAGTTGGCGCAGGGAGCAGGGTTTTAGATTTTTAGATCATTGGGATCTCTTCTGGGGAAGGTGGGACCTGTACAGATTGGATAGGTTGCACCTGAACTTGAGGGGGAGCAATATCCTTGCAGGTAGGTTTGCTAGCGTGGTTCGGGAGGGTTTAAACTAATTTGCAAGGGGGATGGGACCCAGAGCGATAGAGCAGTGAAAGAAGTGCATGGAGTAAAGCCAGATCTAACATACAGAGAGGCTTTGAGGAAAGAGAAGCAGAATAAATGGTGTAAAGACAGTAAGGTAGAAGAGCTGAAATGTGTGTACCTCAATGCAAGAATCATCAGGAGCAAAGGTGATGAACTGAGAGCTTGGATACATACATGGAATTATGATGTAGTGGCCATTACAGAGACTTGGCTGGCACCACGGCAGGAATGGATTCTCAATATTCCTGTATTTCAGTGCTTTAAAAGGGATAGAGAGGGCGGAAAAAGGGGAGGAGGGGTGGCATTACCGGTCAGGGATACTATTACAGCTACAGAAAGGGTGGGTAATGTAGCAGGATCCTCTTTTGAGTCAGAATGGGTGGAAGTCAGGAACAGGAAGGGAGCAATTACTCTATTGGGGGTATTCTATAGGCCCCCTGGTAGCAGCAGAGATACAGAGGAGCAGATTGGGAGGCAGATTTTGGAAAGGTGCAAAAGTAACAGGGTTGTTATCATGGGTGACTTTAACTTCCCTAATATTGATTGGCACCTGATTAGTTCCAAGGGTTCAGATGGGGCAGAGTTTGTTAAGTGTGTCCAGGACGGATTCCTGTCACAGTATGTGGACAGGCCGACTAGGGGGAATGCCTAAGAACACTGAGGCTGTCTACAAGAAGGGTCAGAGCCGTCTCTATTTCCTGAGGAGAATGAGGTCTTTTAACATCTGCCGGACGATGCTGAGGATGTTCTACGAGCCTGTGGTGGCCAGTGTTATCATGTTTGCTGTTGTGTGCTGGGGCAGCAGGCTGAGGGTAGCAGACACCAACAGAATCAACAAACTCGTTCGTAAGGCCAGTGATGTTGTGGGGATGGAACTGGACTCTCTCACGGTGGTGAATGAAAAGAGGATGCTGTCTAAGTTGCAGGCCATCTCGGTCAATGTTTCCCATCCACTACACAATGTACTGGGTGGGCACAGGAGTACATTCAGCCAGAGACTCATTCCACCGAGATGCAGCACAGAGTGTCATAGGAAGTCATTCCTGCCTGTGGCCATCAAACTTTACAACTCCTCCCTTGGAGGGTCAGACACCCTGAGCCAATCGGCTGGTCCTGGACTTATTTCATAATTTCCTGGCATAATTTACATATTACTATTGAACTATTTATGGTTCTATTACTATTTGTTATTTATGGTGCAACTGTAACGAAAACCAATTTCCCCCGGGATCAATAAAGTATGACTATGACTAGCCTCGTGTGTGGCACCTAATGAAATGCCTTCTAAAAATCTAAGTAAATGACATCCACTACCTCTCCTTTGTCCACCCTGCTTGTTACTCCTTGAAGAACTCTTAACAGATATGTCAGGCAAGATTTCCCTGTACAGGAACCATACTGACTGTGACTTGTTTTATCATTAGTCTCCAAGTACTCTGAAGCCTCATCCTTAATAATAATAAGTTTATTGATCCCAAGTGGGAAATACTTTCATTACAGCAAAAACATTTAAAAACACACTTATCAGTGTGCAGGCTTTACTAATAATAAAGTACAGAATAATAACATACACAGTAATAATGTACCAACATGCAATAATAACGTACAAAATAATAAAGCAGGGACTATAGTACTATGATGTGTGTTCTCCTGTCGCACAGAGATGAACTGTTGTATATGCTCATTGTATTTGGTCAGAAGGATTTTCTGTTGTGATCCTTGTGACAATGGAGCTGAGTGACTCTGTTCATAAGGGTGGTCCGCTACTTCTTCAGTAGGTCATGAAGAGGATGTGCCTGATTGTCCATAACGGATAACAGTTTGTTTAGTGACCTCCTCTCCACCACTATCTCAAAAGGGTCTAGGTTCTAGCCAAGGACAGATCCAGCCTTTTGATGAGTTTATTGGTCATTTTGTATGACCAGCACCGATGCTGCTCCCTAATATAAAGCTGTAAAGAAGACTGCACTTGCTACAACAAACTGGTAAAAGATCTCCAACATCCTGCTGCACACATTGAAGCATCTCAGCCTCCTTATAAAATAGAGTCTGCTCAACCCCTTCTTGTAAACAGCCCTGTTGTTGGCTTTCCAGTCAAGTTTGTTGTCGAGGTGAACACCCAATTATTTGTACTTCTCCACCACCGCAACTTCTTCTCCCAGAATGTATCCAGGACTTGCCACAGTCCTCTTCTTCCTAAAATCAATCACCATCTCCCTGGTTTTGGCTACATTCAGGAGCAGGTGGTTCCCACAAACACCACTCCACAAACTTGTCCACCAGTCCTCTGTCTCCAACTCCTCTGATACACCCAACCACCACAAAGTCATCAGAGAACTTCTGCAAGTGGCAAGACTCAGAGTTGTATTGAAAGTCTGAGGTGTACAGCGTGAACAGAAACAGAGACAGGACATTCTCTCGTGGCACTCCAACACTTTCCCAACCACTGAAGTTAGACTAACTGGCATATAATTTCCTTTCTTTTGCCTTCTTCCCTTCTTAAAGAGTGGAGTGACCTTTGCAATTTTCCAGTCCTCCAGGACTATGCCAGAGTCAAGTGATTCTTGAAAGATCATAACCAATGCATCTGTTATCTTTTCAGCAACCTCTTTGAGAACTCAGGGATATAGTCCATCTGGTCCAAGTGACTTATTCACCTTATGACCTTTGAAGTTGCCTTGAAATTTTACCTTTGTAATTGCAATGACACTCACTCCTGCTTCCTGATACTCACCGACCTTTGGCACACACAGCGAAGACTGTTGCAAAGTACTTGTCAAGATCATCCGCCATTTCTTTGTTCCCCATCACTATCTCATCAGCATAATTTTCCAGTGGTCCAATAACAACTCTCACCTTCCTTTTACTCCTTACATAACTGAAAAATCTTTTATTATCCTGCTTTATATTATTGGCTAGTTTGCCCTCATTTTTCACCTTTTCCCTTCTTATAGCTTTTCTAGTTGCCTTGCATTGGATTTTAAAAGCTTCCCAATCATTCAACTTCCCTCTCACTTTTGTGACCTTATATGACCTTTCCTCAGTTTTTATGCAGTGCTTAACTTCCCTTGTTAGTCATGGATTCCTACTCCTGCCATTTGAGAACTTCTTCCTCTGTGGGACATATCTATCCTGCACCCTGTGAACTATTCTGCAAAACTTCAGCCATCTCTGCTCTGCTGTCATCCCTGCCAGTATCCTCCTCCAATCCGCCTGGGCAAGCTCCTCTCTCAAGCCCCTGTACTTCCCTTTATTCCATTGTGATACTGAAACATCTGACTTATGCTTCTCCCTCTCAAATTGCAGTATGATTCAATCATGTTATGACCACTGTCTCCGAAGGGTTCCTTTACCTTCAGCTTCCTAATAAAATCTGGATTTTTACACAACACCCAATCTGTGATGGCCTTTCCCCGTATAGGCTCAAACACAAGCTGCTCTAAACATAGAACATAGAACATAGAACATAGAACATAGAATAGTACAGCACAGTACAGGCCCTACGGCCCACAATGTTGTGCTGACCCTCAAACTCTGCCTCCCATATAAGCCCCCACCTTAGATTCCTCCATATACCTGTCTAGTAGTCTCTTAAACTTCACTAGTGTATCTGCCTCCACCACTGACACAGGCAGTGCATTCCACACACCAACCCCTCTCTGAGTAAAAAACCTTCCTCTAATATCCCCCTTGAACTTCCCACTCCTTACCTTAAAGCCATGTCCTCTTGTATTGAGCAGTGGTGTCTTGGGGAAGAGGCGCTGGCTATCCACTCTATCTATTCCTCTTATTATCTTGTACACCTCTATCATGTCTCCTCTCATCCTCCTTCTCTCCAAAGAGTAAAGCCCTAGCTCCCTTAATCTCTGATCATAATGCATACTTTCTAAACCGGGCAGCATCCTGGTAAATCTCCTCTGTACCTTTTCCAATGCTTCCACATCCTTCCTATAGTGAGGTGACCAGAACTGGACACAATACTCCAAGTGTGGCCTAACCAGAGTTTTATAGAGCTGCATCATTACAACTTAAACTCTATCCCTCGACTTATGAAAGCTAACACCCCATAAGCTTTCTTAACTACCCTATCCACCTGTGAGGCAACTTTCAGTGATCTGTGGACATTTACTTTGTACTCTGCCTTGGAGTTTGTCCTTCCAAAGTGTACCACCTCACACTTCTCCAGGTTGAACTCCATCTGCCACTTCTCAGCCCACTCCTGCATCCTATCAATGTCTCTCTGCAATCTTTGAAAATCCTCTACACTATCTACAACACCACCAACCTTTGTGTCGTCTGCAAACTTGCCAACCCATCCTTCTACCCCCACCGTAATAAAAATCACGAAAAGTAGAGGTCCCAGAACAGATCCTTGTGGGACACCACTAGTCACAATTCTCCAATCTGAATGTACTCCCTCCACCACCACCCTCTGCCTTCTGCAGGCAAGCCAATTCTGAATCCACCTGGCCAAACTTCCCTGGATCCCATGCCTTCTAACTTTCTGAATAAGCCTACCATGTGGAACCTTGTCAAATGCCTTACTAAAATCCATATAGATCACATCCACTGCACTATCCTCATCTATATGCCTGGTCACCTCCTCAAAGAACTCTATCAGACTTGTTAGACACGATCTGCCCTTCACAAAGCCATGCTGACTGTCCCTGATCAGACCATGATTCTCTAAATGCCTATAGATCCTATCTCTAAGGATCTTTTCCAACAGCTTTCCCACCACAGACGTAAGGCTCACTGGTCTATAATTACCCGGACTATCCCTACTACCTTTTTTGAACAAGGGAACAACATTCGCCTCCCTCCAATCCTCCGGTACCATTCCCGTGGACAATGAGGACATAAAGATCCTAGCCAGAGGCTCAGCAATCTCTTCTCTCGCCTCGTGGAACAGCCTGGGGAATATTCTGTCAGGCCTCGGGAACTTATCTGTCCTAATGTATTTTAACAACTCCAACACCTCCTCCCCCTTAATATGAGCATGCTTCAGAACATCAACCTCACTCATATTGTCCTCACCATCATCAAGTTCCCTCTCATTGGTGAATACTGAAGAGAACTATTCATTGAGGACTTCACTCACTTCCACAGCCTCCAGGCACATCTTCCCACCTTTATCTCTAATCGGTCCTACCTTCACTCCTGTCATCCTTTTTTTCTTCACATAATTGAAGAATGCCTTGGGGGTTTCCTTTACCCTACTCGCCAAGGCCTTCTCATGCCCCCTTCTTGCTCTTCTCAGCCCCTTCTTAAGCTCCTTTCTTGCTTCCCTATATTCCTCAATAGACCCATCTGATCCTTGCTTCCTAAACCTCATGTATGCTGCCTTCTTCCTCCTGACTAGATTTTCCACCTCACTTGTCACCCATGGTTCCTTCACCCTACCATTCTTTATCTTCCTCACCGGGACAAATTTATCCCTTACATCCCGCAAGAGATCTCTAAACGTCGACCACATGTCCATAGTACATTTCCCTGCAAAAACATCATCCCAATTCACACCCGCAAGTTCTAGCCTTATAGCCTCATAATTTGCCTTTCCCCAATTAAAAATTTTCCTGTCCACTTTGATTCTATTCTTTTCAATGATAATTATAAAGGCCAGTGAGTGGTGGTCACTGTCCCCCAGATGCTCACCCACTGAGAGATCTGTGACCTGACCCGGTTCATTACCTAGTACTAGATCTAGTATGGCATTCCCCCTGGTCAGCCTGTCCACATACTGTGGCAGGAATCCATCTTGGACACACTTAACAAATTCTGCCCCATCTAAACCCTTGGAACTAATCAGGTGCCAATCAATATTAGGGAAGTTAAAGTCACCCATGATAACAACCCTGTTATTTTTGACACTTTCCAAAATCTGCCTCCAAATCTGCTCCTCTGTACCTCTGCTGCTACTAGCAGGCCTATAGGATACCCCCAATAGAGTAACTTCTCCCTTCCTGTTCCTGACTTCCACCCATAACGACTCAAAAGAGGATCCTGCTACATTACCCACCCTTTCTGTAGCTGTAATAGTATCCCTGACTGGTAATGCCACCCCTCCTCCCCTTTTTCCGCCCTCTCTATCCCTTTTAAAGCACTGAAATACAGGAATATTGAGAATCCATTCCTGCCGTGGTGCCAGCCAAGTCTCTGTAATGGCCACTACATCATAATTCCATGTATGTATCTAAGCTCTCAGTTCATCACCTTTGTTCCTGATGATTCTTGCATTGAGGTACACACATTTCAGCCCTTCTACCTTACTGTCTTTACACCGTTTATTCTGCTTCTCTTTCCTCAAAGCCTCTCTGTATGTTAGATCTGGCTTTACTCCATGCACTTCTTTCACTGCTCTATCGCTCTGGGTCCCAGCCCCCTCGCAAATTAGTTTAAACCCTCCCGAACCATGCTAGCAAACCTACCTGCAAGAATATTGCTCCCCCTCGAGTTCAGGTGCAACCCATCCAATCTGTACAGGTCCCACCTTCCCCAGAAGAGATCCCAATGATCTAAAAATCTAAAACCCTGCTCCCTGCACCAACTCCTCAGCCACACATTCAACTGTCATCTCCTCTAATTCTTACCATCTCTGTCACGTAGCACTGGCAGCAATCCTGAGAACGTCACCCTTGAAGTCCTGTTCTTCAGCCTTCTGCCTAGTTCCCGAAACTCACACTTCGGGACCTCATCCCCCTTCCTGCCTATGTCGTTGGCACCAACATGTATCACGACTTCTGGTTGCTTTCCCTCTTGTACCAGGATGTTGTGCACCCGGTCAGAGACATCCCGGACCCTGGCACCCGGGAGGCAACAAACCATGCGGGTGTCCTTCTCACGTCCACAAAATCTCCTGTCTGCTCCTCTGACTATAGAGTCTCCAATGATGACAGCTCTCCTCTTCTACGTCCCACCCTTCTGCACCACAGGGTTAGACTCAGTGCCAGAGGCCCTGCCACCGTGGCTCACACCTGGTCGGTCGTCCCGAGCCATCTCATAGGTATTCAACAAATTCCCTCTCTTGAGAACCAACACCACCCTGATTTTCTCAATCTCCTTGCATATTGCATAATGAAGTCCCTCATTACAATTGTGACATTATCCTTATTACATATCCTTTCCAGCTCCCTTTGCAATCACAATGCCACATCTTGGCTACCATTTGGAGGCCTATACATGATTCCTATCATGTTTTTTTTTTACCCTTGCAGTTTCTTATTCCTCCCACAAAGATTCAACATTCTCTGACCCTATGTCACATCTTTCTAAAGATGTAATTCCATCTCTTACCAACAGAACCACACTGCCGCCTCTGCCTTCCTGCCTGTCCTTTCAATACAAAGTACATCCTTTGATGTTAAGCTCCCAACAATGACCTTCTTTCAGTCACGACTCAACGATGCCCGCTGTCTGCGTTTGTACCCAATCACTGGCTTGTCCTTCCTCACATTCATGTTACATCCATCATCTACTTGTAAACCTGCTGGCTCATCCTCAGCTCTATCATACTGGTTCCCATCCCCCTGCCATATTAGTTAAAACCACACCCAACAGCTCCAGCAAACCAGCCTGCAAGGATAGTGGTCCCCCTCGGATTCAAGCCCACCCTGTCCCTTTTGTACACAAAGGATTATTGAGAATACTTTAGAATGTCCTTACTCCATATTTATATATTTACTTTGAAATCACAGTAAGACAATAGAGAAGGCAGTTAGATGTCAATATTCTCCACTGTCTAGGAGGAATAGTACATTGCAGATAATTTATATTCAAAATGTCCGGGGAAATCAGCAGTCCTGCCAAAGGAGCTCAGCTTGAAATGTCGACTGGACTTTTTTCCATTGATGCTGCCTGGCCTGCTGAGTTCCCTCAGAATTTTGTGTGTGTTGCTTGGATATCCAACATCTGCAGATTTTCTGTTGTTTGAGATCTTTTATATCACTCATTTTTCAATGTTATGTGTTGCAGACTTGCTATGTAAAACCAGCTTTGTAATCATACTCTCCTTTCTAAAAAATAGAACAGTCATCACCACAAATAAGTTTAATTAATTTCAGGATAGAATTAGTTAACTGAATTAATTCCATTGAATGGAATAGCCTATGAAACCATGGATTTGGCCCAGTCCATCACGAGTACAGCCCTCCCCATCATTGAGCGCATCTCCACGAAGCATTGTTGGAGGAGAGCAGCATCCATCATCAGGGGATCCCCAGTATCCAGGCCATGCTCTCTTCTCTCTGCTGCCAGCAGGAAGAAGGCAAAGCAGACTCAGGACCCACACCACCAGGTTCAGAAACAGTTATTACTCCTCAACCATCAGGTTCTTAAACCAGAGGGGATAATTTCACTCACCCTTACTCACCCTATCACTGAGCTGTTCCCAGAACCTATGGACTCACTTTCAAGGACTCTTCATCTCATGTTCTCAATATTTATTGCTTATTTATTTATTATTATTATTTTGCTTGTTTGTTTTTGTTTCTTTCTATTTGCTGTGAATACCTGCAAGAAAATCAATCTCAGGATTAAGATGGTGACACAAATGTACTTTGAAAATAAATTTATTTTGAATTTACTTTAACTTTGAATGCTGTCCACAAAGTTAGGCACAAGAAATTATTACCAAAGATCTCGATTGTGCTTTGCATCTGTCCAGAGCATTTGTTCAATACTCTTTGAAATGAAAACTTTTATTGTACAGACTGCTTGTAATGTTTCTGATTATTATTATTATCGCTCTGTCCCCATTACCCACTTCCTCTCCTCACTCCTGCCCTCACGACCTGCCCGTCACTTACGTCTTCCCACCTCCTTCTCCCTTTTCTGTAGTCCACTGTTCTCCCCGATCAGATTCCATCTTTTTCAGCCCTTTACCTTTTCCATCGATCACCATCCATCGCTTCTGCCCGTCCCATCTTCCCCTCACCTAGATTCACCTATCGGGTGCCAGTTTGTACTCTCCCCCTCACTCTGTTATTCTACCTTCTGCCTTCTTTCTTTCTAGTCCTGATAAAGGCTCTCAGCCCGAAATGTTGACCATTCGTTTCTCCTGATCAGTGCTGTGTGGCACGCAGTCTTCCCTCACTGCGGCTCCACTGCAGTGGGCAGAGTCTTTACACCAGGTCGTTAAATCTACCTCACACGTCACCGGCATCAACAGAGAAAGATGCCAAAAAAAAAGTACAGTAACATCATGAACTACCCCAGCCACTCTGCTCATGGACTGTTTGTCCCACTCCCATCAGGGAGGAGGCGACGTAGCATCCACACCAGAACCACCAGACTCAAAACATTTACTTTCCCCGAGTACTAAGGCTGATCAACAGCTCCACCCACCACTACTTTATCATTTCCTGTTACTCACCTTATATACAGACACTCCTGTGCCTAGTGTCACTTCATGGACAAAGAAAAAAATCAATCTATAGTTACACTGGCATGCAAAAGTTTGGGCACCCCGGTCAAAATTTCTGTTACTGTGAATAGCAAAGCGAGTAAAAGATGAACTGATTTCCAAAAGGCATAAAGTTAAAGATGACACATTTCTTTAATATTTTAAGCAAGAAAACTTTTTTATTTCCATCCTTTACAGTTTCAAAATAACAAAAAATGAAAAGATCATGAAGCAAAAGTTTGGGCACCCTGCATGGCAGTACTTAGTAACACCCATAGAAACCATAGAAACTACAGCACAGAAACAGGCCTTTTGGCCCTTCTTGGCTGTGCCGAACCATTTTCTGCCTAATCCCACTGACCTGCACACGGACCATATCCCTCCATACACCTCCCATCCATGTATCTGTCCAATTTATTCTTAAATGTTAATAAAGAACTCACATTTACCACCTCGTCTGGCAGCTCATTCCATACTCCCACCACTCTCTGTGTGAAGAAGCCCTCCCAATGTTCCCTTTAAACTTTTCCCCCCTCACCCTTAATCCATGTCCTCTGGTTTTTTTTCTCCCCTTGCCTCAGTGGAAAAAGGCTGCTTGCATTCACTCTATCTATACCCATCATAATTTTATATATCTCTATCAAATCTCCCCTCATTCTTCTAAAGTCTGAACCTATTCAACCTTTCTCTGTAACTGAGTTTCTCAAGTCCCGGCAACATCCTTGTAAACCTTCTCTGCACTCTTTCAACCTTATTTATATCCTTCCTGTAATTTGGTGACCAAAACTGAACACAATACTCCAGATTCGGCCTCACCAATGCCTTATACAACCTCATCATAACATTCCAGCTCTTATACTCAATACTTTGATTAATAAAGGCCAATGTACCAAAAGCTCTCTTTACGACCCTATCTACTTGTGACGCCACTTTTAGGGAATTTTGTATCTGTATTCCCAGATCCCTCTGTTCTACTGGACTCCTCAGTGCCTTACTATTAACCCTGTATGTTCTACGTTGGTTTGTCCTTCCAACGTGCAATACCTCACACTTGTCTGATTTAAACTCCATCTGCCATTTTTCAGTCCATTTTTCCAGCTGATCCAAGTCCCTCTGCAGGCTCCGAAAACCTTCCTCACTGTCTACTACACCTCCAATCTTTGTATCATCAGCAAATTTGCTGATCCAATTTACCACATTATCATCCAGATCATTGATATAGATGACAAATAACAATGGACCCAGCACTGATCCCTGTGGCACACCACTAGTCACAGGCCTCCACTCGGAGAAGCAATTCTCTACCACCACTCTCTGGCTTCTTCCATTGAGCCAATGTCTAATCCAATTTACCACCTCTCCATGTATACCTAGCGACTGAATTTTCCTAACTAACCTCCCATGCGGGACCTTGTCAAAGGCCTTACTGAAATCCATGTAGACAATATCCACTGCCTTCCCTTCATCCACTTTCCTGGTAACCTCCTCGAAAAACTCCAATAGATTGGTCAAACATGACCTACCCCGCACAAAGCCATGTTGACTCTCCCTAACAAGTCCCTGTCTATCCAAATGCTTGTAGATTCTGTCTCTTAGTACTCCCTCCAATAACTTACCTACTACCGACGTTAAACTCACCGACCTATAATTTCCCGGATTACTTTTCGATCCTTTTTTAAACAACGGAACAACATGAGCCACTCTCCAATCCTCCGGCACCTCACCTGTAGACAGCGACATTTTAAATATTTCTGCCAGGGCCCCCGCAATTTCAACACTAGTCTCCTTCAAGGTCCAAGGGAACACTCTGTCAGGTCCCGAGGATTTATCCACTTTAATTTTCCTCAAGAAAGCAAGCACCTCCTCCTTTTCAATCTGTACAGTTTCCATGACCTCACTACTTGATTCCCTCAATTCCAAAGAGTTCATGCCAATTTCCTTAGTAAATACAGACGCAAAAAATCTATTTAAGATCTCCCCCATTTCCTTTGGTTCCGCACATAGCCGACCACTCTGATCTTCAAGAGGACCAATTTTATCCCTTACAATCTTTTTGCTCTTAATATACCTGTAAAAGCTCTTTGGATTATCCTTCACTTTGACTGCCAAGGCAGCCTCATGTCTTCTTTTAGCCCTCCTGATTACTTTCTTAAGTATTTTCTTGCACTTCTTACACTCTTCAAGCACCTGATTTACTCCGTTTCCTATACATTTCATACAACTCCCTCTTCTTCTTTATCAGAGTTGCAATATCCCTTGAGAACCAAGGTTCCTTATTCCTATTCAATTTGCCTTTAATCCTGACAGGAACATACAAACTCTGCACTCTCAAAAGTTCCCCTTTGAAGGCTTCCCAACTACCAATCACATCTTTGCCAGAGAACAACCTGTCCCAATCCATGCTTTTTAGATCCTTTCTCAAAGGATGATCAAAGAACATCAGTAAGCTCAGGCCAATGGAGGGGATCCAGGAGTGCCTCTATTAACTGTCTGAAAAAAAAAAAGAGAGAGAGAGAGAGAGAGAGAGAGAAAGATTAATGGTTGGACTGTCACTTTAAGGTATTGGAAGTAACGTTGGATTTCTACTGAGCTGGGTTTGGAGACAGGACCCAGCAGCTCGAAAGTTGCTATGGTGACCGAAGGCAGATTGTTGATGTTACTTCCAAGGACTTGTTGCCTGCTCGCACTCCTTTACAGACAAAGGAAGGAGGGACTCTTTGAATGACAGGTGATGTTCAGCCTGGTGGGATAAATAGGAGGTCAGATGATACAGACCTCAGGCACATGATCTGGACACTGAATGAGCATTGTTGTGCCCGCAGGGAAAGTGGGTTTTTGGAGGATCGATCAGGCGGATTGATCCAAATTGCTATTCCAGTGAAGGAGAAGGGGTTGACTGGTGGGGAGTTGTCTATGTGTCCACCCTCGCCGGGGTGATAGCTCCACCACAGGAAAACCGGTCCCCCGGTTAAAGTCACAGTCGGTGTCTTGTAAAGGATTTCGGAGGACGACGAGAAGATCGACGGCATCAGCTCACCTGAAGACTCAACTCACTCTCTCTCTCTCTCTCTCCATCACTACTCAACTAAATACTACGAACTGAAATGAGCTGAACTTTACTCAACATCGTAAGACTGTATCTTTTTACCCCTAGACTTAACGAAGCTTGGTTTTCATACATGCATTTCCACACTTACTGATTTACGTACATATATATATATATTCATTGCTAACCTGTGTGATTTATTTACTTTGCTATTACTGAATTGTGTAGTTACTAATAAATATTAGTAGTTTATAGCAATATGAGACTCCAAAGTGGTTTCTATTTCTGTTGGTTCTTTATCCCCATCACGGGGTCCGTGACAGACCAAAGAACATCAGTAAGCTCAGGCCAATGGGTGACCAAGGGACATCAGTAAGCTCAGGCCAATGGGTGACTGTTACAAAAACTGTGGGTCAACTGAGTAGGAAAATAACAAGATGGCTTGAGTCACAAAAATAGATTGAGGTGCTTTTATTTACCAAAATAGTGGAAAAACAAAAACTTGAACATCTACATCAAAACGAGAAAAAAGATAAACATTTTTCTACAGCTTGCAGTTGTAACCTGTCTAGTTAACAGCCACCCTCAGACTAAACAAAAAAAAACCAAAGCCTTGGTCACCTGAGGTTTATAACTGCTAAGCCCCTCCCCCTAGACCAACCAAAAGCTAATTAACTCAATTATCTTCCATTTCACACAATCTGAAACTCTACTGCCAGTTCTCACAATGAACACATATACCTCATTATAGGATTCACCATTTCACTGTTAAATAACTTAAATAAACCCCAAAACTTTACCACAAGATGAGTAATTAGGTAACATATCCCTTGACCCAGTTAAAGACGGTATCCTCCACCATCAGCACACCTGTGCAGGTTGCTGCTGCCTCGATATAGGATAGCTCTGTGCAGCAGCTCTGTTTCAGACCCGGTGACTGTGGAGGAGAGAAACATCAGATTATCATGACACTTCGGCAAAACACTTATTGGAAAGGTGAATATGAATAAATTGACCTGAGATAATTAAACTCAGACATATTGTGTTTTTTTTTCATACCTATTACTGCTGGGGATGAGTGTAAAATTGTGACTGTTGATTTATTGTGATACGTGCGCTCACCACAATAACAGAGGGGAATAGTGTTTTACTGAGTGTGCCATGTGCTGTCCGTAATCAGTGATGGGCCTTCGTCACAGTGACCAAAGAACATAGTAATCTCAGGCCTAATGGGTGAACAAAGGACATCAGTAAGCTCAGGCCTGATGGGCAAGCAGGATGGTGAGGCCCTCAGTTTGTTTTGGTCAACCAAGGATGTTGCATCCTATCTGTCTATGGGATACGCAAGCCAGGGCTGTACGATATGGAGAGCAAGCTGTTGCCCATACAGTAGGCTGCCCCTCTCCATGCAGCTGATCAGTCCAATGGAACGGCAGAGACCGATACAGTTTGGCACCAATGGCATCTCAGGAGTTGCCATTCTGCGTTGAACTCAACATAGCTCTGCCTTTGAGACTCCAGCTCAGGATTTTTTCCTCGGGGTTTATTCCCGAGGCCTTCCCCATGAGTGGATATAGCTACAAGGCTGTGGAGGTTTGAGATCAGAGATTTTCTTCTCCCAGATGAGTTGCCAACCAAGGCTAATGAGCCCCATCTGCTTGAAGTGGCTGGTTTTGAGGTGCCAGTAATACATCTTTGCCCCTTCTCCTCTCAGTCCAACCGGTTCTACCGGGTGTAATAGTTAAGCCGCACATGAAGGCCAGGACCTGGACTTGGTTGGCAGAGGCTATTTGTGTTGCACGCCATTGGGAGCATTTAATAGATGGTGGGAGTTTATCCCCCTTAAACCACCGCGACCCCCCCCCCCCCAACCCCACGTCAGCTATGGCAACCTTAAGGAACTTGAACAGGATGGTAGGAGTTAGGAAACTTTTGGATGGCCTTGGATTTATGGAGGTCAAATGCAGGAGGCCGATCAAGGGTGTGCCAGAATATTCAGGTTGAGTACAGTTTCGAGGTACTCAGTGAAAATCTATGGTTTTATTTCCATAGAAACTGAAGGTCATTTATAGCACATTATACGAAACAACAGATGCCAGTGCCTGCTTGTTGTCATTTTACAACAGTAATGAGATCAAATGAAACCCAAGATTAGATAATGGACTTTAACTCACTCTGAACTGTGAGTTACTCAGTGTTTGAAAGCACAAACATACGGAATTTATTTGTTCAGTTCTGTTCTGCATTTAATTACATATCTATTTCCATTTCCTCATTGAGTCATATCATATTTAATATTTGTTGATATTTAACAACTGATCTTAATGACAGGTTGAGCACTCCTTATCCAAAATGCTTGGGGCTGGAAGTTTTTTAGGTTTTGGAATATTTTGGATTTTGGAAAATATAATGAGATCGTTTGGGATTGCCATCATTGCCGACTCTGATTTTATGTTCTACCACGAAGCAGTGTTTGTCTTACACTTGTTCAGCACACATCAGTACATAACAGTAAAAAATATTACCCACTATTACTATGAAAATATAACGTATGCAGGGTAACAAAAGCAGCATAACAGCATCGGGAGAATACCTAAATCAGCTGGTAAACAACAAAGTATTTGTATTTACTTTTTTTAGGTTTTATGTAAGGTATAAAAATAATCAGCATTTTAGACTAGTTCTGCTGCTAGATTCTCATGATCAGCAGATGCTTTAAAAATTTAATGCCGTGCCTTTCCTTAAATTTCTACAACCAGCCTGCTGAATATTCAGAATTACTTTCAATTTTCAGTTTGTCGTGACAGATCTTTTCTTGTTTCACGATCAGCATACCGTTAAGCTGTGTATGTTCACTGTTTTGATGATCAATGTCTGATCACTACCTTCTTTTTGGCTCCATGTAGTTTTTTTCTATTTTTTCATTAACTCCCATTCATTACATATGCGAGGCTACTTCTCAGAGCTGTCTGTGGTGAGCAGGGACCTGTGCTTCACCTGAGGACCTTCCCGGCGTTTTGTAGAATTTTCCATGAGTGATCCATGTCAGCGCTAGGACAAAATTTGGATTTCAGAGGTTTCGGTGATAGGTGGATAAGGAGAAGCCTGGAGGTACTGGGGAGCCAGAGAAGGGAATGGAAGAGGAGGAAAGGGGGAGGGGAATAAGTAACAGAGGTCAGAGAAGTCAATGTCCATGCCATCAGGTTGGAAGCTATCCAGATGGAATTGGAGGTGTTGCTTCTCCAACCTGAGGGAGACCTCATCATGGGAGTAGAGGAAGCCATGGACCGACATGTCAGAACAGGAATGGGAATTGGAAATGAAATGATTGGTCACCGGGAAATGCTACTTGTTGTAGACAGCACCAAGATGCTCAACAAAATGGTCCTCCAATCTAGGTTGGGTCACATCAGGCACACCAGATACAGCGGATACTTGGGTCACAATTCAGCAAAGGCAGTGGAGCATTTGTAGTTTGAAGTCCTCCGGGAGGATGATACGTGTTAGTTAGAGATACTGGAAAAAGACTGTCTGAATTGAGGAACTTAATAAAAGCTGAAAAGTGTCTGTCTGCATGAACTGAGGGTAAGATGGATGGGAAAGTAAGACAGTGCTAATGAGAAGCTGGTGTGGTTTGCAGCAGTGAGGTGGTTTTGGTATATTATTGAAGAAAAATCTATGTCACTAGATGAATTTAAGGCCATCAGACCATAAAGCATCAAACGTAGGAGCAGAACTAGACCTTAGGGCCCATCGAGTCTGCTCTGACATTACATCATGGCTGACTTATTAACCCTCTCAACCCCATTCTCCTGCATTTCTCTGTAACCTTTGACTCACTGATTAATCAAGAACCTATCAACCTCTGCTTTAAATATACCCAATGACTTCGTTGTAGCGTGGATGAAATCACCAGAGAGACAGTCACTGGTAGATACAAAGCAGCTTCTTTATTCGACACAACAAGGTACAGCAGACATCTACGGAAGGAGACGCTTTCCGCAGAAAGGTCTGCTAGCTCAATGTGGGCTCAATATTTATATGCTAAACACAAAGGCAATCGCTACTTAAAAAGTTACAGACAATGCATAGACAATGCTTCCTATTGAAGCTACATACAAAATATCACACCTTCCTTTCCTTCCGATGCCAACATGTCTGAGTTGGTATCCACAGCCTTTAGGATTTACTTGGCATTTTACGGGCTAACATAGAAGACAATTAACATTTATAATGTATAGATAAGACTGTCTTCGAAACGACAGCATCTGGTCAAACTACGGTGCCAGAAGCATCTGGTATTTACACCTTTTAGGAAGCCCATTGTGGTGGACTCAATCCACAGTACTTTGTCAAATAGAAGTCTGGTGGCCAATGTCATTTAAGTGTAAACAAATCATCTACCCAAAAACTCACTCTAACAGACTTCGCCTCCACAGCTGCCTGTGGCAATGAATTCCACAGATTCTCCACCCTCTGCTAAAGAAATTCCACCTCATCTCTTTTGTAAGTGATATATATGTCCCTATATCCTGAGGCTGCGCTCTGTGGTCCTAGACACCTCACTATAGGAAACATCCTCTCCACATCCATTCGATCCAGGCCTTTCAATATTTGATAGGTTGCTTTGAGATCCCCCATTATTCTTCTAAACTCCAGCGAGTACAGGGTCAGAGCCATCAAACGCTCCTCATACATTAACCCTTTCATCCCTAGAATCATTCTCGTGAGCCTCCTCTGGAGGTGCCTGGAATGTTCTGCCTGAGATGGTGGTAGATGCAGATACATTGGAGACTTTTAGATAGGCACATGAACGCGAGGGAAATGGAAGATAAGGACATTGTGTTGTCAGAGGGGATTAGTTTAGTTCACCATTTGGTTACTAATTTAATTGTTTCGGCACTACATATCAGGGGAAGGGCCTGTTCCTGTGCTGTACTGTTCTCTGTTCCACAGTATGTTATGTAGAGTTTACTGGACTAAGGCAAATTCCTCGGTGTGACAGAGCCATTGACGACCCGAAGACTTAAGAAAATTGGCAAAAGAACGGGTAAACACACCAACAAACTACTTTATACACACACTATTAGATTTTTAGTTTTATATATAAAGCTACTTTATGTACATACATGGCAGCAAAAGAATACTCAATGGTAACATTTAACAGAAGAACGGATGTGGAGAGTGAAAGGTGGGAAGGTCGTGGAACTAATTGTTTAATTGTGCAGTCCTGCGAGGACGCGATGATCCAGAGCACTCTTGTGTTGGACCAGTTTATTCTGACATAGGACAGAAGTACCGTGGGAGTTTTTTCCATGTTTCCACTGCAGCTTTCTGGTTTTGATTTGAAACCAAAAGCTCCCTGCCTGCTCGAATGAACAGCAAGATCTAACTCAAAAGAATATGGTGTTTCTGTATTCATGTTCTCTCCAACTTGTAACACTACCAACACGAGCAGAATGTGAATTAACTAGCCACCGATCTCTAACTGAGAATTTGCAGTGTGTAAAATTAGAGTAGTTGAGGCTTGGGATATCCCGAGTGGATGAAATATATTGGTCTTGTTTGTTTTCCACTTGCAATGTTCTTCCTGAACAGGTTCAAAGGACAATTTAAATGAAAGTTTATCATGAATATTTAGCATTTAAGGATTATATTTTCATAACAACACATAAACATAACTTAAACATATTTATAATAAACCACAAACACGAGAGAATCTACTGATGCTGGAAATCCAAAACAACACACACACAAAATGTTGGAGGAACACAGCAGGTCAGGTAGCATCTGTGGAAAAGAATAAACAGTCAACATTCCGGGCCATCGGGACTGGAAAGAAAGAGGAGAGGTCAGAGTACGAAGAGTTTCTTTTACAATAAACTAACTTGAGTAATAAAAACTTATTTATAGAACACTTTTCAGACAGACGAAGTAGTTCAAAGTGAACAAACTCTTCTCGGGCGTCCAGCCGGATAAAGGTATTAATTTTAACTGACATTTTGATGACAACCTCTGCCATTTCCATTAGTTCAAAGTGCTTTACAATGGAATAAAGTGCAAACATGAAAATAAAGGACAATAAAGATGTTAGTTAAAAGCAAGGTTAAATGAATAGGTTTTGATCTGTGTTTAAGTGTCAACAGAGTCTGGATTCCATATAGTTTTAGGTATCGAGATCCACAGTTCAGGGGTGTAGTTCAGAAAAGCTGACTTTCCAAATCTCTTTTGAGGGAGATTGCTTAAATTTAAGAGACTGGTGGAAGAAGACCTGAGAGCTCGAGCAGGATTATAAAACAAAAGCTGTTCTGTGATTACTCCAGTCCCAGACTATTAAGAGGAATATAGAAACATAGAAAATATACACCACAATACAGGCCATTTGGCCCACAATGCTGTGCTGAACATGTCCCTACCTTAGAACTACCTATGCTTTACCCATAGCCCTTTATTTTTCTAAGCTCCATGTAGCCATCTGGGAGTTTCTTAAAATACCCTATCACTTCCGCCTCCACCACTGCCGCCGGCAGCCCATTCCACACACTCACCACTCTCTGCATAAAAAACTTACCCCTGACATCTCCTCTGTACCTATTTCCAAGCACCTTGAAACTATGCTCTCTCGTGCTAGCCAATTCAGCCCTGGGGAAAAGCCTCTGACTATCTATGTACACCTCTATCAAGTCACCTCTTATCCTCCGTTGCTCCAAGGAGAAAAGGCCGAGTTCACTCAACCTATTCCCATAAGGCATGCTCCCTAATCCCGGCAACATCCTTGTAAATCTCCTCTGCACCCTTTCTATGGTTTTCACGTCCCTCCTATAGTGAGGTGACCAGAATTGGGCACAGTACTCTAAGTGGGGTCTGACCAAGGTCCTAAATAGCTGCAACATTACCTCTCCACTCTTAAACTCAATCCCACGATTGATGAAGGCCAATGCACTGTACGCCTTCTTAACCACAGAGTCAACCTGCGTAGCAGCTTCCAGTGTCCTATGGACTCCGACCCCAAGATCCCTCTGATCCTCCACACTGCCAAGAGTCTTACCATTAATACTATATTCTGCCATCATATTTGACCTACCAAAATGAACCACCTCACACTTATCTGGGTTGAACCCCATCTGCCACTTCTCAGCCCAGTTTTTCATCCTATCAATGTCCTGTAACCTCTGACAGCCCTCCACACAATCTACAACACACCCAACCTTTGTGTCATCAGCAAATTTACTAACCCATCCCTCCACTTCCTCATCCAGGTCATTTATAAAAATCACAAAGAGTAGGGGCCCAGAACAGATCCCTGAGGCACACCACTGGTCACTGGCCTCCATGCAGAGTATGATCCGTCTACAAGCACTCTTTGCCTTCTGTGAGCAAGCCAGTTCTGGATCCACAAAGCAATGTCCCCTTGGGTCCCATGCCTCCTTACTTTCTCAATAAGCCTTGCATGGGGTACCTTATCAAATGCCTTGCTGAAATCCATATGCACTACATCCACTGCTCTTCCTCCATCAATGTGTTTAGTCACATCCCCAAAAAATTCAATCAGTCTCATAAGGCACTACCTGCCTTTGACAAAGCCATGTTGACTATTCCTAATCATATTATGCCTCTCCAAATGTTCATAAATCCTGCCTCTCAGGATCTTCTCCATCAACTTACCAACCACTGAAGTAAGACTCACTGGTTTATAATTTCCTGGGATATCCCTACACCCTTTCTTAAATAAGGGAACAACATCCGCAACCCTCTAGTCCTCCGGAACCTCTCCCATCCTCATTGATGATGCAAAGATCATCGCCAGAGGCTCAGCAATCTCCTCCCTCGCTTCCCACAGTAGCCTGGGGTACATCCAGTCCAGTCCCGGTGACTTATCCAACTTGATGCTTTCCAAAAGCTCCAGCACATCCTCTTTCTTAATATCTATATTCTCAAGCTTTTCAGTCCACTGTAAGTCATCCCTACAATCCCCAAGATCCTTTTCCATAGTGAATACTGAAGCAAAGAATTCATTAAGTACCTCTGCTATTTCCTCCGGTTCCATACACACTCTTCCGTTGTCACACTTGATTGGTCCTATTCTCTCACATCTCATCCTCTTGCTCTTCACATACTTGTAGAATGCCTTGAGGTTTTCCTTAATCCTACCCGACAAGGCCTTCTCATGGCTCCTTCTGGCTCTCCTAATTTCATTCTTAAACTCCTTCCTGCAGGCCTTATAATCTTCTAGATTCATATCATTACCTCATTTTGTGAACCTTTTGTAAGCTCTTCTTTTCTTCTTGGCTAGATTTACAACAGCCTTTGTACACCACGAATCTTGTACTGTACCATCCTTTCCATGTCTCAGAACCTCATGCAAATATCCCCTGAACATTTGCCATATTTCTTTGGTACATTTCCCTGAGAACATCTGTTTCCAATTTATGCTTCCAAGTTCCTGCCTGATAGCTTCATATTTCCCCTTACTCCAACTAAACATTTTAATAACTTGTCTGTTCCTGTCCCCCTCTAATACTTTGGTAAAGGAGATAGAATTGTGATCACCATCTCCAAAATGCTCTCCGACTGAGAGACCTGACACCTGACCAGGTTCATTTCCCAATACTAGATCAAGTACAGCCTCTCCTCTTGTAGGTTTATCTACATATTGTGTCAAGAAACCTTCCTGAACACACCTAACAAACTCTACCCCATCTAAACCCCTCACTCTAGCGAGATGGCAATCAATATTTGGGAAATTAAAATCTTCCACCACAACAACCCTGTTATTATTATTCCTTTCCAGAATCTGTCTCCCTATCTGCTGCTTGATATCCCTGTTAATATTGGGAGGCCTATAAAAAACCCAGTAGAATTATTGACCCCTTCTTATTCCTAACTTCCACCCACAGAGACTCCATAGACAACCCCTCCATGACTTCCTCCTTTTCTGCAGCCGTGACACTATCTCTGATCAACAGTGCCACGCCCCCACCTCTTTTGCCTCCCTCCCTGTCCTTTCTGAAACATCTAAAGCCTGGCACTTGAAGTAGCCATTCCTGCCCCCGCACCATTGAAGTCTCTGTAATGGCCACATCATACCTCCATGCTGATCGACACTTTAAACTCATCTGCTCTATTCATGATACCCCTCATATTAAAATAGACACATCTCAAACCATCGGTCTGAGTGTGTCCCTTTTCTATCACCTACCTATCCTCCCTTTCACACTGTCTCCAAGATTTCTCTATTTCTGAGCCAACCTCCCTTTCCTCCGTCACTTCAATTCAGTTCCCACCCCCCAGCAATTCTAGTTTAAACTTTCCCCAAGAGCCTTAGCAAACCTCCCTGCCAGGATATTGGTCTCCCTCAGATTCAAGTGCAACCCGTCCTTTTTGTACAGGTCATGCCTGCCCCAAAAGAGGTCCCAATGATCCAGAAATCTGAATCCCTGTCCCCTGCTCCAATCCCTCAGCCACGCATTTATCCTCCACCTCATTCTATTCCTATACTAACTGTTGTGTGGCACAGGCAGGAATCCCGAGATTCCTACCTTTGGGGTCTTGCTTCTCAACTTCCTTCCTAACTTTCTGTATTCTGTTTTCAGGGCCTCCTCCCTATGTCGTTGGTACCAATATGCACCATGACCTCTGGCTGTTCCCCTTCCCACTTCAAGATATCGTGGATGCGATCAGAAACATCCTAGACCCTGGCACCTGGGAGGAAAACTACCATCCGAGTTTCTTTCCTGCATCCATAGAATCGCCTATCTGACCCGCTAAATATAGAGTCCCCTATCACTACTGCCATCCTCTTCCTTTCCCTACCCTTCTGAGCTACAGGGCCGTACTCTGTGCCAGAGGCACGTCCACTGTTGCTTCCCCCAGGTAGGCCATCACGCCCCCCACCCCCCCAAGTCACAAACATAAGCAATGTGTAACCTGCAGTAAGGTACAAGACTGTTGCGGATTTTGCTATAGTTTCTGATGTTGGTCTGTACATGGTGGGGAAGATGGGGAGTCCCTGAAGATCTATCTTGGGCCCAACATATTGATGCAATTACAAAGAGGGCATGACAGCGGCAATACTTCATTAGGAGTTTGAGGAAACTTGGTATGTCACCAAAGACTCGCAAAATTCTACAGACGTACTGTGGCACTTGTTGCACCACCGTCTGGTATGGGGGAGGCACTGCACAGAATCGGAAAAAGCTGCAGGAAAGTTGTAAGCTCACCAACTGCATCGTGGACACTCGCCTCCCCAGCACTGAGGACAACCTCAAAAGTGGCATCCATCAATAAGGGCCCCCATCACCCAGGACATGTCCTCTTCTTATTTCTACCATCAAAGAGGAGGCACAGGATCTTGACGACACACACCCAACATTTTAGGAACAGCTTCTTTCCCACTGCCAGATTTTGAATGGACGATGAAGCCATAAAGAATTTTAAGCAACACACAAAATGTTGGAGGAACACAGCAGGCTAGGCAGCATCTATGGAAAAAAGTACAGCTGACGTTTTAGAAAGACTTTCTCTTGTTTGCCATAAAGCATTTTTATTTGTTGAGTATTTTCCCTCTCTTTTTGCACTATTTATTAAATTTAATTAGAAATATTTAGACATATATTTCATTCATTCATTTTGTGTCATGTTATGATCATGGTGTCATGACCATGTTTGTTCTTGGCAAATTTTTCTACCGAAGTTGTTTGCTATTGCCTTCTCAAACAAGAGAAAATCTGCAAATGCTGGAAATCCAAGCAACATATACAAAAATGCTGGAGGAACTCAGCAGGTCAGACAGCATCACTTGAAAAAGAGTAAACAGTTGACGTTTTGGGTGGACGGCCTGAAATGTTGACTGTACCCTTTTCCATAGATGTTGCCTAACCTACTGAGTTCCTCCAACATTTTGTGCGTGTTGTCATTGACAGTGCCATTACGAGATGGGTGACCCCCAGCCATATCAATATTCTTCAGAGACTGCCTGCCTGGCATCAGTGGTCACATAACCAGCGAACCCCTAATTCTCGTTGGTGTTCCAATATGGCAGTTCTGTTGAACTTAAGTTGCTCTGACTTGGAACAGCTCATGGTCAAATGCAGATCATTCTATTTACCGTGGGAGCTCTCATCTGAGATCCTGACTGCAGCCTCTATACCACCTGCAGTTGAATATAAACAAGCACATGTGACACTGCACGATGTTGTCTGGAAACTAGAAAGGACCCATCCTGATCTATTTCAAATTATAGTCAGTGACTTTAACCAGACCTGTTTGAAGAAAAACGTGCCCAATTATCACCAGCCTGTAACCTGTTGCACCAGAAGTCCCAACATACTAGACCACTGCTACATTCAGATAAGGAATGCCTGCCATTCCTTGCCTAGACTGTAGTTTTGTATTCCGGTCACTTGGCTGTCCTGTTCCTTGCATACAGGCAGAGCCTGAAAAGCAGGGCCCAGAGATTAGGACAACAAAGAGGCAGAGGAATTGCTTAGAGACAGTGGACTGAGCCATGTTCGGAATTCAAAGTAAAGTTCATTATCAGAGTACATACATGTCACCACTTACAACCCTGAGATTCGTTTTCTGTGGGCATACTCAGCAAATCTATATAACAGTATCTGTAAATAGGATCGGTAAAGTCTAAACATTAGGGACTGTAAACAAACTGCAAATACAGATAATAAGTAAATAGCGATCAATAATGAGCCTGAAATAACAATATAAAAGAGTCTTTAAATAGGTATAGTTATCCCCTTTTGCTCAAGAGCCTGATGGTTGACGGGTAGTATCTGTTCTTGAACCTGGTGGTGCCAGTCCTGAGGACCTTGAGGCAGCAAGAAAGGAGCAAGGCCTGGGTGTGAGGATCTGATGATAGATGTTGCTTTTCTATGGCAATGTTTCATGTAGATGTGCTCAGTGGGTGCGAGGGTTTTACCTGAGATGTACTGGGCCGAATCCATTACCTTTTGTAGGATTTTCCACTCAAAGGCATTGGTGTTCCCGTACCAGGCCGTAATGCAGCCAGTCAGCACACTGTCCACCACACATCTATAGGTTTGCCAAGGTTTTTGATTCCATGCCAAATCTCCGCAAACTTCTGTGGAAGTAGAGGCGCTGTCGTGCTTTCTTCACAATGATATTTATATGATGGGTCCAGGACAGGTCCTCTGAGATCGTGACGCCCAGGAATTTAAAGACCTGTTCCATCTTTGATTCTCCTATGATTACTGGCTCATGGACTCATCTAGAGATCTGAATGAATATACTATGGTTGTAATGGACCATATTAAAACAGCTGTAAATGAGTGTGTCCCCACTAAATCATTCAGTCTTCCCCTATCAGAAGCCCTGGATGAACCACAAGATCAGAAATCTGTTGAGGCTTTCAAGTCTGGAGACAAAAAAAAAACTACAAGAGGTGCAGGTATGATACCTGGAAGGCCACCTCATGGGTGAAATGGGGATTCTTGAATCAATGAGAGATGCTCAGCGACATGGTAGACAGCAGGGCTGCGCTTCCAGGTGAGCTCAATGCCTTCTGTGCTCGCTTTGGCCATTGGAACGTGGAGGAACCATCACAAACCCCATCTCCCGATGATCCTTTGATCTCAGTATCTGAAGCTGATGTGCAGACTGCCTTCAGGAAGGTGAATGGAAGGAAACCACCTGGACTGGATGGGGTACCTGGCCGTGTACTAAAGACCTGTGCTGTCCAACAGGCTGGTGTATTCACTGACATCTTTAACCTCTCACTTCGGCAGTGTGTGGAACCCACCTGCTTCAAGCAGGCTTCAGTTGTACTGGTGCCCAAGAAGAACCTGGTGACCTGCCTCAATGACTATGCCCAGTTGTGCAGACCCAGAGTGATGAAGTGTTTTGGAGAGACTGGTGATGAAACATAACAGCTCCTTCCTGCCTGAGAATCAACTTGGATCTGCTCCAATTTCCCTACTGGAGCAACAGGTCCACAGTAGATGCCATTTCATCGGCTCTTCACTCAGTCCTGGAACATCCGGACAGCAAAGATGCATACATCAGGATGATCTTTATCAACTACAGTTCAGCATTTAATACCATCATCCCTCAAAACTGATCAATGAACTCCTAGATCTTGGCCTCAATACCTTGATGTGCAATTGGATACTGGATTTTCTCACTTGTAAACCCCAGCCAGTTCGGATTGACATCATCATCTCCTCCCTGATCTCTATCAGCACAGGTGCACAGCAGGGCAGTATGCATAGCCCACTACTCTACTCGCTTTACACCTCAGACTGTGTGGCTAAGCAAAGATCCAAGTTTGCTGAAGACACCATTTGTGGGCTGAATCAAAGGTGGTGATGAATCAGCATACAGGAGGGAGACTGAAAATTTTGCTGAGTGGTGTCATAACAACAACCTCCCACTCAATGTCAATAAGACCAAAGAACTGATTGTAGACTTCAGGAGAGGGAAACCAGAGATCCATGAGCCAGTGATCATCAGAGACTCAGACGTGGAGAGGGTGAGCAACTTTAAATTCCTGGGTGTCACTATTTTGGAGGTTCTGTTCTGGGCCTAAATGAAAGTACAATTGTGAAGAAAGCATGGTCGTGCCTCTACTTCCTTAGGGGTCTGTGGAGATTTGGCGTGACATCAAAAACCTTGACATACTTCTGCAGATATGCAATGGAGAGTGTACTGACTGGCTGCATGGGAACACCAATGCTTTTGAATGGAAAATCCTCCAAAAGGTAAGAGATTTGGCCCAGTACATCATGGTTATAACAATCCCAACCATCGAGCACATCTACATGAAACGTTGTTGTAGGAAAGCAGCATCTGCCATCAGAGATCCCCACCACTGTGGCGGTGCCATCACTGTTGCCATTAGGTAGAAGACAGCATCCATTATTAAAGACCTCCAGCACCCAGGGCATGCCCTTTTCTCACTGTTACCATCAGGTAGGAGATACAGAAGCCTGAAGGCACATACTCAGTGATTCAGGAACAGCTTCTTCCCCTCTGCCATCCGATTCCTAAATGGACATTGAAGCTTTGGACACTACCTCACTTTTTAAAATATACAGTATTTCTGTTTTTGCACATTTTAAAATAATCTATTCAATATATGTATTTGATTTACCTGTTTATTTATCATTATGTTTTATTTTATTTATTATTATTTTTTCTCTCTCTCTCGCCTAGATTATGTATTGCATTGAACCACTGCTGCTAAGTTAACAAATTTCACGTCACACGCCGGTGATAATAAACCTGATTCTGATTTTGATTCTTATTCTGATTCTGATACAGGCGCCGCCGGACTCGCACCGTCAGGTTCAAGAACAGTGACTACCCCTTATCCGTCAGGCTCTTGAAGAGAAGGGGACAGTCAGTTGCCCATCCATTGAGATGTTCCCACAGTCAGTGGACTCAATTTAAAGACTCTTTATCTCGTTATCTCAAGTTCTCTCTATTTATTGCCATTTATTTGTATTTGCATTTGCAGTTTGTTGTCTTCTGCCCTCAACTTGATCTTTCACTCAGCCTGTTATAGTTGCTATTCCACCGATTTGCTGAGCATGACAACAGGTAAATGAATTTCAGGGCTGTACATGGTGACATTAATGTACTCTGATAATAAAAAATTTACTTTGAACTTTGGACGTGCTCTGCACCAGCTGCTCCCATGGCTTCGCGTGACTGATCGTGGGGGTGGCAGTGGGGGTTGCTAAGCAGGTGCTGCACCTCTGCCCGAGTGAGAGCTCCGGGCTAGCGGAGGGAAGGAGCGCTGACTGGTACCTGACGCATCTCCACCCCACTAACCCCTCTCTCTCTGTATATATACACTTTTTCCCATTGTAATTTATATATTTTTCCTATTATGTCTTGCACTTTACTGCTACCTGAAAGCAGCAAGTTTGACGACAGAGGGAGCGATGATACCTGAGAGACGGTGGGCAGGGAGCGGCCGCGGTCCCGGTCCAGCGGCGGAGGCGGCGCCGGCAGCCGAGAGCCGGGTAGGGCGCATGCGCCGCCGGACCGCGACCGACCCTCTGCGAAGATGCTCGATGGCGGATTTGATGCTGGTGACAGGCGCCTTTGAGAAAACAAAATGTCCACCAAGGCCGAGCAATGTGAGTATCGAGTTTGTTCTGGCAAAGCAGAGTACCGTTGTCAAATGAGAGACGTTATTATTCTGCCGTGTACCATCTGCCATCCCCCCCAAAAAACGGAATGGGCCAGGTCATCAGCTGTCGGTGCATCAAACTACATGTTAATTTAGGAATTTAAAGCAACGAAAATAATACAGATGTACTTAGTCAGACAGAAGTAGAATTGGGACAGCGATCCTTAAATGTTCCCACTCTCTGCTGCTGTGGAAGAGGTTGGTTGCCAAGGTCAGCCATCCTCAGTAATGGGGTGAGAGGGGGATAAACAGTAAGGTGCGTAACTACAAAAACTCACAGCTTCTAAAAATTTTCACATTTTATAGATTTGAATCAAAGATGATTTGCTGAAAGGCAAATTAATGAGAGAGAACAAGAGCAGCTAATTATTACAATTAGGTGTAAAACTGTCATGATATGTACTGATGTTAGTTATTTAACAGTCATGAAAACAGCCCTCTTTTGGAATCATCTTCTCGGGGCGACATGCTGTGGTATTTTCATAAATAATTTTTGATACTATCACTGAGGGGAGATTTGATAGAGATATACAAAATTTGGAGGGGATAGATAAGGTAAAAGCAAGCAGGCTTTTTCTACTGAGGTTGGGTGAGACTACAATTAGAGCTTATGGGTTAATGGTGACAGGTTAGAAGTTTAGGGGGAATATGAAAGGGAACTAATTCACCCAGAGGGTGGAGAGAGTGTGGAATGAGCTGCCATTAGAAGTGGTGGATGTGGGTTTGATTTCACCATTTAAGAGAAATTTGGATAGGTATTTGGATGGGAGGGGTTTGGAGCACGATGGTCTGGGTGAAGGTTGATGGGACTAGGTGGATTAATGGTCAAGTCAGCACAGACTAGATGGGCCTGCTTCTGTAGTGTTCGATGACTCTATAAATCTATCATATTTGCAAGAAGTATGAACAATGTTATTCAGGATAGTTGAATTTTAAAAATTATTGCTTGAACATAGAACAGTACGGAACAGGAACGATGTTGTGCTGAACCCAGTTAAATTAGTAAGCAAATGGCCAACTAAACTAATCTCTTCTGCCGACAAAATGTCCATAGCCTTCCAATTTCCTCACATTTGTGTGCCTATCTAAACATCTCTTAAAAGTTTATAATGTATTTGCCTTCATTACCTCCCCAGGCAGCACATTCCAGGTATCCATCACTCTCCGTGTAAAAATACTTGTCCCTCACAATTCTTTTGAACTTGCCCCATCCCACCTTAATTGCATGCCCTTTGATATTAGGAATTTCAACCCTGGGAAAATAATACTGTCTGTCTATTCTGTCTGTGGCTCTCATAATTTTATAAACCTCTATTAGATCTCCCCTCAGCTTGGACAACCCAAGCTTGTCCAACTTCTTGTTATAGCACATGCCCTCTAATCCAGGCAACATCCTGGTAAACCTCTTCTGTACCCTCTCCAAAGCCTTGACATCATTCCTGTAATGGGGTGACAAGAACTGTATGCAATTCTCCAGATGCGGCCCGACTGGAGTTTTATAAAGCTGCAACATAACTTCCTGACTTCTGAACTCAATGCCCTGACTAATAAAGACAAGCCTGATGGATGCCACCTTAACATCCTATCAAACTGTGTACCACTTTCAGGGAGTTATGTATGAACTTGGACCTCAAGATCCCTCTGCTCGTCAACACTCTTTTGGCTATTATAAATTTCGTGTTTTGTTTTTATAAAAGTGAATGAAAAATTGGGTAGTCAGAATACAGCATGATAGAATGATCTTGTAAAGCAAATGGCACAACCTATGAGTGCCAAATTCTCAAGTATTTTGTGATGAATGGCATTGATAGAAATAGCTTATTATATGGATGACAATGTGTTTTGCTTATTGGAAGTTAATTTTCAAATAAAATGGGTATTTTTTTCCAGCCAAAAAATATCTAAAACAGCTTTTAGCGGCGTTTGAAAACAGCTGTAAAACAGTTTGAGCAGATTTGGTATGTCATTAAAGACGCAAATTTCTACAGATGTGCTGTGGAGAGCATTCTAACTGGCTGCATCACCGTCTGGTATGGAGGGGTCACTACACAAAATCAAAATACGCTCTAGAAAGTTGCAAACTCAGTCAGTTCCATCATGGGCACTAGCATCGAGGATGCCTTCAAGGAGCAATGCCTCAAATGGTGTCACCTTTCATTAAGGATCTCCATCACCCAGGGCATGCCCTCTTCACAGTGGTACCATCAAGGAGGAGGTACAGGAGCCTGAAGAGACACTCAGTGTTTTTAGGAACAGCTTCTTCCCCTCTGCCATCAGATTTCTGAATGGACATTGAACCCATGTGCACTACCTCACCACTTTTTTTTCTTTTTTTGTACTACTTACTTCATTTAATATTTATATATACTTATGGTAAATTTATAGTATTTTTATTATGTATGGCAATGTTTTTTGTTCGTCCATTGTCAACGTCGATGAGGACCTTGACACCAGATGGTGTCGAGACGAGTGCATGATTTGGATTTAAGTGAGGGAGAGTTGCGCAGCGTCAGCCTCAGCCTTACTCTCTCTTCCCAATTTCCATCTGGATCCAGTGGCAGGATAGAGTCGAGACGGCTGGAGTGGATGACCAGGATGTCTTCTGTGTCTTGTCATGCTCTACACGTTCCACAACGCTTGCAGAGACCGCCTTCTTGACCATTGGACCTTCCATTGGTCTCGTTCGCTCAATCATAGAACCATAGAAACCATAGAAACTACAGCACAGAAACAGGCCTTTTGGCCCTTCTTGGCTGTGCCGAACCATTTTCTGCCTAGTCTCACTAACCTGCACGCGGACCGTATCCCTCCATACACCTCCCATCCATGTATCTGTCCAATTTATTCCTAAATGTTAAAAAAGAACCCGCATTTACCACCTCGTCTGGCAGCTCATTCCATACTCCCACCACTCTCTGTGTGAAGAAGCCCCCCCTAATGTTCCCTTTAAACTTTTCCCCCCTCACCCTTAACCCATGTCCTCTGGTTTTTTTCTCCCCTTGCCTCAGTGGAAAAAGCCTGCTTGCATTCACTCTATCTATACCCATCATAATTTTATATACCTCTATCAAATCTCCCCTCATTCTTCTACGCTCCAGGGAATAAAGTCCTAACCTATTCCACCTTTCTCTGTAACTGAGTTTCTCGAGTCCCGGCAACATCCTTGTAAACCTTCTCTGCACTCTTTCAACCCTATTTATATCCTTCCTGTAATTTGGTGACCAAAACTGAACACAATACTTCAGATTTGGCCTCACCAATGCCTTATACAACCTCATCATAACATTCCAGCTCTTATACTCAATACTTTGATTAACAAAGGCCAATGTACCAAAAGCTCCCTTTACGACCCTATCTACCTGTGACGCCACTTTTAGGGAATTTTGTATCTGTATTCCCAGATCCCTCTGTTCCACTGCACTCCTCGGTGCCTTACCCTTAACCCTGTATGTTCTACGTTGGTTTGTCATTCCAACGTGCAATACCTCACACTTGTCTGATTTAAACTCCATCTGCCATTTTTCAGCCCATTTTTCCAGCTGGTCCAAGTTCCTCTGCAGGCTCTGAAAACCTTCCTCACTGTCTACTACACCTCCAGTCTTCGTATCATCAGCAAATTTGCTGATCCAATTTACCACGTTATCATCCAGATCATTGATATAGATGACAAATAACAATGGACCCAGCACTGATCCCTGTGGCACACCACTAGTCACAGGCCTCCACTCGGAGAAGCAATTCTCTACTACCACTCTTTGGCTTCTTCCATTGAGCCAATGTCTAATCCAATTTACCACCTCTCCATGTATACCTAGCGACTGAATTTTCCTAACTAACCTCCCATGCGGGACCTTGTCAAAGGCCTTACTGAAGTCCATGTAGACAATATCCACTGCCTTTCCTTCATCCACTTTCCTGGTAACCTCCTCGAAAAACTCCAACAGATTGGTCAAACATGACCTACCACGCACAAAGCCATGTTGACTCTCCCTAATAAGTCCCTGTCTATCCAAATGCTTGTAGATTCTGTCTCTTAGTACTCCCTCCAATAACTTACCTACTACTGACGTTAAACTCACTGGCCTATAATTTCCCGGATTACTTTTCGATCCTTTTTTAAACAACGGAACATGAGCCACTCTCCAATCCTCCGGCACCTCACCTGTAGACAGCGACATTTTAAATATTTCTGCCAGGGCCCCTGCGATTTCAACACTAGTCTCCTTCAAGGTTCGAGGGAACACCCTGTCAGGTCCCGGGGATTTATCCACTTTAATTTTCCTCAAGACAGCAAGGACCTCCTCCTTTTTGATCTGTACAGTTTCCATGATCTCACTATTTGTTTCCCTTAATTCCATAGACTTCATGCCAGTTTCCTTAGTAAACACAGACGCAAAAAACCTATTTAAGATCTCCTCCATTTCCTTTGGTTCCGCACATAGCCGACCACTCTGATCTTCAAGAGGACCAATTTTATCTCTTACAATCCTTTTGCTCTTAATATACCTGTTAAAAACTCTTTGGATTATCCTTCACTTTGACTGCCAAGGCAACCTCATGTCTTCTTTTAGCCCTCCTGATTTCTTTCTTAAGTATTTTCTTGCACTTCTTATACTCCTCAAGCACCTTATTTACTCCCTGCTTCCTATACATGTCATACAACTCCCTCTTCTTCTTTATCAGAGTTGCAATATCCCTTGAGAACCAAGGTTCCTTATTCCTATTCACTTTGCCTTTAATCCTGACAGGAACATACAAACTCTGCACTCCCAAAATTTCTCCTTTGAAGGCTTCCCACCTACCGATCACATCCTTGCCAGAGAACAACCTGTCCCAATCCATGCTTTTTAGATCCTTTCTCATTTCTTCAAATTTGGCCTTCTTCCAGTTCAGAACCTCAACCCTAGGACCAGATCTATCCTTGTCCATGATCAAGTTGAAACTAATGGTGTTATGATCACTGGAACCAAAGTGCTCCCCTACACAGACTTCTGTCACTTGTCCTAACTCGTTTCCTAACAGGAGATTCAATATTGCATCCTTTCTAGTTGGTCCCTCTATATATTGATTTAGAAAACTTTCCTGAACACATTTTACAAACTCTAAACCATCTAGACCCCTAACAGTATGGGAGACCCAATCAATATATGGAGAATTAAAATCCCCTATCACCACAACTTTATGTTCCCTGCAGTTGCCTGCTATCTCTCTGCAGATTTGCTCTTCCAATTCTCTTTGACTATTGGGTGGTCTGTAATGCAATCCCACTAATGTGGCCATACCTTTCCTGTTTCTCAGCTCCACCCACAAGGACTCAGTAGACAAGCCCTCTAATCTGTCCTGCCCGAGCACTGCTGTAATATTTTCCCTAACAAGCAATGCCACTCCCCAACCTTTCATTCCTCTGCCTCGATCACATCTGAAACATCGGAACCCTGGAATATTAAGCTACCAGTCCTGCCCCTCCTGTAGCCAAGTTTCACTAATTGCTACAATGTCATAATTCCACGTGTCAATCCACGCTCTCAACTCATCCGCCTTCCCTGCAATACTCCTAGCATTGAAATATATACACCTCAGAAAATTTTTACCACCACTCACAACCTTTCTATTAGCGGATTTGCTTGAACTTTTAACATCATTTATTTTCACCCCAGCCACCCTCCGCCGGAGTCTGTCTTCACATGCTGGGATAGACAACTCCCTGTCTCACCGAGGGTTTGAGACCCATCGGCTACCCTCACCTGGTTTAGCCGGCTTGTCGAAGCCGTTGCTCGGGGTGTGGCTGCTGTTGCATGCAAACAGCTACGGGGAGCCACAGGTGAGAGCTGACTGCCAGGTGGGGACCAAAGGTGGACTAAACACCTTGAAAAGGACGTGACATGTTCCCCCACCAGAGGTGCTACCCCTCCCTGACACCCCATACACTGCTACTGCAAAACAACAGTTTTCATGACATGTGCCAGTGATATTAAAACTGATTCTGATTTGCTGTCAACCTCAAAGGACTTTGATGTACAGTACCAATAAAAGGTATTCACCCCCATTGAAGTTTTCATGTTTTATTGTTTTATAACATTGAATCACAGTGGGTTTAATTTGGCTTTTTTTGACACTAATCAACAGAAAGAGACCCTTTTGTGTAAAAGTGAAAACAGGTAAGACTATAAGACATAGGAGCAGAATTAGGCCATTCAGCCCATTGAGTCTGTTCCTCCATTTCGTCATGGCTCAGCCCAGATCCCTTTCAACCCCATACACGTGTCTTCTTGTCATATCCTTTGATGCCCCGATCAATCAGGAATGTATCTACTTCCGCTTTGAGTATACCCACCGTCTTGGTCTCCATTGCAGTTTGTGGCGGAGCATTTCACAGATTGGATAAAAAAAATTCTCCTTTCCCCTGTTCTGAAAGGTTGCCCCTCAATTTTGAGGCTGTGCTCTCTAATTCTGGATAACCCCAAATGGAGGAAACATCCTCTCCACATCCACCTTATGTAGTCCTTTCTACATTTGGCAGGTTTCAATGAGATCCCCATGCATTCTTCTAAATTCCAGTGAGTACAGGCCCAAAGTTGCCAAATGCTCTTTTGTTCCTGGAATCATCCTCATGAACCTCCTTTGGACTCTCTCCAATGACAACACATCCTTTCTGAGATATGGGGCCCAGAACTGTAGACAATACTCCAAGTGCAGCCTGACCAGTGTCTTATAAAGGCTCAGCATTATCTCCTTGTTTTTATATTCTATTCCCCTTGAAATAAATGCCAACATTGCATTTACCTTCTTTACCACTGACTCAATCTGTAAGTTAACCTTCTGGGAGTCTTGCATGAGGACTTAAAGTCCCTCTGCCCCTCTGATGTTTGAACCTTCTTCCTATTACTTCCTCAGCACTATCTACCAATCAACCTATCTTTGTATCATCTGCAAACTTTGCCACAGAGCCATCAATTCCATTATCCAAATTATTGACAACAGTGTGAAAAATAGCGGTCCCAATATTGACCCCTGAGGAGCACCAGTAGTCACTGCAGCCAACCAGAAAAGGTCCCTTTATTCCCGCTCGCTGCCTCCTGCCTCCACTGTTATCCTTGCCAGTGTATTTCCTTAAATACCATAGGATTTTTATCTTGTTAAGCAGTTTCATGTGAGGCACCTTATCAAATGCCTTTCGAAAATCCAAGTAAATGACATCTACTGCCTCTCGTTTGCCCACCCTGCTTGTTACTTCAAAGAACTCTTAACAGATTTTTAGGCCAGATTTCCTTTTATCGAACCATGCTGACTTTGACTTATTTTATCATTAGTCTCCAAGTATCTTGAAACCTCATCCTTAATAATAGACTCCAACACTTTCTCAGCCACTGAGGTTAGGCTAACTGGCCTATAATTTCTGCTCTTTTGTCTTCCTCCCTTTTTAAAGAGTGGAGTGATATTTGCAATTTTCCAGTCCTCCAGATATGTACAGTGATCTAAATTGCAAATATAAACCACAAAATAATCGATTGCATAAGTATTCACCTCCTATAATATGACACACCAAATCATCACTGGTGCAGCCAATTGGTTTTAGAAGTCACATAATTAGTTAAATGGAGACCTGTGTGCAGTTGAGGTGTTTCAATTGATTGTAGTAAAAATACACCTATCTGGAAGGTTCAACTGCTGGTGAGTCAGTGGTGTCCTGGCAAAAACTACACCATGAAGACCAAAGAACACTTCAAGCAACTCTGCAAAAAGTTTTTGGAAAAACACAAGTCACTGCAGCAGGCTCGAGAAGGTGTGGGAAGGCTTGGATACAAAGAAAGTTCCAAGTCACTAAATGTCCCTTGGAGTACAGCCAATCATCAAGAAATGGAAAGAATACGGCATAGCTTTAAATCAGCCTTGAGCAGACCATCCTCAAAAACTGAGTGACTGTGCAAGAAGAGAACTAGTGAGGGAGCCCACCAAGAGCCGATGACAAATCTGGAGAAGTTACAAGCTTCAGTGACTGAGATGGGAGAGACTGTGCAGACAACAACTGTTGCCTGGGTGTAACTTTATGGGAGAGTGGAAAAGAGAAAGCCACTGTTGGGAAAAAAAAGACTTCCATGAGAGATCGGCTGGAGTTTGCCAGAAGGCATATGGGAGACTCTGAAGTCAGCTGGAAGAAGACTCTATGGTCTAATGAAACCAAAATTGAGCTTTTTGGCCATCAGACTAAACGTTATGTTTGGCATAAGCCATCCACCATACATAATCAAAAACACACCATCCCTACCGTGAAGCATGGTGGTGGCAGCATCATGCTGTGAGGATGCTTCACTGCAGCAGGCCCAGGAAGGCTTGTGAAGGTAGAGGGTAAAATGAATGCTGCAAAATACAGAGAAATCCTGGAGGAAAGCCTGATGCAGTCTGTGAGAGAACTGCGACTTGTGAAATTTGTTTTCCAGCAAGACAATGGCCCCAGGCATAAAGCCAGAGCTACACAGGAATGGCTTAAAAACAGCAAAGTGGCTAAGTCAGAGTCCAGACCTCAATCCAAATGAGAATTTGTGGTTGGACTTCAAAATCGCTGTTCACTCATGATCCCCATGTAATCTGACAGAGCTTGAGAAGTTTTGTAAAGAAGAATGGGGAAAAATTGCAGTGTCCAAATGTGCAAAGCTGATAGAGACCTATCTACACTGACTCAAGGCTGTAATTGCTGCCAAAGGTGCATCTACTAAAGGAACACTCACAATGCGCTGGAGGAACTCAGCAGGTCAGTCAGCATCAGTTGAAAAGATTAGTCGATGTTTCGGGCCGAAACCCTTCGTCAGGACTGAAGGAAGAACTTTGGGGAGGGTTTGAAGAATGCTGGTAGTTGAAAAAAGCAGTAATTTGAAACACAAAGGGGTGGGGGAGGGGAAGCAGGGAGGTGATTGGTAGGAGAACAATGTGAAGTAGTAGAAGGAGGCGGAACTATGAGGGAGGTGATGTGATATAGGGATAGAGGAAGGGAGGGGGAGGGAATTACCGGAAGTTGGAGAATTCTATGTTCAAACCAAGGAGCTGGAGACTACCTAGACGGTATATGAGGTGTTGCTTCTCCAACCTGAGTTTAGCCTCATCATGGCAGTAGAAGAGGCTAATTTGCTAATGTTACTTTTAATCCCTTCATCTAAATCATTGACGTATATTGTAAATAGCTGCGGTCCCAGCACAGAGCCTTGCGGTACCCCACTAGTCACTGCCTGCCATTCTGAAAAAGCACCCATTAATCTCTACTCTTTGTTTCCTGTCTGCCAGCCAATTTTCTATCCATGTCAGTACCCTACCCCCAATACCATTTGCTCTAATTTTGCACACTAACCTCCTGTGTGGGACCTTATCAAAGGCTTTTTGAAAGTCCAGGTACACCACATCCACTGGCTCTCCCTTGTCCATTTTCATAGTTACATCCTCAAAAAATTCCAGAAGATTAGTCAAGCATGATTTCCCCTTTGTAAATCCATGCTGACCTGGACCTATCCTGCCACTGCTATCCAAATATGCCAGTATTACATTTTTTATAATTGATTCCAGCATCTTCCCCACCACTGATGTCAGACTAACTGGTCTATAATTGCTTGTTTTCTCTCTCCCTCCTTTCTTAAAAAGTGCGATAACATTAGCTACCCTCCAATCCGCAGGAACTGTTCCTGAATCTATAGAACATTGGAAAATGATTACCAATGCATCCATGATTTCTAGAGCCACCTCCTTAAGTACCCTGGGATGTAGACCATCAGGCCCTGAGTATTTATCAGCCTTCAGTCCCATCAGTTTACCCAACACCATTTTGTGCCTGATGCAAATTTCCTTCAGTTCCTCTGTTACCCTCGGTCCTCTGGCCACTATTACATCTGGGAGATTGTTTGTGCCTTCCCTAGTGAAGACAAATCCAAAGTACCTGTTCAGTTCGACTGCCATTTCCTTGTTTCCCATAATAATTTCACCCGTTTCTGTCTTCAAGGGCCCAAATTTGGTCTTAACTAATTTTTTCCTCTTCACATACCTGAAGAAGCTTTTACTATCTTCCTTTATATTTTTGGCTAGCTTGTCTTCGTATCTCATCTTTTCCCTTTTTAGTTATCTTCTGTTGCTCCTTAAAAGTCTCCCAGTCCTCTGGCTTCCCACTCATGCTTGCTATGTTATACTGCCTCTCTTTTATTTTTATACTGTTATTATTACAACTTTCCAGAATCTGTCTCCCTATCTGCTCCTCGATGTCCCTGTTACTATTGGGGGGGGGGGTCTGTAAAAAAAAAACCCAGTAGAGTTATTTACTAACTTCCACCCACAGAGAGTCCGTAGACAATCCCTCCATGACTTCCTCCTTTTCCGCAGCCGTGACGCTATCTCTGATCAACAGTACCATGCCCCCACCTCTTTTGCCTCCCTCCCTGTCCTTTCTGAAGCATCTAAAGCCTGGAACTCAAAGTAACCATTCCTGCCCCTGAGCCATCCAAGTCTCTGTAATGGGTACAACGTTATAGCTCTAAGTACTGATCCATGCTTTATGCTCATCCGCTTTGTTCATCATACTCCTTGCATTAAAATAGACGCATCTCAAACCATCGGTCTGAGCACGTCCCTTCTCTGTCACCTGCCTATCCTCCCTCTTGCACTAAGCTTTCTCTATTTGTCAGCCAATCGCTTCTTCCTCCAACTCTTCATTGCGGTTCCCAGCCCCCAACAATCCTCATTTAAACTCTCCAATGGACTGGATGGGCCTGTTTCTGTGCTGTACTTTTGTATGACTGTATGACGTGAAATTTGTTGTTTTGTAGCTGCAGAACAATGCAATCCTTAGGCCGTAAATTACAATAATAAGCATATATTAAATATTGAATTAAATAGTCGTGCAGAAAGAGAGCAAACAAGAAAAAAAGTAGTGAGGTAGTGTTCATTGTCCATTCTGAAATCTGATAGCAGATGGAAGGAAGATGTTTCTAAAATGTTGAGTATGTGTCTTCAGGTTCCTGTACCACCTCCTTGATGAGAAGAGCAATGATTTAACAGTGGAGTGTTTTTCCCTGATCGTCCGACTTCAGTATTACTGAGGCTGCTTGAAGCCATGCCGAGCCAAATTTTGACTTCATCTCCAGTGCCATTGGGGAAAACTCAAGCATGTTGTGTATTGTTTTAAAAGTTTCTATTGAATATTTGGTTTGCAACTACAACCCTCAGGGGTGTTCCTGATATTTTGGAGTAGGCAGCTGGAAGTTTAATATGCTAGTCTTGCTTTCTGGCAAAAGTAGAAAATGTTGATGCCAGTGTCGCAGAATAACTTGGCTAGCGGATTGGTAAATATGCACTATTCAATCTGCCTGTACATTTTGAATGGTTTGTGGGAAAGCCTTTTTTTCAGGACATTTGTAAAATCAGTGAATGTGGTGGGACAGCAATGACAGAGGGAAATATGAATATTGGGAAGGTTCTTTGGTTAGTGTTGACTTAGGAGTTTCAAAAATTATATCCTGTAAACATTCAATTGGTACTTTTAAAGTAACTGGTTTGTTAAACCAGCAGAAATGGACCACTAGTTGGAGTCTGGATTGATAGGAACTAATAAAATTTTATTAAAGAAACAAGTAACACAGTACTCTAATCGTAAGGATATAAATGCAACAGGTTAGCAATGATAAAACACACATGTACACAGAACCAGGGTAATAGAAATCAACCAAGCTTTGTCGCGGTCTAGGGGTAAAATGATCAGTCGTAAGAGACGCAGAGTTCAGTTCAGCTTAGTACAGTTCGCAGTAATCGCTGTTGTGCCGTTGGAGAGAGAGAGAGAGAGATGCAAATTTGATTCAGGCAAACCTTTGATGTTCTTCGCAGTTGGTTTCGGGCGGACCCTTTTATGTCTTCTATCCCGCTGTGGTCACTGTGACCCCTCCGTTCCGGATACGATCGTTCTTCCGCGGTGAACCCGGCATCCAGGCAAGGGCGGACACACACACCAGGTTCCCGCCGATCGTACCCTTTCACCCTGTGCGTCTATGGTCGGTCCCGCGACCAGACCTCCAAACTCCACCAACTTGTGGGGGCACACCGCTCTTCCAGGGTCTCGTTGTCTCATTATCTCGTGATCTCGTGGTGTGTTGTGCCTTAGCGAACCTGTTCTTTTTATCCCCCTGCTGGGGATCGCCTGTCTATCAAACTTCAAACAGTTCAGTTTCAAAGCAACCGGTCTGTCAATACTCGGAACTGTGTCTCTTTTCCGTTATCTCTCTCTCCTCTTTCATTAACATTTTGAACGTTTCTCCATTGTCTCCCTTATCTCTCTCATTAGCATCAATCGTTTGATAACTTGGTTTGTCGTCACACCCCTACCCTTCAAAGGATTTTTACCGGGGTAAAGATTATGGGCATGAATACATTATTAGATACACACTAATATACAGGGTCATCAGCGATTCGGCTAATACAGAGAACTTTAAGTTTTCAACACCTTGACAGACAGTCAGCAATCACATTGTCCGTTCCTTTTATATTTGTTATTTCAATATCAAATTCCCGTAAGACCAGGCTCCAACTTAGCAACCTTTTGTTTTTATCCTTCATAGTGGCCAAAAACACTAATGGGTTGTGATCAGTGTAAATTATCAGTGGTTTCCGTGCCGGACAAATATAACAAAGGTCGTCCCACACAAACTTCACATTCTTTGGCAAGAGCTTAGTAAGTGGGAGGGTAATATCCGCAAAATTTTTGCAAAACTTCCGATAGTACCCCACCATCCCCAAGAACCTTCTCAGGGCTCTCTTGTCTGTCAGGGTGGGGACTTCAGAGATAGCCCTCACCTTAGCCTGTATCGGTGCCAGCTGCCCCTGTCCTACCACAAATCCCAGATAAGTGACCTTCGCATGGCCGAATTCACTTTTTGCGAGGTTCACTGTCAGGTTGGCTTTTGACAGCCTCTTAAACAGCTCCTCTACTGCCACAATGTGCTCCTCCCACGTGTCACTCCAGACCACTAAATTGCCAGTATACGCTTCTGCGTTCTTTAGCCCTTTTGTCACTGAATTAATCATCCTATAGGGTGTTGCTTACTAGGCTGACTGATGTGACAACAACACCATGTACCGGCTCTTTGCATCGCCTCGGGACATCTGGACATATGTGTGTGTGCCGGTTAATTAGCTTTCTCAGCGGCTCGCTCTGTTCGGGGGTTAAAGGAGAGACCTTATCAGCAATGCTGGCCAAAACAATAGAGTTCTCCCATCTGGTCGGCACCATACTTATCTTTTCAAAATGGGTTTTCCCTTTATCAGGTGGCACCCTAGCCTCATTAATTTTCGTGATAACCGACTGGGTCTGCTTGCTTGTCGTGGCAAGCCGTTAACATATCAATATATGTGTTAAATCAATATAACTGTGTTAGCTCACGTCTACAATAGTCAATAGCATCCTTCCTCATGTGCGGCCAGTAAAACTTTTTCATGATTCTATCGACTGTTTTCCTCACCCCAAAATGTCCACCGAGGGGTATCTTGTGGGCCAGGTTAAAAATCTCACCCCTATAAATTTTCGGCACTACCACCTGGTGCACCACCCCCCATTCCTCATCTGCGGGCATGGTACGTGGTCTCCATTTCCTCATTGGTACTCCCTCCTTCACATAATAGCCCACTGGCTCCCTTTTTAATTCTGCTTCGGAGAGAGCTGTCTCCGCCAAAACCATCAGCTCCTCGTCTCGCTCCTGTGCCTGTATAAATTCCTTCCTTGCTAATGATAAGTCTACCTCAACTTCCGTTTCACTACGCTGCTTCTCACTTTCTAACCCCTCCTGGTACAAGGCTGGTGAAAACGTCTCAGCTAAATCTACATTCGCTTCGGCAGCCGTTCTGGACATGCGCCGAGTCACTGCGCAAATGGGATAAACCTGTGAGTCCATGGGCGGGGCCTCAATGCTGGCAGGCTGGCTTGTCAGTTTTACTGCTGGGTACACCTCTCCGCTGATGAGGTCATTACCGAGTAAGACCTCACGTCTTCCATCGGTAGTTCGGGCCTCACCCCTATTGTGACCAGTCTGGAGACCAAGTCGCTTTTTAGGTGTGTCTGGTGCAAAGGTACTGCTTCAGTCCCTTTCCCAATGCCTTTTATTACACTGACCTCCCCAGTCTTGGTCTCTGAACTAAAGTCTAAAACACTCCTTAAGATCAGTGACTGACAAGCTCCAGTGTCTCTCCAGATCCGTACTGGAACTGGGTTTGACCCCTCTTTCACCGACATCAATCTGGCTGAAATAAACTTCTCGCGCCCTTCCTGAACTCTACCAGACCTCTTCTCCCCTAGCAGTTTGTTTGCCGGCTACAGCCAGTTGGGAGTCGTCGTTTTTCCTTTCCCCGTCTCCTTCTTTGGGGCAAAGTGACTGGCTTTCCCACAATTATAGCATATGACCCTGGGAGACTTCCTACCAAACTGCTTCCTGTCTTCCTTATCCTTCTCACTAGTGCCAGGCTTACTTTCTGGCTTTTCCGGCGGACTCTCTCCGCCCTCTCGACTACCCTTGTGGTAGCTTTTACTCGGGGGAAACTTCGCTTTGTGTGTTAATGCGTACTCACCCGCTAACTTGGTAGTTGCGGCTAAGGTTTCTGCCTCTTTCTCATCTAGATAGGGCCTCATACCTTCAGGGACACACCTTTTCAACTGCTCAATCAGTATTAGCTGTAGCAGTCTGTCATAATCCCCATTGACCCCTTTCGAGGCGCACCAATGCTCACAATACATCTGCATCTCACAGGCAAACTCTAAATACGTACGGCCCCACTGCTTCCTCACATTCTGGAACCTCTGCTGGTATGCCTCCGGGACCAACTCATAAATCCTGAGTATCGCCTCTTTCACCACATCATACCTCTGGGCATCTTCTGCGGACAATGCTGAGTAAGCTTGCTGAGCTTTTCCTTTAAGTACGCTCTGAAGCAAAACAGCCCACTTATCCCTCGGCCAGTCCTGACTTGCAGCGACTGTTTCAAAATGTAGAAGGTACCGATCAACATCGGCCTCCTCAAATGGGGGAACCAGCCTAACCTTCTGGGTCGCCCTGAACCCTCCACCTTGGTTCGGCATGGGGCCCTGCGCTAGTGTCATCCTTAACTTCTCCAGCTCAAATTCCCTGTCCTTCTGCCTGTCCCTCCCTTCTCGTTCTAGCAAGAACTTTTACCTAGAACTTGTGCTCGAGTCTCAATTTTTCCATCTGCAGCTGTACTGCTTCTCCACCAGGTTTGCCCAGAGATATCACCTCCAGCTCCCCTTGGGGAAACACACCTTTAGATACATAATGCTCAATGATAGCTCTGTGCATCTCCGCTCTCCTCATTGTTGACTTCCCCTTAAAAAGATTCAACCGTTCGGCAACAGTCACCAATTCTGATTTCCTGGCATCCTCTAATGCCTCCAAGGTTGGCGCCTTTAGAAATTCCTCAATCTCCATTTCTGCTGTTTGCCCTTTCTTTCTTTCGGGAATTTTAACCCAATCAATTTACCCAGTCCCAAATTTGGCATTCAGAATCCCGGACGAGATCCCCACTTATGTTACATACCCTGTAACTGGGTTGCCAAACCAGCAGGAATGGACCACTTAGTTGCAGTCTGGATTACTGGAACTAAGAAAGTTTTATTAAAGAAATAAGTAACACAGTACTCTAATAGTAAGGATATAAATGCAACAGGTTAGCAATGATAAAACACACATGTACACAGAACTAGGATAATAGGATCAATCAAGCTTTGTCGCAGTCTAGGGGTAAAATGATCACTCTCAAGTGACGCAGAGTTCAGTTCAGTTTAGTTCAGTTCGCAGTAATCGCTGTTGTGCCGTTGGGGAGAGAGAGAGAGAGAGAGATGCAAATTTGATTCAGGCAGACCTTTGATGTTCTTTGCAGTTGGTTTCGGGCGGACCCTCTTATGTCTTCTATCCCGCTGTGGTCACCGACTGTGACCCCTCCATTCCGGATACGACCGTTTTTCCTCGGTGAACCCGGCACCCAGGCAAAGGCGGACACACACACACCAGGTTCTCACTGATCGTACCTTTGCACCCTGTGCGTCTATGGTTGGTTCCCGCGAACTGGACCTCCAAACTCCACCAACTTGTGGGGGCACACCGCCCTTCCAGGGTCTCGTTATCTCGTGATCTCGTGATGTGTCGTGCCTTAGCGAACTTGTTCCTTTTATCCCCCTGCTGGGGTATCGCCTGTTCATCAAACTTCAAACAGTTCAGGTTCAAAGCAACCGGTCTGTCAATATTCCGAATTGTGTTTCTTTTCCGTTATCTCTCTCTCCTCTTTCATTAACATTTTGAATGTTTCTCCATTGTCTCCCTTATCTCTCTCATTAGCATCAATTGTCTGATAACTTGGTTTGTCGTCACAAAGTTTAAAAGCTGTTGTACTGGGGCAGTTCCACTGTCTTGACCTCAGAAGTCTGGGTCCAGTGGGACGAGTAATTCTCACAGCTTGGCTGCAGTGGATGACCATGACTATTTCTGTGCCTTGTAATGCCCTTCGCCATCCATGTAGGACAGCAAAACCGCCTTCCTGACCATTTAACCTCACTGTAGATTGCATCTGCCCAGTCCCTGAGATGACTAAACAGGCTAGGATAGGCATGTCCCTATCTCACCGGGGTATGAGACCCGTTTGATGACCCTCACCTGGTTTAGTCCACCTGTTGAAGTGGTGTACCTGTGTATCTAAGTAGCTGTTTGCATGTGACAGTGGCCACACTGGTGCACATTCCATAAAGAAACTTATATAGATTGTTATTTCAGTTTGATACTTTTAACTGCCACGTGGTCTTATACTACTGTGTTTCTAGGGTTTTAAATCTCATTTTACATTTATATTTCCATGGAAAAGTGTATGACATGAAGCTTTGGGAGATGAGGAACGGCTATAAAGGCTTGATGATTTGTTGCAAAGATCTTTGTCTTGAACTTGTTTATTATTGTCACATGTCCCAGAATCCAGTGAAAAGCTTCTCTTGCATTCAGATTAAATCATTACACAGTGCATTGAGCTCGTTCTGGTCACCTAGCTACAGGGAGAAGGCTATTAAGTTGGAAAGGGTGCAGAAAAGATTCTTTAGGACCTGGGTTATAAGACCATAAGACATAGGAGCAGAATTAGGCCATTCAGCCCATTGAGTCTGCTCTACCATTCCATCATGGCTGCTCCCGGATCCCACTCAACTCCGTACACCTGCCTTCTTACCATATCTTTTGATGCCTTGATCAATCAGGAAACGATCCACGGACTTGGCTCCACTGCAGTCTGTGGCAGAGCATTCCACAGATTCACTACTCTCTGGCTAAAAAAAAAATTCCTCCTTATCTCTGTTCTAAAGGTTCGTCCTTCAATCTTGAGGCTGTGCCCTCTAGTTTCAGATATGCCTACTATCGGAAACATCCTCTCCACATCCACCCTATCTAGTCCTTTCAACATTCGGTAGGTTTCAATGAGATCCCCACCCATTCTTCTAAAATCCAGTGAGTACGTGGCCAAAGCTGTCAAAAGCTCCTCATATGGTAACCCTTTTCTTCCCAGAATCATCCTCGTGAACCTCCTGTGGACTCTTTTCAATTATAACACATCCTTTCTGAGATGTGGGACCCAAAACTGTAGACAATACTCCAAGTGCAGCCTGACTAGTGTCTTATAAAAACTCAGCATTATCTCCTTGCTTTTATATTCTATTCCCTTGAAGTAAATGCCAACATTGCATTTGCCTTTTTTACCACAGACTCAACCTGTAAATTAACCTTCTGGGAGTCTTGTATAAGGACTTCTAAGTCCCCCTGCACCTCTGATGTTTGAACCTTCTCCCCATTTAGACGATAGTTCATGTTATTGTTCCTTTTATCAAAATGCATTATCATATGTTTCTCAACACTGTATTTCGTCTGCCATTTTTTTGCCCATTCTTCTAATTTGTCCAAGTCCTGCTGCAATCACATTGCTTCCTCAGCACTACCTACTCCTCCACCTATCTTCGTATCATCCACAGACTTTGCCACAAAGCCGTCAATTCCATTATCCTAATCATTGCCAAACAATGTGAAAAGTAGTGGTTCCAATACTGGCCCTGTGGGCCAGTATAAGGATAGACTGGGGCTTTTTCCTTTGAAGCACAATAGTCTAAGAGGTGACTCTTCAGAAGCATCCCAAATCGTGAGGGTTAGAGATAAGATATATGGTTACAGTTTTTTTTTCCAGGGCAGGGATATTGGTATTGGTTTATTATTGTCAAATCTCAAGCTAGTCTTACATACTGATCAGATAATTACATTGTGCGTTGAACTAGAATAAAGTAAAACAATAACAATGCAGAATAAAGTGCAACAGCTGCCAAAAGAGTGCATTGTAGGTACAATGACATGCAAAAGTTTGGGTACCCAGGCCAAAATTTCTGTTACTGTGAATAGCTAAGTGAGTAAAAGATGACTTGATTTCTGAAAGGCATGAAGTTAAAGATGACACATTTCTTTAATATTTTAAGCAAGATTACTTTTTTATTTCCATCTTTTACAGTTTCAAAATAACAAAAAAGGAAAAGGGCCTGAAGCAAAAGTTTGGGCACCCTGCATGGTCAGTACTTAATAACACCCCCTTTGGCAAGTATCACAGCCTGTAAATGCTTTCTGTAGCCAGCTAAGAGTCTTTCAGTTCTTGTTTGGGGGATTTTCACCCATTCTTCCTTGCAAACGGCTTCTAGTTCAGTGAGATTCTTGGGCCGTCTTGCATGCACTGCTCTTTTCAGGTCTATCCACAGATTTTTGATGATGTTTAGGTTGGGGTACTGTGAGGGCCATGGCAAAACCTTCAGCTTGTGCCTCTTGAGGGAGTCCATTGTGGATTTTGAGGTGTGTTTAGGATGATTATCCTGTTGTAGAAGCCATCATCTTTTTATCTTCAGCCTTTTTACAGACAGTGTGATGTCTGTTTCCAGAATTTGCTGGTATTTAATTGAATTCATTCTTCCCTCTACCAGTGAAATGTTCCCCATGCCACTGGCTGCAACACAAGCCTGAAGCATGATCGATCCACCCCCATGCTTAACAGTTGGAGAGGTGTTCTTTTCATGAAATCCTGCACCCTTTTTTCTCCAAACATACCTTTGCTCATTGCGGCCAAAAAGTTCTATTTTAACTTCATCAGTCCACAGGACTTGTTTCCAAAATGCATCAGGCTTGTTTAGATGTTCCTTTGCAAACTTCTGACGCTGAATTTTGTGGTGAGGACGCAGAAAAGGTTTTCTTCTGATGACTCTTCCATGAAGGTCATATTTGTGCTGGTGTCGTTGCACAGTAGAACAGTGCACCACCACTCCAGAGTCCGCTAAATCTTCCTGAAGGTCTTTTGCAGTCAATTGGGGGTTTTGATTTGCCTTTCGAGCAATCATGCGAGCAGTTCTCTCGGAAAGTTTTCTTGGTCTTCCAGACCTCAACTTGACCTCCACCATTCCTGTTAACTGCCATTTCTTAATTACATTACGAACTGAGGAAACGGCTACCTGAAAAGGCTTTGCTATCTTCTTATAGCCTTCTCCTGCTTTGTGGGCATTATTTACTTTAATTTTCACAGTGCTAGGCAGCTGCTTAGAGGAGCCCATGGCTGCTGATTGTTGGGGCAAGGTTTGAGGAGTCAGGGTATTTCTAAAGCTTTGAAATTTGCATCACCTGGCCTTTCCTAATGATGACTTTGTGAACAAACCATAGTCCTAACAAGCTAATTAAGGTCTGAGACCTTGGTAAAAGTTATCTGAGAGCTCAAATCTCCTGGGGTGCCCAAACTTTTGCACAGTGCTCCTTTCCTTTTTTCACTCTAAAATTGTACAAAACAAAAATAATACACTAATCTTGCTTAAAATGTTGAAAAGAATATTTCATCTTTAATTTTATGACTTTTGGAGATCAGTTCATCTTCTACTCACTTAACTATTCACAGTAACAGAAGTTTTGACCAGGGGTGCACAAACTTCTGCATGCCACTGTAAGTGATGGAGTGCAAGATCATAAAGAGGTGGAAGGGGGCTGTTCAATAGTCTGATAATAATGCTGATAGGAGTGTTCATACTTCTTTATCTTCTGACTGATGGGAGAAGGGGGAAGTGTGGGTGATGTCTGGCTGCTTTACTGAGGCAGTGAAAAGTATAGACAGAATCCATGGGGGCAGTTGGTTCCTGTGATGTGTTGAGCTGTGTTCGCATCTCTCTGCATTTTCTTGTGGCCATGTGCAGGGCAGTTATGCATCCAGGTAGAATGCTTTCTCAAAGTTCAAGTTCAAAGTACATTTATCATCAATGTATATGTATTAGTCATAGTCATACTTTATTGATCCTGGGGGAAATTGGTTTTCGTTACAGTTGCACCACAAATAATAAATAGTATTAAAACCATAAATAGTTAAATAGTAATACGTAAATTATGCCAGGAAATAAGTCCAGGACCAGCCTATTGGCTCAGGGTGTCTGACCCTCCAAGGGAGGAGTTGTAAAGTTTGATGGCCACAGGCAGGATTGACTTCCTATGACACTCTGTGTTGCATCTTGGTGGAATGAGTCTCTGGCTGAATGTACTCCTGTGCCCACCAGTACATTATGTAGTGGATGGGAGACATTGTCCAAGATGGCATGCAACTTGGACAGCATCCTCTTTTCAGACACCACTGTCAGAGAGTCCAGTTCCATCCCCACAACATCACTGGCCTTATGAATGAGTTTGTTGATCCTGTTGGTGTCTGCTACCCTCAGCCTGCTGCCCCAGCACACAACAGCAAACATGATAGCACTGGCCACCACAGACTCGTAGAACATCCTCAGCATCGTCCGGCAAATGTTAAAGGACCTCAGTCTCCTCAGAAAGTAGAGATGTATATGTAACCTTGAGATTCGTCTATGGTTATCAATAAAAATTAAAAGAAGTTAACACCGACATGCCAAATTTCTTGAACATCCTGAGGAAGTCGAGGCATAAATGAACGTTTTTCACTGTGACATCAGTGTGGTTGCTCCAGCTCAGTTTAATCGGTGATGATTACACCTAGGAACGTGAAACTCTCAGCCTCTCAAGCTCAATACCATTGATGTACAGTAGACAGGAACACGTGCACTGTCCTCCTTTCTAAGGTCAATGACCAGCTCTTATTGACATCAAGGGAAGGTTGTTGTCCTGTTACAGTGTCACTAAGCTCTCTATCTCCTTCATGTACTCTGACTGGTTATTTGAGATTGCGTTTGAGTAGAATCTCTGCTCACGGTCATGAGTGTACAGGGAGTAGAGTAGGGATCTGAGGACACAACCTTGTGGAACACCAGTGTATAGAAAAGTGGTAACAGAGGATTTGTTGTCTTTTCTGACTGTTTGTGGTGTGTTGGTCAGGAAGTCAAGGGTCCAGTTGCAGAGAGAGGCATTAACTCCTATGGTTCAGAGTTTGGTGATGAGTTTGCTTAGTACTCAAGTATGGAAGCCAGAAGTGTAGTCAATAAATGATAGTTTGACATAGATGCCTTTACTGTCACAAATTTTTTAATATGGTCTTATTTGGGAGAATTTCCTTAAAATGACAGTTAATATCAAGCACATGTCTTCAGAACATGATGCCTCAAAAAGGCAGCATCCATCATTAAGGACCCCATTACCCAGGACATGCTCTCTTCTCATTGCTACCATCAAGGAGGAGGTACAGGAGCCTGAAGACATACACTCAACATTTCAGGAACAGTTTCTTCCCCTCTGCCATCAGATTTCTGAATGGACAATGAAGCCATGTACACCACCTCAATATATTTTGCTCTCTTTTTGTACTACTTTTTCAATTATATTTTCTTATTGTGATTTCTTTATGTAGTACACTACATTGCTGCCACAAAACAACAGATTTCACATTTGCCAATAATGTTAAATGTGATTCAAATTCAGACTCTCACTTTACACCGATGACTGTGTAGCCAAGTACAGCCTCAACACCATATTACATTACAGAAAATCTTTCCTCCCAAATGCAGTAAGCATTACAACACTTCATCTCTGTGCAACAGGAGAACATACATCATAGTACAATAGAGAAGAGAAAACCTGCAGTTGCTGGAAATCGGAGCAAGACAGACAAAATGCTGGAGGAACTCAGCAGGCCAGGCAGCATCTATGGCAGCATTCCCCAATTATTTTTCCACAAGGGCCAAGTTATGTCAAGCATGCCAAGCCAAGGGCCAAAACGTTCAGGGTTTTTTTTATTGTGCCAGTAAGTTGTTTTATGGGCAGATAGAAACATAGAAACATAGAAAATAGGTGCAGGAGTAGGCCATTCGGCCCCTTGAGCCTGCACCGCCATTCAGTATGATCATAGCTGATCATCCAACTCAGAACCCTGTACCAGCCTTCCCTCCATACCCCCTGATCTCTTTAGCCACAAGGGCCATATCTAACTCCCTCTTAAATATAGCCAATGAACTGGCCTCAACTGTTTCCTGTGGCAGAGAATTCCACAGATTCACCACTCTCTGTGTGAAGAAGTTTTTCCTCATCTCGGCCCTAAAAGGCTTCCCCTTTATCCTCAAACTGTGATCCTCAGATGTTGTTGCTGCTATTACCATTATTATTATTATTATTATTAGTAGTAGTAGTAGTAGTAATAATTTAGGCCTGAGATTCTCAAAGCCTGTGTTGTGGGTCTCACAAGGAAAAAAAAATGGAGTCTTGAAACAAGCAACACACATAAAAGTTGCTGGTGAATGCAGCAGGCCAGGCAGCATCTGTAGGAAGAGGTGCAGTCGACGTTTCAGGCTGAGACCCTTCGTCAGGACTAACTGAAGGAAGAGTGAGTAAGGGATTTGAAAGTTGGAGGGGGAGGGGGAGATCCAAAATGATAGGAGAAGACAGGACGGGGAGGGATGGAGCCAAGAGCTGGACAGGCGATAGGCAAAAGGGGATACGAGAGGATCATGGGACAGGAGGTCTGGGAAGAAAGACAACGGGGTGGGGGGGGGACCCAGAGGATGGGCAAGGGGTATATTCAGAGGGACAGAGGGAGAAAAAGGAGAGTGAGAGAAAGAATGTGTGTATAAAAATAAGTAACAGATGGGGTACGAGGGGGAGGTGGGGCATTAGCGGAAGGTAGAGAAGTCAATGTTCATGCCATCAGGTTGGAGGCTACCCAGACAGAATATAAGGTGTTGTTCCTCCAGCCTGAGTGTGGCTTCATCTTTGCAGTAGAGGAGGCCGTGGATAGACATGTCAGAATGGGAATGGGATGTGGAATTAAAATGTGTGGCCACTGGTAGATCCTGCTTTCTCTGGCGGACAGAGCGTAGGTGTTCAGCAAAGCGGTCTCCCAGTCTGTGTCCGGTCTCGCCAATATATAAAAGGCCACATCGGGAGCACCGGACGCAGTATATCACCCCAGTCGACTCACAGGTGAAGTGTTGCCTCACCTGGAAGGACTGTTTGGGGCCCTGAATGGTGGTAAGGGAGGAAGTGTAAGGGCATGTGTAGCATTTGTTCCGCTTACACGGATAAGTGCCAGGAGGGAGATCAACTTTCAAATCCCTTACTCACTCTTCCTTCATTTAGTCCTGACGAAGGGTCTTGGCCTGAAACGTCGGCTGCACCTCTTCCTACAGATGCTGCCTGGCTTGCTGCGTTCATGAGCAACTTTTATGTGCGTTGCTTGAATTTCCAGCATCTGCAGAATTCCTGTTGTTTGAGTCTTGAAACAAAGTAAGTCCAAAACCAACCATTTAATTATGATTCTAACTATCACAACTGTCAGATGTCACATTGAGAATTCATCTGGGACTTAAAACACACACACACACACACACACACACACACACACACACACACACACACACACACAACATGGTAGTCTTCACCACTTCTCTTCCACACAAACAGTTTTAGTAGTACTGCCTTTTCCACTATTTCTGTTCTCTCATTTAATCTATTTGTACTTTTTAATTAAGCTTTGTAGCATATGAGGTGTAGCTATAAATGAAATTATCAGTATTATTGTTGTTATATTATTATACCACAATAAGATTGACAAATGGACAAAAATAAATTGACTCACTCACCAATCAGTGAGAGAAGTGACAGTGACGGGATGAGGCAACCGTTTTGATGTCGGGCCTGTATTCTGTTGTGGCAATCCCGAGGCACTGGCCCAGATGTGCATGGGAGAGTCTGTTTCTGTCCTGGTTCTTGACAGAGTTCATTGAAGAAAACGATGACTCACATATGTACGTGGAGGGGAACAGTGTGAGTTGGAGCATTGCAGTAGCTCTCGTGTCTTTGAATTGAGCTTGGGGAACCACGTTGATCCAAAAGTCACTCACCCCAACGTTCTTGTGTTGTACTTTGAGCAAATCAGATGTTCCCATTTCCAAGACCTCCATCTGAAGAGTTGCCTCATCTATGGAAGGTACCAGCCTTTTGGCCTCTGCAGTCCACTGGCCGTCAGCTGAAATGGAGAACGGCTGTCTCAGGAAGAGGAGGATGTCACCTGAGAGTTTAGGGGAGCTTTCAAATCATTCCCTGATGTTTTCTGCCAGCCTCGTCTCGAAATCCTTCATCACTGGATCCTCCAGCATTTCGTTCTTCTCGCAATGCTCCCGCAGACGTGGAAAGTGCAACTTTCTCCCGTGAATGTCTCTCTCCAAAAGGTTCAGCTTTGACCGGAAAGCTTCAGTCACCTCGTACATGTCCGCAACAGTGTGGTTGTTGCCTTGTAATTGCAGATTAAGTTGATTTAGATGAGACATGATGTCAGACAAAAAAAAGAACATGTGCCATCACCTTGTTGTCAGTTAAAAACCTCTTAAATCCTTGGGTTTTTTGGCTCTGCAGGCTGGATAAAAATGACACAAGCTCATCGCGCAGGTCGCACACCCTCTCCAACACACGGCCTTTGCTCAGCCAGCGAACATCATTATGAAGCAAAAGATCTTTGTGCTCCGCTGACATTTCCTCCAGCAATGCTCTGAAAAGGCGATGTTGCAGACTAGAACTCTCACGAACGACATTTACCAGTCTTGTCACAGTATCCATCGCCTCTTTCATTTTCCCCACACAGTTTAGTGCACAACACTGATTTGTGAATAATGCAATGAAATGCCAAGAGTGCTGGGTTAACAGCGGCAGACCTGCTTACCAAGCCCTTGTGTTGTCCCACCATCGACGGAGCCCCATCAGTGACACGGACACAATTTTGCTCACATCCAAGCCATTCTTCACAAAGATCTGTGACAATTCGTTAAAAAATATTTCCCCAGTTGTGCACCCAGGCAGAGGAAGCAAACAAAGTAGCTCTTTCTGAAAGGTCTTCCCATCAAAAAAATCTTGCGAACACATATAGCTCTTCCATATCGGTTCGGTCACCGGACGAGTCTATGGCTAGTGATACGGCTTCTGCTTTCTCCAAATCGGTGACTAGACTGGAAAAACACTCCTCCGCTAAAACTTCTACTCTTCTTGTTGCCGTGTTAGCCGACAATGGCACCGTCTTTGATAGCTCTACAACCGTTTTCTTGGTTTTCTCATCATGACTTAAGACTTCGCCAGCCATATCAATTGCACACCTTTTAATCAACTTGGTGTCGCGTGCTGTACGGGGGTGTAGGTCAAGTGTACGGTGTGGGATGAGGTTAAAATAAATTAGAGCAGCGCGCACTTTATTTACATATTATGACAGGTGCGTTCACGTAAGTACCAGTGGGATGGCGCGGTCCAGACCTGGCCCGTGGTCTGCCTATTGGGTTTGTCTGATCTGTGGAAAAATGTATAGTGGACGTTTTGGGCTGAAACCCTTAGGCAGGACTGGAGAAAAAAAAAGCTGAGTGGATTGAAAAGTTGGAGGAGAGGAGAGAGAAACACAAGGTGATAGGTGAAACCTGGAGGAACTTGCCAGCTCTTTACTTCATCCCTCCCCCTCTGGTTTTCAGCTGTCACCTGGTGATTCTCTATTCCCTCCCCCCACCTTTTAAATGTACCCTCAGCTTTTTTCTCCAGGTCTGCCCAAGGGTTTCGGCCCAAAACGTCAACTGTACTTTTTTCCATAGTTGCTGCCTGACCTGTTGAGTTCCTCCAGCATTTTGTGTGTTGCTCATAGTACTATCGTCGCTTATTATTTTGTACATTATTGCACAGTGGTAAATTATTATTGTGTATATTATTATTACGTGTTTTTTTATTAGGTAAGTCTGCACACTGCTAAGTTTGTTTTTAAATGTTGCTGCTGTAACAAAAGAGTATATTATTATTATACAAGTTTGCTGATGACACCACTGTTGTGGGCTATATCACAGGGGGTGACAATCAGCAAACAGGAGCGAGGTTGAAAACTTGGCTGAGTGGTGTAATAACAACAACCTCTCACTCAATGTCAGTAAGACCAAGGAGCTGATTGTAGACTTCAGGAGAGGGAAATCAGAGGTCCGTGAACCAGTAATCATCAGAGGATCAGAGATGGAGTGGGTCAGTAACTTTAAATTCCTGGATGTCACTATCTCAGAGGACCTGTCCTGGACCCATCATATAAACGTAATTGTGAAGAAAGCATGACAGCTCCTCAACTTCCTCAGGAGTCTGTGGGGAGTTGGAATGAAATAAAAAACCTTGGCAAACTTCGATAGATGTGTGGAAAATGTGCTGACTGGCTGCGTTATGGCCTGGTATGGAACACCAATGCCTTTCAGCGGGAAATCCGACAAAAGTAGTGGATTCGGCCCAGTACATCATAGATAAAACCCTCCCAACCATTGAGCACATCTATGTGAAACATTGCTGTAGAAAAGCAGCATCCATCATCAAAGATCCTCGCCATCGAGGCCATGGTCTTTTCTCACTGCTGCCATCAGGTAGAAGGTACAACTGCCTCAGGATTCACACCAACAGGTTCCCTAACAGTTACAACTGTCACGTACTCCGTGACAGGAATAAAGAACCAGCAGAAATAGAAAACACTTTGGAGTCCAGTATTGCTACTAACTAATAATATTTATTAGTGGCTACGCAATACAGTAATATAAATGTAGTTAAACAGGTCAGCAATGATTTTATATATATATATATATATATATATATATATATATATGTAAGTATATCAGTAAGTGTGGAAATATATGTATGAAAAACCAAGCTTCTTTAAGTCTAGGGGTAAGAAGATACAGTCTTACGATGAGTAAAGTTCAGCTCAGTTCAGTTCGTGATATTGAGTTGAGTAGTGATGGAGAGAGAGAGAGAGGGAGAGATTTGAGTCTTTAGGTAAGCTGACGCCACCGATCTTCTCGTTGTCCTTTGAAATCCTTTAAAAGTCACTGACTGTGACTTTAACAAAGGGGACTGGTTTTCTGTGGTGGAGCTATCACCCAGGCGAGGGTGGACACATTTACAGCTCCCCACCAGTCAACCCCTTTCCTTTTCACTGCAAGAGCAACTGATTGATCTGGCCGATCGATCCTCCAAAACCCACTTTTTCTGCGGGCACAACAATGCTCATTCAGTGTCCAAAGCATGTGTCTGAGGACTATCATCTGACCTATTTTATCTTCCCGTGCTGAGCATCAACTGTCACTCAAATAACTCCTCCTTCCTTTGTCTGTGTAAGAAATGCACAAGCATGCCGTGTTCTTGAGAAGTATCAACACGGCTGCCGAAAAATCATAACGTCGATTGTCCATCAAATAACCGCCCTCAGTTACCATAGCAACTTACGAGCTGCTTGGTGCCATCTCTCTCTCCAACTCAGCAGAAATCCAAAAATTAGCCAGTTCTTTCTCGTGCCTTAAAGTGACAGTCCAACAGTCAGTCTTCGTCTCTCTCTCTTTTCAAAACAAGATATCGATGTTGAATAACTCTCTCTCTTTTCAAAAGCACAGTTCATAGGAGTAATCCAGGATCCCGTCACACAACCAACCCCTCAACCATCAGGCTCTTTAAGAAAAGGGATAGCTATACTCATTTAAGGACTCTTGTGTCTTGTTATTTCACGCTCGTTATTTATTGCTATTTATTTATATCTGTGTTGGCACAGCTTTTTTAGTTTACAGTTCCTGATGTTTACAGTTTACAGATCCTGTTTACAGTTACAGTCTATAGATTTGCTAAGTATGCCCGCAGAAAAAGAATCTTAGGGTTGTATATGGTGACATGTATGTACTCTGATAATAAATTTTACTTTGAACTTTGATGCTACTACAGATAGATTTGTGTTTCGATCCATGTTTCTGTAGCAAGCCCTGTATCATTGTCTGCTGTTCACAATGTACACAAGGATGATCCTTGGGTCAACATAGTCTTGGCGGAATTTGGAGTTTGACCATTGCTGGCCTAAAAATTAAAAAAAACATTCAGAATTACTCTTCCTGATTGCTGTTGTTTGTTTGTGGAATGAATTTGAGCATGAACAATGATTATTCTAAACATGAGAAATTTTGCAGATGCTGGAAGTCCAAAGCAACACACACAACATGCTGGAGGAACTCTGCAGGTCAGGCAGCATTAATGGAACATTTCAGGCTGAGACCCTTCTTCAGGATGTTTTTGTTGGATTTCTCGGTGCTAATTATCCTGTAAAAGTAATCACTTAGCAAGTGCCTGATCAGAATCAGGTTTATTATTACCGGCATATGTTGTGACATTTAAAGGTATAATCACTTTAGTAAAGTACTAGTAGTCTGTGTTCCTAAAAGCTTTATCTAGTATATATCTGAAAAGGATCAAATAAAAAAAATTAAAAGAACAAAGGAAATACGTTTTGAGCATGTTTGCCCAAAATAGTTTTTTAAAAACTTTTAGTATTTTGTAGCATAAACTGTATATTAAAAGAACTAACCCTTTTCCAAAATTCTCACTTATTCAGTTGCATCTAAGGTCCGTTATTTACAAGAATACCACAACCGTGTTCTTCATAATATTTATCCTGTCCCATCTGGAACTGATATCGCAAACACATTGAAATACTTTTCACAGACATTATTAAGGTAAGTCTTGTTTCTTTTTACTTGATTCTGAAAATAATTGAGTAATTACTTCATAATATTTGATAATGTGACATTGGTATAGAAGTTAAATGTTTCACCCTTTGTATAATCATGAAGGAAAGTTATTGTTAATTATATTCAAAACGAAATGTTATCAGCTAAAATACATTAATACAATAGCTCTGTCTTAGTAAGTGAATTTTATAATTTTAGGTCAGAAATAAAACAGTTACTGATGTGGATGTTTGTTCCCACTTGGGGCCATTCACTGTTCTGAGTGGACCTTTTGTCATCAGATGATGATACTCCATTCTTTAATTTTTACCTGCTGATATAAATGGGCTGAAGACATGTTCCAACATTTGTTTTAAAAGAGGTGACAGAGATTTTGCATGAAGCATTAATATCACATATAGTATTAGTACAAATTAACATCAGATTTGCATGCAGTTTGCCAAGAGTTTGGTTTCATTGAATAACCAAAAGTAAAACCAATGTAAAATTTTTAGTTCAGTTTTATTGTCATCTGACTGTAAAGATACATAACCAAATGAAACAACATTCCTCCAGACATGGTGTACCCATAAAACGTATATCCCACACAGCATATAAAATTAAATATACATTAATAAAATATAATTCAAAATATAAATGAATATTTATAATTCAAAATATAAACACACAGGTAAACAGTATAGTAAACAAACTACTTGCTGTCCTGGTGCTGAGACCTCTGTGGTGGCAGAGTATTCAATAGTCTTATAGTCTGACTGAAGAAGTAGTTACCCAGTCTGGCAGTCCTAGTCCTACTGCTCCTGTACCTCCTCCTTGATGGTAGTTGGTCAAAGAGATTGTGGTATAGATGGTAGGGATTATCAATAAAGCTTTGAGCCCTTCATATACAATGCTCTTGATTAAATCTGTGTTTTATCTGTCCACTATAACTATTTAACAGTTAATAGTTGTTTTAGACAGATAAAAGCCATCACATATAAAAATGGGTACAAGCAATGCAAACAACAAATTAATGAAAGCAAGGTATGCATTTTAAATATACATGACTGGATTATACTTTAGTACAAAAGGCAACTCACAATATGGAAACAACAAACTGATCTGTTAGAATTCATTAAAATTGTTTAAGGTATGAAAGTAACGAAGTAAAATCTGCCAAGAAAATTAAACTCGGTCTTAGATTTCTAATGATAAATAATACTTTCTTTGGATTTGGGTGTATTCAAGCAGAGATGGTTGACAGGGAAGTTTCCCTAGGTTGTTGTTAGACATTCTGTAATTAGCAATTGCATATTATTTGCAGATGTTTGAATAGGCAGAGAGAGTAGTTAACCATTTGATTACTAATTGGTGCAGCACAACAGTGTGTGTTGAAGGGCCTGTTCTTGTGCTGTACTGTTCTGTGATCTAATTTGGAGAAATCAGATCGCAGAAAGAATTTTGGACTTCTAATAAACAGTTGGTTCAGTGTGGAAGGTTTATATAAACTTCCTTGTTTCATTTGCTTTAGGAGTTGGTTTTGATTAATATAAGTATTGGTAGTAGAGTAGGAAATGATGTATTTACTAATATTGTCAAAGTGGGTCTTCTTGAGGAGCCAAGAGCATAAATTATTCAAAAGAAATAGAAAGACACAGACTTTCTAGATATTGTGTGATAATAAAGAGTACAAAGATACTGCCTTTTGTTAGAAAGTCTTGGAGGTAAATAACAGGTCTGATTAGATTGAAAATAATAATTTGAGAATATAATTACTAAATCTTCAAAAATCCTTATCATAAGTATTGTTTCCAATAAGCCAGTGTATTCTTTATATTGTTGAGTATTTTTGAACCTGGGTCAAACTGAGTTTCAAGAAACCTAAAAACAGGGCATCATAACATTGACAAAAGAACAGATATTAAAAATGTCTAGTCTTCTGAATCATTGTACTTTTTGTGTGACAGTTTGATATTGCATATCCCCCAAACCCAATAAACCATCATATTAATAATATGATTACTGTATTGTAATTATAATAAGGCACTGGCTCAACCTAGTGCCACGGTAGCATAGTGGTTTGTATGGCATGATTACAGCTTGAAACGTTTGGAGTTCAATTGCAGTGCCCTCTGTAAGGAGTTTGAGCGTTCTCCCTGTGAGCTGCGAGGTTTTTTTTCCCAGGTCCTCCGGTTTCCTCCCACAGTCTGGAGATGTACCGGTTAGCAAGTTAATTGGTCATAGTAAATTGTCCTGTGTTTAGGCTGGGGTTAAATAGGTGGGTTGCTGGGAGGTGCAGTTCTTTGGGCCTGAAGAATCTGTTCCGTGCAGTACCTCTAAATAAAATAAAATAAAAATATTAATGAGTGACCCATGAATTGTCATGCAGATCAAGGCAGGATGACTTCTAAAATAGTTGAAATATCAACCAATAAATTTACAGAGCATTTAAAACAGTGTGTGAAAGGTATTAAAGTTTACTGATAAACCCTCAAATTTGCACCCATTGGGATGAGTACGTTCTCTCTCAAAGCACATGAACTCTTACTGCTTGGCCAAATTCTGAAATTTTCAAGATCTGCAAGTTATTTCTTTCCCTGGCAAAGCATAGATTGCATAAGATCATTCCTTGACACAGAATTATTTGCATTTCAGTAATGCTAGAGAAGGAATTATTTTAAAAAGTAAACCTATTTAAAACGTAGTAGCATTCCTTTAAAGCTTCTCACTTTTTGCAATTAGTTATGATTTAGCATTTAAATTTATATTTAATATCATAATTAAATCTTATTTCAGAACGTAGTTTATTATCACATGTATATAGTGAAAGTTGTGTTTTGCTGCAGCAGTACAAGAAATAAAATTTATTCTCAGCTACAAACAAATCTTGCAAAAGATGAATGATGTAGTTTTCATGGGCCATTTAGAAATCTTATGTTCATTATTTTAATGAATCATATTGATATAGAAATTTAGAATATTTAGCTGAATAGAGATAATGAGACTGGCTTATATCAAGGGGTTAAATTTAACACATTCATTAAATGACTCTACAGTGCTTGATGAATAAGAATTTTTATTATCTAATGTTACTGTTTTAGAGTAAATAGAGGGAAAAGGTTGTGCATGATATTTTAAATACTAGATATATTTATAAGATATATTTTTACAAATGCAAGATTAGACACTGATATTATTTTCTATCATTAATGTAAAGCCATCATTAATGAATAACTTGAAACCCGAATAAATTAGAATAATATTCATCAAATAACGTCCATATAAAACAGGATGGACAAAGTAACTAATGGATATTTAGACAATGATCTTAATAAAGTGAATTCAGACTGATGCAAGATCTGATCAATAAGATGTGCATTGTTGTAAATTGATCAAGTCTGCTATCTGCTTGTATGTTGTAACTCAAGTGTTAGTCCCATTTAAAAAGTGCCGTAGTTTTCAAATCTAAAATAATTCAGAAATATTTACCAGAGAGAAATATGAATGATGTACTGGAAAGCATCATTCTCAGGATTTTGCAACTCAAATAATGTATGAATATTCTAAAATTTGCTGTATGTGAGTCATTGATTTTGAAATTATCAGCATTTCAGTAACTGTGCACAACTTTTTGCCTTATTATTACTGAATTTAGATAATACTGCCTTTTTAGAGAGAACAAAATAGTGTTTGTATTACAGAAAATGGAAAAAGTACTTTTTATTTCAGTAAATCTGATGGAACAATGAATAACATACATAAATACCATTCCCATTAGCTCATACACATATGCTATCAGCCATTAATCTTTAGCATATATTCTTTTATGATTCCTACAAATGTAGCTTAATTACATCTTAGAATTCTATATTTGTTCACTAAATCACACACCTGTTAAAATTCATTACCCTTAATGATACTGTCACAGTATCATAATTTACATACAGACATTATTTTGGCGTGATAAACATGTGCTGTTTACAGATTTGTATATCAAACACACATGTTTATTCTTCTCAAACATGTTTCATATGTGCCACCCCCATGTGAATAAATTATTCTAATGAAGGTTTTTGTATACAGTAGATTTACTGAAGATAGAAGTTTGATGATCAGTTCATATATTAATGCTTTTACTGTGTCCCCTTTGCAATTGAAGTAATTAGAGAACATTACTGCTTATTTTATTCGTACATTTTTATCTTTTCCCTGGGTTTTCTTGATGACTGAGTAAACTGGTTGTAAGTGTTTCATAATATTGTTTTTAATTCAAGGCTTGGGGGAAACCCTACAGGTGACGTGCCTACTGACTGACGTTTCCTACTCTGTGTGCACTGATGACAATAGTATATTTTTGAGATTTCTTCAAATTATACAATTTGAGGATTTACTTACCATAAATAATGGAAGCATAGAAGTACATCATTTGCTTTGCAGCATCTCATTACTCCTATACTTCCTGAGTTGCAGATATACAGATTATATTGAATGAGTCTTCCAAAAATGTGTAGTTGTGTGTTACGCACAAGGTTATGAAGTCCAGGAATCTGGAAGAGGCACTAAGTGATCCTCAATTCCCACTGTAAGAGAAGCAGGTTGGGGTCAGCAGCAGGCTGTTTGTAATCAGAGAATGATAATTTAATGCAATGTGGTAGCTAGCTGTCATTCTGTTTGAAAGTACAGGCAACCAGGATGGGAAATTTAGGTAAGAAGTACTCAAGATTTAAGATTGTTTAATGTCATTTCCAGTACACAAGGTGTAAAAGAGAGCAAATACTCCAGATCCAAAAAAAAAGAAAAAGAACACAATAATTAAAAAATGCAATAAATATAAATGCACAAGATAGTTTATATACATTGATTGTATGTCCATAAAGTGATGCTATGCACAGAAGTGTCTGTACATAAAGTGACTGACAGGAAATGTTAAACTAGTGGTGGTGGGGTTGTGGAAGGCTCGGTTAGTAAGTGGAGGTGTTGATCAGCCTAACTACTTGGGGAAAGTAGCTCTTTTTGACTTAATCCATATGTGCAATTAAAGGGGAGGTGGCAAGGTAGCATAGTGGTTAGTGGAACACTTTGCAACAACGGCGATCAGGGTTTAGTTCCTGATGCTCTCTGTAAGGAGTTTGTACATTTCCCCACGATCACATAGGTTTCCTCCCATATTTCAGGGATGTACCAGTCAATAAGTTAATTGGTCAGATTAGTCAGTTAGGCAGGATAGGCTTGCTAGGCTTGAACAGCCTGTTAAAAGTATAGCTTCTAGGCCTGGCGGAGTTGGAACACTTACTGCTGACTCAGTAAGCTCTTTTAAAAAAAATAATAACCTGTTGGATTGTCCACTCTGTCACCCTCTCAATCTCACAAACGTCATTGGATTGTCTGATCTATACACTCCCAAAACCATCAAGATCTCCAGCCACTATTTCCTTTCCCAATTAATATACATTCAGTGGCTACCTTCTGTACTTAATACACTGGCCTCTGAGTGTGTGTTCATGATCTTCTGCCGCTTCAAAGTTGGATTGTTGTGCATTCAGAGATGCTCTTCTGCACACCACTGTTGTAATGTATGGTTATTTGAGTTACAGTCACCTTCCTGTCAGTTTAAACTAATCTGGCTATTTTTCTCTGGCCTCTGGCATGAACAAGCATTTTCACCCACTTGCTGGATGTTTTTTGCACCATTGTCTGTAAACTCTTGACTTGTGTGTGAAAATCCCAGGAGATCAGTAGTTTTTGAGGTAGACAAACCACCCAGTCTGGCACCAACAATCTTTCCACAGTCGAAGTCACTTAGATCACATTTCTTCCTCATTCTGATATTTGGTCTGAACAACAATTGAACCTCTGCTGATTAGATAGTTGCATTAATAAGCAGGTGTACATGTTGATCCGTGGCCTTTTCTGCCTTAATGAGGCTACTGTCAGGTTGGAGGAGCAACACCTCATATTCCATCTAGATGGCCTCCAACCTGATGGAATGAACATTGATTTCTTCAATTTATGGTAATTTTATTCCCCTTCCCTTTTCTTCTATTACCCACTCTGGACTCGTACCTTTTCTCTTCACCTGCTTATCAATTCCCCCTGTTGCCCCTTCTCCTTCCTGTTCTCCCATGGTCTACAATCCTATCAGATTCTTTCTTCTCCAACCCTTTACCTTTTCCTCTCTCCTGGCTTCAGCTATCACCTTCTAGCTTGCCCTTCTTTCCCTCCATCCACCTTTTTAGTCTGGCATCTTCCCTCATCCTTTTCCAGCCCTGAAGAAAAACATCAACTGTTTATTCATTTCCACAGATGCTGCCTGACCTGCAGAGTTCCTCCAGCATTTTGTGTGTGTTGCTTGAGATATAGGGCAAGTAGGATTAGTAAAGATAGGCATTGCATCGACATGCAATCCATACTAATCCCACTTGCCCCTATTAAGCATTTACGGCCTACCTGAATCATGCCAACGTAATGCCTATCCATTAATCCCCCTATACCTTTCCTTAAGTATTGGATGCCATTTTAATCTTATCATTGTATCTGCCTCTAAAGCTGCCTCTGGCAGCTTATTCCAGATGGCCACCAATTTCACACCCTCAAGTCTCCTTTAAAATTTCCTCTCTCACCTTAAACTTGTGCCCTCTATCTCTATTAACATACACAGAATGGTGGCAGAACGCAGTAGGAAGCAGCTTTGGAAGTGAATAAACAGTTGATTTTCTGGCTGAGAGTCTTCATCAGGACTGGAATAGAAGGTGGAAGATGCCGGAATTAAAAGGTGAGGGTGGGGGTAAGAAAGGAAAATAAGCTAGAAGGTGATAGGTGAAACCAGGTGTGTGGGTGAAGGGGATGAAGAAAGAAGCTTGGAGATGGTAGGTGAAAAAGGTAACGGGTTGGAGAAGACGGAATGTTTACACTCTATCTCTACACTCCCCACCCAGAGAAAAGGACTCTGACCATCCATAGCTCTGATGATTATATATACAGAGGAGATTTACCAGGATGCTGCCTGGTTTAGAGAGTATGGATTATGATCAGAGATTAAGGGAGCTAGGGCTTTACTCTTTGGAGAGAAGGAGGATGAGAGGAGACATGATAGAGGTGTACAAGATAATAAGAGGAATAGATAGAGTGGATAGCCAGCGCCTCTTCCCGAGGGCACCACTGCTGAATACAAGAGGACATGGCTTTAAGGTAAGGGGTGGGAAGTTCAAGGGGGATATTAGAGGAAGGTTTTTTACTCAGAGAGTGGTTGGTGCGTGGAATGCACTGCCTGAGTCAGTGGTGGAGGCAGATACACTCATGAAGTTTAAGAGACTACTGGACAGGTATATGGAGGAATTTAAGTTGGGGGCTTATATGGGAGGCAGTATTTGAGGGTCGGCACAACTTTGTGGGCCAAAGGGCCTGTACTGTGCTGTACTATTCTATGTTCTATATTCTATGTTATACCTCTTTAACGTCGTCCCTTGGCCGTCTATATTCCAGTGAAAATAATCCACCCTTTCCAATATCAGCCCTCACTTCCAGACAAGGTGTCACGGTAGTGTAGTGGTTAGTGAATCGTTATTACAGCTCAGGGCATCAGAGTTTGGAATTCAGTTCTGGAATCCTCTGTAAGGAGTTTGTGTGTCCTCCATATAGATTTTCTCGTTGTGCTCTGGTTTCCTCCCACAGACCAAAGACTTACTGTTTAGAAGTTTAGTTGGTCATTGTAAATTGTCCTGTGATTAGGTCAGGGTTAAATGGGTGAGTTTCTGGGTGCTATGGTTTGGTAGGCTGGAAGGTCCTGTTCTGCACTGCCTCTCTAAATAATAACACCCTAGTCAACCTCTTCTGCATCTCTCTCTTGCTACCACAGTCAGATCATGTGCTGCCACATCTGCCTTTGCATTCTGTGGTTAAGGAAGATGTGCAAGGGCTGTTTACCAGCAGCCAGCACTCAACAATAAACTTTTGAGTCCCATGGACTTACTGGTTTGTAGGATTGAGCTAATGACTGAAGTACAAACAGTTACACCATGTTGTGCATTGACCAGAAAGCATGGCTGTCAAAACACTTCAGTGTCAGGGCTGTTGTGAGTTGAGTGGAGCTACATTTCCATAAGATACAGGAGAATAATTAGGCATTTGGTCCATTAAGTCTGTTCCGCTATTTCATCGTGTCTGATCCATTTTCTTTCTCTGCTGCAGCGGTGCTATTTTTATTGGCCTTTTCTAATGAATCTTTCAAAAGAAATTCATGGAAAATTGATGCAAATATTACGATAGGCCTCTTCTCTGCACATTCTGCTTCAGAGAATGAAAAGCTCTGGGGAACCGAGATACAAGAAAAGATTCAGTAGGTTAGGACTTTATTCTCTTGAACGTAAAGGACTGAGAGGAGATTGGATGGAGGCATACAAAATTATGAGGGGCATAGAGAAGGTAAATACAAGCTGGCCTTTTCCACTGAGGTTAGGTGAGACTACAAATAGAGGGCCTATGTTAAGGGTGAAAGGTGAAATATTTAAGGGGAACATGAGGGAAAATTTCATCATTCGGAGGGTTGTGAGAGTGTGGAATGAGCTGCCAGGTGTATGTGGGTTTGACTTCAACATTTAAGAGAAATTTGGATAGGTAGATGGACGGGAGGGATATGGAGGGCTGTAGTCCAGGTGGGACTAGGCTGATTAATAATTCAGTATAGTCTAGATGGGCCAAAGGTCCTACTTCTGTGCTGTACTGTTCTATAACTCTAAGCCTGGAAGCTCACTTTTTGTTTGTTTTATTTCATGAGAAGAGAAAATAGACTGAAACAATGGAATTATTTTGTATATATTTTTTAAAAATATAATTTTATATATAATAAATGCAGATAAAAACAACATATAACTTGGTTTTGGAGAATTTGATTTTGGTTGCTCCATTTAAGGATTTTTTTTGGGCAACTGTATGATAAATCTTCCCTGACAGTATAGTGGAATAAATTTAATGAGAACATTTGCAGCAGAGTGAACATATGAGATTTAGTTAATAAATCAAGTTGAAATATTGGTTTATCTTACCCTAACTATCTACAGTGCATCATATGAAAATACGTTATCCTTGTTATTTGTGTATAAATGGCTGTTCTCAAGGAGAGTATTCCCTGCATTGTTTTGGGGAATGATCTTGTTTTCTCGTTGAAAGCCGTAAAATTAACTTCACATGGAGGTGGCACCTCGAACATGTCATTATATTTATTTGCTCCTTTTTACCAGATAGCACATAGGATGCAATAATCAAGTAATTTTGATTTCATTCCAAATATGCATATCAGAAAGCTACTATGGTATATGGATAACTTAATTGCCTTTGTTCTTTTGGGGTTGGATCCTATGTGCTCTTTTGATCTGGTATTTTATTATGTTGTCTGTAGTGTCATTTTAATGTAATGTGCTGTTCTTTGTGTCTTTGTTGTCTCTTTTTTTTCTTTGTTCCAAAACAGCATTTTGTCCCGCATAGGGAGGAAGGACAACCAAGATGGCTCCAATTTGACAGTGCCCATGACTATGTGTCTTTTTCCTGTGCCATTCCCACTCACCCCATCCCTAAGACCACAAGTCAGTTCCATCAACCCTACTGTTACTCGCTCCCTCCTTTACAGCGTCCTCCGCGATGCTCCCTCTGAGCGTAATCAGCAAAGTCGTGATGCACAGCTTTCAGAATACCCTTCATTGGACTATCAAGGTCTCTATGTGACACTCGTGACTCTACTTGACCTGGTCCCTTTGTTACAACATGGCCAACACGGTAAGCTATGAGGTGTGAGGTGAAATGCCTCTTAGGAATATAAGGTTTTTGCCGCCTTTTGTCATATTTTACTGCATTTTTATAGATTTATATTAATTTAAGCAAAGTTGTCAAGTGGTTAGCGGAGTGTGACTGAAGGTTGGGCTGTCATTCAATTCCGATGTCGTTTCTAAGAAAAATTGTACACTCTCCTTGTGGAATGCCTGGGTTTCCTCCAGGTGCTCCAGTTTCCTTCCACAGTCCGAAGATGTTCCAGTTAGAAGATTAATTGGTCCTTGTAAATTGTCCTGTGATTAGGTTAGGGTTAAATAAGTGAGTTGCTGGGTGGCGTGGCTCATTGGGCTGGAAGGGTCTATCCCCTGCTGTATCTCTAAATTAAAAAAAAAACGAATAAAATGTCCAGGTAGACTAAATGTCATATAGCCTGGACAGAAAGGCACTTTCTAGCTTGCCTCTTCCCTTTCTCTTAGTCATCGTCCTCTTCCTCAACTGCTTGCCGTACAGCAGGTGGTAAGGAGCAATGTCCTTATAACCAGGTATGAAATTTACTACCTTTAACTGGTCAGGTATTACAGTGATTCTAGACCCATAGAACTGTGGTTTACTCTTAAATGTGATTTGAAATTATCTCAGGAGATACCTAGTTTAGAGAGGAATAAGGGATAAACAAAACTATCAGCATAATCACACACATCTACTGTCTGTGAAGATATACATTTAAATCTTATTTACCAGAGCGGTAGTGTAGCAGTTAGCGCGACGCTATTACAGTTGGGGCAGTCAGAGTTCATAGTTCAATTTCAGTGTCCTCTAAGAAAGATTGTACTGTCTCCCCATGACCGTGTGGGTTTCCTCTGGGTGCTTTGGTTTCCTCCCACAGCCCAAAGACATACCGGTTAGTACGTTAATTCGTCATTATAAATTGTCCTCTGACTAGGCTCGGGTTAAATAAGTGGTTTGCTGGGCAGTGCAGCTTATTGGGCCAGAAGAGTCTGCTCCACACTGTATATCCAGATTAAAAAATCGAGATTTGAAGGCTGTAGTATGTATGGCAGACTGCCTTGAATTTCGAGAGCTGCTTGGTTGGATTTTATCTCAGATTTGTACCTCAGATTTTTGAATTTTCTCTCCATTTAGACAATAGCCTCTGCCTTTAATACAACTGCGCTGCTCTAAAGAGCACTATATGAGGTCATTCTTAACCCTCGGCCGTAAGGCTGTATAATGAGTCAACCTATAGCTGGGGAAGTGGTGACCCCACCACCTGATAGACTGTTTAACTAACTTTAAAAAAAATTATTCTTCCTCTATTCTAATATTGTGTATCTGTGAACTTGTAATGCTACTGTAACACTGTAATTTCCTTTGGGATCAATCTATCTTATTCCTTCCACCAAAGTACATGGCCATACACTTAGCAACACCATATTCAATCTGACTCTACTTTTCCCATTTTCCCAATCTAACTCCTTTTGCAGACTTCCTGCTTCCTCAACACTACTTGCCCCTCCACCTATCTTCATATCGTCTGCAAAGTTGGCCACAAAGCCATCAATTCCATTGTCCAAATTATTCACATTTAATGTGAAAAGAAGCAGTCCCAACACCGACCCCTGCAGAACACCACTGTCCACCACCAGTCAACCAGAAAAGGCCCCCCTTATTGCCACTCTGCCTCCTGCCAATCAGCCAATCCTCTATCCATGTCAATATCTTTCCTGTAATATTATGAGCTCTTATCCTGTTAAGCAGCCTCATGTTTGGCCTCTTGTCAAGGCCTGCTGAAAATGCCAGCATGATAACTGTTGTTAGGATACTGGCCGTTGCCCTGCATGATGCATAGATGCAGACCAGCTGAATAATCGGGGAATCCCATTGGTGTTACAGTGCCTATAAGAAGTATTCACCCCTCTTGGAAGTTTTCATGTTTTATTGTTTTACCACATTGAATCACAGTGAATTTAATTGGGCTTTTTTTTTTTGACACTGATCAACAGAAAAAGTCTCTTTCATTTCAAAATGAAAACATCTCTGCAAAGTGATCTAAATTTGGAGACCTGTGTACAGTTAAGGTGTTTCAATTGAATGTAGTAAAAATACACCTGTATCTGGAAGGTCTAGCTGCTGGTGAGTTTGTATCCTGGGGGAAAAGCTACGCCATGAAGATAAAAGTGCACTCTAAGGTACCCTGGGAATAGCTTATTGAAAAGCACAAGTCAGGAGATGGATACAAGAAAATTTCCAAGTCACTGAATATCTCTCGGTGTACAGCTAAGTGAATCATTAGTGTCAAAAAATGCCAAATTAAATCCACTGTGACTCATTGTTGTAAAACAATAAATAATGAACACTTTCAAGGGGTTGAATACTTTTTATAAGTATTGTGTATAGAACATAGTACAGTACAACACAAGAACAGACCTTCTGCCTGCAATTGTGTGCTGAACCAAATTATTTGGTAATCAAATGGCCAACTCATCTTTTCTGCTTACATTTTGTCCACATCTTTCCATTTTCCTCACATTCATGTCCTATCTAAATGCCTCTTAAAAATCCCTAATGTATCTGCGTCTACCACTGTCCAGACAAGACATTCCAGTTACCCACCATGCTCTGAGTATATTAAAAAAAAATACCTTGCCTTTGAACTTTCCCCCTCTCACCTTACATGCATGTTCTCTGGTATCAGACATTTCAACCCTGGGAGAAAAAGTGCCTCTCATAAGCTTGTAAACCTCTTTCACATCCCTCCTCAGCCTCCACTTCTCCAGAGAAAAATATCTCAGTGTGATGTTTGCAAAGCACATGAAGTTAGTATAATATACCTGCTTGATCAGCTGCTTTGTCATGAGAAATGAATAAATGTTACTGTGCCACAGCAAATATCCTTTCTCTTCATCTGAAATATCCTTTCTCATCATTTTCATATGAAGAAAGACTGGATGAACTGGGCTTGTACTCGTTGGAATTTAGAAGATTGAGGGGGGATCTGATTGAAACGTATAAGATCCTAAAGGGATTGGACAGGCTAGATGCAGGAAGATTGTTCCCGATGTTGGGGAAGTCCAGAACGAGGGGTCACAGTTTGAGGATAGAGGGGAAGCCTTTTAGGACTGAGATTAGGAAAAACTTCTTCACACAGAGAGTGGTGAATCTGTGGAATTCTCTGCCACAGGAAACAGTTGAGGCCAGTTCATTGGCTATATTTAAGAGGGAGTTAGATATGGCCCTTGTGGCTACGGGGGTCAGAGGGTATGGAGGGAAGGCTGGGGCGGGGTTCTGAGTTGGATGATCAGCCATGATCATAATAAATGGCGGTGCAGGCTCGAAGGGCCGAATGGCCTACTCCTGCACCTATTTTCTATGTTTCTATCTTCTTCTCTCTAGTCTTCTGAGAGCTGGTTCTGGTCTGTGAGCCATTATTCATTCTTACCATTTAACAGCGACATTTAGAGTAAGCAATTATTGCAGAATCCTTGAAGTAAGACATAGGAGCAGAATTAGGCCACTCAGTCCATCGAATCTGCTCTGCCGTTCCATCATGGCTGATTTATTATTCCCCTCAACCTCATTCTCCTGCCTTCTCCCTATAACCTGTGACACTCTGATTAATCAAGAATCTATCCATCTTTGCTTTACATATATCCAATGACTTGGCCTCCACAGCCAACTGTGGCAAGGAATTCCACAGATTCAAAACCCTCTGGCTAAAGAAATTTCTCCTTGTCTCTGTTCTAAATGGACGTTCCTCTACTCTGAGGCTGTGCCTTCTGGTCCTAGACTCCCCCACTACAGGAAATATTCTCTCCATATCCATTCTATCTAGGCCTTTCAACACAAAGACTTTCTAGGTCTTTTAAGGCAAAGAACTGCAATTAGTTAACTTCTTTCTCTATAGAATTAGGCATCTTTAGAAATCTAGAAACATAAAGCTTTTATTGATACAAATAACCATCTATTGGAATCAGTTGGCAACTAGTCTGCAGGTTATTTCTGCCAAGTAATGTCCTCCTTCCTATGGAATTATGTTGTGCTGTAGGAGATTAACATACAGTACATGGCTTTAGGTCCAGTTTTAGCTCTCGTCCGTTAGTGCTGGTGTCAACTCACTACTGCATACTGATTGATGAAAGGACCTGCCTGTGGCCCATCCAGTAGACATTTAGGTCTCATACATTAACAGATACTAAGCATTTAAGGCTATTATGTTGAAGTTCATTTGGTTAAATTAACATCTTGGCTTGGACATTTACAGTGTTCAGGTTATTCATTGTTATTTGTTAATTCACATTATTTGTTAATTTATTTGTAGTAATATTATTTTGTGTTGTGTGTGTGAGTTATATGTACTGTGTTGTGCACCTTGGCTCAGAGGAAGGTAGTTCCTTTTGGTGGTATACATGTATATGGTTGAATGACAGTCAACTTGAACTTGGAACCTGAGTATCAAAGATTTGGGTTGAATTGAAAAAACAACTTTTTAACAAAAGTCAAGTCTAAATCTAGAAGTCAAAATATTAATTCAAGAACGTTGAACAAACTCTTGTAAGCTATCACAGAGAGTGAGTGAGATACTGCTTAGGTTAAGATTACAGAGGGTTATTATATCTCAAACAGTAACTTTGATTTTCAGCCTTAGCTATGAATCTCTGCTTACTGTGCAACTTTTCCTTCATAATGTTGGGTATTGTTAGCATTGCTTTTTAATGTTATTTTTCTCTAACTCAGGTAAAGAATTAAAATAAACCACATTTATTGATTTAACTTTTCACATTTTTAAAATATATATTTGTTCATTGGATATGGATGTTGCTGGCCATTCCCAATTGTCTCTGGCCTGAAAAGACAAGGTCAACTGCATTGGTAGGTCACATATAAGCCAGATCAGGCAAGGACTGTATTCCCCCATCCCTGAAGTATATTACTGAAATAGATGGACTTTTAGGACAATCCACTATGCTTGACTGTTGTAACAGGTGACTGCCACATTCTCAGAAAATAGTAAGTATCATGATAGTCCATACTTGGAAGCTGCATCATCTATATATGCATGAAGAAATGCAAGTTGAAAAGCAATACATTTTGTGCTTATTTATTTACCATTGTTCAAAGATACCCCGAGAACGTACTTACTTCAAAGGCTCAAAGTAAATTTATTATCGAAGTACGTATATGTCACTGTTTATAACCTGAGATTTATTTTCTTGTGGACATCATGATAAATAGAAAAAAATACAATATAATCAATGAAGAAGTGAGAGTCGTAGTCAGAGAACATGACAGCACAGAAACAGACCCTTTGGCCCATCTATTCTATACCAAATTTTGTAATCTGCCTAGTCCTGAACACAACAAAGATGAACAGTGAATGTGCAACAATACCACAAACTGTGCAAAGCAAAAAAAAGAAAATAAATACATAAACAAACAAACAAATAAATAAGCAATAAATATTGAGAACGTGAGTTGAAGAGTCCTTAAAAGTGAGTCCATAGGCTGTGGGAATAATTCCGTGTTGGTGTGAGTGAAATTATATAAATTCTGTATATTAACTGGTTGGGTAGTGGTGTGTGAATTTTGTAAAGGTGAATATCTGTTACTTGAGTTACTGTCATGCCTGTACTGACACCAGCATTTTTGTTAAAATCGCAGATCATTTAAGCAGTTGAATTTTAATTCCACAACTGCTCGTTTTTTTTTGGACCAAGTATCTGGAACCCTGCCTACTAATCTAATAATTACTGTGCTAGATTATCTTGTTATTTATTTTATCATTTGATATGGCAGTTCTGCCTGTTATTCATTCTATATACAAAGTCATTTGTATCTATTTAATAAATTTGGAAACCCACTTCACATGTTATTTTTCTCTAAGGTAAGCTACCCTGTTTACAAGGATTGCTATGGACTTATTTTTTCTCTCTTTCTTTTATACAGACTTAGGACAGTCGATATTTTACACTACAACGTGTTTGCTGCCATTTCTCAGTGATGATATCCTGAGTACCTTACCTTACACTATGATTTCTACTTTAGCAACGTTTCCCCCATTCCTTCACAAGGATATCATTGAATATCTGAGCACGTCTTTCCTTCCAATGGCAATATGTAAGTGTATTTTAATGTAGAGGAAATGTCCACTATTATTCTCTGTGCCCCCCCCCCCCGGCACTCCCTCTTGCCACCCCTCCCCCGTCCTCTGGCCCTTTTTCACTCTGCCTCTTCATCTTTTTCTGTTTCTTTGTGGTTTTCTTGCTTAGCATGTTGTTAATTTTTCTTTGAGTCATTTGCATAAATCAATAGGTGAGAGCCTGCTACAGTTGGATTACATTAATTATTATGAATGTCTTTTTCTTGTCAGTGTTATGAGTGAAATAATTTGCTGTTCCCTCATGTTTTGCTGATGCTCTGCTTTCTTTCCTAATTAACTGATCATCCAGTACATGAATTGTGGGTGGGATAGGAAGCTAGGTTTTAACTGAGGGGACAGATAACAATCTTGGTTAACAGCATGGGGTGAGTCTTGAGCCCAAATCGAGTGAGAAACCAGGGTTTGGATTGAGGAAACAGGCAATGAATAATTCATTTATTTAGCAAAGATTGAATCATGCGCTATGTGGAGGTGATAGAGTATTTCATTTTCTCCAGGTTAGATTGAAGGTAAAATTATAGATATGTAACATGTCAGAGACACAGCAATCCAAGTGGAATAAATTCTCCGAGCAAGCTTAGACAAGTTAACATTTTATGAAAGATTATATACTTTTACAACATCATTTCTAGGCTGTTAGTGAGCATCCAGAGCCAAAATCCAAAACAGTTTGTAGATCAGTCATTTAGCTAAGTTACTCCAATTTCTAAGTACTATTCCCAATGTGCTCGCACATCCATAATGCTTGTTTAACTGACCTGTATAATGGTTCAGGACTGGACCAACGTTCAATGGCAGAATTATGGCAAAGCCTCATTTGTGCTTCTTTTTGGGGTGTTTGAGTTGAGTTGGTTATTGCATCAGTGAGTGAAAGTGGCAGCTGATTTCAGACATGAATGAGAATGGGGAGGGCGGTAAAGCTGTGAGGGAAACCATTAGAGCCATCATAACTGGAGTTCACCTGGACAGCTGTCTGGTGTGGAAGTACTGCATAGTACTGTAGAATGAGTTTGGCATTCATGTTTTTTTTATTTAGAAATAAACATTCACTTTGTACAAAAAGTTTTCAGGTGAAAGTTTGTAATGCACCAAATGCTCTCTCTAGTGGGTTCATCGAAACGAGAAGGCATTCCACCGTATGTGAATTATTCTGCGTCTTCAATGCTAATGATTGCTATGCAGTATACATCTAATCCAGGTAGGCACAAAACAATGGATAAGCTCTTGAAGATTTAGAAACTGGTGAGTGTATTGAACATCAAAACAATTTTGAATGATTGAGAACTTCAGTAGTAGAGCTAATACCTTTTTGAAAATAAGATTACCTTTTTAGACTTTTAAAAAATCTAATGTAATTAACTGATTGACTTTTCAAAAACATGCTAACAATGCCTCAGTGCACTGGCAGCATTGTAACTGGGACTTTATTGGTGCAGAGCTTTATCAAATAAAGTCACTTGTTCGATATTTAAAGATGCATATCAAAATAGTTCATAATAATCTATTATAAGCTGTAATTCCTGTGTTTGGTATGGGACCCAAATGATAAACTAAAACATCTTTGGCCTCTTTTGATGTGTGATGTGAAGAAATTTTATTGATTCGTTTATATTTTAAGGTAAGCTGTGAGTTGGTCAACAGTTATGTACTGTTGGATATTGATGGTTTTGATTTGAGGTCCTTCGGAAGTCAAGAAAGAGCCATAAAACTTATTGCTTATGATTAAGAGAACAAGGAGATTGGGAAAGGAGAGTAGTGAAAGCACAGCCTAGTAGTGAGAGAAGGCGAAGGTGAAAAGAGACTGATGCAACATGTTCCAACCTTCTTTTGCCAATTTGTAAACATGTAGGGGTTCCCAACCTGGGGTCCATGGACCCCTTGCTTAATGCTATTGGTCCATGGCGTAAAAAAGGGAATCAAACAGCAATAAATTCCATTAAAATTCTGTTACTTGAATCAACCAATCAGATAGCCCCATACAGGTAATGTGATACTTGCCAAGGCTACAAAGTTGTTCAAAAGCAGCAGCTGCCACTAGTAAACAGACTGAACAATTACATGTACATAGGTATCCATATAGAAATATAAACAAGCATAAGGAAGCTAAACTGCAAGGAAAGGAACACTCTAATCCAGGGGTTCCCAACCTGCCGTGTGCCTGGGAAACTTGGAGGGAATGGTGCTCGCTGGAGGCCTCTGTCCTGGGCCAGTCTTTCAAGTTGTCTCCAGATGTAGCCCATCTTGAATTGAATTGAATTGACTTTATTTATTACATCCTTCATATACATGAGGAGTAAAAAATCTTTACGTTACGTCTCCATCTAAGTGTGTAATTTACAGTAATTTCTTGGTGCATCTTTCCTCTCCCAGGGATGAATCTTCAGAGCCTCTGTTGGCATTTCTGTAGCTCTGGGTTTTTACAGGATGGGATTGCTGGCCACAGGCCTAAACCTCCTCCTTGCACAGTCAGGATTGGGGCTGTCCATGGCGGAGATTGTAACTAATATAACTACCTTTTATTATTATCTCCTATTGGCAACTACTACTACTGTGTCAAATTCTGATTTTAAAATTAGAATTTTGTAATTGAAAGCCAGCCTTTGGCTGTCAGCTACAGCTGTCGGCCATAGACCATGAAATTATGCCTCTCACACTCTCCACTTTCCTCTCCTTATGGTAACACTCTAAAACATTTATTCACTTGTAAAATCTTCACCTTTGTCTCATATTGTTCACAGTATTTTCTGATCTTTATTTGCAGAACATTGTGTATTGAAGTTACGTTGGTCTTAGGTGCAAGGAAATCTGGGCTTGTGCTCACTGGAATTTGGAAGAATGTTGGGGTGCGGGGGGGGGGAATCTCATTGAAGTCTGTTAAATATTGAAAGGCCGAGATAGAGTGGATGTGGAGAGGATGTTTCCAGCAGTGGGTGAGTCTCAAACCAGAGGACAAAGCTTCCGAATAGTCATAGTCATACTTTATTGATCTCGAGGGAAATTGGATTTTCGTTACAGTTGCTCCATAAATAATAAATAGTAATAAAACCATAAATAGTTAAATAGTAATATGTAAATTATGCCAGGAAATAAGTCCAGGACCAACCTATTGGCTCAGGGTGTCTGATCCTCCAAGGGAGAAGTTGTAAAGTTTGATGGCCACAGGCAGGAATGACTTCCTAAGACCCCCTGTGTTGCATCTCAGTGGAATGAGTCTCTGGCTGAATGTACTCCTGTGCCCTCCCAGTACATTATGTAGTGGATGGGAGACATTGTCCAAGATGGCATGCAACTTGGACAGCATCCAAGAATAGAGGGCTGTCCATTTAGAACGGAAATGAGGAATTCCTTTGGCCGGAGGGCGGTGAATCTGTGGAATTCATTGCCAGGGGCAGCTGTGAAAGCCAGGACATTGGGTATATTTGAAGCAGAGGTTGATGGGTTTGTGATTAGTCAGAGCATCAAAGGTTGTGTGGAGAAGGCAGGAGAATGAGGTTGAATGGAACAATAAATCAGATGATGGAATGGAGGAGAAGACTCAATGGGCTGAATGGCCTAGTTCCATTTCATGGGGTTAAAGAACTTTAAATACTCATTAATTTCTGAAAAGATGACTCTGTTTAATATTGCCCTTCTCATGCCTGGCTCTCCTTGTAGCGTGTTTCATGACTGAACACACCTGTGCAATTTCTACCAAAAATTTAATTTAGTATTGTATTCGGTAATTTCTTCACATGAAGTCAACTGGGCCACAGAAGACACCAGCAAAGACTGAATTTCACCACAAAAGTAAAAGATAATTCGATATTTTTCTTGTAATTTTATCTGATGGAGATACCCTTTAAAACAAAAGCCTTTTAAAATCCCAAGAATGCACAATAAACTTTTTCTAATTTTTCTTTAGTATCAGACTTGAGGTGAGAAATTGCTTTCTGTTGCAGCTGTAGATAAATACTTAAAAAAAACAAAACTTGATACATTTTCTCTGAAGAGCTGTGAGGTAATGTTACAGCTATAAGACCTTAATTCGACCCCACTTGGAGTTCTGTGTTCAGTTCTGGTCACCCCACTACAGGAAGGATGTGGATACTATAGAGAGAGTGGAGAGGAGATTTACAAGGATGTTGCCTAGATTGGAGGGCATGCCTTAGGAGAACAGGTTGAGTGAACTTGATCTTTTCTCTTTGGAGCGACAGAAGATGAAGACCTGAGAGAAGTGTATAAGTGATGGGATTGATCATTGGATAGTCAGAGGATGAAATGACTAATATGAGGAACATTGTTTTTAGGTGCTTGGAAGTAGCTGCAAGGGGGATGTCAGGGGTAAATTTTTCACACAGAGTGGTGGGTGGGTGAGTGGAATGCACTGCCAGTGAAGGTGGTAGAGGCAGATACAATAGGGTCTTTGAAGAGACTCTTAGATAGGTACATGGAACTTAGAAAAATAGAGGGGTATGCGGTATGGAAATTCTAAGCAGCTTCTAGAGTAGGTTACATGGTCGGCACAACATTGTGGGCTGAAGGGCCTGTGATGTGCTGTAGATTTCTATGTTCTATGCTCTGCAAAGATTGCGATGGACTGGAGTAGTTCTCTTGAATTTATTTTGGTTTTTTAAAGTTTCGATCTTGTACATCTTTTTGGAACAATATCTTAATATTGGAGAGAACAGCCATACAAGCTTTTATTTTAATAGAATACTTCATTGAAATAGTAGAAAATTGTGATATATGAGGTGATTAGAACTATGCTGAATGGGAAGTAAGCAAGAGATATCCAGTTTAATTCCACATTCCAACATTAGATCGGTAGCTCTGTTGATCAACTGTACATCCATATACTTTTGAAGTGCAATGAGAATTTTTAGCTTCTGTTTCCTTTCTGAGGGTGAATTCCAGACTCACTGGGTGAAAAACTTTCTCCTTTTCTCCTTTCTAATCTATAAGTTAAAGCAATACCCTCTGTGCTGAAGAGAAAGTTTGTATGTTCTTCCTGTGTATGAGTGAGTTCCTCCAGGTAGGTCCTCCTGTTTCCTCCCACAGTCCAAATACATACCGGTTTGTAGGTCAGGTCGGCATTGTAAATTGTCCTGTGATTAGGCTAAGGTTAAATAGGTGGGTTGCTGGGCAGGGTAGCTCAAAGGACTGGAAGGGTTTGTTCCAAACTATATTTGTAAATAAAAATAAAATAAAATAGAATCTTCTCTGCACCATCAGAATGCAGTTCAATCTTTTTGGTAATGTGATATTGGACTCTTGCTTTACTCGTCTGACTGATGTTAGATGCTGAGCAAACATAATTTTTTTATTCATATATTTTGTTTAAAGCAGGGAAATATGCCTCTTAAAGCACCTTAGTGACTTGTTCTCCAATTTCTCAGGGTCTATGAGCATACACTCCAAGGTCACTTCGATTTGCTACAAGTGTATATGCAAGTCCGAACTATTACCACTTGTTTACTGCAATTTTTGGATCTAATTTGCTTCTTTCATTAAACCTATCTTTTATATACGTTAGTGTGACACTATTACAGCTTGGGGCATTGGAGTTCAAAGTTTATATCCTGCTGCTGTCTGTAAGGAGTTTGTACATTCTCACCTTGATTGTGTGGGTTTCTTCCCACAGTCCAAAGACATACCAACTGGTCATTGTAAATTGTCCTGTGATTGGGCTAGTGTTAAATTGCTGGAAGGTGCAGGTCATTGTAAATTGTCCTGTGATTGGGCTAGTGTTAAATTGCTGGATGGTGCGGGTCGTAAATTGTCCTGTGATTGGGCTAGTGTTAAATTGCTGGATGGCGCGGGTCATTGTAAATTGCCCTGTGATTAGGCTAGTGTTAAATTGCTGGAAGGTGCGGGTCATTGTAAATTGTCCTGTGATTGGGCTAGTGTTAAATTGCTGGATGGCGCGGGTCGTTGTAAATTGTCCTGTGATTGGGCTAGTGTTAAATTGCTGGATGGCGCGGGTCATTGTAAATTGCCCTGTGATTAGGCTAGTGTTAAATTGCTGGAAGGTGCGGGTCATTGTAAATTGTCCTGTGATTAGGCTAGTGTTAAATTGCTGGATGGCGCGGGTTGTTGTAAATTGTCCTGTGATTGGGCTAGTGTTAAATTGCTGGAAGGTGCGGGTCGTTGGGCTGGAAGGGCCTGTTCTGTGCTTTATGTCTAAATAAAATAAATTAAATACTTTATATTACTCAGATGGAAACAAGTTGGAGATCTAATTTTAATTGTTTTTCAACATATTCCATCTTGTGATTCTGCAATCTATCAAAAACAAATTTATGTTGAGCAATCCATAAATTATTTTCCAGCAAGCACACGTGTATGTATTTTAAATGTGTATGTATTTGGAATATACACGTATTTTGAAAACATTTATGTAATGAAATGGAATGAATCACCAAATGGGTTAATAAAAAGGGAATTGGCAGCAAAGAATGTTTTGTAGATGAAACCGAATTGTTTGTTAGAATGGACTTTTTTCCTTTTGAATCTAGAATAACTTTCATGATTTAAAATATACACAGATCAAGATTTGTTATGAATAAATTAATGGTTCAGTTAAATGAAATTGTCACTGAATGATGAATTTTGTTTTTAATAATGTGATTATTTTAAATATCTTTCATAGTGTACCATTGTCAGTTATTGGAAAGTCTTATGAAATACAAACAAGAAGTGTGGAAAGTAAGTAATGTTACAAGAAGCAGAATATCAACATCAGTTAATGACTGTAAATGTGTGTGACAAATGTTGAACAAAGTAAGTGGGAACTAGAGACAAAATGTACTTGGTGTAATATAATGGAAGCTGCTGACTTTCAGGAATGTTCAAAATAAATTTCTTATCAAAGTACAAACTGTATATGTCAACATATACGACCTTGAGATTCACTTTCTTGCAGGCGTTCACAGTAAATCCAAGAAACATAATGGAATCATTGAAAGACCGCACCAACAGGATGGAGAAACAACCAACGTGCAAAGGACATCAAACTGTGCAAATACAAAATAACCAAAATAATAAAAAAATAAATAAGCAATAAATATCGAGAACATGAGATGAAGGGTCCTTGAAAGTGAGTCCATAGCTTGTGGGAACAGTTTAGTGTTGGAGTGAGTGAAGTTGAGAGAATGCAAGTTCCTGTCCAGAAAATTGAGTACAAAAGGTTGAGATTGTATTATTGAGTGAGTGCTGTGCTGCTTTCAGGGTGCCACCTTACAGATTCAATGTTAAACAGGCTCATTCATCAAGCAAATATAGTGAATTGCAGTTAACTGGGCCATTGATTAATTGGGGCAGCCACTTATTTGGGCCAACTCGGCTATTTTCTCGATTAATTCACGAGGCAGGAGACTGTTACCAAACAGTTTCTAACTGGTATCAGCTGCATGCACTTGTGTGGCCATTTGGCACTACACTGTGCTAAGAGTGAATAGTTTTTAAATAGCATCATTTATATGTGCTTGTGTTATGTTATCCATTTAGGCCGATGGAAGTAGATTCAAAAAGCAATGATTTTGAACATTTTGTTTTTTATTATGACTTTAAAATGTTGTTCGTTTACACTCAATCAAAAGAACATGGCAGTGTACTCTGGGTGAATTAATAGTTGATAATAATTAGTAACAAATGCACAGTTTTATAGTATTGGTCATTTTCTAATTTGTTCTGTATTTCATTTAGTTTGTCTTTTTTTATACCTTTTTAACTATTTGAATACCATCACCTCTTATAAAGTTACATTTTATAAAGTTAGGTGCCAGCAGGGCTTCATTTCCAGCTGAGCTCAATGCCTTCTGTGCTCACTTTGACCATCAAAACACGAAGGAACCATCATGGCCTCCTACAGCCTCCAATAATCCTGTGATTTGTGTCTCTGAGGCCATCATGCAAGCAGCCTTCAGGAAGGTGAACCCATGTAAAGTATTTGGCTCAGATGGGGTACTGAGCCAAGTACTAAATACCTGTGCTGATCAACTGGGTGGAGTGTACTGAGCCAGGTACTAAATACCTGTGCTGATCAACTGGGTGGAGTGTTCACTGAGATCTTCGATCTCTCACCTTGGCAGTGTGTTGTATTCACCTTCTTGAAACAGGCTTTAATTATACCGGTACCCAAGAAGAACGTGGCAAGCTGCCTTAATGACTATCGTCTAGTAGCACCTGCATCCACAGTGATGAAGTTTTTGAGAGGTTGGTGATGAAACATGCCTGAGAAGTGACTTAGATTCATTCTAATGTGAATACTGGAGCAACAGGTCCACAGCAGATGCCATTTCATTGGATCTTTACTCAACCCTGGAACATCTGGACAGTAAAGGTCAGGATGCTCTATATCAACTACAGCTCAGCATTTAATACCATCATCCCCTCAAAAGTAATCAATAAGCTCCAAGACCATGGCGTCAATACCTCCTTGTGCAATCGGATCTTCAATTTCCTCATATGCAGACCTTAGTCAGTTTGGATTGGCAATAACATCTCCACGTTCCTCCCCAGCACAGGTACACCACAAGGCTGTGTGCTTAGTCTCCTGCTTTACTTGTTTTGCCCTTGTGACTGTGTGGCTAAGCACAGCTCTAATGCCATATTCAAGTTTGCTGATGACACCACTGTTGTGGGCCATATCAAAGGGAGATTGAAAATCTAGCTGACTGGTGCGATAACAACAACTTCTTACTCAGTGTCAGCTACACCAAGGAGCTGAAGCAGGAAACCAGAGCCAGTCGTCATTGGTGGATCAGAGGTGGAGAGGGTCAGCAACTTCAAGTTGCTCTGTGCTATTATTTCAGGGGGCCTGTCCGCAGCCCAGCACATAGATGGATTTACAAAGAAGTCATGGCAATGCCTCTACTTCATTAGGAGTTTGTGAAAATTTGATGTGATATCTAAAACCTTGACAAACTTCTATAGATGTGTAGTGGAGAGTATATTGACTGTCTGCATCACAGACTGGTATGGAAACACCATTGCAATTAAATGGAAAATCATACAAAAAGTTGTGCATGTGGCTTAGTCCATCATGGGTAAAGTCCTCTCCACTGCTGAGCACATCCACATGAAACGCTATCACAGGAAGTCAGCGTCCATCATTAGGAACACCCACTTCCTAGGGCATGCTCCCTTCTCACTGCTGTCATCAGGAAGGAGATACAGGAGCCTCAGGACTCACACCACCAGGTTCAGGAACAGTTATTACCCCTCAACCATTAGGCTCTTTAACCAAAGGGGATACTCTTACTCAACTTTACTTGCCCCATCATTGAAATGTTCCCACAACTAATGGACTCACTTTCAAGGACTCTTCATCTGATGTTCCTGATATTAATTGCTTATTTATTTACTATAATTCTTTTGTGTTGTCTTTTGCACATCGGTTGTTTGTCTATCTGTTGGGGGGAGTCTTTCATTGATTCTGTTGTTATTATTCTATGGATTTATTGAGCATGTCCACAAGAAAATGTATCTCTGGTTGTATGTGGTAACATATGTACAGTACATTGATAAAAACCTACTTTGAATTTTGAACCTTATTTCCATAAAACTTCTGCGAATTGCGACATCCAGTTAATTGGTCCAACATGTACTGGTCTTGATGTATCCCAATTAAATGGAATCCACTGAACTTGGAAAAGAGTCAATAATTATCACTTGTGACTTGACCAATATTTGTACCCAAATGACATTCACTTAAATATCATTGACATTAGTGTTATGGTTGTAGGTTATTCATTATGAGATAAGAATATCGCATTGAGGAAATTCGTTTGCATTGGGCTAGATCCAGTTAACATCGCTGACCTTTCTTCCTATGTAATGGAGATGCTCACTGTTGAACGCATGCTGTTCTGTGCAGTTCTCTGTTGATAAATCATGTTGTGCTTACATATATCAAAGATTTGAACAGCATTTAAAATTGGGCAAATTAAACATGAGTAAATTCCAAGCCAACTTGACTTGGAACTATGTTGCTGCTTCATCAAAGTTACTGAACAAAAATCTTAGAATTCCTTCACCTCACAGCACCATGAGAGGACTTTCAAACTGTTACAACTCATGACCGCTTGGATAGACAGTTAACATATGATAGCCCTGCAGAATAGGTGATGATCCTGATGTTTGACTTATTCCATAGAAGAATTGAGAACGGTTTTATTGTTTTAATTTATAATTTATTTAGATCAGACAGAATTTCATGTCAGGAAAATTTAATATTTATAGTAAATTGCAGTTGAAATCTGCTTCTGGCTAGGTACCCATTTTCCTTTCAAAGTTGATTCCAAAATGGATGCCAAAACAAAAGTTTGGCTTTTATACTCACTGGTCACTCAGTTGATTGTATAGAATGCTGCTGTAACGAAGCAAGGAGGAAGTAAGTGTTGGTATTCTGCACCAGCACCATTAAAATATAAAATATTGTATTTTGTTTTTGAACAATTGATCAGACATATTATCCAGGCATGTATACCACATGCAGTCTTGAGATTCATCTTCTTGATTTGTTATTTCAGCAAAAATTTAAGTGGTTTGACTTCTATATCATTTAGATTATGCCTATTTAAAGCTTATTTTCATAAGATTAACAGTTCCAGAATTTTGTTGATTAACAGTTAACAGATTAACAGTTCCAGAATTTTGTTGATTAACAGTTAACAGATTAACAGTTCCAGAATTTTGTTGATTAACAGTTAACAGTCTAACAGTTCCAGAATTTTGTTTTGTCCCCACCACCAATAGAGAGAGTGAGAAATACGCTGAGTACACAGCCTCTGACAGCTGATCTACGGTTTCCGATGTCCTGTTCTCTCCCACAATGCTTCAGTCGGCAGTACCGGCTTAGAATCAGCACGTCCACCTCACAGCCAACTGACTCTCATCTTGTTTGCTTTTTCTTTCCTTCATTTACCGAACTTGCTCTTCAGCGTTTGCAATGGAATTTCTTCAATTATTGTGTTTCATTTGGAGAAGCTTCACTTAAATGCTCCTATCCCTTACAGCATGAGACCTGTTGCCAATCTCAGGTTCCCTATTATTGCTTCATGGTCAGGCATGAAATAATTTTGATTTGTAATTTTACAATTCTCTTTTATAATTTGGAGCACAGGCATTAAAATTTCCTGTAATTTTTTCTGCATCGGCAGTGACCCAGCATTAATTTTACAATGTAGCTAAGATTCTATGAACAGCTCTAATGATGTATTTGAATTAATGAAAACCCCTGACTTTAAAAACTCAGTCATCTGATTCTGCAGGCACAGCTGTTCCATCAGGGCTGCAGGCATTTTAATGCTCTGTGTTTGTTTGAGCTATCTCTTGGGTATTGCAGTTTTTAAAAAAAACTCAGCCATCTGATCCTGCTGACAGGATGACTCTATGAAGCCTGCAGGCACTTAGTACTGTGTCGATGTTAGCTTCGAGGCTTCACCGTTAATTTTACAAAAATGTAAATTAAAAATACTTCTTGCAAGGAAGATTTAAATAAAATAATAGCGGGCCATGTCATTAAATTGTTCTTTGAAATAAAATTGTTCACAAATACCATTCTTTTTCCTTCTTTTGTGTATTGTATTACATTGAGAGTTTCCATCAATCAGAGTTGACCATAGGTATTGCATCCTAGCTGTCTGGATACGCAAGCCTGGGCAGTACGATATGGCAAGCAAGCAGTTGGCCATGCAGCAAGCTTCCCCTCTCCACGCATCTGACGAACCCAAAAGAACAGCGGAGACCGATACACTTTGGTACCAGCAGTGTTGCAGCTGTCAGTCAGCATTGAACTTGATGTAGGGCTGACTTAGGGACTCCAGCTCTGGACTTTTCCCTCGGGGTTTACTCCCGAATCCTTCCCCATGAGTGGGTGTAGCCACAAGGCAGCGGAGGTTTGAGGTCAGAGTTTTCCTTCTCCGAGATAGGCTGCCAAACACAGCTGACAAGCCCCATCTGCCCGAAGCTACTGGTTTAAAGGCGCTGGTAACTTGCCTTTGCCTCTTCTCCTGTCAGTAGGAACTCCTGTCAGGAGCTGGACTTGGTTGTCAGAGGTTATTTGAGATGTACGCTACTGGGAGCATTTAATAGGTAGTGGGAGCTTGTCCCCATTATCACCCCCCTCCCCCCACCGCCTCTCCACCCCCAGGCTATAATAACTTAAAGAGCCAAGTAATATTTAATTGCATGCTGAATATTGTCACATGTAAAATAGCCTGTTATTGTGAGGGAGTTAAATTAATATCAGCAGACAATTACCTCAGGTGCATCACTAATTACTGCTGATCAAACTGTGTGCAACTTGGTCAGACTTATTCAGTATTGTTTTCACCTTTCAAATATGTTAGATTTGGAAGGCTTCTTATTTTTAGGCAGCAATTTTTAAGCTTGCATGTAGTTTTTATTTGAAGTGAATGTCTCTATAGATTGAAAAACCACCATTTAAATCAAATCAAATCACTATCAAATATGAAGCTGTTCTAATAATGTTTCTTTTATGAGTCTCATTAAACCATCCTCTTTAAAGACCAATAGAGAGTGCCCTTGCAAATCAGTGAATTCCATTCATAAATATTCAGTATAAAAATACTCTTGTGACCACTGCACAGAATGTTATTAAGTTTTGAGTGTGGATGTGATTGTGAGTGCAAGTAAGTTGCCTTAAACTTTTATCATAAAATTAATGTACTGAACATTAATGATTCAAGTTTTAAGAATGGACATATCGGAATCAGAATCGGGTTTAATATCTCATAACTAATAAATTGATCCAAGGCTAATGGAGACCATGGGTAGCATGAGTTCCTTCCTGCCTCACACCTGCCAACATCTCTGCTGTCTCTCACGAGCCATGCACTTCCTCTGTTAGCAACCCCTTTAGCATAAAAGCCATTACTGATTCACTTCTGAGTAGCTTTACAGATTACTGCTTAGTATGCTTTCCTGTTCCACTTGCTTGTCATAGCAATAGACCTGTATCTCTACCAACATTCAAAAGTAGCCTCAGTCAAACCAAAGTTCAGTGCTCATAGTAAGATCTCCACGTCACCACATACAACCATGAGATCCTTTTTCCTGTGGGCATACTTAACCGATCTATAGAATAGTAACAGTAAACAGGATCAATGAATAACAAATGGGTGCAAGTGCAAATATAAATAAATAAATAGCATTAAATAACAAGTGTGAAACAACATGAAATGAAAGAGCATGAAGTAACAAGATAAAGATTAAAGAGAGACCATCAGTTGTGATGGTTGCGAGGTAGTAATTGGTCTTAATCCTGATGGTGCGAGTCCTGAGGCTCATGTACCTTCTACCCGATGGCAACAGCGAGAGAAGAGCGTGGCTATAATTATAGATATAATTAAGCACTCGGTTCCTGAAAAATGCAGTAAAAGATGGCTGATAAATTAATGATACTGAAGTTTGGAATTTATATTACATATGGATTGACTTTATAGTGACATAAATTTATCCTTGATTACATGCATCTTAGTAACAGAATATAAAGTGTTTGTTTCTCTGTTATTTAGGACTTGTTGTACGTGATAGCATATGGTCCATCTCAAGTGAAGCCGCCAGCTGTTCAAATGCTTTTCCACTATTGGCCCAATTTAAAGCCGCCGGGTGCTATATGTGAATACCGGGGTCTTCAGTACACAGGTATGAGAGTTTAAGTGTGTGCTTAAACACATATCTACAGGATATATTTTGAAGAATTTCTTGAAAACAGTTATCAACTCAAACATGATGTAATTTGGTTTTGCTTTCTTATTACTTAATATTTCTTATAACAGACAAATGAAAAGTGTGACAAAGAGGTCTTGTGTTTTTTGCTCCACTGTGCCAGTTCCAAAACACCCTTCTTGCTTCTGTGATCACTAAGTATAGCCACCAGTGCAGAATGAATTATCTGAAATTTTATGAAAACAAATGAATTGAAACACACATCTTCCCATAGAAGTTGAGTGATGGAATAATGTCATGTCTTCTGTGCCACTTGCACATAGCTCTCATTTCCATAAGACTATAAGATAAAGGAGCAGAATCAGGCCATTTGGCCCATCGAGTCTGACCTGTCATTTCATCATGGCCTATCCAATTTTTCTCTCAGCCCCAATCTCCTGATTTCTCCCCATATCCCTTCGTGCCCTGACCAATCAAGAATCTATCAACCTCTACATTAAATATATATAACGACTTGGCCTCCACAGCTGCCTGTGGCAAAAAATTCCACAGATTCACCACTCACTGGCTGAAGAAATTCCTCCTCACCTCCATTCTAAAGGGACACCCCCCTATACTGAGGCTGTTCCCTCTGTTTTTTATACTCTCTCATCATTGGAAACATCCTCTCCACATTCACTCTATCAAGGCCTTTCACCATTCGTTAAATTACAAGGAGGTCACTCTTTATTCTAATGAATTCTACCGAATACAGGCTCAGAGCCATCAAACGCTCATCATATGACAAGCTATTCAATCCTGGAATCATTTTCATGAACTTCCTTTGAACCCTCTCCAGTTTCAGCACATCCTTTCAAAGATAAGGGGCCCAAACCTGCTCACAATACCCCAAGTGAGACCTCACCAGTGCTTTATAAAGTTTCAACATTCTATCCTTGCTTTTATATGCTAGTCCTCTTGAAATGAATGCTAATTTTGCAATTACCTTCCTCACCAACAAATTAACCTTCAGGGAATCCTGCACAAGTACTCCCAAGTCCCTTTGAACCTCAGTTATTTGTATTTTCTCTCCATTTAGAAAATAGTCAACCCTTTCATTTCTTCTATCAAAGCCTATGACCGTACACTGCCTGACACTGTATTCCATCTGCCAATTCTTTGCCCATTCTCCTAATCTCTGTAGCCTCTCAACTTCCTCAGAACTACCTGCCCCCCCACCTATCTGCAATATTGTCTGCAAACTTTGCAACAAAGCCATCAATTCCATCATCCAAATCATTGACAGAAAATGTAAAAAGAATCGTCCCTGACACAGAACCCTGTGGAACACCACTAGTCACCGGCAGTCAGTCAGAAAAGGCTCCCTTTATTTGGACTCTTTACCTCCTGCCAATTAGCCACTGCTTTATCCATATTAGAATCTTTCCTGTTATACCATGGGTTCATAGCTTGTTAAGCAGTCTCATGTGTGGCAGCTTGTCAAAGGCCTTTTGAAAATCCAGGTACACAACATAAACTGATTCCCTTGTCTATCCTGCTTGTTATTTCGTTGAAGAATTCCGACCGAATTGTCAGGCAAGATTTTTCCTTGAGGGAACCATGCTGACTACAGCCTGTTTTGTCATGTACCTACAAGTACCCTGAGACCTCTGTCACTTACCTCGTGACGGGAATAAAGAACCAGCAGAGATGGAAAACACTTTAGAGTCCAGTATTGCTATTAAATAATAATATTTATTAGTAATTACGCAATACAGTAATATAAATGTAGATAAATCAAACAGGTTAGCAATAATTATATATAAGTAGGTAAATCAATAGGTGTGGAAATATATGAAAATCAAGCTTCTTCAAGTCTAGGGGTAAATAGATACAGTCTTACGATGATGAGTAAAGTTCAGTTCAGTTTGTGGTATTGAGTTAAGTAGTGATGGAGAGAGGGAGGGAGAGATTTGAGCCTTCAGGTGAGCTGACCCCGTCGATCTTCTCGTTGTCCTTCGAAATCCTTTAAAAGTCACCGACTGTGACCACAACAAAGGAGACCGATTTTCTGTGGTGGAGCTATCAACCCAGGCAAGGGTGGACACATGGACAACTCCCCACTGGTCACTGCCTTTTCTTTTCACTGCAAGAGCGACTGATCGATCTGCCTGATTGATCCTCCAAAAACCCACTTTTTCTGCGGGCACAACAAAGCTCATTCAGTGTCCAAAATGTGTGCCTGAGGTCTATATCATCTGACCTCCTATTTATCTCACCGTACTGAGTATCAACTGTTATTCAAATAACTCCTCCTTCCTTTCTCTGAGTAAGAAATATACAAGCAGGCAAATGTCCTTGGAAGTATAAACACGCTGCCGAAGAATCATAACATTGATTGTCCATCAAATAACGCCGCCCTCAGTCACCACAGCGACTTACGAGCTGCTCGGTTTCTCCAAATCAGCAGAAATCCAAAAGTTACTCCTAGTGCCTTAAAGTGTCAGTCCAAAATTTAGTCTTCATCTCTCTCTCTCTTTTCAAAACAAGATATCGGTGTTAAATATCTGTCTCTCTCTCTCTTTTCAAAAGCACAGTTCATAGGGGTAATCGAGCACAGTTCATAGGGGTAATTCAGGACCCCGTCACACTTCATCCTCAATAATCAATTCCAACATCTTCCTAACCACTGAGGTCAGACTGACTGGCCTATAGTTTCCTTTCTTCTGCTTCTCTCCCTTCTTGAAGTGTGGAGTGACATTTGTGATTTTCCTGTCTTCCGGAATCATTCCAGAATCTAGTGATTCTTGAAAGATCATTACATAGCTTTCCACAAATTTTCTACATAGCTCTCTAAAGTAAAAACTTCCAGTGTAATTACCCCATATACCCTAGTCTTAATTATCTTCTACTATAGAGAAATTGAGAGATTCTCCACTTTTTAATGAGATGTTTGTACACTCATAATCGAGAGCTAAACAGCAGTTCTTTATTCATTTAGTTGTATATCTGATCTATTATGTAATTTAAAATATTTAAAGTAAGCTAAAGACAGAATTAAAATGAACAAGAAAACACTTAGTTAAAAATGTAGTTAACTGCTGTTGATGCTGACAGCTTACTGACATAGTCTTAAAGCAATGTTGCTTTTACTCTGAACACTAGAAAGTGTTCTACAATGACAGAGGTTCAAGAATATTTATAACAATTATTTACAATGTAAAACCAAGTAAAACAAATGTTCATAATCAGTTGCAAAAATGAACTTTGAGTATCTGTTAAGAATGTCTCAACACTTTTCAGGAAAACATCACAATGATGAGATGCGTAAACTGGCATTTTATTTGTCTTAATTTTCCTTCAGCTTGGAATCCAATTCATTGTCAACATATTGAATGTCAGAATGCAATCAACAAGCCTGCTGTGAAGGTATTATAGATTCTTTATTCACTTACTTAAGCCCCTCACTCCGACTGGGCAAAGGCTGCCGATAGCAGCTTGCCAAATTCCTCTGTCCTGGCCCAGTCTTTCTACTTGCCCCAGGTGTAGCCCATCTTCAAAGATCCCTCCTGTCCCAGGGATGGAGCATCTGTTGGCGTTTCCGTAGCTTTGGACTTTTACGGGATGGGGTTGCTATCCCCATGCCCAGCCCTCCTCCTTTTAGAGCTGGGTTAGTGATGGTCCACTGTTAATTCACTTTGAGGTTCTGTTTTGCCACCTGTACCATGGCAGCCATTTTCCAGAACAATTACTGGCCCTTTCCTGAATCTTAAATTTCTGTTCTAGTTGCCCCTTTGAATGGATGGCATCCCATGTTTATAGAATCTACCTCTTAATTCATCAACCCCAACCTGCAGAAGTTAAAAAAACTTATATCAAGGGAATATAAATACAAGATTAATATAAGTGAGAAGAAAAAACTTTTATATAGTGTTTGAGATTGTGTTATTTACCTCTGAACTTATTGATAAAAATACAATTAAAAATATCTATATAATAAAAGAAAAGTAAAATGATCTGGAAGTTCAGGAACTTAAAAGTTGCTATTCATTTCAAGCAGGGGTTCCCAGTCTGGGGTCCACCGACCCCTCAGTTAATGGTAGGGGTCAATGGTGTAAAAGAGGTTGGGAACTCATAATTTTGAGGATGAACAATACTGTTTCCTATAGTATTTTGTAAATGCTTCTATGTAACAATGATATTTAATGAAATCTTTAAAATACATATTTAACCATGTGTACCACGAAGGCGTAGCGGTAAGCACGATGCTATTTCAGTTTAGGGAGTTGGAGTTCGGAATTCATTTCAGGTGCTGTCTGTAAGGAATTTATAAGTTCTCCCCGTGACTGCAAGGGTTTCCTCTGGGTGCTCCGTCTAAAGATGTACCAGTTCATAGGTTAATTGGTCATTGTAAATTGTCCTGTGATTAGTCTCATCACAAACAGGAGAAAATCTGCAGATGCTGGAAGTCCAAGCAACACACACAAAATGCTGGACGAACTCAGCAAGCCAGACAGCATCTATGGAAAAGAGTACAGTCAATGTTTCGGGCTGAGACCCTTCAGCAGGACTGGAGAAAACCTAGCTCTGACTCCTCATCTTATTTTCTCCAAACCTGACAAAGTGTCTCGGCCTGAAACCTTGAATGTACTTTTCCCATAGAAGCTGCCTGGTCTGCCAAGCGCCTCCAGCATTTTGTGTGTGTTGCCGTGATTAGTGTAGTGTGGGTTGCTGGGTTGGACTGGATGGGCCTGTTCTGTGCTGTATCTCTAAATAAATAAATAGCAAAACAAACAAACAGATGAATAAATATAAGAACATTTTATAAATTATACTGTTAGAAATTTGAAATTATTTAAAAGTTTTCATAATAGTAGATTAAGGAATCCTTGGTGAGTTATTTCAGTATGTGCTAATTATGTCATTGTAGAGGGCATCAAAATAAACACCTGCAAAATTTCATGAGAGTCACAAGCAAAAGCTACTATTCTTCAATGTGTCTTTCAAGTTTTGATACTGAATAAAAATAAGATTTAAAACTCTTTGGAGTTTAATCCCCCTTTGCCAAAGCTATGAGGTGCAATTATACCATACTGTTTCAGTTCCTTTGAATCTTTATTCTGATTAAATGAACCCTTCTACATTTTAAATCTGTTCTCTTTTGAAGATGTGCATAGATCCATCCATTTCTGTGGCAGTAGGTGAGAAACCACCCCCATTATACTTGTGCGAAGAGTGTAGCCAAAGGATTGCTGGGTGAGTTAATAAAGCAAATATCAACATAATAATGTAGTACAATGGTTAAAAATATCCAGGGGAGGAGATACCGGAGGCGGTATGGGCGAGAGCTGGAGTCCATGCTGGGTTGGGGCTGCCTTCCAGAATTCGCTCGCTGGAACACGAGTTGGTTTGCATTCATCAGCAGCTGTACTAGCACGTGATGATGGCTGCTGTGTGGTGGTCCTTGCAGAAACGTGGCTCCAGGACAACATTACATGCACCATCAATCTACAGGCTATGATACTCAGGAAGCTGGGCTATATATTTATTTGTGACTGTTATTTGCTGTCGTGACCATATGTGCTGACAGTGACTGTTGATGCAGTTTTGCACCTTGGCCCCTGGAAAACGTTTTGTGTACGGGTGAATGACAATTAAACTTGAACTTGAAATGTGTTGGAGCTGCATGACATCACAGTACTTTGTAACAAAACAATTCTGGCATTCATCATTTTATAAAGTGGAGATGACCCGAGATTAATCGAGATAACAAATACAAATCAGCAAAAGAGATATATCAGCACACACAAAATGCAGGAGGGACTCAGCAGGCCAGGCAGCATCTGTGGAAACGAATAAACAGTTGATGTTTTGGGCCGAGCACCTTTATCAGAACACCTTTATTACTTCAGTTTGTGAAAAGAGATATAGCTGTCATTTGGATAAGTCTTAGACTATAAGATTTAGAAGCAGAAATAGGCCATTTGGCCCATCGAGTCTGCTCCACCATTCAATCATGGGCTGATCCACTTCATCCAGTCATCCCCACTCCCCTGCTTTCACCCCATACCCTATGATACCCTGGCTAATCAAGAACCTATTTACCTCTGCCTTAAATATACCCAATGACTTGGCCTCCACAGCCGCTCGTGGCAACAAATGCTACCCTCTGACTAAAGTAATTTCTCCGCATCTCTGTTCTAAAAGGACGTCCTTCAATCCTGAAGTTGTGCCCTCTTGTCCTAGAAACTCCTACCATGGGAAATAACTCTGCCATATCTAATCTGTTCAGGCCTTTCAACATTCAGAATGTTTCTATGAGATGCCCCCTCATTCTCCTGAACTTCAGGGAATACAGCCCAAGAGCTGCCAGACATTCCTCATACGGTAACCCTTTCATTCCTGGAATCATTCTCGTGAGCCTTCTCCGAACCGTTTCCAATGTCAGTATGTCCTTTCTAAAATAAGGAGCCCAAAACTACACACAATAGGCCAAGTGTAGTCTCATGAGTGCCTTATAGAGCCTCAACATCACATCCCTGCTCTTATATTCTATACCTCTAGAGATGAATGCCAACGTTACATTCGCCTTCTTCACAACCGACTCAATCTGCGGGTTAACCTTTAGGGTATCTTGCACGAGGGCTCCCAAGTCCCTTTGCATCTCTGCATTTTGAATTCTCTCCCCATCTAAATAATAGTCTGCCCGTTTACTTCTTCCACCAAAGTGCATGACCATACACTTTCCAACATTGTATTTCATTTGCCACTTCTTTGCCCATTCCCCAAAACTGTCTAAGTCTCTCTGCAGGCTCTCTGTTTCCTCAACACTACCCGCTCCTCCACCTATCTTTGTATCATCGTCAAATTTAGCCGCAAATCCCTTAATACCGCTGTCCAAATCATTGACATACATTGTAAAAAGCAGCAGTCCCAACACTGACCCCTGTGGAACTCCACTGGTAACGGGCAGCCAGCCAGAATAGGATCCTTTTATTCCCACTCTCTGTTTTCTGCCAATCAGCCAATGCCCCACCCATGCTAGTAACTTCCCTGTAATTCCATGGGCTCTTAACTTGTTAAGCAGCCTCATGTGTGACACCTTGTCAAAGGCCTTTTGAAAATCCAAGTACAGCACATCTACTGCATCTCCTTTGTCTACCCTGCTTGTAATTTCCTCAAAGAATTGCAGTAGGTTAGTCAGGCAGGATCTTCCTTTCAGGAAACCATGTTGGCTTTGGCTGATGTTGTCATGTGTCTCCAGGTACACCGTAATCTCATCCCTAACAATCGATTCCAACAACTTCCCAACCACTGATGTCAGGCTAACAGGTCTATAGTTTCCTTTTTGCTGCCTCCCACCCTTCTTAAATAGTGGAGTAACATTTGCAATTTTCCAGTCATCCGGTACAATGCCTGAATCTATCTGTACTGTATAGCTACTGTATAATACTGCATGTACTATTAGGCATGTATTGATCTGTACGTGTGTGTTCAGAGTTTGGTTTCAGTCAGTAAAGAACCCTGTTAACTTAGCTCCTGTCTCCAGCATTTTTATTTATAGGTTTGTTGTGTAACCCGGCCACAAACACAACAAATTGACGACAAGGTTAATGAACCTACATCATATTGGAACGCCGTGTTTTAATTGATAACGACACCCGGAAGAAGAGCGCAAGGTATGAGCCAAGGCAGAGCGAGGCTGCGAGTCCGAAAGGAAACAGAAGCACAGCCGCAGGTCGGGAACATTGGGAGACCAAGAGAACAGTCGGAGCTGCAGCATGTCCAGCCGAGACCACAGCCGGCGCTGACCCCAGGGGCTGAGGGTCTGCCTGCCCCAGAAGGGAGATAAAAAGAAGCGACACACACATCTAGACGGAGTGCGCTCGTGGCGCTAGCAAGAAGGACACATGTGTCAAAAAGAAAACAAGGGGAATACGGGGCTAAACTAACATAACAAAGATGGCGTTGATTGGAACCATTACAGATTTGATAGTGGCACTGAAGACTGGGCAATTTACATTGAAAGAGTGGAGTTATATTGTGAGGATAATGGTGTTAATGATGAAAAGAAAGCCAGCGTCTTACTCAGTATTATGGGAGCAAAAACTTATGGGCTGCTTCGGAGTTAACCCCTGAAAAGCCAGCTGACAAAACGTTCAAGCAAACAGTAGACACTCTCCAACAGCGTTTAAACCCCAAACAACTGGTCATTGCTGAAAGATTTAAATTTCACAAACGGAATCAGAGCAAAAACGAAAGCATTTCTGAGTATTGTGCTGAATTAAGCGAATTATCAGAACATTGTCAATTTGGAGCTGGTCTATCGCACGCATTGAGGGACAGGTTAGTGTGTGGCATGCACTGTGAAGCCACACGGAAGAAGCTCCTGGGTGAAAAAGACCTTACATTAGAGAAGACGCTGAACATTGCAATATCAATGGAAACAGCAGCACGGGGTGCTTCAGAGATGCGACAAAAATCTCTGGAATATGCTACAAATAAAATGTCACTGAGCAGAAATAAAGGAAGGAAATGTTACCTTTGTGGGAATGTGTCACATGACCCTGAGGACTTTTGGTTTAAAGACAAAGAATGCGGAAACTGTGGCAAACAGGGCCACACTGGCAGAGTATGCAAAGCTAGTAAACAGCAGAAAAAGGACAAAATACAGAGAAACAAGAAACCCCAGAAAGGAAAATACAACAATGAAAGAAGGCTAAAACGAACTAAACTACTGCTAAAGACTTACACAGGACAGAAAGTGCATCCCGAAGGCAAAATTAAAGTGACAGTGACCCACGGAGGTAAAACACAGCAACTTACCCTCTATGTACTGAAAAAGGGAGGACCACCATTACTGGGACGTGAATGGATCAGGAAAATCCAATTGGATTGGCACACCATCAAGGCACTAGATGTGTCAACAAAGGAGGGCAGCTCGGTGGGGAAGATGTCCGCAGCTCTCCTCTCACCCATTGTCGACTATTACAACCACAAGGCGGAGTTAGACAGCGTCGATGATGAGGACGAACGCAGTATCCGTGGCTGCGACTCGGATGAAGATACAGAGGATGCAAGGGAGACAGATATTGCCAATAAGCAGGATGATGAAGACTACCTGGAAGTAAAAGAGCAGATGTACCAGGAGAAATTGACATCTCCCAAAAGACAGCTACAGCAGTTACAGGAAGGCACTTTGCAGGAGTATCAGAAAAGGATGAAGAAACTAGGTCAACAATTCAAGGAAAGAATACGAAATGCAGAGCTTTTTCTGCAACTGGAGACAGAATAACTTGAAAGGAATTATACTAAAGAGAAGAAAGCAGCAGTGAAGGAATTTGAAGATAAAAAGATTGAGTTAGAAGGGAAAAAAGAGGATTGCGTATGAGAGGCTAACAATGAAACTCACAGGACACTCTATGGAGGTAAAGTTAATAATGACTAGGAAGCTAAGGAGGAGACCTAATGACCCCGTTCCAATTACAGACAAAAGACAAAAACCTGCACCTGTGCAGTTAAATTACTTGTTCACAGATGAACAGATAGTGGAAGACCTGCGAACTCTCAATAACCTTAAATCTCTGAAAAGACCTGCATCTCCATCTTCTCCTGAACAATTTCCTTGGGAAAGATCCATGAAAATTGGTCATCCCTTAAAAGCTCTTGGACAAAATCAATTCCATTCAAACAGAACAGCTTTCGCACAGGGTAAATTTTGAACCAATCATTTCCTCCATTGAGAATCATTCACTTAATCCTTTGCACGTACATATTTTGAATCCTCAGTCAATGTGTCTTGTTTTTCACAAAGAAGTTGGGAATCAGCATCAAAACAGAGGTGAATTCTGGCAACAAACTGTAAGGTTTCTATTGTTGTATTTTCACACTTGTGCTAAATGTGCATCTGAAGGAATTCTCCCTCTTGAGCCAGGTATGCAATCTCTTCTTGCACTGTGCACAACTGGGAGTTTTCATACATCGAATCCTCCAGACAATTCGGAAACAGTGCATAGAGTTCAGTCTCATTTTCTTGACCAAGATTTGGTTTTTGAACTTTAGACAGATAGCACTGCAGGTAATCCTTAATATCAGCAAAACTGTACTTTAACAGCAGCTTAAGAACAATGGAATGAGCAACAGGATTTTGATCAACTGCTTCTTCAAAATGAACGATTACTGGTAAAGTGCTGATCTTTCTGTGAGTCATTGGATTACCCGGACTTTTGAATAACTAGCAGAGACAGCAGATCACCAACCACTTCTTTTGGAAACCAAAGCTACGGAAAATGCATCACACCTCTTGCGAAATATAACTAATTTTGCTACAGCTTCACTTATTTCTTCTGTTACTGCTGGTACATAATCATCATCTAGAGAAATATGGCACAGTGGGCAGAGTCCCCCCCAGAGACTTGAATTATAAATGGGTCTTAGACCAAAAGTGGAAAAAAAAGGCTTGTTATAATTTGATATTATTACGTTACTTCGTTATAATTTGATATTGTTAAGTTACTAAGTAAACAATTGGTAGTCATTTGTATGTTAAGGGTAAACATACTTGTTTAGCGTAGTGCCCCAGTAAGAAAAAACGGTTGATACACTATTAAAATAAAAGGGGAGGAGTGTACTGTACAGCTACTATATAATATGGGACTACTTTATGTTGTAGGGACACATTGCATGCACTATTATGCATGTACTGAGCATGCACTATTAGGTGCGTATTGATCTGTAGGACTGTGTTCAGAGTTCGGTTTCAGTCAGTAAAGAACCCTGTTAACTTAACTCCCGTCTCCAGTGTTTTTATTTATAGCTTTGTTGTGTAACCCGGCCCCATACACAACAAATTGGCGACAAGGTCACATACACAGCACTATTGATTCGTGAAAGATCACCGTTGACGCCTCCGCAATCTCTTTAGTTACTTCCTTCAGAACCCGAGGGTAAATTCCATCAGGTCCAGCAGATTTATCCAACCTCAGACCATTAAGCTTCCTGAGCAGCTTCTCAGTCGTAATTTTCACTGCACAAACCTCACTCCCCTGACACTCTTGAATGTCCGGTATACTGCAGACGTCTTTCACTGTGAAGACTGATGCAAAATACGCATTCAGTTCCACTGCCATCTCTGTACCTTTCGTTACAATATCTCCAGCATCATTTAGTATTGGTCCTATATCTACCCTCGACTCTCTTTTACCCTTTATATATCTAAAAAAGCTTTTAGTATCTTCTTTAATATTAGTCGCCAGCTTCCTCTCATAATTCATCTTTTCCTTCCGAATATCCTTCTTAGTTTCCTTCTGCAAGTTTTTAGAAGCTCCCCAATCCTCTATCTTCCCATTCCCTCAGGGGTGGAAATTCTTGAAACATTTATGGAAATGTTTCAGACTACCACATAGTTCCTATGGGAGGACCATAATCTTGCCGTAGGGGTTGGAGGTTTGCATGCCTCAATGACCCATTGAGTTCTGTTGGCTGGAATTGGGGCTTTATGCTTTGGTTCTTGGTCGGGTCACCCATGCCAAACAGATCAAAGGTAAAGGCCAGACTAAGAATGGTCCTCTTTGTTTGGGGGTTCTGCTCAGGGCAAACAACCGTGATTGGTCAAAAAAGTTGTCATGGAAACAGCAATGAAAAATCCTTATATACCTGTGTGCGATCAAGGACAGACAGAGATGGAGGACCTTCATTGCTGCCCTAAACACCAGTGAGAAAGTCACATAGTTACTCTTAGGGGAAAAATAATTTATTGGCTGTAAAGAAAATGAAATTCTGATCAATCAACCCTTTGTCAGTGAGGTACTCAAGTAAATGTACTTTTCAATTGAGATGAATGGCTTCAACACTGTGAAAGGGTCTTGGCCTGAAACATTGACTGTTTATTCATTTCCATAGATGCTGCCTGATCTTCTAAGTTCCCGCAGTGTTTTGTGCGTGCTGCTCTGGATTTTCAATATCTGCAGAATCTCTTGTGATTGTCAACCCACCCTCTCTGTTTTTGGATATTGAAAATTAGTTGCTTTTACTTGAACCTCTGTTGTTCTTTCTCAGGGTCCAAGCTGAATGGTTAATTGATGTCTTGCTTCCACAAGGTGAGTTCTGAATTGGGAGTACTTTAGTAAGGTGCAGTCTATTCACATCATTTTTGTTCAAGCAATTTTTTGAAGGCCTCGATCAGCCAGAGCTGACCTTGGATATTGCGTCCCAGCTGTCTACATATGCCAGCCAGGGCAGTATGATATGGGGAACAAGCATGTAGCAAGCTTCCCCTCTCCATGCATTTGATGAACCCAAAGGAATGGCAGAGACTGATACAGTTTAGTACCAGCAGCATCGCAGAAATTGCCAGTCAACATTGAACTCAACGTAGGACACCCTTAGGAACTCCAGCTCCGGATTTTTCTCTCTGGGTTTACTCCTGAATCCTTCCAAATAGTGGGTATAGCCGCAAGGTAGTGGCGTTTGAGATCAGAATTTTCCTTCTCCTAGATGAGCTGACAAACACGGTTAATGAGCCCCATCTGCATGAAGTGACTGGTTTTAAGGTGCTAGTAACCTGCCTTTGCCTCTCCTCCTGTCAGTAGTAATGGATCTGCCAGGCTGAGTAGCTAAGCCACACTTGAAGGCCAGGAGCTGGACTTGCTTGTCAGAGGCTATTTGAGGTGCACGCCTTTGGGAGCATTTAATAGGTAGTGGGAGCTTGTCCCCATTACCACCCCTGGCTACAACAACCCTAAGGAACCATATACAGACAGGAATGTTTCAGTAATCCTGAAATGTTTATTTTTAAAAGGAAGCGCTAGGCTTCACTAATCTTTTGTCAGTGAGCAGTTTATTAGTTAAGGCAGGGAGGAGCTCCCTCTGGAGCAGGGGTTTCCAAACTTTTTTTATGTCATGGCCTCTGCCATTAACCGAGGGGTCTGTGGACCCCAAATTGAGAACCCTTGATTGAGAGGAAATAAGTTGAACGGATGGTAGGGAGTAAACAATTCCGGGGAAGGCTACAGGGTGTGAGGAAGATGTTAATGTTTTCTCTTGTTACTTAGAGATACAGCACGGTAACAAACCCTTCTGGTCCACAGGTCTGTGCTACCTAGTTGCATATATATGACCAATTAGTCTACTAATCCATAAGACCTAGGAGCAAAATTTGGTCATTTGGCCCATCGAGTCTGCTCCGCCATTCCATCATGACTGATATATTATCCCCCTCAACCACATTCTCCTGCCTTCTCCCCAAAACCCTGCTCCCTGATTAATCAAGAACCCATGAACCTCCACCTTAAAAACACCCAATGACTTGGCCTCCACAGCCACCTGTGGCAAAGAATTCCACAGATTCACCACTCTGGCTAAGGAAATTTCTTCTCATCTCTAAATGGACGTCCCTGTATACTGAGGCTGTGTCCTCTGATCCCAGACTCACACACCACAGGAAACATCCCATCCTCCCCACATCCACTCTATCTAGAGCTTTAAATATTCAATAGGTTTCTGTGAGAACCCCCCCTCCCCCTACCAACTCACTCTTCTAAACTCCAATGAGTACCGGCCTTGAGCCATCAGATGTTCCTCATATGTTAACCCTTTTATTCCTGGGATCATTCTTGTGAACCTCCTCTGTGTCCTCTCCAATGCCAGCACATCTTTTTTTAGATAAGGGGCACAAAATTGCACACAATACTCTAAGTGCAGTCTGACCAATGCCTTATAACACCTTAAAACCCATTAAATTTTGAAAAGTGGTAGAGAACTGGAGCACCTGGAGGAAACCTCATGTGGTCATGGGGAGAGCGTAAAAACTCCTCACAGACAGCAATGGGATTTGAACCTATTTTGCTGATGCTGTAGTGTTCTGCTAGCCACTAAGCTACCATGCCCCTCTTTCATAAAAACTTTTCATGTAATTATTTTGAGTGTTCTGTAACAACCCCTTTAGTATTTTGTCTATGCTGTCTATAGTAAGTAGAATGCCTAAGCATTCTCCAATTGATGGTGAGTTAAAATATGTACATTCATTGAGATCCTATGACACTATAAGCCCCACTATATGATAATGGCAGGGTGGTGTGTTCTCTGTTATTTCCCTCACAATACAACCCCTGCTGGTAAAGAATGTACGTATTTTTCAGCCCTCATTGTATTTCACTTATTTAGTATCGGTCCTTCTGGACCAACAGCTGCACCACCCAGCACCCACCTATCTGATCCAGATCACAGGACAATATACAATGACCAATTAACCTACGAACCTGGTACATCTTTGGACCGTGGGAGGAAACCAGAGGTCCTGGAGGAATTCCACACGTTCATGGGAAGAACGTACAAACTCGCAGGCAGAACATGCAGGAAATGGGCAAGGTAACCATCAGTCCATAAGAACATAAGAAATAGGAGTAAGAGTAGGCCACCCGGCCCATCGAGCCTATTCTGCCATTCAATAAGATCATGCTGATCTGACCATGGACTCATCTCCACCTACCTGCCTTTTCCCCATAACCCTTAATTCCCCTACTAGGCAAAACCTATCCAACCTTGTCTTAAATATATTTACTGAGGTAGCCTCCACTGTTCCACTGGGCAGGGAATTCCACAGATTCACCAGTCTGGGAAAAGCAGTTCCTCTTCATCACTTTCCTAAATGTACTTCCCTGAATCTTGAAGCTATGTCCTCTAGTTCTAGTCTCACCTACTAGTGGAAGCAACTTTCCTGCCTCAATCTTATCTATCCCTTTCGTAATTTTAAATTCCCCTCCCTATCAGATCTGCCTCCTTCATCGACTCTTTTAAATCCAGGCTCAAATCTTACTTTCATTCACTAGCGTTTGAATCCTCCTGATGTGGCCGATTTTTGGCTTGTGCCTAGGCTCTTGTGTTGTTTCTTTTGTGCCTATAAGTTGTTTGCCTTGTTGGTTATGTCTGTGTTTCTTGTATTTGTAATTTTAGCTATTCTGCTCTGATCTGTACAGCACTTTGGTCAACGTGGGTTGTTTTTAAATGTGCCATGTAAATTTGACTTGACTTGTATGTTTCTATAGGATCTTCTCTCATTCTTCTGAATTCCAGCAAGTACAGCCTCAGGTGACTCAATCTTTCCTCATAGTCTAACCCCCTCATCTCTGGAATCAACCTGGTGAACTGCCTCCAAAGCTAGTATATACTTCCTTAAGTAAGGAGACCAGAATTGCATGCAGTACTCCAACTGTGGCCTCACTAGTACCCTGTGTATTTGCAGCATAACCTCCCTGCTCTCAAATTTAATCCCTCTAGCAATGAAGGCCGGCATTCCATTTGCCTTCCTGATAGCCCGCTGCACCTGCAAACCAACCTTTAGTGATTCGTGCACAAGCACTCCCAAGTCCCTCTGCCCAGCAGCATGCTGCAGTTTTTTATATTTAAATAATATTCTGCTCTTTAATTTTTCCTTCCAAAGTGGATGACCTTGCATTTACCACATTGTACTCCATCTGCCAGACCCTTGCCCACTCACTTAACCTATCTATATCTCTCTGCAGACTCTCCGTATCTCCTGCACAATTTGTTTTTCTCTCAATTTAGTCTCATCAGCAAACTTAGATACGCTACACTCAGTCCCCTCTTCCAGATTGTTAACGTATATCGTGAACAGTTGGCCCAGCACTGACATCTGCAGCACTCCGCTCACCACTGATTGCTAACCAGAGTAACACCCTACCCATGTATCCCAGCTCTCTGGTTTCTATTAGTTAACTAACCCTCTATCCATGCTAATACATCACCCTGAACTTTATGTATCCTTGACTTATGGGTAAGTCTTTTATGCAGGACCTTATCAAACACCAGCTGGAAATCCAAGTAAGTTTCCACCATCTGTTCCCCTCTATCTACCATGTTCCTTATATCCTGAAAGAACTCCAGTAAGTTTGTCAAACAGGACCCTTGCCTTTGCTGAATCCATGCTTCATCTGCTTGATGGATCCATTTCTTTCCAGATGTCTTCCTATTTCTTCTTTAATGATAGCTTCAAGCATTTTCCCAACTACAGATGTTAAACTAACTGGCCTCTGATTACCCGCCTTTGAACAATGGTGTGATGCCTGCCATCTTGCAATTCACTGGGACCTGCCCAGAGTCCAGAGAATTTTGGTAAATTATCACCAAAGCCTCTATTATAACTTATGCCATTTCTTTCAGTACCCTGGGATGCATTCCATCAGGACCAGGGGACTTATCTATCATTAGGCCCACAGGTTTGCTCAGCACTACCTCTTTAGTGATAGCTATTGTATTGAGGTCCTCACCTCCCATCGCATCCATAACATCCCTCTTTGGCATGCTAGATGCATCCTCCACAGTGAAGGCTGACACAAAATAGTCATTCAAAGCCTCGGCCTTTACTACTTGATAAAATTATAAAAATTTTTACTATCCGTTTTTATATTTTGTGCTAGTTTATTTTCATAATCTAACATTCCCTTTCTTTATTGCTTGCTTTGCACTGTTGTAACTATATGTTATAATTATGTGGTTTTTGTTAGTTTTTAAATCGGTTTGTCATGTGTATTGGTGATATCATTCTGGAAAAACATTTTATCATTTCTTAATGCATGCATTACTAAATGACAATAAAAGAGGGACTGCATGTCCTCATAATCATAGTGGTACTTTGTTGCTCTTTAAAGTTTTTCCAATCTTCCAGTTTCCCACTACTCTTGCTGACTTTGTATGCATGAACTTTTAGTTTGATACCTTCTTTTATTTCCTTAGTTATCGAAGGCTGACTGTCCCCACCCTTACTTGTCCTTACTTTTAACTGGAATATACTTTTGTTGAGCACCATGAAAAATCTCTTTGAAAGTGTTCCATTGTTCCTCAACTGTCCCACCATATTGTTTGTGTTCCCAGTTAAAGGCATCCGTTAGTCTCATGAGACCATGGATTTGTGCCTTGGAAGGTTTCCAGGGTGCAGGCCTGGGCAAGGTTGTATGGAAGGCCAGTAGTTTCCCATGCTGCAAGTCTCCCCTCTCCACGCCACCGATGTTGCCCAAGGGAAGGGCGTTAGGACCCATACAGCTTGGCACCGGTGTCATCGCAGAGCAATGTGTGGTTAAGTGCCTTGCTCAAGGACACACACACTGCCTCAGCCAAGGCTCGAACTAGCAACCTTCAGATCACTAGACAGACGCCTTAACCACTTGGCCAGGCACCAATACTAGTTTACACTAGCCAAATCCTCATTGCATTGTAGTCTCCATTGTTTAGGCATTGAAACTCAATCATACTTTAATCACTCTTTCCAACTACAAGATCACTAATTTTACTTGCCTCATTGCACACAACCAGATCCAAGAAAGCACGCTGCCTTGTAGGTTTCCCTGCTCCTTAGTTCATTGAATCTGCATCATGGTAGCGTAGTGGTTAGTGCATCACTGTTACAGTGCAGGGCTTCAGAGTTTTGAGTTCAGTTCTGGTGTTCTCTGTCCATTCTCCTCGTGAGCGTGTGGGTTTCCCGGAGCTGTTTCGGTTTCCTCCCACAGTCCGAAGGCAGACCACTGGCCACTGGAAATTGTCCTGTGATTAGGCTAGTGTTAAATAGGTGGGCTGCTGGGCAGTCTGGCTCATTGGGCTGGAAGGTTGTGCTACGTACTGAATCTCTAAATAAATAAAATACACTGAAGAAAGGAAGGTTTTTTTCCCCCCCAATTTCTTAAAAACAGCTATGAGAGGGTGAGCAGCTGGTTGCTACATAGGTGATTGCCAATCTACAGTCTTTGAACTTGTTGCTCAGGGCTATATGGGTACTACAACGCTATGATTTAGTTTGTGGATTTCCTTCCGCTTTGTGTTCAGGAAGAATTGATTGCCAGGTTGGTTAGCCTTCAAATTAAATGCTGGTGAAATCACCAACTTCAACCAGAAATTTGTTACTCATATCAGATGCTTTGATTAGCTGACATCTGAAACAAAATGTCAAAAATGTTCATTAGGCCAGACATCATTTGTGGCTAGACAAATATAGTTGAGTTTCAAGGTCAATTAATTTTACGAGTTACTGTCAACAGCCTAGCTCATTAATACTGGTGAGCTGATCCCTGAGCACCCAAACACATTGTGAAGAAATGTAAGATTGCTGTGCTAATGATTGTCCTAGTAGTTTGCCTGTGTAAATTTATTTAATATAACCACTAATGATTTTCTACTCCTTAATTTCCGCAGCAATAGAAAAGGCATCTCATTGTTAATTTTTAGATGTCCTTATTTTCTAGTCGGCAAAGGCATTTGTAGAAATACATGTTCAAAATCATCTACTATTGTTGAATTGTGGACTGGATAATATGATTCTCTGTTGCTACTTGTTTGGAAAGGATTAGATTTCCTTTGTGATTTTTTTTTAATGTGTACTCACTCAGCGATCATTATTTTGGTTGGACAGGATCTTTTGTTCTGATAAGGTTTTTGGATTGGAAACACATGTTTTGTCAAGACAGCTTGCTTGTTGTTTCCCTTTGAAGTGCTGGAAAGAGCTGTCCAAAAATGTCAATAGCATTTTGTTGTTGTTTCTTCACTGGAAGAGCAATGAAAAGATGAAAGCTGTTTTTATTTCTTATGAGAAATAGCATCGCCAGCTTCTAACTCCTGAACTGGGTAAAACCGCAAGACCATAAGATATAGTAGCAGAAGTAAGCCATTTAGCCCATCGAGTCTGCTATGCCATTCAATCATGGACTGGTCCAATTCTTCTAGTCATCCCCACTCCCCTGCTCTCACCCCATATCCTTTGATGCCCTGGCTAATCAAGAACCTATCTATCTCTGCCTTAAATACACCCAATGACCTGGCCTCCACAGCTGCTCATGGCAACAAATTCCACAGATTTACCACCCTCTGACTAAAGTAATTTCTCTACATCGCAAATCTAAAAGGACGTTCTTCAATCCTGAAGTCATGCCCTATTGTCCTAGAGACATCTAACATGGGAAATAACTTTGCTATATCTTATCTGTTCAGGCCTTTTAACATTTGGAATGTTTCTATGAGATTCCCACTCATTCTCCTGAACTCCAGGGAATACAGCCCAAGAGCTGCCAGATGTTCCTCATAGGGTAACCCTTTCATTCCTGGAATCATTCTTGTGAATCTTCTCTGAACCCTCTCCAATGTCAGTATATCCTTTCTAAAATAAGGAGCCCAAAGCTGCACACAACACTCCAAGTGTGGTCTCACGAGTGTCTTATAGAGCCTCAACATCACATCCCTGCTCTTATACTCTATACCTCTAGAAATTAATGCCAACATTGCATTTGCCTTCAACTGACTCAACCTGGAGGTTAACCTTTAAGGTATCTTGCACAAGGACTCCTAAGTCCCTTTCCATCTTTGCATTTTGAATTCTCTCCCCATCTAAATAATAGTCTGCCCGTTTATTTCTTCCACCTAAGTGCATGACCACACACTTTCCAACATCGTATTTCATTTGCCACTTTTTTGCCCATTCCCCTAAACTATCTAAGTCTCTCTGCAGGCTCTCTGTTTCCTCAACACTACCTGCTCCTCCACCTATCTTTGTATCATCAGCAAATTTAGCCACAAATCCATTAATACCAGACTCCAAATCATTGACATACATTGTAAAAAGCAGCGGTCCAGTATCGACCCTTGTGGAACTCCACTGGTAACTGGCAGCCAGCCAGAATAGGATCCCTTTATTCCCACTTTCTGTTTTTTGCCAATCAGCCAATGCTCCACCCACGCTAGTAACTTCCCTGGAATTCCATGGGCTCTTATCTTGCTAAGCAGCCTAAGAATTGCAGTAGGTTTGTCAGGCAGGATTTTCCTTTCAGGAAACCATGCTGGCTTTGGCCTATTTTGTCATGTGCCTCCAGGTACTCTGTAATCTCTGCCCTAACAATCGATTCCAACAACTTCCAATCACTGATGTCGGGCTAACAGGTCTATAGTTTCCTTTCTGCTGCCTTCCACACTTCTTAAATAACGGGGTAACATTTGCAATTTTCCAGTCATCTGGTACAATGCCAGAATCTATTGATTCTTGAAAGATCATCCGCAATCTCTCCAGCTGCTTCCTTCAGAACCCGAGGGTGAATCCCATCACATCCAGGAGATTCATCCACCCTCAGACCATTAAGCTTCCTGAGCACTTTTTCAGTCGTAATTTTCACTGCACAAACTTCACTTCCCCGACACTCCTGAATGTCTGGTATACTGCAGACGTCTTCCACTGTGAAGAGTGATGTAATATATTTATTCAGTTCCTCTGCCATCTGTGCATCTCTCATTACAATATCTCCAGTGTCATTTTATATTGGTTCTATATCTACCCTCAACTCTCTTTTACCCTTTATATACTTAAAAGAGCTTTTAATATCTTCTTTGATATTAGCCGCCAGCTTCTTCTTGTAATTCATCTTTTCCTTCCGAATGGACTCCTTCGTTTTAAAAGCTCCCCGATCCTCTATCTTCCCACTAGCTCTGGCTTCCTTGTATGCCCTCTCTTTTGCTTTTACTTTGGCTCTGACTTCACTTGTCAGCCACGGTAGTGACCTTCTCCCCTTTACAAATTTCTTCTTATTTGGAATATATCTGTCTTGCACTTCCCTCATTTTCACAGAAACCCCAGCCATTGCTGCTCTGCTGTCCTTTCTCCAAACCCTTAAAAGCAAATTAGTTTTGTTGCTGCCAGTCTATTACTTCTGATGTGGCAACAGTAAAAGAATAGATTTAAAGCCTTAGTGTTCTTGAATGTCCAAGTTTAATTTTAATCAATCCAGAACACATTAATCCAAGAAATGAATTGCCTCCAAATTACATGCATGTCGTATGCATCAAATGAGACCTGAAGTATGAAACTGTAAGATGAAGAAACTACTGTGGGCTTCAAGTTACTGAGGAGTAGTGGGTTTGATGTTGGTGAATAATGTCTGTCACTGATGAATTAATGGTATTCTTATAAATAAACATAGGGTTAAAAATGTTTTGCATGTGGCAGCCTGCAGTGGATCCTTTATGAATCCTTGGATTAGCAGGTATATTTCTAACCTGTACTTTGGGAGGCACGGTAATGTAGCAGTTAGCGTAATGCTTTACAATGTCACTGACCAGACTCAGTTCACACCACTGTCTGTAAGGAGTTTGTGCATTCCCCCAGTGAACATGTGGGTTCCCTCCAAGTGCTCCAGATTCCAAAAGCACACAGGTCAGTACGTTCATTCGTCACATGGGCTGTAAGTGCCTGTTACTGTGCTGTATCCCTATGCGACCTCAATATGGATGGCCTGTGCTGGCCCAGAAAGATCTTAGGCCTCAACTTATATTATCAGAGGCTTCAACATGAATTTTGAACAATAGTTTGTTACAAGAATCACCACTTGTACTAATGATCAGAGAGGCACAGAGAATCTGGGTTAACTGACAAGTAACTTTTATTGTCTCAAGTAAAAGGCACGTGGGTTCACAAACTTATGTACCTGTGTGCAAATTCTGTTACACGAATCACCTGTTGTAATAATGATCAGTGACGCACAGAGAATCTGTATTTATCAACAAGTAACCTTTATTGTCTCAACTAAAAAGCACCTGGGTCCACAAACTAACTACCTGTGTGCACCCCACTAGAATCCCTGACCCTCCATGAAGAGAAAAGGTACTACCCAGGAAAGGAGTCTACGCTAGCCAGGCATTCCTCGTGGTCCTGATCTCCACGTGTCCGTGGGGTCCTCCTTATCCGCGATGGTTGGTTCCTGGTTGCTGGAGAGTTATCGCCCCTGCATATTTGGAGCTTCTGACTCTTATAATGTTCCTAATCAATTGAACTGTTGGTTCTCCACCCCATTGGCTCAACGTCACCTGACCTACCTGGATCACCTTCCTACTGGTTCTTGTACACGAGTACAACCCAGCATTGTTTCTTGGTTCTGCCCACCCCAGCCTTGTGTATTTGTGTCTTTCCACTCTGACTGGTCCAAACCAGTTAAATGAGATGACCCGGATGGAGTCTGATGAAATTAGAGATTGCTTCTTTGGTAGGTCTGGCATTTTACATAGTAAGTCGCTACTCATCTGAGATGGTCTCAGGTTCAGCAGGTGAAGCTCCTTGTGTCCACATTCAATGGCTCTGATTAGATTATCCAGACCAAGAATCAGTTCAGAGTTCACAAAATGGGAGGAAACAAAGACAACTGGTTTGTCTGCCTCTCCTGTCCCTGATTCATCAAATCCACTAATTGCAGACAGTGCTTTCTTCTGGCCAACATGTTTTTAGTAGCTATCCAAAATGCTGTGCATATAATGCACCTCCAGGGATGGGCATAGATAGTAACGGAGGTGGCAAGGTAGTATAGTGATTAGCGTAACGCTATTTCTATGCCAGCGGCCCGAGTTCAATTCTCACTGCTGTCTGTAAGGAGTGTGTATGTTCTCCCCATGACTGCGTGGATTTCTGCTGGGTACACTGGTTTCCTCCAACGTTCCAGAACTGTACTGATTAGCAGGTAATTAGACACATGGTCTGTAAGGTCATTGGGCTGTTAGATTCTGTAAGAGGACCAGATTGTCTTTAAGAACACAGCTGGCTGTTCAGGTTAATTAGACACATGGTCTGTAATTGGGTGAAATAAGGTCATTGGGCTGTTAGAGCCTGTAAGGGGACCAGATTGTCTTTAAGAACACAGCTGGCTGTTTAGGGTGGAAGGGCCACTCAAGAGATTTGTTTGGAAATTGATGAGGCAAAACTCTTTAAATGACACCGGTAAAGTTCTTGATCAAACGGTGCAACATCCATTGATACTTTAAAGCTATTGAATATATATATTGGGTATGGCATATTCTGATTTTGTATCATTAAAATAATCATTCTTATTTGTTAATTTATTTGTGGTAATATTACTTTGTGTTGTGTTGTACACCTTGGTATATTTGTATATCACCAAACAGGTACACGTTGGTCCAGAGGAACATTGTATTGTTTGGTGGTATACATGTACAGGATGAATAACAATGATTTGAACTTGGTACTAAATCAACATAACATGGCAAACTATAAGCCTACTGCTGGCAAATTGGATTAGTGCACATAGGTACCTGATGATTGGTGCGGATGTGCCTGTCCAGTCGGCCTGTTTCTATGCCGAATGACTGTGACTAAAATTAAAGGGCGTGATCTTGCCTCCATTTTGGTTTCTGTTGAACTCAATTCTTACTGCACAATCTAAATTTCTGGACCTTCAAGTAATTTCCATTGTTAATCATTAAAAGTGGTTATTAAAGGCTTTCATGATTTCTGGTTATTTCATTAAAAACACTGGCAAAATTAAATTTAATTTTGTAGAATTGATAATTCTTCATGAACACTCCCACAATGAGTATTATTATATGAATTGACATGTTTGTATTTTTTCAACTTTACAGCTGAAATTTCTGCTATTTGTCAGAAGAAGGTAAGACAGTGAAAATGTGTTGATAGTTTTCATCTTGTGGTTTATTGGCATGCTTCTGTTGGTTGATTCTAGAATGCACTAAGTTATAAGCTGTAGACTGCACTTGCATTCCAATGTGGTTTTGTGTGTTTGGCAGTGTTGCAGGCAACTAAATTGAAAAATCTCCAATAATTACAAACTCATTCAGCATTTATGAGTTAATGGAAAGGAAGTGAATACCAGGCTAAAATTTATTTTGCCCGAAGAGGGTAAATTAAATAGTAAATTACTTTTAGAAATTGCCACATTTTTGGTCCAGAAATAGATTAATGTGATACATCAAAGTTCAAAAGTTTGAAGTAAATTTATTATCATATACTACCCTGACATTCACTTTCTTACGGGCATTCAGAATGGATACAAAAATACACAGTAGAATCAATGAAAAATATTTCACAAAAGATGACAAATAAGCAACTATGCAAATACAAAAAAGAAAATATTGATAAATAAGCAATAAGTATCAAGAATACGAGTTGCAAAGCCCTTAAAAGTGTGTCCCTAGATTTTGCAATCAGTTCAGAGATAGTGTGAGTGAAGTTATCCTCTGGTTCAAGAGCCTTTCCTGAATCAGAAATCACTTCTCCAAAAAAAAGTAAAAGGCAATTGATTCAAAGCTAAAGCAATAAAAATGAATGAAGCCACAGTTTTGTTGGATGGCTGACCAAGTTCAGAACAGGTTTTCGTTAAAATGCAAAGAAAATTTACAAATATGTTGCCAGGACCTGAGTTATAGGGGTAGGGTGAATAAATTAGGACTTTATTCCCTAGAACATAGAAGATTGAGGGAGATTTGATAGAGGTGTACAAAATTATGAGGGGTATAGATAGGGAAAATGCAAGCAGGCTTTTTCCACTGAGGTTGTGTGAGACTACAACTAGAGGTCATGGGTTAAGGGTGAAAGATGGAATGTTTAAGGAGAACATGGGGAACTTCTTCATTGAGAGGGTGGTGAGAAGGTGGAATGAGCTGCCAGCGCAAGCAATGGATGTGGGGTTGATTTCAACTTTGAAGAGAAATTTGCATAGGTACATGGATGGGAGGGGTATGGAAGTATATAGCCTGGGTGCTAGTTCATGGGACTAGCCAAATTTATGGTTCAGCACAGATTAGAATAGCCTATTTCTGTGCTGGAGTGTTTTATAACTCCATGACTCCAAGTGGTCTCTTTAGGATTCGGTTTCTTAAATCTCCAATACTATTAAGGCATTATGAAGATGCTAACACAGAATCATCATTATTTGTACAGTATTGTATAATAATTGTTAATGACTTTAATAAGCCCTACAGTCACTTCCAAAATTAATTTTGTTGTATTTCCTTTTGCATAATTTATTGGGCCTTGGATGCTGAAGAAAATTGAAATGTTTCTTCGTATGAATGTTCTACTTGCTATTTCTGTTCTATTCCACATGATTTATTAAATCCTCCTCACATACACACAGCGAGGAAAATCTGGTCTTTCTAGCACTCATATCTCTTAGTGTTCTTAGAACTACTCTTGGAAATAATTTTTTAAAACTGCTGTTGATTGGATTAATGCAAAAATGCAATATTTGTGTGTCATCCAGTTTTCATCCTATACTGTAAGGATACTGAGCTATGCCATTCCCTTAGATAGAGAATGTTATTTTAGGCAAATTTTAGAATTTAATACATATTAGTGTCAATGTCATACCAGTGCATTGCACTAACAATACACAGTAATATATTCGTTATTCTTCAACGATGCAAGGTATGTATCTTAGGTAGACTAGGAGAATGGGCAAAGCATCCATCTGTCAAACACTACCGCAGCATTAAAATCAGGGCCAACAGGCTGCAGGACAGCTTCTTTCTACAAGCCATTAGACTTCTAAATTCACATGTCTGTACATTGCAACGGAGTCATAACACAAAGATTGTTACTCCCTCACGTTGTGGGATGGATGTAAGATTTACATCTAAATTCTAAAGTGGTAGGTAAAAAAACAGTGTTGGGAAGTGTATAGTCATGCACTTTGGTAGAAGGAATAAAAGCATAGACTTATTTTCTAAATGGAGAGAAAATTCAAAAATCTGAGGTGCAAAGGGACTTGGGTGTCCTTGTGCTTAATTCCCAAAAGGTTAATTTGAGGTTGAGTTGGTGGTGAGGAAGGCAAATACAATGTTAGCATTCATTTCGAGTGGACTAGAGTATAAAAGCAAGGATATAATGTTGAGGCCTCATGAGGCACTGATGAGGCCTCATTTGGAGTATTGTGAGCATTTTTAGGCCCCTTGTCTAAGAGAGGATGTGCTAACATAGGAGAAGGTTTAAAGGAGGTTCACAAAAATGATTGTGGGATATGTGGAGCATTTGATGGCTCTAAGCCTGTACTCATTGGAATTCAGAAGAATGGGGGAAGGGATCTCATTGAAACCCGTCGAAGTTTGAAAGGCCTCGATAGCATGGATGTGGAGAGGATGTTTCCTATGGTGGAGGGGTCTAGGACTAGAAGGCACAGCCTCGGAATAGAGGCATGTTCATTTAGAATGGAGATGAGAGACTTTCTGGAAGGGGACCCATGGAGTGAGCTGTATTTTGGTGTCGCTCCGTACCCTTTACTCTCTTACATGCAACCACTCTTATTTACTTCACCTATACCTACACTAAAGGATTTGTATTACATTTATATCATTGAATTACGACTTTTACTTACTGAAAATGAATACCAGAGCACGAGAAGTTAAAGAAGGGAAAGGTCTCGGCGGGAACGGAAAAAAAAAATGGTGATCCTGGAACATCGAAGGAAGCTCCAATAACTGCGGAACTAATGAAGAAACTTCTAGAAGATACAGTTAATCGAAGACTCACCGCAATTGAAGAAGTGTTGAAGTCGATGCAAGAAGAGTCAAGATCACTCAGACGTGAAATCGATCAACAACAAGTCAGATCTCGGAACTAGATGAAGATGGCCACAAAAGGGATAGAAAAATTGAAGCTCTTGAAAAAAGTTTAATTTCGGTAACTCAGCAACTGGAACATTATCAAGCTAAGACTATTGATCTTGAAAATCGCTCCCGATGACAGAGTTTGCGAATAATCGGTTTACAATAAGATGTTGAGACGGGAGATCCTACCAAATATTTTTCTAAATTGCTAATGGATGTGTTTGGCTTTGATATATTGGAGGAGCCCCGACTATTAGATCGTGCACATCGTTCTTTTCGTTTTAATCCGAAGAATGTGGCCAGACCGAGACCAATTATTATTCGGTTTCATTATGTCCATGATAAGGAACAAGTTATTCAAGCTGCTCCGAAGAAAGGTATGATCCAATTTTGAGAATTCAAGTTCAGAATTGTTGAAGACTACAGCCAAGACACACTGAAAAAACGAATGGCTTTTAAACCACAGATGGCAGAACTTTATTGTCGGGGTTATAAAATAGCGTTACTGTTTCCAGCCCGTCTGAGAGTGGTTATGCGGGACAACTCGCGTAGCCTGTTTAAAAATCCGATGGAAGCCCAAAGTTTTCTCGATGATCTGCCTCCCTCTGCGGAGGATTAATTAATGTATCGTTTTGTTTTCTCTCTCGTCTTTGATTTGTATAGTTTGAGGGTTTTTTTCCCCCTTGATCTTGCAGTGTAGGTTCGCTTTATACTGTTAAATGATATTATGCTTTTCTGTTAGTGATCGTGTATATCTTACTCTTAATACTTTTTGAAAGTTATTTAGTTACAATTTTAATGCTTGTTCTCTTTCTGAAATGTTACTGGAATATTATATTTTAAAATGGTGGATTGTTTTCTTCTTCCCCCCAGAATCCTTTTTGTCTCTAACGTCACTTCCGATCATTTATATATGAAAAATTAATATAGTAATATGATCTAACGTTTGATGTTCTTTGAAATATGAGTAAGAAGGAACTATTCGATGCTTATAATTGTTGTAAGCTTTTTCTTACCATTATAGCTATTTTTTAACTTTTTTTTGAATATGGGTGGTATTTCTTTTGATAAACATATTTCTTTTGGGTTGCCTTCTGGAAAGATGGGGTTAGAATTAGCTTTAGATTTAGCATTGGCCACTTTCTGGCTTTTTTCTGGGTTTTTGTGGGAGGAAGGTGGTATTCTTGTTCTTATTTTTAACTTATTTTTGCTTTTTAAACGGGCTGACCTGAAACTACCAAAATGTCTGAAATGTCGTAACTTTCGGTTCCTCTTTGAACCTTTTTTCCTCTGGGGTCATGAGTCTGTACTCTGGTTAACCCTTTACATACTTTATGCTCGAGCTCATTACGATAGATAAGATTGTTAATTTGATTTCTTGGAATACAAATGGCTTAAACCACACGATTAAATGGAAGAAAATTTTTTAAGTATTCCATAGGATGAATGCTCACATTATTTTTGTACAAGAAACTCATGTCCGGAAAGAGGATAATCAGCATTTTTTTAGATTCTGGAAGAGACAACAGTACCACTCAAACTCACAGGCTAAAGTAAAAGACGTTTCTATTTTTATTAATCCGTCAATTTCATTTCTGCATTATGAGATGATTTCAGATCCCAATGACAGATTTTTGTTAATTACTGGCAAAAAAGTTGTTATACTTAATGTTTATGCCCCAAATGTTGACTGTCCCTATTTTTTTTAAGAATCTCTTCACATCTCTTCCTTATTTAAATGACTATATGTTGATTATGGGTGGAGATTTCAATTGTTGCTTAAATCCTTTGATGGATAGATCCAAGTCCAATCAAGTACTTCCGAATAAATCGGCTACCCTTATTAACTCTTTTATGACCGACTCTGGAATCTCAGAAATTTGGAGATTCTTACATCCGAATGAGAAACAGTTCTAATTTTTTTCATATGTACATCAGTGCTACTCAAGAATTGACTTTTTTTTATCGACTCTTCCTCGTTATTGGTTGCAAATATGATTCTATTGCTGTTTCTGACCATGCACCATTGAAATTATTTATTAACTTAAGGGATACATTTACTAATTCTAGACAATAGCGATTTAATACTTTGCTTCAAGACTCAGATTTTGTTAGGTTTATTGAGGAACAGATTAATTTTTTCTTTGCAATGAATTCTACAGAGGATATTTCCAGCGGGACACTATGGGATACTTTTAAAGCGTATACTTGTGGACAAATTATTTCATATGCTGTTGGATTAAAAAAACGAACTAGTAATGAAATACTTAAACTGGTTGACACGATTAAAGAAGTTGATAAGAAATATTCTATAGCTCCTAATCATGAACTTTATAAACAGAAGGTTGAACTTCAAATGGAACATAATCTCTTACTATCATCTTCGTTTGAACAATTAATCAAAACTAAGAGTCAATTCTATATACATGGTGATAAAACTGGGAAACTATTGGCTACTCAATTGAAATCGGCCTCGGTTAAATGACAGATTCTTAAGATTCGTAAACAAGATGGCACTTTGACAGTTGACCATGACGAGATTAATAAATCCTTTCAAGAATTTTATACCTCCTTACATCAATCAGAATTTCCTGATGACTCCACTATAATGCATGAATTTTTAAAGAAGTTGAATATTTCAAAATTAGATGTACCTATTACAGTAGAGGAAATAAAGAATGCTATTTTTACGATGAACTCAGGTAAAGCACCTGGCCCAGATGGATATACAGTAGAATTTTTAAATTTTTCTCTACTACACTGACTCCTTGGCTATATAGTGTTTTTAGGGATGCAGGTAAATTACCACAATCTTTTTATCGAGCTTCTATTTCCCTAATTCTTAAAAAAGATAAGGACCCTACTGAATGTGCATCTTATAGGCCTATATCTTTGCTGAATGTGGATTCTAAGATTTTTTCTAAAATATTGGCAATGAGATTGGAGAATGTATTACCTCAAATTATTTCTGCTGATCAGACTGGATTTATTAAAAATCGTTACTTTTTTTAATATTAGGAGATTAATGAATATTGTTCAGATTATAAAGACACGCAGTCCTCTTTTATTGTCATTTAGTAATGCATGCATTAAGAAATGATACAATATTTCCTCCGATGTGATATCACAAAACACAGGACAGACCAAGATGGAAAAAAACTGACAAAACCACATAATTATAACATATAGTTACAACAGTGCAACAATACCATAACTTGATGAAGAAGTCCATGAGCACAGTAAAAGTTCAAAGTCTCTCAAATGTCCCACATCTCATGCAGACAGGAGAAGGAAGAAAAACTCTCCCTGCCGTACCGATCACAATCTGTCTCCGAGTCATCCGAAAACTTCGAGCCTCCGAATCAGCTCTCTGACACCAAGTACTGAGCGCCACCTCTGTCCGAACGATTCGACCTCAATCTCGGTTGCCAACTGCAGGCAAAGCCGGGGATTTTGAGGCCTACCCTCCGGAAGCTTCCCGACCACCCAGTAACGACAGCAGCGAACAAGCATTTCAGAAATTTCTCCAGATGTTCCTCTGTGCTTTCATGTCCCTCTCCATCAAATCAGAATTGGCCACGGCCCCTATTTAACAGATACGATATCATTTTTCACAGGAGGGCTGTGCATGTGCGGCACGCTGCTCTCTCTCCTTCCGCCTTCACCCAGAGTTCCAGAATGTGTTATTTCATTGGACGCTGAGAAAGCTTTTGACAGAGTTGAATGGACATATTTACTTAACACCCTTCAGAAATTTAATTTTAGTTCGATATTTATATCTTGGATTAAACTGATATATCTCACCCCTTTGGCTTCGGTATTTACTAACAATCAAAGATCCGCACTCTCCCATCTATTCCGTGGTACTAGGCAGGGTTGTCCTCTTAGTCCACTACTATTCGATATTGCCTTGGAACCGCTAGCTATTGCCATTCGTTACTCCCCTAATATATTTGGCATTACCCGTGGAAATCAGACTCATATATTATCACTATATGCAGATGATCTACTATTATATATTTCTAACCCAGGAAAATCTATTCCAGCAGTATTAACTTTGCTTGCTCAGTTTAGTAGTTTTTCTGGTTATAAACTGAACCTAGGTAAGAGTGAACTTTTTCTGTTAAATATGCAGGTTCCCACTTATAGAAATTCTCCATTTAGAGTGACTAATTATTTTACTTATTTGGGTGTTAAAATTACTAAGAGACATAAGGATCTATTCAATTTCAACCTTTTACCGTTAATTAATCAGGTTAAACAACTGATTACTAAGTGGTCCCCATGTCTCTATCATTGATTGGCCAAATCAATGCTATTAAAATGATTATTTTACCTAAATTTTTATATTTATTTCAAACGATACCAATTTTTATTCCTAAATCCTTTTTTGACGCGATTGATTCTAAAATTTCCTCTTGTATATGGCAAAATAAAAATCCCAGATTAAGTAAAAAATACTTACAGAAATCTAAGAAAGAGGGTGGTTTGGCATTGCCTAACCTAAGATTTTACTATTGGGCAATTAATATTCGATATTTAATATTTTGAACGCAAGATTGGAATATAACTCCAAGCCCACATTGGGTAAACCTTGAAGGCCACTCTGTACAGGGGTTTTCTTTAGCTTCCATTTTAGGAAGTTCACTTCCTTTTGTACTATCTAAATTGAATAAACAAATGTTTAACCCTATAGTTAAACATACATTGCGAATATGCGTTCAATTTCATAAATTTTTTGGCCTGAATGAATTTATGTTATCAAGTCCTATTATATCTAATTTCTCTTTTCAACCCTCTGTAATGGAGCAAGCCTTTTTGATATGGAAAACGAAAGGTATAATATGTTTTCGTGACTTATTTCTGGATAACTGTTTTATGTCTTTTGAGCAGTTATCTAAGAAATTTGACTTGCCTGGATCCCATTTTTTTCAGATACTTACAAGTAAGAAATTTTTTAAATACTATGTTGCCTACCTTTCCGACTTCAAATCCTACTGATATTATTGATAAAATTTTAGGTTTAAATTCTTCTCAGAAGCGATTAATAGCAATTATTTATGATATTATGAAATTACAGACAGGTATATCTGATAAAATTAAAAGTTCAACTTTGTCTACCTATAGAGAAATGGGATAAAATTTTTCAATTAGTTAGTACTACTTCTATATGTGCTAAACATACATTAATACAATTTAAAGTAGTACATAGAGCCCATATGTCCAAAGATAAATTAGCTTGTTTTTATTCCCATATAAACCCTACTTGTGATAGATGTCACTCTAAGGTGGCTTCTTTAACTCACATGTTTTGGTCCTGTCCTCTTTTGGAAAAATATTGGAAAGATATTTTTGATATTATTTCAATAGTTCTATGTTTTGATTTAAAACCCCATCCTATTATGGCAATTTTTGGATTGCCAATGGTTGAACATAGATCTTTGTCTTCTTCAGCCTGGCGGATGATAGCATTTGTTACTTTAATGGCTAGAAGATCTATTTTGTTGAACTGGAAAGAAATCAATCCTCCTACTACATTCCAATGATTTTCTCAAACTATATTAAGTTTAAATTTAGAAAAAATTAGAAATGATATTTTTGATCCTTCGGTTAAATTTGAAGAAACTTGGAAACTTTTTATGCAACATTTCCATATGATGTAATCTGACCTTTCCGAATCTTTTTTTAAACTTAAATTATATGAATAGAGGAGCGGAGTTGATGACATTACTGAATGTGTCTGATTCAAGATATTGGTCTAGCCCTGTTTTGTTCTGTTCTTTTTTGGGTTTTTTTCTTTTTCTTTTGGGGATTTTTCTTTGTTTTTATATATATATATATATATATATATATTTTATTTATTTATTTTCTTTTTTATTTCTTTTTTTATGACTAATTTCATTATGAGTTTGGAAGTCTATTATACCTATGTTACTTAAAATCCTTTTTGTATATGCTGATTAAGATTATTCCAATCTCCTTGTACCAACTTTGTTATTGAGTTTATAATTTTGAAAATTAATAAAATGATTTAAAAAGAAAGAAAAGAGGAGGAATTTCTTTAGCCAGAGTGGTGAATCTGTGGAATTCGTTAACACAGGTAGATGTGAGGCCAAGACATTGAGTATATTTAAAGCAAAGGTTGTTAGGTTCTTGTTGGAAAGTATATAGTCATGCATTTTGGTGGAAGAAATTAATGAGCAGACTATTATTTAGATGGGGAGAGAATTCAAAATGCAGAGATGCAAAAGGACTTGGGAGTCCTTGTGCAGGATGCCCTAAAGGTTAACCTCCAGGTTGAGTCAGTGGTGAAGAAGGCCATTGCAATGTTGACATTCATTTCTAGAGGTATAGAATATAAGAACAGGGATGTGATGTTGAGGTTTTATAAGGCACTCGTGAGACCACACTTGGAGTATTGTGTGCAGTTTTAGGCTCCTTATTTTAGAAAGGATACACTGACATTGGAGAGGGTTCAGAGAAGATTCACGAGAATGATTCCAGGATTAAAAGGATTACCGTATGAGTAACGTCTGGCAGCTCTTGGGCTGTATTCCCTGGAGTTCAGGAGAATGAGGGGGGATCTCATAGAAGTACTCTGAAAGTTAAAAGGCCTGAATAGATTAGATATGGCAAAGTTATTTTGCATGTTAGGGGTTTCTAGGACAAGAGGGCACGACCTCAGGATTGAAGGACATCCACTTAGAACTGAGATGCAGAGAAATTACTTTAGCCAGAGGGTGGTAAATCTGTGGAATTTGTTGCCATAAGTGACTGTGGAGGCCAAGTCATTAGGTGCATTTAAGGCAGAGATAGATTAGCCAGGGCATCAAAGGGTATGGGGAGAAGGCAGGGGAGTGGGGATGACTGGAAGAATTGGATCAGCCCATGATTGAATGGTGGAGCAGACTCAATGAGCCAAATGGCCAACTTCTGCTCCTGTATCTTATGGTTTTATAGGTTGTTGTAGCCAGGGGTAGTAATGGGGTAAATTCCCACTACCTATTAAATGCTCCCATTAGCATGCACCTCAAATAGCCTCTGACAACCAAGTCCAGCTCCTGGCCTTCACTTGTAGCTTAGCTGCTAAGCTTGCGCAACTGTTTCTTCTGACATGAGAAGGGGCAAAAGTGGGGGTGGGGGGTTACTGGTACCTTAAAACCAGTCACTTTGAGCAGATGGGGAAGGAAAGTTGTGTCAAAACTCACTGCCTTGGCACTATACACTATCATGGCTTTGGGAGTTAAATCTGAAGAAAAATCCAGAGCTGGAGTCCCTAAGGCAGTCCTACATTGAGTTCAACGCCAGCTGGCAACCCTTGCAACACCACTGGTGCCAAACTGTATCATTCTCTGCTGTTCCTTTGGATTCATCAGTTGTTTGAAGAGGGGAAGCCTGCTGCCTGGGTAACAGCTTGCTCTCCATATCGTACTGCCCTGGGTTCCATGTCAGATGTAGGCAGCTAGGACGGAACATTCCTGGCTGATGTCTACCAACGGAGGGCCCTCATTCCTCGGTCCTGTGAATGCAGTATGTTTATTGATTAGATCTACGTCTTTATCTGTATCAAGCCTACTGGATATTCCTGCAGACACAGCTTCGTATTTATGATTGTCAAGTGCTCTGAAAGTCTGTATGGAATTCATACATAACCTTCAGAATCAGAATCAGGTTTAATATCACTGGTGAATGTCGTGGAGCTTCCTGTTTTGTGGCAGCAGTACAGGGCAATACATAATAAAAACTATAAATTACAGTAAGTGTATGTACTGTAGATAGTGTATGTATATATGGTGTATGTACTTCCTCCCAGATGGTAGCATTGAGAAGACAGCATGTCCTGGGTGATGGCAGGGGTTCCAAACCTTTTTTTAATGCCATGGACTGCTACCATTATCTGGGGTGTCCGTGGACCCCAGTTTGGGAACCCTTGGGTTATTTGATGAAATGATTCATGTCTTCATTCACCTTCAAAAGGCGGTTCCTCGAAAAGGTGGCATCCATCATTAAGACCCCCCATCACCCAGGGTATGCCCTCTTTTCATTGCTATCTTCAAGGACAAGGTGTAGGAGCCTGAAGACAGATGCTCAATGTTTCACGAACAGCTTCTTTCCCTCCACATCTGATATCTAAGTCAATGACCAAAGAAAAGTGGGTGTGACAATGGAGAAGTATTTTCATATGAGTGTTTGGCAAATCTGCTGAACAAAATCATTTTTAACCTGTTGAACTTTCTATGAATTTGCAATCTAAAGTGAATTGAAATGAGAAAGTATTTAAACCATATTGTTGATTTGATTTTGAAAAAGAAGAAAATACTAGTTTAACAAAATGATCCCCGATTGATTACGTGTTCTCTTCAATTCAGCAATCCCCTGTGCCATCAGATATTACATACATGATAAAAGGAAAGGCTTAGTTCAAAAGTTTAAAGTAAATTTATTGTCAAAGTACATGTATGTCGCCATATTCAAATCTGAGATTCATTTTCTTGATGATCTACTCAATAAATCCATAGAATAATAACCATAACAGAATCAATGAAAGAGCGCCCAACCGGTGTGAAAAAGACAACAAATTGTGCAAGTAGAAAAAGAAAGAAATAATAATAATAACTAAGCTATAAATATCTCGCACATGAGACAAAGAGCCCTTGACAGTGAATTCCTTGGTTATGGGAACATTTCAATGATGATACAACTGAAGTTGAGAGATATTATCCCTTGTGGTTCATGATCCTGATGGTTGAGCGGTAATAACTGTTCCTGAACCTGGTAGTGTGGGTCTTGAGGGTTTTGAACCTTCTTCCTGATGGTAGCAGCAAAAAGAGAGCGTGACTTGAGTGGTGGGGGGTCCCTGATGATGGATGCTGCTTTCCTGTGACAACACTCCAAGTAGTGTATTCGATGGGTGAGAGGGCTTTACCCATGATGTACTGGGCCAAATCCATTACCTTTTGTAGGATTTTCCGTTTAAAGGCATTTGTGTTTAAGCTAATCAACTGCTATCGTTTGTGAGAGCATCCCAGGATTTAGTTGTGTGTGTGTTTATTTTGTTCGATGCCCTGTATCCTGTTACCAAGTGATCGGAAATATTAAAATGTTTATCATCTCCATTCCAGAGCAGGGAAGATGAAAAGTATTCTTCCCAGTGGGGATGATCTTAATTGTTTTACGTGAACACTAATTTGAGTTTAAGTGAAATATGTAGAGAAAATTCCATTAAAAATTAAATATCCTGAAACATTTGTTAGCTTAGTAAGATTAAAGAAAAATGTCAGCAACTTGTTTTTAGAATTTATACCTTTAGTGCAAGTTTTGTATATACTGTAAACCTGATAACCATAGTAATTTTCCATTATTCAACGTCAACCATCAAGAAGGAGGTACACACTCAACTTTTAGGAACAGCTTCTTTCCTTCCACAACCAGATTTCTGGACGGGCAATGAACCCATTAATACTACCTCACTATTACATATTTCCCCTCTCTTTTTTTGCACTACTTATTTAATTTAATTTTTTAAAACATATATTTCATATTGTAATTTATAGTGTATTGCGATGTGCTGCTGCCTCAAAGCAACACATTTCAGGACATACGCCAGCGATATTAAACCTGATTCGGATTCTAGTTCAGGGAGTGAGCACTGAATTAATTATCAGTTTGCATGTAGATCTCAAGTCTGGCGCAAGATATTAAGGTTTTCTTGTGGACGGGGAGGGGTGAAGGACTGTACTGGTAACTAATCTGATTGATCAAACATTGATATTACTGATTCTGGGAATCAGAAGTAAAAACAACATCCTAGGGGCCCCAGACAGTCCTTCCAGGTGAGACGACACTTCACCTGTGAGTTGGCTGGGGTGATATACTGCGTCCGGTGCTCCCGATGTGGCCTTCTATATATTGACGCAGACTGGGAGACGGTTTTGCTGAACACCTACGCTCTGTCCGCCAGAGAAAGCAGGATCTCCCAGTGGCCACACATTTTAATTCCACATCCCATTCCCATTCTGACATGTCTATCCACAGCGTCCTTTACTGTAAAGATGAAGCCACAGTTAGGTTGGAGGAACAACACCTTATATTCCGTCTGGGTAGCCTCCAACCTGATGGCATGAACACTGACTTCTCTAACTTCCGCTAATGCCCCACCTCCCCCTCATACCCCATCCGCTATTTATTTTTATACACATATTCTTTCTCTCTCTCTCCTTTTTCTCCCTCTCTCCCTCTGACTATACCACTTGCCCATCCTCTGGGGTTTTCCCCCCTCCCCCTTTTCCTTCTCACTGGGCCTCCTGTCCCATGATCCTCTCATATCCCTTTTGCCAATCACCTGTCCAGCTCTTGGCTCCATCCCTCCCCCTCCTGTCTTCTCCTATCATTTTGGATCTCCCCCTCCCCCTCCCACTTTCAAATCTCTTACAAACTCTTCCTTCAGTTAGTCCTGACGAAGGGTCTCGGCCCGAAACGTCGACTGTACCTCTTCCTAGAGGTGCTGCCTGACCTGCTGCGTTCACCAGCAACTTTGATGTGTGATCCTAGGGGGAAGAATCAACAGCTGAGGAAGAAGAAGCAGACTCTTATCATTCTATGGGGAAAAAAATTGAGAATGTTCTGGAATAGGATCCAAGCCTGAAAATGCCCTTTCAATTTTGATGTCAACAGGATCTTATATGGATAACTACATCATTTAAATATTACAATACGTTTACAGAGCGTGCCTGCTTTATGTTTTTAAATGTAAGCAACCAAGTTTTCTGGACCTTGGGGGATATATGGCAGCTGAAAAAAGAAAGGGTGTTCAAATTCATGAGGTAGATGACTGTGCAGGAATCTTTCTTCACTACCTCAAAGGTATCCACTCAATTCATCCTCTTTCCATGGTTTTCTCCTTTCATCTACTGTAGTGATCACCTCCCTCTGTCACTACCCTGGTATTCCTATCCCTGCCTGCTCCTGCCTCTCTGGCTTTGTAAGCAGCAGCCTTCTGCCTATAAATATTACCTACATGCACATGGGTCCTAGGTCTAAATTTGTCAGGGCTTTCCTAGGTTTTCTGGCACTGTTAATAGCTTCTCCTGCATGCGTTCAACAGCAGGCTAAAAACCAAATGAGAATATCAAGCCCATGACCAAGATCACAATTTAGCTCTTTTTCACTCCAAAAGTACTAAATGAGCCACTGCTTATTTCTAGTTACCTTTTTGTCCTCAGCTTTCATTGCCTAAGTAGTGAAAGCATGTTTAAGATCAAAGCCGATTCACAATGAATAATCAGATATTTCGTCAAGGTTGCCTCTGGTGCTAGTTCAACAGCATTGATTAGAACTCCACACATGAAATGCTGTTGAAAAAGCGCCTTCATTCCCTCCACAAAAAGCAGGACTTTCCAGTGGCCAATCATTTCAATTCCGATCCTCATTCCCATTCTGGCATGTCCGTCTATGGCCTCCTCTTCTGCCATGATGAGGCCACTCTCAGGGTAAGGGAGCAACACATTGTAACTGTCGGTGGCCTCCAGTCATGAAAATCAATTTCTTCAACTTCTGGTAATCATCTTTCCTTGCCCCTCTTCTTCATTTCCCCACTCTGTTCCCCTCCCTTTACCTCTTCTCCTTATCTGCGTATCACCTCCCCTTGGTACTTCTCCTCCTTCTCTTTCTCTCATGGTCCACTCTCCCTTCCTATCAGATTCCTTCTCCAGTCCTTTACCCTTTTTCATCTATTAGCTCCCAGCTTCTTACTTCATCCCTTTCCCAACCCCCCTCCCCGGACACCTGGCTTCAGTGATCACCTTCTAGCTTGTCCTCTGTCCCCTCCCCCACTTTCTTTTACTGACATTTTTCCCCCTTCCTTTCCTGAGGAAGGGTCTCAGGCTGAAATGTCAACTGTGTATTCATTTCACAGATGCTGCCTGAGCTGCAAATTTTCTCTAGCATTTTGGATGTGTTGCTCTGGATTTACAGCATCTGCAGAATATCCCGTGTTTTCAAAACTTCCCTTCGGTAAACCACCCACATCCCAGCCAAGCACTATCTGCCTGCCTAACTGACCACAGTACCTGCAGAAACTAACCTGGCTTCTCGCCCCTTCCAGGCCAGTCCTATTGAAAGGTCTTGGCCTGAAATGTCAACTGTTTATTCCCCTCCATAGATGCTGCCTGACCTGCTGAGTTCCTCCAGCATTTTGTGTGTGTGTGTGTGTTGCTCTGGGTTTCCAGCATCTGCAGAATCTCTTGCGTTGGTGCTAAGAACTCAACCAGAATTGTTGCGCACTGCATTCTGCTCTAAGTAGTTTGGGTCTTGAACCTAGAAATGTTAAGTGCTTAGAGGTATTGGTGATTGTGGCTTATTTAATTAATACAAAGATTTTGCTCCTCAATAGAATTGCAGCTCACACGTGAGGAGAGCTGTTGTAACCTGCTTCTCAGCAGGATGCTGCGGTCGCCATGGAAACAGGCCTGTGCGCTACTGTAAGAGATGTCACTACAACTATCATTCCAGTGAGATTGGTGCTGGATCAGAGGCCCACCTTTACCAAACTTCACCCCCTCCGATGAACACCCGAGAATGTGGTGCAGAGGAGCTGGTTTGTACTGTGGAATCAGTAGTCAGGTAAACAATAATATCAGTCAGAAAATACTTCATTCTGAAGATCTGTTGCACTAGTTGTTTATAAACCATTTCACATCTTCGGTGGTTAATTTTGTAACAGTCGGTATAACTCCTGTTGTAAATGTATTCCTTACATCACAGTTTTGCTCTTTTATGTACATACTTCTCATGGTTGTCTGAGCTCTAATGTCTTGAATTCGTTCCCTAATCATTTCTATCATTTTATTTTTCCCTTTCCACCCTGCACTACCTCCCTCTCCTCCTACCATTCTAAGGTACCTTTAAAACTTAGCACTGTGGCTATGACTTTGGCACGTGCCCAAATATGGCTTTTGAGTCTAATTTGTCTGGCAATTCACTTTTTCAGCTCTTTATGTGTGCTTTTCTGAATTAAAGCTCTACAGAAAGTTAACATTTGTTTAAATATTTCATTTTTTTCCCATTTGAATCACTTCTTCATCCCATTCCTATCAGGGAGGAGGCTACGTAGCATTCATGCCAGGACCACCAGTCTCAAAAGCAATTACTTTCCCCAAGTAATAAGACTGATCAACACTTCCACCCATAACTCCACCACTACTTTTCCCCCTGTCAATCACCTTATGTACAGCCTGGCAACACTTTATGGACATATAATCAATGTATTAAGTTATGAATTTATATTTATTTATTTATTTATTTTTATTATGACTATGATCTTTATCTTTGGATTTTTTTGTGTGCTGCATCAGATCTGGAGTAACGCTTACTTTGTTCTCCTTTATGCTTGTGCTCTGGAAATGACATTGATCAATCTTGACAACCTTGAAAATGTTGGTTTATGTTTGAAGTAAAGGTTGCAATCGTGGAAAGTCTGGAAAGTTGCCTTTAATCTGCCTGTTTCCTGTTTTAATCGAGATGGGTGGCCAAGCATTCCTAGGAATCAGATTGATGACATAAACACTACAATCAGGCATCTACTTTCATTTCAACAGTGCTTCTGTTTCTAAACTAAAGACAGCTCAGTTTTTCAGGTTTGGGATATCTGGCAGCTGACAAAAGTGAAATGGGTTGAATCTATGTAGTAATCAATGTTTGTGGGCCAGCAAGAGACGGAGTGTTTCTTCCAGTCACCAAGCTATGCCACTGAGCTCCAAACCTGGGAGGTGTCTACTTTGGTCCAAACCCTTGACCGCCGTCAGCTCTTTCCCTCTAGCCCCTATTTGCTTTTCTGGTACAAAATTTCAAGATTGTCTAGATTGTTTAATGTCATTTCCAGTACGTGAGTGTGTGGCGTGTGGCCAGGTGGTTAGGGCGTTGGACTAACGATCTGAAGGTCGTGGGTTCGAGCCTCGGCCGAGGCAGTGTGTGTGTCCTTGAGCAAGGCACTTAACCACACAATGTTCCAGTCTACCCAGCTGAGAATGGGTACCGGCAAAAATGCTGGGGGTTAACCTCGCGATAGACTGGCGCCCTATCCGGGGGGTGGGGGTGTGGGAGAGTCTCGTACTCTCAGTCGCTTCACGCCATGGAAACCAGCATAAGTACCGGCCTGATGGGCCACAAGGCTCGTGACAGACTTTAATTTTTAATCAGTACATGAGTGTAAAGGAGAATGAAATAACTGTTACTCTGGATCTGATGCAGCACAAAAGAAACACAATAAGATAAAGAATACAATAATAATAAAACACAATAAACATAAATGCATAAGATAGCTTATATACATGTCAAAGTGATGCTCCATAAAGTGACTCTAGGCACAGGAGTGTCTGCACCTAAGGTGACTCAGATGGGAAATGATAAAGTCATGGTGGTTGGAGTTGTGGAGGGGTGGCTGAGTGGGTCGAGGTGTTGATCAGCCTTACTGCTAGGGGAAGGTAACTGGTTTTGAGTCTGGTGGCCCTGGTGTGGAGGCTATGTAGCTTCCCTAGAATTACAAACGTGTATTTCTTCCCAGCACAATCCAGACTTCCATTCCTTTTGCTTTTGTACCATGATCACGCCTGCAACTGAGCAGGAATCCTACTGGATGGAGCTCTGCTTTTAAACTTGTAAGGGGTTTTGGAAACCCATTCATGTGAAGCATGCAGCCACATATCAGCATCTCTAGGATAGATTCTGTGGCAAAGTTTCTAATATATGAAACTTGTATCAGGACTTTTGAGAAATGTTTCTTTTGGTGATGTGTATTTCAGTGGCATATGTTAGTTAATTTCTTTCTGAGACTGCTCTGTGCCTTCAGGTGACTCTCTGGCCAGGGAATGATACTTAATTTTAGCTCTGACTTCTGTTTGTAACAACCTTCAGAAGCGGGGATCCCCAACCTCGGGTCTAAGGACCCCTTGGTTAATGGTAGAGGTCCATGGCATGTGAAAGGTTGGGAACCCCTGCACTAGAGGTTGGAAGATTTATTGCCTGAAATCTGATTTAAAGTTTAATTTTAGAACCAATGCGATGCATTCTGGGATGATTAGATGAAACGTTTCTTTGTTTTTCCTTTATTTAGGTCTGGTTTTATTATTCTCAAGTTAGATTTTTGTTTAAACAGATTAATCTTTAAATTTTCTACAGTTTACTGAAGGAAGCGGAATACCATGCAGAGCAAAGGGAGTTTGAATTAAACCGAAGACGGCAAATGGGTCTATCTTTATCCCATCATTCACTGGACAATATGGAGTATGATAACAAGGATGATGATAAAAATGATCAACGCTTGTTGAGCCAGTTTGGAATCTGGGTTCTGGTAAATAAATGAAATGATGATTTTAATCTGAAGATTATGCCACATATTGGGACCAAATAGAAGTGAGGTAGTTAAGGATAATTGCTGGTGGATTTGAAGGGCAGTGCACACAAATTCATGTCTTGATGCTACATTAAATGCATTAATAACCCACACCTCTTGTCTCCAGATTTCATTGAAGTAAATTTTGGAGGCAGAATTCAATGTGCTCACACGACTATATAGGCAATTTTGAGTAATCATCAGGGGATTAACATCTGGGCATGTTTTTCAGGAGCTTGCAACCACTTCAGAATTAGAATAGAATCAGAATCAGGTTTATATTGTGAAATCTGTTGTTTGGCAGCAGCATTACATTGCAATACTTAATAATAAAAATACTGTAAATTACAATATATTCAATTAAGCAGCGCAATAAGAGAACAAAGAAAGAAAAAAGTAGTGAGTTAGTGTACATGGGTTCATTGTTCATTCAGTAACCTGATGACAGAAAGGAAAAAGCTGTTCCTAAAACTACTTTTCTCTAAGTGTAATGTTCTCAACCCCAAAAAGAATGTCCTATTCTGAGTACAGGTACAGAAGCATCAAAAGCTTCTTCTACCCTAACCCTTTCATTTCCAGAATAATTCTTGCGTACCTCCTCTGATCCCTCTCCAATTCCAGCACATATTTTCTCAGATAAGGGGCTCACAATAATGCAGGTGCAGTCTGACCAATGTCTTATAAAGCCTCAGCATTTGACATTTGAGAAATGTAATCAGCATTCAGAGTGGCTGAGTGCAGGTGTCAAGCAGTTCTTTCTCTAGCTGTGAGCTTTGCTATCCCCAATCCTTCCTAAGTACTTTGTTTCTAAGCAGTGTCATGCATTCTAAATCAAAGTCAAAGTTCCAATTTATTATTACCATATACAACCTTGCAATTCATCTTTGTGCAGGCACTCACAAAACAAAGAAACACAATGAAATCCACAAAAATCCACACACAACAAAGACTGACAAACATCCAGTGTGTAAAAGATGACAAATTATTCAAATAATTTAAAACAAATAATATATGGTACATGAGCTGCAGAGTCCCTGATAGTGAGTCCACAGCTGTGGAGTCCATTCAATGCTAAAGTGAGTGAAGCCGGTCCACGTACCTAAAGGCTGCAGGGCAACAGCTGCTCCTGAATCTGGCAGCGTGGGTCCCAAGTCTCTTGAACCTCTTGACCAGTAGTAGTGAGTAGAGAGGGAGATCTTAGACACAGTAGCTGATAAGAGTTATTATTAAACTCCGTGTCCTTTTTTCCACCTAGAATATCTTTCCTTTTGAACTGTCACTTTGTGCAAGTTCTTACCTTTATGATGTAATTAGTAACAGAGCTTCTGCTTTCTTAGGAGTTTGTGAAGATTTGGCTTGTCATCGAGAGCTGTGACAAACTTTTATAAATGTATGGTGGAGAGTATATTGACTGTTTGCATAACAGCTTAATATAGAAATACCAATACTCTTGAATGGAATAGCTACACTGTGTACATACATCTACTGATGCTTCTGGACACATCTTCAGTGATGTTCCTGGAATCATCGGGTGTTTCGGGTCTTTCAACATCATACAACCTCCTGCAGGTGACCCAGCCGGGGCTGATCAGACCCCAGCTTGTGTCCAGATGGCTAGCTACTTATGAATCCATGGCTCCCTTCTTTTGAGCCACAGCCATCTTGAGGCCCTCTCTGCCGCATCAGTGGTACTGCGGATGGCTCTCCTCTTCCTCTCTCCCTCGATGCCCAAAATGCTGAAGGCTCTAACTAAAGAACGGGCTACGAATCCCCTACAACTAACCTCCACTGGGAGACACCTCGCTCTCCATCCAGACTGCTGATAGTTGCTGACCAGTCCTGCGTACTTGGAGAGCTTCCTTTCAAAGGCCTCTTCTAAGTGATCTTCCCATGGGACTGTCAGTTCCAGCAGCACCACTTGCTTAGTAGACTCAGACACTAGGACAAAAAGTAATGGATATAGCCCAGTCCATCATGGGTAAAACTCTCCCTCCCATTTAGGAGTGGTGTTGCAGGAAAGCAGCATCTATCATCAGGGATCCCCACCATCCAGGCCATGTCCTCTTCTCAGTGCTACCATCAGGATGAAGGTAGAGGAGCCTCAGGACTCACACCACCAGGTTCAGGAACAGTTACTACCTCTTAATCATTAGGCTGTTGAGCAGGGGGGTAACTTTACTCAACTTCACTTACCCCATAACTGAACTGTTCCCACAGCCTATGGATTCACTTTCAAGGGCCCTTCATCTCATGTTCTGAATATTAATTGTTTAGTTATTTTTCTTATTGTTCTTTTCTGTTTGTATTTGCACAGTTTATTGTCTTTTGCACATTGGTTGTTTGTCCATCTTGTGTGTGTTTTTTCATTGATTTGTTGGTGTTTCTTTGCATCTACTGTGAATGCCTGCAAGAAAAGGAATGCCAGGGTAGTATATGGTGACATATATGTACTTTGATATTAAGTTCACTTTGTACTTTGAATAATTTAATAAAAATGGTAAGTTCTGTATATGCTGGGCAATCCAATCATTAGGTTCTGAATGGTGCAGCAAAGATGACAATTTGCTCAAATAATTTACTCAAAATATCTGTGCTTACTTCCTTTATTGTGCAGGTCAGTCTTTGCACTCCAAGTGAAAATACACCCACAGAAAGTTTAGCCCGATTGGTAAGCATGATGTTCCAGTGGTTTCATTGCACTGCCTACATGCTGGATGACGAAGTGGGAAGCCTCGTGGAAAAGCTGAAGCCTCAGTTTGTCACCAAATGGTTGAAGACTGTTTGCGATGTTCGATTTGATGTGATGGTCATGTGTCTTCTTCCCAAACCGATGGAGTGTGCAAGAGTGAGCTTTTTTTAATATGACAGTTTGTAAAAATGCTTACTTGTGTCCCAAAGTTTCAGTATACTGTAGTCATAAAATCTCCTTCCACACTGGATCAGAAATAATCTATTTCATTTGTGATTCATCGCGTAAATGAGCAGCAAACTCTGGAATTGGAATGATTTATTATTGCTTCATGTAGCGAGATACAGTGAAAAGCTTGTTTTGCTTTGTGTTCAAACAGATCAGATGATTACACCATGCATTGAGCTGATACAGTGATAGAATGCAGGATAAAGTGTAGCAGTTACAAAGAATGTGTAGTGCAAGTAGGCAATAAAGGGTTAAATCATACTGAGGTAGATTGTGAGGTCAAGAGTACATCTTACCATACTAGCAAAGTATTCAATAGTCTTATAATAGTGGCTAGAAACTGTGCTTGAAATTGGTAGTTTGTGCTTTCAAGATGTTTGTATCTTCTGCCCAGTGGGGAAGGGGAGAAGAGAGAATATCTGGGGTTTTCAATTACTGATGTAGCAAGAAGTACAGACAGAGTCTATGGAGGGGAAGTTGGATTCCATGATGTGTTGAGCTGTGTCCACAACACTTTATAGTTATTTGTAGTCACTGGCAGAACAGTTTCTATATTAGGCAGCCGTGTATCCAGATCGGGCAGCATCTGTGGAAACGAACAGTGAAACTAGGATGGGGGAAAGGAGGGGGAGGGAATTACTGGAAGTTGGAGAATTCAATGTTTGCCAGATGAAAAACCAGTAAGGGTGCCAGGTGAAAAACCCTAACATTGAATTCTCCAGCTTCCGATAATTCCCTTCCCCTCCCTTCCCCCATCCCAGTTTCACTCTGCCTCCTCCTCCAGCTGCCTATCACCTCCCTCATGGTTCCGCCTCCTTCTACTACCCATTGTGCTTCCCCCTGTTCCCTCTTCACCTTTCCTGCCCATCCCCTCCCTGCTTCCCCCCCCCACCCCTTGACCTTTCCCCTTACTGGTTTTTCACCTGACACCTACCAGCCTTCTCCTTCCCACCCTCCCCCCACCTTCTTTGTAGGGCCCCTGCCCCCTCCCTCTTCAGTCCTGACGAAGGGTCTCGGCACAGAACGTTGACTGTTTGTTTCAATGGATGCTGCCCGACCTGCTGAGTTCCTCCAACGTGTTGTGCGTGTTGCTTTGACCCCAGCATCTGCAGAGTATTTTGTGTTCAAGATGCTTTCTATGGTGCATCGATAAAAATTGGTAAGGGTTGATGGGGACATGCCAAATTTATTCAGTCTCCTGGGGAAGTAGAGGCATTGGTGAACTTTCTTGGCGATGGCGTCAATGAGATTGGTGATGTTCATTCCTTGGAACTTGAAGCTCTCAACCCAGCATCACTGATATGGAGTGCAGCCTATACTCTGCCTCCCTTCCTGAAGTCAGTAACCAGTGCTTTAATCAATTAAGACTCAAGATTGTCTGATGTCATTTCATGTACACGTGTGAAAGAGAACAAAATAATTGTTTCTCCAGATCCGTGCAGCATAAAAAAACACAGTAAGATAAAGAAGATAATAATAAATATAATAAGTATAGATACATAAAATAACTTATATACATAGATTTATTGTGTGTCCATAAAGTGACGCTAGGCACAGGAGTGTCTGTACATAAAGTGACTTTGATAGGAAATGATAAAGTAGTGGTGGTTGGAGGTGTGGAGGGGTGGGTTAGTGAGTGGAAGTGTTAATCAGCCTTGCTGTTCGGGGAAAGAAACTGTCTTTGAGACTGGTAGTCCTGTCGTGGATGGGATCTTTCCTGATATGACTAGCCTTTTCTGGCACTTTTCTGTACACGTGTCCTTGACTGTGGGTAGGCTGTTGCTGGAGATGTACAGTATTGGGCAGCTGTTGGGCAGATGTGTTTCGCTGCTGTGTGGTTACTGTTGGGATGCTCCACTGCACGTTTGTAGAAGGTTGTTTGTATAGCTGTGCATAGTCCAGCTCTCCAGCCTTCTCAGCAAGTAGAAGTGCTACTGAAGTTTCCTGATCTGTGTAGGATCTGTTCTGGGATCAGGAGAGGTTGTGTGTGATGTGCACTCCCAGGAGTTTGAAACCGCTTGCAGTTCCACTGCTGTGCTGCCGGTATAAAGAGGAGTGTGAGGGGTGTGAGTTCTCCTGAAGGCGATAACCATCTCCTTTGTCTTGTTGACATCGAGGAAGGGGCTATTTGCTTGGTACCAGGCCTCAAGCTCTTGTACCTCCTCTCTGCTGGCAGAAGGGAGTAGGCAATTAATATTTGGCTTGGCCCTGATGAACAGTCTCAGCCTGAAATATTGACAGTTTATTTCCCTTCATAGAGGCTGCCTGATTTGCTGAGTAACTCCAGCATCATGTTATGCGGAAAGAGACCTGACTCTTTATCAGATCTGAGGAAAAGAGAAGCAAGATTGTTTAGGCAGTGGTGAACAAAGAGAATTTCTCAAATTGAGTGAAATCATGTGGCAAACGATGATGATTATTTGTTGCTAATGTACTTCTGGCCTACTGGGAGGAAACGGCAAAAATGGTTTTTACATGGACAGGAAGAAAGAGTGTGTTGGTTCTCTCTTCTATTGAGTGTTACTTTGGTATTGTCACTCTGTAATACTGTAAACAGGACAATTGATTTATTAATATATGAATCATCAGAATTGATGTGATGGTCAGGTGAGAGGAATCATTGTTATGACTAATTGTTCAGAGATTAAAAACAGTTTTTCATAGTACATGTGTACTGAGAGCTGGGCTGACTTGAGTTACTCGAGTGTGAAATTAAACCTCAGATGCTCATCAAAGAATGTAAGTTAGTAGCAATTGATATGTTTGAACTCGTGCCTGAAGTCAGAGAGCAGAACAGTAAAGCACAGGAACAGGTCCTTCGGCCCACAATGTTGTTCCAAAGTAAGTAAATTAATAATAAAATGATCAACTAATCTAATGCCCTCTGCCGAAAGAATGTCCAGATCCTTCCATTCTCCTCACATTCATTCAAAAATCCCTTACGAAGTCTCTGAAGTATCTGCCAGTGCTACCACACCAGGCAGCCATTCCAGGCACCCATCACTCTGTGCTTTTAAAAAAATTACTCCTCACCTCTCTTTAAGATGACTCCTCCTCACCATAGATGCATGCGTTCTGGTATTAGACATTTCAACCCTGAGAAAAAGATACTGTCTGGCTACTCTATCTGTGCCTCTCATAATCTTATAAACCTCCATCAGATCTCCCTCAGCCTCCACCATTCCAGAGAGTCAGAATCAGAATCAGGTTTTTTATCATGGGCATGTTTCGTAAAAAATATCATTTTGTAAAGTTGTTATAAAAATTAATTTAGATTTGGTAAAACATGTACTTGTTCAGTTTGAAGGTTTATGGGAAAGTCAGCTTACTGTACCTTTTACATTGTCTCTGTGCAGTAGCCGTGACTCCACTCGACCCAGAATCTGTATGTGATCCAATTATTCAGTTCCTTCCCTTTCTCCGTTGGTAGAGAGCTCATGGTTAAGTCCCAGTCTTTCTAACCAACCAGTTGTTCTACTTCTCTGCGCTATAACTGAGAAGTGTTTTTAATGTTGTCATTGACTCTTCTCAGTTTCTTAATCCATGAGCAAAACAGTGCAAATTCTCCAAGGAATTGAGAAGCAGTTCAGAATACCTGTCTGATTAATTGATCCATCACGTGTACATCGAATCATGCAGTGAAGTGTGTTGTCAACCTAAGGTTCAAAGTACGTATATTTATTATTAAAGTATGCATACTACTTTCCAGCTTGAGACTCATCTCCTTGCAGGCAGCCACAAATCAAAGAAACATAATAGAACCCATTAAAAAAACTCCATACCACCAAGACTGTCAAATGCCCAATGTGCTAAAAAAAAAGAACAAATTGTGCAAACAGTATAAAAATAAACAAATAAATCACAGAATACGAACTGCAGAGTCCCTGAAATTGAGTCCACAGCCACAGAGTCAGTTCAGTGCTGAGGTGAGTGAAGCCGGCCCAGGAGCCCGGTGGCTGCAAGTTCAGCCACAGAGTCAGTTCAGTGCTGAGGTGAGTGCTGATGATTGCAGGCTACAATTCTAGAGCTGGATGTAGTGGGAGCAGCCCTAAGTGTTGCCACACATTTTGGCGCCAACATAGTATGCCTACAATGCTGGCAGAACAACACAGAACACAACAAGCAACAGAACAGCAAGAGTAAATTAAACCCCTTTCCTCCCTCTCAACCACACATCAGCACAGGCAATCCTCCAACTCTAAGCCTCTGGGCCTTCAACAGACTAATGGACAATAGGCCTCTGACTTCCTTAGTGGACTTCATACCTTTGACCATTGGGCTTCCACTTCTTAAGCCTTCTGATTAAACATCGGGGTTCAATCTTCGGTATGAATCCCAGAATAATAATTATCATTAATTATCCAGACTTAAAGATTAAAATTTTGCTGGTTACTTTCTACAGATTACATTTTCATAATCCTCCTAGTGTAGCAAAAGTTTTAATCAAATCATTGATGTTTCAAGGAAAGTGTGCAAAGTAACCAACAATTATTTTATTCAAATTAACCTTTACTAACAAATTTATGAATTGGTGATATAAGGTTTGAAGCACACCTCCATCTTCTCCTCCAATCTGCCACCCCCTACTTTATCTTCAAAATGGAGAGTGTTAATGCAGTTCTCTTTACTTCTGTCCCCTTTGTCTCACCCACAGTGACCATATCTTCGTCTGTGCAGGCTATATGCTTTTGAAATTCCTTCCTAAACAGCCTGTCAGCCTCTGGATTTTCCCTTCATCATTCCTAAAACTCAGCTTGCCAACACAGCTCCGAATTATGTCACCAGTGATTCTTTCCATGATTCATTGCTAATTTTGTTTGGTTTGGCTTCATAAAAGGTGCGACGTGAATGTAAGCTTTTGTACTTTATTTTCAGGTTGGTGGTTATTGGGATAAGTGTTGCAGTACTGTGACACAACTGAAAGAAGGCTTGAATCGAATCCTGTGCCTCATTCCATACAATGTCATTAATCAGGCTGTGTGGGAAAGCATTATGCCAGAATGGTTGGAATCCATCCGAACTGAGGTGCCAGAAAGCCAGTTGAAAGAGTTTAAAGAAGTCTTAAGGTATGTACTGGTTGTGTGTGTCTAACTGCTTCAATTGTATAATTTTTTCTTAGTAATGTTACTTACTACCACTCCTCCACACTCCACTACTTTATCATTTCCTGTCAGTCACCCTAGTGGCAGTTTATGAAGGCTACCGATGTATTTGTACTTACTGTGTTTTTTTTATTATGGTAACACATCAAAAATGCTGGAGGAACTCAACAGGTCTGGCAGGATTCATGGAAATGGACAGCCAGTGTTTCAGGCTGAGACCTTTTCTTCACGACTGGAAAGGAAAGGGAAGATGCCACAGTAAAAAAGTGGGGCAAAGGGAAGGAAGGCAGCCTGAAGGTGACAGGTGAAGCCAGGTGGGCGGGAAAGATAAAGGGCTGGAGAGGAAGGAATCTGATAGGAGAGGAGAGTGGACCATAAGAGAATGGGAAGAAGGAGAGGCACCACGGGAGGTGATAGGCAGGTGAAGATAGGTAAGAGACCAGAGTGGAGAATAGAAGAAGAGAGGTGAGAGTATTTCTTTTACGATTAACTGTGGAATTCAATGCTTAAAACTATAAGGGATGCCAGCTCAGGTGACACCTTTAAACACCAGTTCAAAACCTATTTATTTAACCTTGTTTTGAACTAACATCTTTACATCTTATTTTCATGTTTGCACTTTATCCCGTTGTAAAGCACTTTGAACTGCATACAAGGACAAGTACAGCACAGAAACAGGCCCTTTGGCCCATCTAGTCCATGGTGAAACAATTTAAACTGCCTACTCCCATTGACCTGTACAGGGAACATAGCCCTCCACATCCCAACTATCCACGTACCTAGCCAAAATTCTCTTAAACGTTGTAATCGAGCTCGTATCCATCATTTGAGCTGGCAGCTCATTCCACACTCTCACCACATTCTGAGTAAAGAGGTTTCCCCTCATGTTCCTCTCAAACATCTCACCTTTCACTCTTAACTCAGGACGTTTGGCTGTATTCCCACCCAATCTCGGTGGAAAAAGCTTGCTTGCATTTACCCTAACTATAACCCTCGTAATTTTGTAAACATCTATCAAATCTTCTCTCAGTCTTCCTTGTTCTAAGGAATATGGTCCTAACCTTCTCAATCTTTCCTTGTAACTCAGGTCCTCCAGACCTGGCAACATCCTTGTAAATTTTCTCTGAATGCTTTCAACCTTGTTTACATCTTTCCTGTAGGTAGGTGAACAAAACTGCACACGTAACTCCAAATTAGGCCTCACCAATGTCTTATACAACTTCAACATAATATCCCATCTCCTGTACTCAATACATTGATTTATGAAGGCCATTGTGCCAAAAGCTTTCTTCATGACCCTAACTACCTGTGACACCACTTTCAGTGAATTTTGGACCTGTATTCCTAGATCCCCTTGTTCTACCACATGCCTCACTGCCCTATAGTCCTCTGTGTAAGATCTACCCTGGTTGGTTCTACCAAAGTGCAAAACCTTGTACTTCTCTGCATTAAGTTCCATCTGCCATTTTCCATACCATTTTTGTAGCTGATGCAAATCCTTCTGCAAACCATGATAGCCTTCCTTACTGTCCACTACACCCCATTTTTGGTGTCATCTGCAAATTTGCTGATCCAGTTAACCACGTTATCATCCAGATCATTGATATAGATGACAAACAACAAAGGACCCAGCACCGATCCCTGTAACAAACCACTAATAAGCCTCCAGTCAGAGAGGCAACCCTCTACTACCACTCTCTAACTTCTCCCACAAAGCCAATGCTTAATCCAACATACTACCTCATCCTGAATTTTGAGCGACTGAACTTTCCTGACCAGCCTCACATGCGGAACCTTGTCAGATGTGTTACTGAAGTCCATGTAGACAACATCCACTGTTTTGTTTTCATCCACTTCCTGGTAACTTCCCCAAACTCTATAAGAATGATTGGACATGACCTACCATGCATGAAGCCATGCTGACTATCCTTAATCAGTCCACGTCAATCCAAATACTTATATATCCTGCCCCTTAGAATATCTTCCAATAACTTTCCCAAAACTGATGTCAGGCGCACTGGCCTATAATTTCCAGGTTTCCATTTAGGGCTTTTTTAAAACAGTGGAACAACATTGGCTATCCTGCAATCCTCTGGTACCTTCCCTGTTACTAAGGATGATTTAAATATCTCTGCTAGGGCCCCGGCAATTTCACCTCCCGTAGGATTTGAGTGAACACCTTGTCAGGCCCTGGGGATTTATCCATTCTGATTAGCCTCAGGATAGCAAATTCCTCCTCCTCTGTGATCTGTACTGGGTCCAAGAAGTTGATGCTGCTTTGCCTCACTGTATCTTTCCAGATGCGTCGCTATTTCTTCTTTAATGGTAGTTTAAAGCATTTTCTCAACTACAGATGTTAAACTAACTGGCCAATAGTTATCTGCCTTTTGCCGACATCCTTTTTTGAACAATGGTGTGACATTTGCCAACTTCCAATCCACTGGGACCTGCCCAGAGTCCAGAGAATTTTGGTAAAGCCTTTACTGTAAGTTCTGCCATTCGTTCAATACTCTGGGATGCATTCCATCAGGATCAGGGGACTTGTCTATCTTTAGGCTCACACATTTGCTCAGGATTACCTCTTTAGTGATAGCTATTGCATCGAGGCCTTCACCTCCCATCACAGCCATAACATCTTTCTTTGGCATATTAGACGTGCCTTCCACCGTGAAGACTGACACAAAATAGTTATTCAAAGCCTTTGCCATTTCCTCATTACCCAATGTTAATTCCCTTTCTCATTCTCTAAGGGACCTACATTCACTTTAGCCACCTTTTTCCGCTTTATATAATTATAAAAACTTCTATCCGTTTTTATATGTTGTGCTAGTTTATTTCCATAATCTAGCTTTCCTTTCTTTATTGCTCGCTTAGTGATACTTTGTTGCTTTTTAAAGATTTTCCAATCTTTCAGCTTCCCACTATTCTTGGCGACTTTGTATGCATGAGCTTATAGTTTGATGCCTTCTTTTATTTCTTTAGTTAACCAAGGCTGGCTCTCCCTACCTTTACTGTCCTTGCTTTTAACTGGAATATACTTTAGTTGAGCACTGTGAAAAATCTCCTTGAAAGTCTTCCACTGTTCCTCAACCGTCCCATCATATAGCCTGTGTTCCCAGTCTACATTAGACAAATCCTCCCTCATCTTATGGTGGTCTCCGTTGTTTAGGCACAGTAGTAGGCAGCTGTCAATCCCAGGGGATCATAGGTTTGTGCCTCTGGTGGACGGTGTCCTCTCCAGGGCACAAGCCTGGCAGGAAGATTTGAAGAACCGGCTGTTGCCCATGCAGTGAGTTTCCCCTCTCCACGTCACTGATGTATCCAAGGGAAGGGCAAGCACCGATACAGCTTGGCACCAGTGTCGTCGCAGAGGCTGCCAGAGTGAAGTTGTAAACAACATCAAACTTCCCTAGGGACCCTGGCTCTGGATTTCTTCCTCAGGGTTTACTCCGGAAACCTTTCCCATGAGTGGGTATGGCCACAAGGCAGTGGAGATTTAAAATCAGAGTTTTCCTTCTCCATTGTTTAGGCATAATACACTGGTTTTCGATCGAACTATTGCACCCTCTGTTTGTATGAGAATTCAGTCATACTGTGATCTTTCTTTCCAAGATGATCTCTATCTATAGGATCACTAATTTTACCTGTCTTATTGCACAGGACCAGATCTATGATAAAGCGTTCCCTTGTAGGTTCAGTAACATGCTGTTCAGGAAAGCCATCAGAAGGCTACCTTGACCAACTTGATTCACCCAATCTATGTGCAAGTTAAAGTCCCCCACGATAACTGCTGTTCCATTCTTACATGCCTCAGATATTGCTCTGCTTACTGCCTGTGCCACTGCAATGTTATTATTTGGTGGCCAATAGCAACTTCCATCAGTGATTATTTTTTCCTTTACTATTCCTAATCTCTACCCAGATGGATTCAACATTCTGCTCCTTAGGACTTGTATTGTCTCTATTGCCCTGATCTCGTCCTTAATTAAGAGCGCTATCCCACCTCCCTTACTTTCTTGCTTATCCTTCCGTATTACTGATACCCTTGGATATTTAATTTAATTCCCAATCCTCTCCACACTGCATCCACGTAAAGTGCTCTTACACTCATTGTGCTTTTAAAGTCTTGTAGTCTTTCAATCTTTTGCACTTGACTTTTCTTCACCCCACTCTTACTTCTCTTTTTTAGCTTTTGCTTTTTCTTTATCCATGTTTCTCTTTATTACCTTATCCATACTTCTCCAATCTGTTGAATCTCCCCCCCCAAACTATTTATTTTAAAGCCCTCTTCACAGCCTTAGTTATGTGATTCACTAGGATCCAGGTCCCATCACGGTTCAGGTGGAGCCCATCCCATTGGTACAGCTCCCTTCTTCCCCAATACTGTCGCCAGTTTCCCATGAATTCAAACCCACTTTTCCCACACCAGTCCTTGAGCCACACATTTAACTCTCTAATCTTCTTGACCCTATGCCAATTTGCATGTGGCTCAGGTAGTAATCCAGAGATTACTATTTTTTTGGTTTTGCTTTTTAATTTAGTCCCTAGCTGCTCAAATTCTCTCAGCAGAACCTCTTTCCTCGCTCTGCCTACATTTGTATGTCGTTGGTACCCACACGGATCACAACAACTGGATCTTTCCCCTCCCACTGCAAATTGCTCTGCAGGTCGGATAAGATGTCCTGAACCTGGGCACCAGGCAGGCAGCACAGCCTTCTTTGAAGCTCATGGCATTGTGGTCACTGGATGCAAGGTGTTCCCCTGCACAAACTTCTGACACCTGCACTGTCTTATTCCCTGACAGCAGATTTAGTATCACACACTCTCTCATTGGGACTTCTACATACTTATGACGGAAACTCTTCTGAACACATTAGACAACAATCCATGATCTCTTAACAAATTTGTTCCTCTAAATCCCTCGGACTGCTTGGTGGTCTGTAATATAGCCCCATTAATTTGGTCATATCTTTTTCATTTCTCAGTTCCACCCACAGCACCTCACTAGTTGAGTTCTCCAGTCTGTTCCGATAGAGCATTGCAGTGACATTTCCCCTGATTGGTAATGCCATCTGTCTTCCTTTAATTTCCTCCCACTCTGTCATGTCTAAACAACAGAGCCCCAGAATATTGAGCTGCCAGTCCTACCCCTCCTGCAACCAAATCTCACTAATGACTACAACATCATAAATTCCAGGTGTTAATCCATGCCATGAGCTCATCTGCCTTTCCTACGGTACTTGCATTGAAATATACGCAGCTCAGGAAATTAGTCGTACCATGCTCAACCTTTTGGTTCTGACTTTGAGGTCTTACCAACATCTGCCTCCACAACCCCTCCACTAACTGTTCTGGAACTCTTGTTCCCATCCCTCTACAACTCTAGTTCAAACCCCACATGCAGCATTAACAAACCTTCCCCTTAGGTTATTAGTCCCCCTCTAGTTCAGGTGCAAACTGTCCCTTCTGTATGAATCCCACTTTCCCTGGAAGAGCCTAATGATCCAAAAATCTTAAGCCCTCCCTCTTGCACCAACTCCTTAGCCATGTATTAAACTGTATGCTCTTCCTAGTTCTGGCCTCACTGGCATGTGGTACGGGTAGCAATCCTGAGATCACAACCCTGGAGGTCCTGCCCTTTAACTTAGCACCTAACTCCCTGAACTCCCTGTGCTGAACCTCGTCATTCGTCCTACCCACGTCATTGGTACCTGCATGAACCACGACCTGTGGTTGTTCACCCTCTCACTTTAGAATGCTGGAGACTCAATCCGAGGTGTTCTGGACCTTGGATCCTGGGAGGCAACCTACCATCTGGGTATCTCTTACTTGCCCACTGAACCTCCTGTCCATTACCTGAAGTAATGAATCCCCTATCACCACAGCATGGCTCTTCTCCCCCATTCCGTTCTGAATCACAGAGGGAGGCTCAGTGCCAGAGACCTGACTGCTATGACTTTCCTCTTTGTGGTCATCCCCCCCATTACAGTATCCAAAGTGGGGGATGGCCACAGGGGTACTCTGCACTGGCTCCTTAAACTCTTTCCTCTCTCCCAGTTTCCCGTGACCTGCACCTTGGGTGTAACTACCCCTCTGTATGTCATCTCATATGTAGTCTGTATGAAAAATGCTCTTAATAAGCTATTATTATATATGGAAAAGAAATTAAAATGTATGTGTATTTAAGTACTTGATGTGCCTATATTATTCTGACTGGAAAATATTAAGTTAAATTAAATTCAAGTTTATTGTCATCTGACTGTACGTATACCCAACAAATGAAATAACATTCCTCCGATCCATGATGTACACCCACAATACATTTATCACACAGAGTAAATAAAACTAAATATTACCACAAATAAGTTAATAAAATATAATTCAAAATTCATGTGGTGAGTATAGTGTGCAGCACAGGTAATTGATAATAATTAACTATTGATAATATTGATCTATTTCAGCAAAATGTTTGATGTTGAACTTTGCCCATTGCCATTTTCCTTGGAAGAAATGTTTGGTTTTATTAGCTGTCGATTCACTGGCTACCCCGCTTCAGTCCAGGAACAAGCGTTACTTTGGCTTCATGTAAGTTTTTAAAAAATCTTTAATCTGAAGGTTTAGTTTGAAAGTCAGTTGAGATGTCAGTGATGTTCCGCGGGGCTGGGTGCTGGGACCACTTCTTTTTATGCCCTATATAAATGATTTAGATGATTGAATAAATATTAGTCCCCCTTGGATTCAAATGCAAGTCATCCTTTTTGTACAGGTCACGTCTGCCCCAAAAGAGGTCCCAATGATCCAGAAATCTGAATCCCTGCCCCCGCTGCAATCCCTCAGCCACGCATTTATCCTCCACCTCACTCTATTCCTATACTCACTGTCGCGTGGCACAGGCAGTGATTACTACCTTTTGAGGTCCTGCTTTTCAACTTCTTTCCTAACTCTCTGTAGTCTGTTTTCAGGACCTCCTCCCTTTTCCTACCTATGTCATTGGTATCAATATGTACCACGACCTCTGGCTGTTCACCTTCCCACTTCAGGATATTGTGAACACAATCAGAAACATCCCGGACCCTGGAACCAGGGAGGCAAACTACCATCTGTGTTTCTTTCCTGCGTCCACAGAATCGCCTGTCTGACCCCCTAACCATAGAGTCCCCTATCACTGCTGCCATCCTCTTCCTTTCCCTGCCCTTCTATGCCACATGGCCGGATTCTGTGCCAGAGGCACGGCCACTTTTGCTTCCCCCAGGTAGGCTGTCCCCCTCAACAGTACTCAGACAGGAGTACTTATTGTTAAGGGGGACAGCCACAGGGGTACTCTCCAGTATCTGACTCTTGCCCTTCCCTCTCCTGACTGTTACCCATTTATCTGTCTCCCGAGGCCCCAGTGCGACTACTTGCCTATAGCTCCTCTCTATCGTCTCCTCACTTTCCCTGACCAGACGAAGGTCATCGAGCTGCATCTCCAGTTCACTAACATGGTCCCTAAGGAGCTGCAGCTCGACACACCTGGCCCGTAGCTGACATCCAGTACAGAACACTGGCCTCGCAGGCATTCTTCCTATTCCTATTCTTCACAATTAACTTACCTCGCCTCGACCAGTTGAGCCAAAGCTCTCTGACTCCCTCTTCTCTGGTGCCCGTTCTATAAAACTGTCTTCTTTTAAGATTCTTCCCACTGGTCTAACTCGCTGAAGTCCACGTGCCTGAGCAGTCGTGCCTCGATCAAACCACTGAAGAAAAAATGCACTCCTTTTAAATTCTTCCTGCTGGTCTAACTCACTGAAGTCCACGTGCCTGCTCAGTTGTGACTTGATCTGTCAACTTGGACAGATTAGGGGAATGGGCAAGAAAGTGGCAAATGAAATACAATATTGGAAAATGCATGATCATGCACTTTGGTAGTAGAAATAAACCTGTGGGCTATTTTCTAAATGGAGAGAAAATCCAGGAATCTGAGCTGCCGAGGGACTTGGGAGTCCTTGTGCAGAACATCCTGAAGGTTAACTTGCAGGTTCAGTCGATGGTGAGGGAAGCAAGTACGATGTTAGCATTTATTTCAAGGGGTCTAGAATACAAGAGCAGGGATGTGATGCTGAGGCTTTATAAGGCACTGGTGAGGCCTCACCTTGAGTATTGTGAACAGTTTTGGGCCTCTCATCTTAGAAAAGATGTGCTGGCATTGGAGAGGGTCCAGAGGAGGTTCACAGGGATGATTCCAGGAATGAAAGGTTTATCATATGAGGAAGGTTTGATGGCTCTGGGTCTGTACTCGCTGGAATTCTGAAGGATGAGGGGGATCTCATTGAAACCTTTTGAACGTTGAAAGGCCTAGACAGAATAGATGTGGAAAGGATGTTTCCCATGGTGAGAGAGTCTAGAACAAGAAGGCATAGCCTCAGGATAGAGGGGCACCCTTTCAAAACAGAGAAACTTCTTAGCCAAAGGGTGGTGAATTTGTGGAATTTGTTGCCACCTGCAGCTGTGGAGGCCAGGTTGGTGGGTGTACTTAAGCCAGAGATTGATAGATTCTTGATCGGACATGGCATCAAAGGTTATGGGGAGAAGATCGGGAACTGGGATTGAGGAGAAGATAGAAAAATAAGGATCAGCCGTGATTGAATGGCGGAGCAGACTCGATGGGCCAGATGGCCTAATTCTGATCCGATGTCTTATGGTCTTATGGAAATTTTAGTGATGTTGACTATTCCTGGAGATGTAAATTGTCATAACTGCATGCTTTTGTGTAACAAGAAAAGGAACTTTTCTGAACACGAGATTCTGCAGGGCAGGCGGTATCTAGGAAAAGGCGTAAGTACTGAATGATCCTGTTCTAGGACTGCATTATGCTTCTGAGTGCTGCTGTGCTGCATACTGCAGCAGATTTTAGATTCGATGGAAACTTCCAATATTTAGGGTACAGTACATGGACTCACTTTAAAATGAGTTTGATGCCACCTGTTACGTAGACATTAGGTTTTCATACATTTGCCAAAGTAAATGTATACATATGCTCAGTTAGTTTCTTGTCCTCTTGTTCTTTTGTCCTCGTGCTGGAGGTTTGAGTGTCCTCGGGTGAAAATAATAACAGTATTGTGCTAACTACTGTTAGAGCTCGAGGCTGTTCTGGAGTTCTGATTTCAATTTCGGTCCTGTCTGTAAGGAGTCTGTATGTTCTCTCTGTAAATCGTGGGTTTTCTCTGGGTGCTCTGGTTCCATCCCACAGCCCAAAGATATTAGTTGGTGAATTGGTCACTTTTAAGTTGTCCTGTGATTAGGTGAGAGTTAAATAGGTCAGTTGCTGGGTGGTGCACTGCATTGGACTGGAAGGATCTGTTCTATGCTGTATCTCAAAATGAAATAAGTAATTTCATCTGTCTTCAAATCTAGTGTGTAAAAACACAGCTACGGTACACCTATTGTGTAAACTCCAGAATAATAACGCAGTACCTCCATCCCGATCAAAAAGGCACAACAGCGCCTTTATTTCCTGTGGAACATCAAGAAAGCTCACCTCTGTCCCAGGATACTGACGGACTTTTACCGCTGTACCATTGAGAGCATACTCACCAACTGTATCTCAGTGTGGTATGGCAATTGTCCCGTATCGGACCGCAAAGCACTCCAGCGTGTGGTGAAAACTGCCCAGCGGTTTATCGGCACCCAATTGCCCACCATTGAGAACATCTACCATAAATGCTGTCTGGGCAGGGTGAAAAGCATCATCAGGGATGCATCTCACTCTAACCATGGACATTTTACTCTCCTCCCATCCAGTAGGCGCTGCAGGAGACTCCGCTCCCGCACCAGCAGGCACAGGAAGAGCTTCATCCCTGAGGCTGTGACCCTGCTGAACCTCACATCACAGTGCTAAGCAGTATTGCACCCATATTGTTCTGTCTCAGTACTTTTATATTTGTGTGCTGTAGCACTTACTTTTTATTTGCAGTTATTTTGTAAATAATACTATTCTTTGCATTTCTGGTAAGATGCTAAATGCATTTCATTGGCTTTGTATCTGTACTCGGTACAATGACAATAAAATTATGATGGGTATAGATAGAGTGAACTTTTTCCACTGAGGCAAGGGGAGAAAAAAACCAGAGGACATGGGTTTAGGGTGAGGGGGGAAAAGTTTAAAGGGAACATTAGCGGGGGCTTCTTCACACAGAGAGTGGTGGGAGTATGGAATGAGCTGCCAGACGAGGTGGTAAATGCGGGTTCTTTTTTAACATTTAATAATAAATTGGACAGATACATGGATGGGAGGTGTATGGAGGGATATGGTCCATGTGCAGGTCGGTGGGACTAGGCAGAAAATGGTTCGGCACAGCCAAGAAGGGCCAAAAGGCCTGTTTCTGTGCTGTAGTTTCTATGGTTTCTATGGTTTAAAGTTGAATCTAATCTAATCTTGAGGAAGTTTGTCTGGAACTTTGATTTTGTACTGCAGTTTTTAGCATCTAGTCATGCAAAAGCCGGAAGTTCAATATGACGTCTATTAAAGAAATTACAGCACATCTAAACATTTGTAATGATTCTTTAGTTAGAGGAGCCTTAAATTATTTGAAGGTCAAAAAACTACAGATTTTGAAATCCCCAAGTTAAAAGAGAAAGCATTGCAAATGTTTAGCAGGGTCAGGCAGCGTCTAGAGAGAAAAGAAGATTGCTTTGCGTAGTGTGTCCATAATTTTCTAGTTATTTACCAATTTTAATTTGAAAATTCTGAATTGGAAAATAAACAGAAATGAAAAATGCCAATCTAATATAAGATATAGCTTCAGAATGAATTTTAAGTATTGAGTCAGAGTTTTTGAGTGATAGAATCAGGTTTAATATCACTGGCATATGTCGAGAAATTTATTAACTTTGTAGCAGCAGGACAATGCAATACATAATAGAAAACTGTGAATTACATTAAGTATAGATATATTAAATAGTTAAATAAGTAGTGCAAAAATAGAAACAAAACAGTAGTGAGATAGTGTTCATGGGTTCAATGTCCATTTATAAATTGGATGGCAGAGGGGAAGAAGCTGTTCCTGAATCATTGAGTGTGTGCCTTCAGACTTGTGTATCTCCTTCCTGATGGTAGCAATGAGAACAAGGCTTAACCTGGATGATGGGGTCTTTAATGACGGATGTCATATTGAATACCCTTTGAAGATGTCCGAGATGCTGGGGAGGCTAGTGCCTATGATGGAGCTGACTAAGTCTACAGCTCTCTGTAGCTTACTTCAATCCTGTGCAGTTGCACCCCACCCCCCCGCCATAACAGGCAGTGATGCAGCCAGTTCAAATGCTCGGTACAGTACACCTGTAGAAATTTGCCAGTGTTTTTGGTGACATATCAGCTCTCCTCAGACTCCTCATTAAATATAGCAGCGGGCATGTCTCCTTTGTAGCTGCATAGATATTTTGGGTCCAGGTTAGATCCTCAGAGACATTGACACCCAGAAACTTAAAATTACTCACTTCTCCTACTTCTGTTCCCTCTATGAGGACTGTTGTGTGTTCTGTCATTTTACGCTTTCTGATGTCCACAGTCAGTTCTTCAGTCTTACTGACGTTGAGCGCAAGGTTGGTGCTGCGACACCACTCCACTATATATCCTACTCCTGTACGCCTTTTTGTCACCATCTGAGGTTCTGCCAACAATGTTTGTATCATCAGCAAATTTATAGATGGAAACAAGCCCTTCAGTCCAGCTCATCTCTTGCCCAGCAAGTTGATCCTGCCTGCCTGCGTTTGGTCTGTACCCTCCTAAACCTCTTCTGTCCATGTACTGTACTTTATGTGCCTGTCTCCAGCACTACTTCTAATAAAGGAACCATTTAATGCTGCCATTATTTGTTGTTTGTAATATATATAGATTCTAACAGATATAAAGTAATTTTCATTATAAATTAACATCTACATTAATACATATTATTAACATTAACAGCATTACATACTTATTATTTATGGGGGTGGTGGAATGGAGATGCATCTCTACCAAAGAGGGTGTAAGACACTCCTTCCCTGCACTAGCCTGCAGGCCTTTCTTGAGCAAAGTGTAGCACTTGCTTAGCCCCGATCAGGATCATGTGAAGCCATGGATAGTCATATGAGCAGCTGGTGCATATCACAAGCCCTTGTTATGTAACCACCGACGCCAGGCATACAATCTCTGAAGAGTATTGATAATGGCTGGGGTCACCCGTCTTGTAAAGACACTGCTCAGAAGAGGCAATAGCAAACTTCTTGTTGAAAAATTTGCGAAGAACAATCATGGTTATGGGAAGACCATGATCACTAACATCATACGACATGGCACATATCAAATGAATGAGGATTATTATATGATTATAAAAATATATTTTATATTATAACTGTATAACTAACATAATTAATTCTCATTGTCTGTAATCTTGAAATGTGATTACTTTTTGCATGAAGAATGATCAAATGATGTTTTGAAGGCTATTTCTGTTTTGAACTTGAGATTTTTTTTGTCTAGGTATTATCAGAATTGGATATAACAGTTCCTCTACAGCTGTTGATAAGTATGTTTTCTGATGGGGTGAACTCAGTCAAAGAACTATCAAATCAAAGAAATGTACGAACCAGTGAGCAGCCAGGCAACCCAACTGCTCGAAGGGTAATTGTTTCCAACTATTTCTCTTTCTGTTTAACTGTACAGATTTTATATTCTGTCTGTAAGGAGTTGAGACATGAGTTAGCTCTGCAAATTCTCCGTTCCTCCTCCAAGAATAATTCTTGCAAATATCTGGCTTTGATTATAAACTTGCTACTGAATTCTGACCTAACTTAGCTAAATTATTGTATTGAAATGTTACATCAGATCAATATTAAAATTTGAATACACAGCAACTATGATGTGTTGAAATACTAACTGTAGTTCAGTCAGAAAGTTCGTCTGTGCTTTCCTGAAGATTCAGCTCTAAGTCTCTTTTGTCAAAGTCAAGTTTGTCATATGCAGAAATACATCCAGGGACGGCAGCAATGAAAAATTAAATTGTTGCGCCATCACAAACACACAGCATCAGATATACAACATTCACAAGAAAATCAAAAATTAAACATGAATTAAACAAGAAAGAACACAATTAGAACAAAAATAGAAGTCCATTGTAGTCCATTTACAAACAAGAGAAAATCTGCAGGTGCTGGAAATCCAAGCAACACACAAAATACTGGAGGAACTCTGCAGGCCAGGCAGCATCCATGGAAAAGATTATCGTCAAAGTTTTGGGCTGAGACCGTTCATCAGAACGGGAGAAAAAAGACGAGTCAGAGTTAGAAGGTGGGGGGAGGGAAGGAAGAAACATAGGTAATAGATGAAACCGGGGGTGAGTGGGGTGGAGGGCTGAAGTAAAGAGGTGAGAAGTTTATTGGTGACAGAGATATAGGGCTGGAGAAGGGGGAATCTGGAGGGGGAAGGCAGAAGGCCATGGAAGAAAGAAAAGGGGGAGGAGCACCAGAGGGAAGTGATGGGCAGGTAAGGAGATAAGGTAAGGAGAGAGAGAAAAGGGAATAGGGAATGGTGAAGGAGGGGTGCATTACCAGAAATTTGAGAAATTGATGTTCATGTCATCAGGTTGCAGGCTACCCAGATGGAATATAAGATGTTGCTCCTCCAAACTGAAGGTGGCTTCATCACAACTGAAGGGGAGGCCATGGACTGACATGTTGGAATGGGAATGGGAAGTGGAATTAAAATGCTGGCCACTGGGAGGTAATTAAAATGGGTGCCCACTGGGAGATTCTATTGTAGTGTAGGTTAAAAAATGTGTTTTTACTGTGGTAACAATTTGTATATTGAAAACTTGATAACCAAAGCATCTTATTTATGGCAGAATTACCACTATCAGATTGCTGTGAGATCTTGGTCCTCACAATAGCAAAATGAAGCCATCATCCATGATATTTCATGATTATCACTGTTGCTTGGAGTGGCGATTGAAATCCAGTGACTTTCCAGTTGACTTGAATATTAAAGTCAGACTTGTTCTGCAGTTATTCGTGCATGATTTTCAGCAGCTAACGAAAAGCAGCATTTCCAGAATCATGAAATGTTTGACCATCTCTTAGGAATTAAGTTCATTTGTGACTGTAAATAAATACAACCAAACAAAACAAAGTTCCTCTGGACCATGATGCACCCACAAAGCATATATCACATACAACAAACTATCACCATAAATAAGTTAATAAAATATAATTTAAAGTGCATATAGTGCACA